>NC_082644.1:23300600-23909975 GCF_028023285.1 Balaenoptera ricei
AATGCCACCCTTCTCAACGAGAGAGATCATTAAAAAAATCACTGGAGATCAGATCTCTTGGCATCAGTCAAGTGAAGTCTTGCCTCCCTGTCCTTGCCAACCTATATGATACGTATTTGACATATCATATAACTAAGAAATCAGTTTTGTTGTTTAACAGCTAAGATTTTTGGAGTTTTTATACCACAACATAACCTTACCTGACCTCACTGGCGTGAATATTTATTTAGTTTTCATACTTTTTTTGACTTTTACTTACATGGAACTTATTTTATTGATATTTTATATGAGAATATAAATAAAAATAAATTTGCTTTGCATTTCATCACCACACAATTATACAATGTAATGTTGATTGGTTTTATCTATATCTATATGTTTATCTGTATCTATCTATCTATATCAAGAAGAGTAGTAGGGAATTATGTTGAGATTTTTAGTAACTTCTGTTTAAGCATAAGAACTACTCTTTGAGGGGAAGCCAGAATGGGAGTGAAAAACTGGAAACTGCACTCAATTGCAAGAAATACTAGCCCCAAAACAATTAAGGTTATGTGTATATCTATCTATATATATAAAAAGGTTATATATATGGGAAATATATATTATTAATATAATATACAGAATATATAATAATTTAATATATTGTATAATAATTTTAAAGATAAGAATTTAATGTAATATTAATATTTCACAATATATAATAATTTACTATAATATTAATGTATATATATTATTTTTATGAGAGGGAAATATATATATATATATATAAAGGTTTTATATATATATATTTCCCTCTCATGAAAAACCAAAGGGGCAGCACTTTGTGGGTGTAGCACCTCCATGATATGATTGCAAGAGTCTTCTTAACAACTCCTCTATGAGCTCAAGAACAAAACAAAAAATCCCCACTCATTTTTGCTCTAATTCCCATATACATATATATATATCCCTGATCTACAAATCTTGTAGATCAAGATCCTGCTACTCATTACATTGAAGTGTTGTATTTTATTTCATTGGGTGCTCCATCAATTATACTCTTTCACATTTTCTCCCAACTTCCATCAGAAGTGCACACGTACTTTGTTCATGGATCAAACACTGTTGATACCACTTTCATGGACATAGGAAGGTTTACACCAACCTTCATCTTCAGGGATTTCCATGCAGAGGCTGCATTGATAAGGAATGCATATTATCAAGGAACACTTGGCTCTGGACAAGATGGTAACAGCCATGTCATGAGATAAAAGGACAGACTCTGAATTTGGAAGCAGGTCAGAGTGTTATATGACACTGGTGGCTGCATTTTGATATGTGTATGTACTTGGCTGGATAAAATGTTGAAAGAGAGGGGAAGAATTTGGCCCACAAGTTGCCTATATACTCCTGACCATAAATAAGTTCTTATAACTTAGTTTGTATCAGAAAGCAACCTCCACAACATTAACATTGGTCACGGTCAGGTAGCATAACAAAAAGATGAAATCATGATATTGGAAACATTAAAAAAAAAACGTGGAGCTGCTTATTTCATGAAATGTTGGGAAATTACAAGTTTTTTAAAAATGGCTTTATTGAGGTTACAAGTGTTATGTTAGACCGCATAATAAGGTCTACTATGAGGTGAATATTTTTTAAAACTGACAAATTTAAGGAGAACCCGGCAGGAAGGGTGGGGAGTCTGCTTTAGTGAGGGGTCCAGTCACACCAGCACCGCGTAACAGAGAAAAGCAGCGCACAGCCATTCTGTACTCCACAGAGAGACCAAGAGAGGGAGAAATAGAGTATACACATCAACGAAAATGCAACAAATTGGTAGAATAAACCGGAGTCTGGAAAGTAGTAGTAAATATGGTGTGAAAATATGAATGAAACTTACTGTTAAGATTCCTGGGAAAATCACAGAAACCCCTCAGGGGGCCTTAAGCTCTGATGTGTAAAACAGCAACTATATGCTCAAAGTACCAGAACAAATTGGGAACTTATCACTTCAGAAGTCAATCAGATCAAAAGGAAAATTCAACACTGGGAGCATAATGAGACAGAAATTCTAATTTACTTGACAGAAAAGGAGGATCACTTTAAATCACCATGTGGATACCAGGATTTTAAAATGGGCCAAACAGGCTAGAGAAGAACATTTCAGTAGGAGAAAAATGCCCTAATACACTAGCTTATCTATCTTGTATAAGCAAGCTCTGGAAACTTTTTAAAAATAATAATTTTCTTGAAGTATAACTAACCATAATGGGTTGAATAGTGTCCCCTCAAAATTCATGTCCTCCCAGAACCTCAGAATGTGACGTATTTGGCATTGGGGTATTTGCAGATGTAATTAAGGTAAGGATTATGATGAGATCCCATTAGATGAGCGTGGTCTCTAAATCAAATGAGATTGTCCTTATTAGAAACAGAAAAGAACACACACAGAGACGCAAAGGAGAACACCATGTGGAGATGGAGGTAGAGATTTGAGTGGTCAATCCAGGAAAATGCCAAGGATTGCCAGCAACCACCAGAAACTAGGGGAAAGGTATGGAACAGATAGTCCCTCAGAGCCTCCAGAAGGAACTAACCTTGCCCAAACCTTGATTTTTTGACTTCTGGCCTTCCAAAACTGTAGAGAGAAAACAATTCTGTTGTTGTAAGCCACCAAGTTTGTGAAAATTTGTTTTGGCAGCCCCTAGGAAACTAATACAGATTCTGGTACTGGGAACTAAGGTGCCATAGTAACAGATACCTAAAAATGTGGAAGTGGCTTTGAATTTAGGTAATGAGTAAAGGCTAGGAGAATTTAGAGGTTGGTGATTGGAAAATCCTAGATCATCTTGATGAGAAAGTAGAAATATGATGTTAAAGGTGATTCTGGTGAGAGCTCAGAGAGAAGTCAAAAGCATTGTAAGGAAAGCGTCTCATCATGAACATCCTATTGTTCATGAACAGAATCTTGATATAAATGTAAATATGATTATAATTATAAATATAAATCTCTCTGGTGAGACTTTAAAAGGAAATGAGGAACATATTATTGGAAATTGGAGAAAAGGTAATTTTTGTTATAAAGAGGCAGAAAACTTGGCTGAATTGTGTTCCTTCATTCTGGGTGGAAAATAGAACTTACACGCAATAAACTCGGATATGGAGCTGAAGAGATTTCCAAGCAAAGCTCCTTCCTGCTGATAGTAAAATGCCCGAGGAAAGAGAGAAATTGAACAAGGAACTACTAGGCAAAAAGGAACCAGCCCTTGATTATTTGGAAGGTTTCAAGCCAATCCAGATTACAGAGTATGAAGAAACGAGGAAATTCATTTTTGGGGGAAGTGTGCTGGGGAGAGAGGGCCAAGGTGTGGCTGGAAAACGTGTTGCAGAAGAGATTATGTAGGTGACTCCTGGGTCCACTCAACCATCTCAGCAGAAGCCCGGAATAGACATGGGCTTATACGGGGAGATTCAGTGAAGAACTCTTTTGCCTAATGGAGTAGACCCCCTTGACACACACCAAAGACCAATGTGGTTTTTGAGAATGTTACATCAGCAGAAACACTGCCAGCTTGGACTGAAGGGAACAGAGACAGGAAGAAATGAAGGGAGGCTATTAAACTCCTGAGATTTTACAAACAGGTTGTGGGACTGATAGAACTACTTGGCTACAAACATGGGTTGACCTTCAGGAAAAAGGATGAACAGTTCCAAAGGCAGAGTGTGGACATGGAAGTAGAGCCCAGAGACACCAGCTTAGGGCCAGGGGCCAACAAGGCCACCACCATTGGCCCAAAGGACAGGGCATCAAGCCACAGAGAATCTTCTTTGAAACCTAATGGGATTTGTCCTGCTGGGCTTAGAGTTGCTTGGTGACCCCTTTCCATTCCTAGATGAAAACGAGAATGTCTATTCTGTACCTGTACCACCACTCTATTCTGGAAGAGAAAGTGTTACCAAGTCTAAGACCATACTGCTCGCTGCACGACAGGCCAGTAATCAAGAGACGAGTTGTAGGGGCAAGGAATAACGACTTTATTTGGAAAACCAGCAGACCGAGAAGATGGTGGGCTTATGCCCCAAAGAACCATCTTGCCTGAGTTAGAATTCAGGCTCCTTTTATACTAAAAGGGGAGGGAGTAAAGTCAAACACTTCCTAGTTCCCATCAGCCTCTGGAGGGGATGTGTTAATATTTTCCTCCCTGCAGTCATTCACAGGTGGGCCTGATCAGGATGTTTCCTGTGAGCTAAACAAAGGTATTTTAGCTTAATACTCATTACCTGGAAAGCAGGGTTCCCAGAGATGGGCCATTATGTATAATTCAAGCTTATAGGCAACACCCCTTTAGTGATTAACTTGTAATAGAATACAAAAGATTCTTCCATATTACAAAAGGTTGTTTTCTAGTTTCATAGGTCCACAGGTGGGGAGACAGTTTTTCCAGGCATGGACCATACTACCCAGAGTCTCACCCATGCCTGATTTAGATGATGAGATTTGGGACCTTTTATGTTGATGATATTTAGGTGAGAGTTTGAGCTTAGAGTTGATGCTGGGATGGGTTAAGGTTTTGGGGGATATTAGAATGGGGTGAATGTACTGGGCACATGAGAGGGATGTGATTGTTTACTATCATGTAGGAGCCATTACTCTTTATTGCTCTTTTATTCAGAGTTTTACTAAATTTTTTTGTTTATGTTTCATGTGAACTTTCGAATTGGCTTGACTAAAGCACCTCACCACTCACCAAAACAAAAATGAAAGCCAAAACTGTTGTTATTTTAATTGGGATCACATTAAATGTATACATTAATTTAGGAATAACTAATATCTTAATGATACTAGGTCTACTTAAAACCTATTGTTTAAGACATATTTACCTGGCTAATTTATTATTGATTCCCTCTTCCCTTCTATCCATATTTCTTTTTTTTTTTATTTATGGATCTTTGCTTTATTCAGTTTGTCAAATAAGAGCTGACAAAATGATTGCTTTCCACCCCCCAAAAAGTAGTCACAGAAGCACATCACTTATTTGAAAAAACAGTTTCCTTAGCTACAAAATTTAATTGTAGGGATCAAACAGTGGTTATTGGTCAAACCAATCGACATCAATAGCTTTGAAGTGTGCAGAAGCTAGTTTTTAAATAAAGGTGACAAATACCAATCAAATTCTTATAACACTGTTCAAGATCTAAACAAATGTGATTCTGGAAGTTGAATACAAAAGGCTAAGAGAATGAGAGTGCAGTCATCAATAAGTAAACAAAGACATAATTTTCTAAATCATTTTTAGTTAAACAGAATACATTCTAGTTTTAAAAAAAGTTTAAAGCTACATAAAACTCAGAGTAATCTAACCATTTTCTACCTGAGATCAAAACAAGTTTCTTTTTTCCTATCTAAACATAATTCTTGGCATTGAGGTAAATCTGAATTCATGTGATATACTTTGTCAAACTTTTCAAAAAATTTTAAGCCCTGCTTAGAGAGAAATTCTCATATTATATATACATATTTACATATTTTTTCTTCAAAGACTAATGACACATTTATGAGGTTAATAGGCCTGTAATGGGACCATGATACTATTTTTTTAAATTAATTAATTTATTTTGGCTGCATTGGGTCTTCATTGCTACGTGTGGGCTTTCTCTAGTTGTGGCCAGCGGGGGCTACTCTTCATCGCGCTGTGCCGGCTTCTCACTGCGGTGGCTTCTCTTGTTGCAGAGCACGGGCTCTAGGTGCGTGGGTTTCAGTAGTTGTGGTGCGTGGGCTCAGTAGCTGTGGCTCACGGGCTCTAGAGTACAGGCCCAGTAGTTGTGGCTCACGGGCTTAGTTGCTCCATGGCATGTGGGATCTTCCTGGACCAGGGCTAGAACCTGTGTCCTCTGCACTGGCAGGTGGATTCTTAACCACTGTGCCACCAGGGAAGTCCAAATGATAGTACTAATAATATGAAAATAAAAAGCCATGCATTTATACCATGTATTCCTATATGGTGCAAAATGAAATGGGATCATAGAATTTATGTACATAAATGAATCACGAAGAGTTCAGAAATTAAGCTCACTTTGAGAAAACTCATTCTATTCTTTTTTGAAGCAGAGGTTGCGAAATTGTGATGTATAACAAAAATGTTGTGTATACAGACTCCAAAACCAAGCATTGGCCTAAGTTGGCAATAAGTGCAACTTAAATAGAAATTAAACCCAACTAGATCTTCACTGTGGTTATGCAACTTCTGGCTTTAGGGTCTGCACGTTTTACTGAGGTAACAACCTCTTATCTCTTGCCTCTCCTCCTTGTGCCTGCCCCCAGTGCCCCCAGCTTCCTTTTACGTGGCTGTCTTTGGCAATGCTTGCAAATTTTGAAAGCAGAAGAACCTGCTAAGTAAATGGAGAGAATGAAAAATAACACTATATGTGATGTATGAAAACCAACCTAAGAGTATGGACTGAGAAAGAAAATACTAGAAGGAAAACTAAGCAGCAGTCTACCCTCAAGGGAAAAAGAGAAAATAAAAGAATAGGGGGGCTGTTACTCCTAGATCTTCTTCCACATCATCTCCCAATTAGAAGAGTGTGGAAACAAAATTTCAAACTCTGGAAAGGTAATGACTTTGAAGGAGGAGCTAGGGAAATGAATAAATGATAAAGAAGTACAGGGCTTCCCTGGTAGCGCAGTGGTTGAGAATCTGCCTGCCAGTACAGGGGGACACGGGTTCGAGCCCTGGTCTGGGAGGATCCCGCGTGCCGCGGAGCAACTGGGCCCGTGAGCCACAACTACTGAGCCTGCGCGTCTGGAGCCTGTGCTCCGCAACAAGAGAGGCCTCGATGGTGAGAGGCCTGCGCACCGCGATGAAGAGTGGCCCCCGCTTGCCACAACTAGGGAAAGCCCTCGCGCAGAAACTAAGACCCAACACAGCCATAAATAAATAAATAAATTTTTTTAAAAAAAAGTACAGCAGTAGCTTTAGCTGTCAGTGAGTTTCTTTGCTCTGGCATTGGCATTGTCAATACGATCTTTGTTGGTGTTAGCCTTTTCTGTGATCCGTTCTATTTGTCGATTTTGAGCCTCAATCTCATTGCCCATGTCCAGGGCCATGTTTTTTAGATTTCCTAGGATACTTCCCACTTGATTCAGGTTCTCTTCCATTTCATCTTCCCTGGCATCATTTGTTATACTATTACATGGGCATATACAAAGGCCACAGCACTAGTTTAGTTCTGTTAAAGTCTTCTCTGCTTCTCTCATGTCTTTGTTTATTTGGTCCATGCCTTCTTCTGTGTGTTTTAGTTGTTCCCCTTGTTCATCCAGCATAGTGATAGTCTTGATTCCTGTATCCTGAGACTCAATGTCTAAACCCAGGATTCTCCTCGTACTTTCCGGAGACTCATCAGTAACCTGGTTAGCCCTCAGCTGAATTTCTTCTGCTGACAGATTATCCATGATGAATTAAAACTCTTGATAGGTGCAGAAACTGAAATGTAGATACTCAAGCAGTTCTGGCCACTCCCTTCTGGCCGCAGCAGCTTGGACACCTGCAGGCCGAACTCCCACCCATATTTCTTGAAATCCTTCTCCTTTTTATGCCTAGTCTGTTCATTTATTATCTCAGTTCTAGATATTCTAAAGGATACAAAGTAGAATCATATTCTGCTCTCAAGCTGTCTATAATTTCATAATGAAGATAAGGTATCTGCATTTATAATTCAAATCTGAGAGAGAAAATAGTAAGTATCCCACAAAACAGAAAACCTTCTTTAGAATCTAAACAGCCTATAACGAAAAGCAAAGATCTCCACTCCCCTTTCCTATTTATTGGACTGTTTATTAGAGTAGTGCACCAGTGGGCAGTGGAAAGTGGATGTGTATGAACTTTGGAATACGCAGACCTGAATTAATTGCCTAGGGGTAAGGGCTAGGTAAGGAAACTTGAGTCAAATTTTGGAACCAGTTCTCTTGCTTTCCTAATGGACATCCCCATATCTTCTTTTTAGAGCTGTTGAGGGATGAAAAGAAATACACTTTGTAGCATATCTATTATATAATGCATGCCCTTTAAATCATACTGTCTCCTCTGGTACACTTCTCATCTAAATTCAATGAGCCCACTGCAATGGACACAGCCCATCAAGGAAAAATATTTAATTTAAAGGTACCCTGAGAACTGTATATCTGTGTGTTGTTTGTATATCCTTCTTTAAAGCTATAAAAAAGACAGTTGAAATTTCAAAGCATTAAGTATCATGACTAAAAATAAAGTAAATAGAACAAAAAAGACTTATGTTCTATCAAATACAAGTTTTCTTCATGTAGGTTTTGTACATTGCTTTAAACATTCATCATACTTTTGATTTTTTTGCTATTGTTCTTGTTATGAAAATGAAGTGATTTCTTCCATGTATCTTCTCAATTGTTGTTGATTACAAATGTATCTTTTTATAGTGCAAGTCTGTCTAGAATAGAATTCTTTAGCACAGGCAAAAGTGACACAAGTATAAATGCAGATTTTCTTCTGCAACTCAGCCTAAGTTAGTGTGGACTGTTAATCCATAGCTTCTTATCAGAAGTGCACTAAGGGAGTATATGTCTAGGATATAATTATACTGCAGATCTGTTGATGCTTGTAAAACTATTGATCTCCCTTCATTCATTTTATTTTATCTTCTTAAATTTGAACCAGCTTTTAGATTTATTGATCTTTGGTAATGTTTCCTTCATTTCTTTTTCATTTACTTCTGATCTGATCTTTATGATTTCTTTCCTTTGGCTAAGTTTGGTTTTTTTTGTTTTTTGTTGTTCTTCTTTCTCTAGTTGCTTTACGTGTAAGGTTAAATTCTTAATTTGAGATATTTCTTGTTTCTTGAGGTGAGATTGAATTGCTTATAAGCGTCCCTCTTAGAACTGCTTTTACTGTGTCCTGTACATTTTCAGTTTTCGTGTTTTTATTGTCATTTGTTTTTATGTATTTTTAAAATTTCCTCTTTGGTTTCTTCAGTGATCTCGTGGTTATTTAGCAGTGCACTGTTTAACCTCCATATATTTGTGGTTTTTTTACAGTTTTTTTCCCTGTAAATGATTTCTAATCTCATAGTGTTGCGGTTGGAACAGATGCTTCATATGATTTCAGTTTTCTTAAATTTTCCAAGGCTTGATTTGTGACTCAAGATGTGATATAAGCTGGAGAATGTTCCATGTGCACTTGAGAAGAAAGCGTATTCTGCCACTTTCGGGTGGAATGTCCTATAACTATCAATTAAATGTCTGTTCTATTGTGTCATTTAAAGTTTATGATTCCTTATTTATTTTCTGTTTGGATGATCTGTCCATTGGTTTATGTGGGGTGTTAAAGTCCTCTACTATTATTGTGTTACTGTCGATTTCCCCTTTTATGGTTGTTAACAGTTGCCTTACTTCTTGAGGTGCTCCTGTGTTGGGTGCATAAATATTTATCATTGTTAAATCTTCTTCTTGGATTGATCCCTTGATCATTATGTAGTGTCCTTCCTTATCTCTTGTAACAGTCTTTATTTTAAAGCCTATTTTATCTGCTATGAGTATTGCTACTCCAGCTTTCTTGTGTTTTCCACTTGCATGGAATATCTTTTTCCATCCCTCGCATTCAGTCTGTATGTGTCCCTAAGTCTGAAGTGGGTCTCTCGTAGACAGCATATATATGGGTCTCGATTCTGTATCCGTTCAGCCCGTCTTTGTTTTTTGGTAGGGCATTTAATCCATTTACATTTAAGGTAATTGTCAATATGTATGTTCCTATTACCATTTTCTTAATCATTTTAGGTTTGTTTCTGTGGGTCTTTTTCTTCTCTTATGTTTCCCGCCTAGCGAAGTTTCTTTAGCATTTGTTTTAAAGCTGGTTTGGTGGTGCTGAATTCTCTTAGCTTTTGCTTGTCTGTAAAACTTTTGATTTCTCCAGCGAATCTGAATGAGATCCTTGCTGGGTAGAGTAATCTTGGTTGTAGGTTTTTCTCTTTCATCACTTTAAGTATGTCCTGCCACTCCTTTCTGGCCTGCGGAGTTTCTGCTGAAAAATCAGCTGATAACCTTATGGGGATTCCCTTATAAGTGTTTCTTTGCCTTTCCCTTGCTGCTTTTAATATTTTTTCTTTGAATTTAATTTATTGTTAGTTTGATTAATATGTGTCTTGGTGTGTTTCTCCTAGGGTTTATCCTGTATGGGACTGTCTTCGCTTCCTGGACTTGGGTGGCTATTTCGTTTCCCACGTTAGGGAAGTTTTCAACTATAATCTCTTCAAATATTTTTTCGACCCTTTCTTTTTCTCTTCTTCTTCTGGGACCCCTAAAATGCGAATGTTGGTGTGTTCAGTGTTGTCCCAGAGGTCTCTGAGATTGTCTTGTGTTCTTTTTGTTCTTTTCTCTTTATTCTGCTCCTTGGCAGTTATTTCCACCATCCTGTCTTTCAGCTGACTTATTCGTTATTTTTCTTCATTTATTCTATTACTGATTTCTTCTAGTATATTTTTCATTTCAGTTATTGTGTTGTTTATCTCTGTTTGTTTGTTCTTTAGTTGTTTTAGGTCTTTGCTAAACATTTCTTGTATTTTCTCGATCCGTGCCTCCATTATATTTCCAATGTTCTGAATCATCTTTACTATCATTACTCTGAATTATTTTTCAGGTAGGTTGCCTATTTACTCTTCATTTATTTGTTCTTGTTGGTTTTTACCTTGTTTCTTCAACTGTAAGATATTATTTTTGTCGTTTCATTTTTTTTGTTTTTTGATGCGTGGGATTGTTTTCCTGTCTTATGGGTTGTTTGGCCTGAGGCCTCCAGCACTGGAGTTTGTAGGCTGTTGGGTAGAGCTAGGTCTTGATACCGAGATGAGGACCTCTGGGAGACCTCACTCTGATGAATATTCTCTGTGGTCTGAGGTTCTCTGTTCATCCTGTGGTTCAGACTCGGATCTCCGACCACAGGAGCTCGCCTGACCCCAGGTCCAAGAACCAAGATCCTGCAAGCCGTGCGGGGTGGCCATGAAAAATAAAAACAAAAAAGGAGCACAACAATAAGAAAGAGTAAAAAATAAGATTAGAAAACAAACAGATATGTTAGAAAAAAATAAAAATAAAGATGAAACAACAACCAGGAGGTAAAACAGAACCACAGTAGCAATAAATGGAAAAAAAAAGAACCCGTAAAAGGCCTTGGCTATGGGGGGGTGGACCTTAGGCAGGGGCGGTGTTTAGGCAGCAGGCGGGGTTTAGGCTAGGTCCCATGTGGCCAGAAAAGGCCCTGGGGGTGGGGGTTGGGGCTTAGACTCAGGGAGGCTGGAGGCCCCCAGAGTTCCCCTGGCCTAGGAGGGCAGAGGACCAGGCCCGGGACCCCAGGAGGTTCCCTGGGCCTGAGTGGGTGGGGGAAATGCTAGGCGTGTTCCCCCAATCCTCTGATCCCAGAGGGTCCCTCCTCATTCGCCCCTCCTCTGCTTCCCTGCCTCCCTCCCTCTCACGCCCCTAGGACCCACGCGGCCAGAGGGGGCCCCAGAGGGCATAGGGAGAGGGTGAGGGAAACACCAGCTATGCTTCCCCTGATCCTCCGGTTCCTGAGTGAACCCGCCCCATCAGCCTCTCTTCCTCTTCCTTCCTCCTCCCTTCCTCCTCCCTTCCTCCTACACCCCTAGGACCCACGTGGCAGAGGGGGCCCCGGAGTGCAGAGGACCTTACCCAGGAGCCCTGGAGGCTTCCTGGGGCACAAGTGGGTGGGGGGAACGCTAGGCACATTCTCCCCTGAGCCTCCAATCCCAGAGGTTTCACCCCACCGTCCACCTCTCCTTCTCTTCCCCCCCTCCTCCCATCTTCCTACCTCCCTTGGAACAACGTGGCCAGAGAGGGCTCCGGAGGATGGAGGACCAGACCCGGGAGCCCAGCAGGCTTCCTGGGTCCTAAGTGGGCAGGAGAAATGCTAGGCACATTCTCCCCTGATCCTCTGGTCTCGGTGGTTCCCCTCCCTGTCCGCCTCTCCTCTTCTTCCCCCCTCCTCCCGTCCTCCTATGCCCCTAGGACCAATGTGGCCAGAGGGGCCCCTGGAGGGCGGAGAACCCGGCCTGGAAGCCCAGCAGGCTCACTGGGGCCCGAGTGGGCAGGAGAAACATTAGGTGCATTCTCCCCTGATCCTCCGGTCCCGGAGGGCCCCTCCCTGTCTGCCTCTCCTCTTCTTCCCCCCCGTCACTCCTACGCCCCTAGGACCAGTGCAGCTGGAGGGAATCCTGGAGGGCAGAGGCCCTGGCCCGGGAGCCCAGCAGGTCCCTGGGGCCCGAGTGGGTAGTGGAAACGCTAGGCACATTCTCCTCTCATTCTCCAGTCCCGGGGGGGGGTCCCTCCGGCCGTGGGAACCCCTACCTTCCCCATACCACCCCTCAGGGACGCCAATTCCTTCCGGCCTCCACTTCTCCCCCCTCACTCCCCTCACCACATCCCACTCAGTTGCTCAGGGGTTCCTCCAGTACCCCTGAGTGTCAAGGTCCCCCAAAAGCATCTGGTAGGTGCCCTAGTTGTGGGGAGATGTGAACTCCACGTCCTCTCACTCTGCCATCTTCACTTCGCCTCAGCTGAAAAATGATTTAACTTAACACATTATATACTGTGGGTTTTTTGCAGAAACTAACACCTGTGGCTGGCAATTTGTTATGTAAATGAATATTGAAACACTGGCATTTGAGTAAATATCAACAGCTTGTTTTGCATTTAATGTAGTTATTGGAAACTTTGTACATGTCTTACTAGAGCATTCTTTTATTTCGTTAGAGTGTGATAGGCAGTATAGCAGGCACCTCTGTGCATGGAAACAGAATATCTATTACAAATATACTGTGTTTCACTGAGCTTTCCCCTGGAAGAGCAGACTCTACACTTTCTGGAGGCAGGTTTTTTTTTAGTCCCATGGTATTATTTCTTCTAGAATATGTTCTTTTATTTTACCTTATATTCGTATAAGTGTGTCTTCATGGGGGGCTTTTTTAGAAATTTTCTAAATAATATGATGTGTTTCTGAATACGAGTAAATCAATCTGAGGAGAAAAGTGAGGGACCTAGAGGATAGTCGTGGAGACCAGGATTAGTCTTAGGCATGCTGACATTTAACTGTCTCTTCCTACTGTGTCCCTCTCTTCTCCTTGGTGAGTGCTATAGACTGAATGTTTGTGTTCCTCCCTCCCCAAATTCATACGTTGAAACCTAGTCCCCAATGTGATGATATTTGGATGTAAGTGCTTTCAGAGATGATTTAATCTTGAGGATGGAGCCCTCATGAATGGGATTACCAGCACACTTTGGTGATATTGTGGGTTTGGTTCCAGACCACTGCAATAAAGAGAATATCACAACAAAGCAAGCCACACAATTTTTTTGCTTTCCCAGTGCATGTAAAAGTTATGTTTACACTATACTGTAGTCTATTAAGTGTGCATTATGTCTAAAAAATGTACATACCTTAATTTAAAATACTTTATTGCTAAAAAATGGTAACCAGCATCTGAACTTTCAGCCAGTCACAATCTTTTTGCTGGTGGAGGGGTTTGCATGCATGGATGGCTGCTGACTGATCAGGGTGGTGGTTGCTGAAGGTTGGTGTGGTCGTGACAATTTCCTGAAATTAAGACAACAATGAAGTTTGCTACGTCGATTCACTCTTCCTTTCATCAACATTTTCTCTGTGGCATGCAATGCTGTTTGATTGTATTTCACCCACAGTAGGACTTCTTTCAAAATTGGAGTCAGTCCTCTCAAACCTTGCCACTGTTTTATCAACTAAGTTTATGTAATATCCTAAATCCTTTCTTGCCATTTCAACAATCTTTGCAGTGTCTTTACCAGGAGTAGATTCCATCTCAATAAACCACTTTCTTTGCTCATTCAAGAAACAACTCCTCATCTATTAAATTGTTATCAAGGAGTTGCAGCAATTCAGTCACATTTTCAGGCTCCAGTTCTAATTCTGGTTCTCTTGCTACGTCCACCACATCTGCAGTTACTTCTTTCAATGAAGTCTTGAACCCCTCAAATCATCCATGAGGGTTGGAATCAACTTCTTCCAAAATCCTGTGTATGTTGATATTTTGGCCTCTTCTTATGGATCATGGATGTCTTTAATGGCATCTGGAATGGTGAATCCTTTCCAGAAGGTTTTCAATTGATTTTACTCAGATCCATCAGAGGAATCACTATCTATGGAAGCCATAGCCTTACAAAATACCTTTCTTAAATAATAAGACTTGAAAGTGAACATTACTCCTTGACCCATGGCTGCAGAATGGATGTTGTATTAGCAAGCATGAAAACATCATTAATTTCACTGTACATCTCCATCAGAATTTTTGGGTGATCAGGTGCATTGTCAATAAGCATTCATATTTTGAAAGGAATTTTTTTTTCTGGGAAGTAGGTCTCCACAGTGGACTTATATTCAGTAAACCATATTTTTATACAGATGTGCTGTCATCCAGGCTTTGTTGGTCCATTTAAAGAGCTCAGGCAGAGTCCATTTCGTGTAATTCTTAAGGGCCCTAGGATTTTTGGCATGGTAAATGAGCATTGGCTTCAACTTAAAGTCACCAGCTGCATTAACCCCTAACAAGAGAGTCAGTCTGTCCTTTGATGCTTTGAAACCAGGCATTGACTTCTCCCTATATCTATGAAAGTCCTAGATGGCATCTTCTTGCTTGCAATAGAAGAGCATTTCATCTACATTAAAACTTGTTGTGTAGTGGAGCCACCTTCATTAATCATCTTAGCTAAATCTTCTGGATAACTTGCTATAGCTTCCACATCAGCACTTGCTGCTTCCTCTTGCACTTTTATGTTATAAAGAAGGCTTCTTTCCTTAAACTTTATTTGCCAACTTCTGCTAGGCTTAATTTTTTCCTGCAGTTCCCTTACCTTTTTCACCCTTCATAGAAGTGAAGAGAGTTAGGGCCATCCTCTGGATTAGGCTTTGGCTTAAGGCAATGTTGTGGCTGGCCTGATCTTCTATCCAGACCACTACGTATTCATTCAGCCAGTCTGTGTCTTTTTGTAAAATTTACTTATTTTTATTTTATTTTTTAAAATTTATTTTTGGCTGTGTTGGGTCTTTGTGGCTGCATGTGGGCCCTCTCTAGTTGTGGTGAGCTGGGGCTACTCTTCATTGCAGTACATGGGCTTCTCATTGTGGTGGCTTCTCTTGTTGCAGAGCACAGACTCTAGGCGCATGGGCTTCAGCAGTTGTGGCACATGGGCTCAGTAGTTGTGGGTCACGGGCTCTAGAGCGCAGGCTCAGTAGTTGTGGTGCACGGGCTTAGTTGCTCCACAGCATGTGGGATCTTCCCGTACCAGGGCTTGAACCCACGTCCCCTGCATTGGCAGGTGGATTCTTAACCACTGCGCTACCAGGGAAGACCCAGTCTGTGTCTTTGGGTTGGAGTGTTTAATCCATTCACATTTAAGGTAATTATTGATATATATGTTCCTATTACCATTTTCTTCATTGTTTTAGGTTTGTTTTTGCAGGTTTTTTTCTTTTCTTGTGTTTCCCACTTAGAGAAGTTCCTTTAGCGTTTGTTGTAGAGCCTCGTTTGGTGGTGCTGAATTCTCTTAGCTTTTGCTTGTCTGTAAAGCTTTTGATTTCTTTGTCGAATCTGAATGAGATCCTTGCTGGATAGGTTATTCTGGGTTGTAGGTTCTTCCCTTTCATCACTTTAAATATATTGTGCCACTCCCTTCTGGCTTGCAGAGTCTCTGCTGAGAAATCAGCTGTTAACCTTATGGGAGTTCCCTTGTATGTTACTTGTCATTTTTCCCTTGTTGCTTTTAGTAATTTTTCTTTGTCTTTATTTTTTGTCTGTTTGATTACTGTGTGTCTCGGTGTATTTCTCCTTGGCTTTATCCTGCCTGGGACTCTCTGCACTTCCTGGACTTGGGTGGCTATTTCCTCTCCCATGTTAGGGAATTTTTTGACTATGATCTCTTCAAGTATTTTCTCAGGTTCTTTCTCTCTCTCTTCTCCTTCTGGGACCCCTATCATGCGAATGTTGGTGTGTTTAATGTTGTCGCAGAGGTCTCTTAGGATGTCTTCATTTCTTTTCATACTTTTTTCTTTATTCTCTTCTGCAGCAGTGAATTCCACCATTCTGTCTTCCAGGTCACTCCTCCGTTCTTCTGCCTCAGTTATTCTGCTATTGATTCCTTCTAGTGTATTTTCCATTTCAGTTATTGTATTGTTCATCTCTATTTGTTCTTTAATTCTTCTAGATCTTTGTTAAACATTTCTTGCATCTTCTCAATCTTTGCCTGCATTCGTTTTTTGAGGTCCTGGATCATCTTCACTATCAATATTCTGCATTCTTTTTCTGGAAGATTGCCTATCTCCCCTTCATTTAGTTGTTTTTCTGGGGTTTTATCTTGTTCCTTCATCTGGGACATAGTCCTCTGTCTTTTCATTTTGTCTATTTTTCTGTGATTGTGGTTTTCATTCCACAGGCTGCAGGATTGTAGTTCTTCTTGGTTCTGCTGTCTGCCCTCTGGTGGATGAGGATCTCATTTTAACTGTGTTTTATCTTATTTGGAGCTGGTGATCTTCTTGGATGTGTAAGTTAATAATTTTCAGCAAATTTGGGATGTTTTCAGCCATTTAAAATTTAGTTTTTCTGTTCCTTTCTCTCTTTCCTCTTTTCTGGTACTCCTATCACATATATTTTGGTATATTTGATACCAAATGTCCACATTTCTCTGAGGCTCGGATATTTTTCTTCATTCTATTTTTTTCTGTTTTTCAAATTGTATAATCTCTATCCATTTATGTGTCCTCAAGATTGTTGAGTGTTCCTTCTCTCAGTTCAAATCTACTGGTGAGTCCTTCCAATGAATTTTTATTTTTATTAATATTTATACTACTTTTCAATACCAAAATTTCCATTTTTTAAAAAATAATTTCTGCCTCTTTATTGGTATCTCTGATGAAACTGTGTCTTCATATCAGGCTTTACTTCTTTAAGCATGATTTACTTTAGTTGTTGATATATTTTTCAATGGTTGTTTTGAAGTCTTTGTCTGTTAAATCTGGTCCTTCTCAAAGTCAGTTTCTGTTGCTTGCTTTTTTGCCTGAGGATGTGTCAAACATTCCTCTTCCTTTGCACTTCTCATATGGTTGTTTCTGTTGTTGTTGAAAGCTGAACATTTTGGGTAATGTATTATAGCAACTCTGGATACTGATTCCCCTCCCTGCTCTCCTGGCTTGTTGTTATTTGCTTTTTTATTTGTTTTGTGACTTGGCTAAGATTATTTTTGTGAAGTCTATTTCTTCCACAGTGTGAAGCAGTGTGAAACCTCAGAGGGTCCATGAATGGGTTCATGGAGCTTCTCACATTGTCAACCTGGAAATGGACTTTATGTGTTTTGTCTACTACTAAGATTTTTCTTGTGTTTATCTTGAATAATTAAAAAAATTGGAAATAGCAGCGTTTAGTATTCTGATTTTCTCTTTTCTTATCCTAAACATGTTCCTTTTTAAAAATAGCATTTTTTTTTTTTTTTTTTAAGATCATGATTTTAATGGCTGCTCTGCCATTTTACTCTGTTGGTACAACCAATTCTCTAGGGAGGCCCTTAACCATTCTTGCTGTTACAGTTTTCTGTCTTCTTTGCTCTGTGATCCTATGCTCTGTTAGCAGAGTTGTCATTCTAAAGCAAAGATATGATCTTTACCAGGGTTCTGTTGTATATAAGCAAGGCTACTGGCTATGGTGACATATGGCTCAAGCTACTCACTTCCAAGGTGCTGGTCCTGAGTGCAAGATGCAGTTCCACAGCCTTATCTTGGTGCTTAAGACCTTCACATACTACCCCAGCAACTTCTTTAGCCTTTCTCACTAATGAATCCTTCATTTTCTACCTGTATGGACACTTGCCCTCCCTTGCGCTACCCCAAATATTCTTGCCTCTGTGCTGTGGTTTTGCATTATGTTACCATAAATTCTTATCTCCCTTGTGTTACTGTTAGAGAATTACTGCTACAGACATTTTCCTGGGGCTTCCAGCCAAAAACTCTTCTTTCTCTCCTATACTGTAGTAGGTCTTTGTGATGAGTATTTTCTAGGGAGATTTATGCTCAGTCAAAATTATCACTTTAGATGACTGTAGTCATTTAGTAATTACTTTAGGTGTCTGGTCATTCTCTCCTATTTCCTTCCTCCTTTTTATTTGTTAAAGACCTCTGTACCTAGCACCTCGCTTTGGAAGTGCTGGCATACCTTTTACACCATTAGAATAACAGTGTAGAGAAATGGACCTACATTAATTTTCTTCCTAGGGCAATCATTGTGGTTTTTCAAGCATAACATCCTTGTTTTTCATTAATTAAAACACATGGAATGTTTTATTCTTCATAAAAGACCTTGGTTGTTACTGGCAATTATTTAATTTTTTCAAAAATAAAAACAGTGTGGGGGTGGTATGGGGTATCAAGCAGCGAGTGTCCCCTTCAAAGAATAGCAAGAAGCAGGACACCGTGAGACCTGACTGTTTTGGGTGTAGATGTGGCAGCTTCTTTTTATGAAATCTAAAAACAGTTTTATCCTGTAGACAAAAGGAGAAAAAAACTTTAGAGACACAGATATTAACAGGTAACTCTGTATTCATTAAATAACTATGCATAGGATTGTGACCCAGTAGCTTACAGATCAAAATTTGAGTCAGGCTACAAGCCTGCCTCCTTCAGGATCACCTCATAGGCTATTTTTCAAGTATGCTTCTGATGTTGGTGGAGAGGGCAGGCGTATCAAGAAGAAGGAACTAATTAAATACTTTGTTACTGCCATGTTTAGTGAAATTGAGATAAATTCTCGCCAGGAACATTTTTCTTTATCAACTTGACCTTAAACGACTTTTTCTCTGACTCTACCCAGGACATCTTAAAAGCCTATGCCATTTTCTCCCTACAAAATATGCCTAACAGGATCCCCAAATAGTACAGACTATCAAGACAGAAATGTCTTCTGTTTGCTCTTTGGGTGGAAGGTTTTTAAGCACTACAAACTTTGCTAACAATCTGATGCCCAATGCCTTAGGTAAAGGCACTTAAGCGTAAAGAAGGTAACTCACTGTAAAGATGCCCAGAGATGACATATTAATCTGCTTGGGCTGCTTTAACAAAACACTACCGACTGGGTAGCTTAAAGAATAGATATTTATTTCTCATAATTCTGGAGGCTTAAAATCTAGCATCAAGGTGCTGGCAGATTCAGTTCCTGGTGAGGACCCTCTTCCTGGCTTGCAGGTGGCCACCTTCCTGCTGTGTCCTTACACAGTGGAGAGAGAGTGCGCAAGCTCTATCTCTTCTTATAAGGACACTAATCCCATCATGGGGGCCCCACCCTTATGACCTCATCTAAACTTAATTTCCTCCTAAAGGCCTGCCACCAAATAGCATTACTTGCGGGCTTCAACATATGAATTTGGGGAGTACATAAACATTCAGTACATAACAGGTGATCGCCCCCACATTTATCATTGGATTTTAAGATAATCATAGAGCCCACATCCCCAGCTAATGTAGGATGTGTGCACCTGTACACTGGGAGAGGGTTAACAACTCCTCTCTGAGAATCAGAGTTCAATAGTCCTGAGAGAAAACTTGACAGGCAGGAAACTCTCTCTCTTTCCCTCTCTCTTTCCTCTCAGGCCTCTTTTGGGATATAATCAACATACCCTGCAATTAATCCATTTCAAGTGTACAATTCAACAGAGGAGTCCCTTTGTAAGTGTTGCGGGAAGGCTATTCTTAAATGAAACAAAAATGTGATAAAAGAGAATGTTTGGGGATCTTTCTCACATAAAGAGAATTGATTAGTGACAATGACACCACCAGCTCAAAAACAGGAACACTGATGCTGTGAACTAGACACCTAGGTTATTTTGTGAGAAATGCTTCATAGGTAATTCTGAATGAATGTTGGCTGTTGTTCTTTGTTGGTTTAAATATAGGTCTTGGCCACTTGTATGCTTATATTGTTTTGGATGTTTTCTTGTATTCAGTTCAATTCAAAATGGGGTTATTTGCGATTGAACAAAATGGGGGATAATTTCACTGTGGGTCTAACATTTGGCTAGGACACAGGTAAGATGAATGTTATGAGAAAGATAGAGTGGAGGCATTGGCTAGGTCCACACTAACTAAGTCTCTAACAGGAAAACTTCTGTGTTTAGTTTGGAGTTTTGTAATGTAGACTCTAATTCCATTGTGCGTCTTGTTTAGGCTGCTTTGCGGGGATGGTGACTGTCTTCTTCCCTGTACTCTGTGTGCTCTCACTGCCTGCTGCCTCTGTACACAGACAGGCAGCTGCAATAATGAGGTGTAATAAATCAGATGCTGAGCTCATGGCAGGAGTTACAAATTATTCAAGACTTTCACAGGGGAGCTTGGACTAAGACTATCCAGGTAATGCTGCAATCAATCACAGAGTAGAAAAACTGCCTCAGTCTGCCAAGCGAAATCAGAGAAGGCTGTCTCAGAACATTGCCAAGCGACCTTGTGGTGGGTGAAAGCAGCATGAAAATCATAAGGTGATAGGATACTATTTGGGCTGCCTCTCCTAATGGAAGTTTTGAGTGTATTACCTGGACTTTCCCTCTTTTCTAGCAGAAACAATTGTGATAAAATTACCTTGGAAGAACATTGGAAGTTTATTTTTGAGACTAGTCATCTCTTGTTCAATAGTAAGTGAATTTCACTGTGCTTGAAGTATTATAGTCAGTTTGAGTTATAAACAAACGCAAAACACATTGTCTTTAATTAGGAGATTCAAAAATGCCAATATTTTCTTATTTCTATCCCTCTTGTCAAGGAAACAGAAACTGCACATTGTAATATAAAAATCAGAATTACTCATTTGTTCATGGTCACTTACCTTCAAGTGTCTGAAGGAGGAGGGGAAGTATTGACAGGTGGGTCTCCATGAAAAGTTACATGTTTAAATAAGTTGTTTCAACCTAATTATATAGGGTTTGTACTTTTAACTGATGCCTTTAAAATTAATGTCAAATACAACAAAGTGTTATGTTAATCAGAAGTCCTCAGATGCTGGCCCTAGTAGCAGGGAATAATTTTGGAACAAGGAACACGCTTATTATTATCCTTATTATCTACTTTAGTAATTCACGTGGCAAGAGTACTGTACTTAGCCTGTGTGGTAAAAATGTTAAGTTATCAATACAGGTGCTGTATAAACATGTTTATTGATAAAGCTAGTATGTTTAGAGTTTAGAGATTTCTATATGAAATTAGGAATATTTACACTGTGAAAAGTGAGAAGTGAAAAGAAAGGATCTTTCAGTTGTGAAAATTAGATATTTGGAGTCCTAAATGTTAAGACATTGTTAAATTGATGACTACAACAAGTCTCCATTTCCTGTAGACACACCTCTTTGAAATACATGGCTTTACTGTCCATCTTTTTAAGAGGTAGAGTCTTTTATCCCATTTATTTACCTAGAATGGCCTTGTGACTGGCTTTGACCAAAAGAACGTGGAGTGAGTAATATTTGTGACAATCTGATCTAGGACTCAAGGGGACTTTTGACTTCCTCTTACCCCATAGAATGTAGTGTGTCTGTGTGAGGAAGCTTGGTAGAGCCTCATAAAGGGTGAGACCATGTGGAGCTGAGATGGGATCTTCCAGCTGAGGTCCCTCTGGATGAATCAGTCCCCAGTTGAACAGCCACATGAATAATCTCAGATGAGACAAGCAAAAGAACTTTTCAAAAGTTCTTTTCAAAAGTTGAGCCTGGCCCAAATAGAATTGTGAGCAAATATAATCCTGTTTTAGCCCCTTCTGGGGTACTTTGTTATGCAGTGATAGATACCTAACACAGTTATTCTAAATGCCAGCATGCAGGGTTAAGTCTAGTAAAAGGACTAAGAATTCATGATCTTGCTCTTTGTTTCTCTTAAATGCTCCATTTAACTAGTTTTCTGTTTTTGATCAACTGTTGTAAGGTACTACATGGTTAGGAAAGCTCAGCATTATCAACTTACAATCAGCTGTTCTTAAGGCATTTTATGCATTAGCCAATCCCACTATATGACTCCCATTACCTCCCTGTGTTTAATAATACCTCTCCTTCCAGTCTGGCGTCCTCTCTTTGTAGACAAAAAGACTACAGGGTCTATCGTTTGTTGATCTTTCAGTCTCCGGTTCTCAGTAGAGTGCCTTCCACATGTACTGTTCAGTGGGCGATTATTGATTGATTGGGTACATCTTTGTTGTGCTTCTGCCAGAGTCTATGGTCTTTGCTGGCAGGTAACTCATTCTCTGACTCCAGGATCCAGATAACTGCCTGGCCCATGGCAGATAATCAATGCATTCTTGGGATTGATGGATGCCTTTTGCTTATTTCTCTAATCTCTGTCAAGGAAAAGTAGAGGAAAGTTATATACAAAAATAAATGATTTTACTTTTGTGAGAGCCAAAAAAGTACAGTGTGAATCCATCACCTTCAATGAATTCCTGGCTCAGACCACTGCATGTTAAATGGTAAAGTAACTGCAAGTACTCTAAGACTTCTGCAGTGAGAAGGGGAGCACCATTTCAGGAACAGATAATTGTAAGTTACCTTTTGTTTTTTTTTTTTAATTTATTTTTAATTTATTTATTTAATTTATTTATTCTTGGCTGCACTTGGTCTTCACCGCTGTGTGCAGGCTCTCTCCAGTTGCGGCGAGCGGGGGCCACTCTCCGTTGCCGTGCACGGGCTTCTCATTGCGGTGGCCTGTCCTGTTGCGGAGCACAGGCTCTAGGCGCATGGGCCCCAGCAGTTGTGGCACTTGGGCTCAGCAGTTGTGGCTCGCGGGCTCTAGAGCGCAGGCTCAGTAGTTGTGGCGCACGGGCCCAATTGTGCCGTGGCATGTGGGATCCTCCCGGACCAGGGCCTGAACCCATGTCCCCTGCACTGGCAGGCGGACTCCCAACCACTGTGCCACCAGGGAAGCCCTGTAAGTTACCTTTTAAAATCTCCAGTTGGTGCATATATTTAAAAGTGAAATATGCATTGCTAGTGGGCTCCATCTCACAAAAGTGAGAGCTTCCTGCTCTTCCTGTCAGTGCCTGACAGTTCATGTTTTTCTTAATACTCAGTATGCCTTCTGTCCCCTACTAGAATAGGTGACTTTAAGAAGAGGACCTCCACCGTGATGATGATGGACTGGAAGGGTTCTGAAGGAGATGTGAGAACAAGTTGCCTCACTTCCGTTCTGAAAGTGAGCAGAAGCACAGCCAAGTAGTCGGGAAGAGCCAGCAGGGCTCTTGGGTTGTAGGCATTGTCCCATTGTGTTCAGAAAATCCCCTCTGGCTTTGTTGGATATTCCCTGTTAGATTCTTTAAAGTAACAAAACAACCCTCTGTTTTGAGGAAGAGAGGAAAGTGACTGATGTGTGACGTATGGACTGCCCACATACTCATTAAGGGTCATATAATGTATGCAGTCAAAACTTTGGAATTAATGAAAAGAATGTTGGTGGTAGAGATTTAGGAAGGATCTAGAAGCAGATACTCTCTTCAGGGGGTTGCCCGTTCTAGTGACCACCTAAAGAGCTAGAAGTCATGCACGTGAATCATTAGCATCAGGCCAGTGAAAGAGGATTCTGGGAACAAGCCAGCTCTGAAGATGGAAAAGCATTCCTTTTACCAGATAAGTATGACCCTAGGCCTAAATGAAATACATTTAGATCTCACTTAGATTGTGACATCCAGATGTCTGAATTAGGAAAATTACAAGTTTGCTGGATGTTCCTATTTCAATATGGATTGAGGGGATAAACATCACATGCAAAGATTTTTGGAAAGTACAATTTGATGACCTCAGCATGCAAGGCATAGACCAGAATTCCAAATCTCACAGATGTTTTCTTTGGCTGATATTAAAAATAGTCCTTCCAAACTTTGTTTTGGTTTGTTCTCACCTTTTGGCTATTGTGAATAGTGTTGCTATTAATATTTATATAGAAGTTTTTACTTACACACCTGTTTGGAATACATACCTACGAGTAGAATTGCAGTAATTCTAAGTTTAATTTTTTTAGGAAATGTCAGACTGTTTTCCATACTGATTGTACCATTTTCTATTCCCACTAGCATTGGACAAGGGTTGTGATTTTTCCGCATCCTTGCCAACAGTTGATATATTCCACTGTTTTGATTATAGCCATCCTAGTGGGTGTAAAGTGGTATCTCCTTATGGTTTTGATTTGCATTTCCCTAATGAATAATGATGTGGAGCATCTTTTCATGTGCTTGCTGGCCATTTGTATATCTTCTTTGGAACAGTATCTATTCAAGTGCTTTGCTTATATTATAACTGAATTGTTTGTCTTTTTGTCATTGAGCTGCACGTAGCTTGATATTTCCTGTTCTTGTCCTTTATATGAGTGAGATGGTGCAGCATGTACTCTCTTGTCATGGGTTCCTTTTGCATAATATTGTGTTTTTGTATTCATCTGTATTATTACACATGGTGGTAGAGCATTTATGCTCGTTGCTGTGTTATTTGCCACTTTACATTTGTAATTTATTCTCCTTTATGTTTTTGATGGACATTCTACAGTTTCCAGTTTTTGGCTATTCCAAATCACACTGCAATAACAATTCTAACGGCTCATAGTGAGCATTTCTGTACATGCCTGTTGGTGCTGGCAGCTGTGGAAGGATTGACTGACAGCAGTTTATACCACAAAGCAATTAGTCTGAGTGATCTGGAGCCTTGGACACAGATGTTATCATGGGTTATTATTTCTAACGGAGTTGTTTCCTTAAAGGAGGACTCATGACACTTAGCAACCACCTCTCTCTCCAGTTGAAAGCATGTTGACGCGTAGGTGTCTGCACCTCCAGGTTATAGGGTTTCTTTTTTTCTTTTTCTTTTTTTTATTGAAGTATTCTTGATTTTCAATATTATATTCTCAATAGTTTCAGGTGCACAACATAGTGATTCACTATTTTTATAGATTATACTCCATTTAAAGTTATTATTATAAAATATTGGCTATATTCCCTGTGCTGTACAATAGATACTTGTAGCTTACTTATTTTATACATAGCAGTTTGTGCCTCTTAATCCCCTACCCCATTTTACCCCTCTCCCCTTCTGTCTCCCTGTTGGTAACCACTAGTTTGTTCTCTGTAACTGTGAGTCTATTTCTGTTTTGTTGTATTCATCTGTTTGCTTTAATTTTTAGATTCCATATACAAGTGAGAACATACAGTATTTGTCTTTCTCTGTCTGACTTATTTCACTAAGCACAATACCCTCCAGGTTCATCCATGTTGTTGCAAATGGCAAAATGTCCTTTTTTTAGTGGTTGAGTAATATTCCATTGTATATATATACCACATATTCTTCATCCTTTCATCTGTTGATGGACACTTAGGTTGCTTCTATATCTTGGCTAATGTAAATAGTGCTGCTATGAACTTTGGGGTGCATGTATCTTTTTGAATTAGTGTTTTTCTTTTCTTTGGATATATACCCAGAAATGGAATAACCGAATCACATAGTAGCTCTATTTTTAGTTTTTTGACGACCTCCATTCTGTTTTCCACAGTGGCTCACCAATTTACCCACCACCGTGTATTAAGATTCCCTTTTCTCCACATCCTCACCAACCAGGTAATAGGGTTTCTCAAGGTCAGAAATAGCCTTATTTTTGTTAGTTCCTCTGTCACAAACAGGATTGTGCCTTCTGTAGATTTAATAGATGCAATGGAGGCGTATGGACTAGATACTTATTGAATATTAATAAAAATGAAAGATCCACATACAATAAACATCTTAAGACTTGCTAAGACATGGTGTTTTCTTTCTTTTCTGCTTGTCCCTAGAACTTTGGAGTCTGTAATTTCTTGGACTCCTGTATGGAATGCTCTTATATGCAGCTAATCAGCATCTTTAACTCCTGCTCCATGTGGATCCAGAGTGTAGACTTTCTGCAGCAGCCCTCTATGGACATCTTTACCCTAGTACTAGACAGCTATTTCTTAGCACTTTAGCACTTTAAAAATACTTTAGATTAATAGTGATGAGAGTGGACATCCTTGTCTTGTTCCTGATCTTAGAGGAAATGCTTTCAGTTTTTCACCATTGAAGATGATGTTTGCTGTGGGTTTGTTATATATGGCCTTTATTATGTTGAGGTAGGTTCCCTCTATGCCCACTTTCTGGACAGTTTTTATCATAAATGGGTGTTGAATTTTGTCAAAAGCTTTTTCTGCATCTATTAAGATGATCATATGAGGTTTTTTTCCTTCAATTTGTTAATAAGGTGTATCACATGGATTGATTTACGTATATTGAAGAACCCTTGTATCCCTGGGATAAATACCACTTGATTATGGTGTATGATTCTTTTAATGTGTTGTTGGATTCTGTCTGCTAGTGTTTTGTTGAGGATTTTTGCGTCTATATTCATCAGTGACATTGGTCTGTGATTTTCTTTTTATGTGATATCTTTGTCTGGTTTTGGTATCAGGGTGATGGTGGCCTCATAGAATGAGCTTAGGAATGTTCCTTCCTCTGCAATTTTTTGGAAGAGTTTGAGAAGGATAAATGTTAGCTCTTTGCTAAATGTTTGATAGAATTTGCCTGTGAAGCCATCTGGTCCTGGACTTTTGTTTGTTGGAAGATTTTTAATCACAGTTTCAATTTCATTACATGTGATTGGTCTGTTTATATTATCTATTTCTTCCTGGTTCAGTCTTGGAATGTTATACCTTTCTAAGA
Source organism: Balaenoptera ricei (assembly GCF_028023285.1). Lineage (NCBI taxonomy): Eukaryota > Metazoa > Chordata > Mammalia > Artiodactyla > Balaenopteridae > Balaenoptera > Balaenoptera ricei. Next base: position 23,327,368 of record NC_082644.1, read on the forward strand.
CTTTGTCTGTTTCTTCCAGGTTGTCCATTTTATTGGCATACAGTTGCTTGTAGTAGTCTCTTATGATGCTTCGTATTTCTGTGGTGTCTGTTGTAACTTCTCCCTTTTCATTTCTAATTTTATTGATTTGCATCCTCTCCCTCTTTTTCTTGATGAGTCTGGCTAAAGGTTTATCAATTTTGTTTATCTTCTCAAAGAACTAGCTTTTTAAAAAATTGATCTTTGCTATTGTTTTCTTTGTTTCTATTTCATTTATTTCTGCTCTGATCTTTATGATTTCTTTCCTTCTACTAACTTCCATGCTAGCATTGGAAGTCCTATCCATGGCAATCAGAGAAGAAAAAGAAGTAAAAGGAATCCAAATCAGAAAAGAAGAAGTAAAACTGTCACTGTTTGCAGATGACATGATACTATACATAGAAAATCCTAAAGATGCCACCAGAAAACTACTAGAACTAATCAATGAATTTGGTAAAGTTGCAGGATACAAAATTAATGCACAGAAATCTCTTGCATTCCTATACAGTAACAACAAAAGATCAGAAAGAGAAATTAAGGAAACACTTCTATTCACCATTGCAACAAAAAGAATAAAATAGCTAGGAATAAACCTACCTAAGGAGGTAAAAGACCTGTACTCAGAAAACTATAAGACACTGATGAAAGAAATCAAAGATGACACAAACAGATGGAGACATATACATGTTCTTGGATTGGAAGAATCAATATTGTGAAAATGACTATACTACCCAAAGCAATCTACAGATTTAGTCCAATCCCTATCAAATTACCAATGGCATTTTTCACAGAACTAGAACAAAAAACCTTAAAATTTGTATGGAGACACAAAAGACCCTAAATAGAAGATGTGGTACATATGTACAATAGAATATTACTCAGCCATAAAAAGGAACAAAATTGGGTCATCTGTAGAGACGTGGATGGACCTAGAGACTGTCATACAGAGTGAAGTCAGAAAGAGAAAAACAAATATCGTATAGTAACACATACATGTGGAATCTAGAAAAATGGTACAGATGAACCAATTTACAAGGCAGAAATAGAGACACAGATGTAGAGAACAAATGTATGGATACCAAGGGGGGAAAGTGAGGGGGGGTAATGAATTGGGAGATTGGGATTGACCTATATACACTAATATGTATAAAATAGGTAACTAATGAGAACCTGCTGTATAGCACAGGGAACTCTACTCAATGCTGTGTGGTGACCTAAATGGGACGGAAATCCAAAAAAGAGGGGATATATTTATACGTGTAGCTGATTCACTTTTCTGTACAGAAGAAACTAACACAACATTGTAAAGCAACTATACCCTAATAAAAAACACTCTACATTATTTTGTTAGTTATTTCGTAATGACTCTGAAGCAGATAAAATTCTTAAGCGATGAATTTGCCTTTATTTCCTTCAAAGTAAGAAAAAACATCAACATGACTCCTCTTTTCTTATTAGGTTGGAGGATAAAAAATACTTCTTGATTTATAGTTTGAAGGGACAGGGTGTATAATATATATGTCCTTATCATTATCTTTTTATCTTGTACGCCACTAATAAAGAGACCAAACAAGATTTCTTTAGAAGAAAAATATCCGAATGGGAAAATAACATATTTTTGCAAGAAAACTTTTCTTAAAACTCTCACTTGGCCATATGAGTTTGTTTTTTCGGAAGTTCTATTCCTATGACTTTGAAAACATTTCTCTATTCATTATGAACATATGATACATATGAGATATTTAGTCCATTTATGAACTATTCTCTGTCCTGGCTTAATTGTGGTATGTTATAGATGATTTAGTAGATTTATTTGTTAAATGTATGTGCCTCCTGTTCTCAGACACTGCTTAGCACAGTGAAAAAATGGGGATTTTAGAATTGGACAGACCTAGATCTCTTTATTTGTGGAGTGTCCACTGACAACTTACTTAACCTCCCTGAGTCTTAACTTCTGCATATTTAAAATAGGAATGATAACATTTGCCATGGAGGGTTGATATGAATTAAATTCCATTAGCAAAAACAGTACAAAGAGCCTACAACATACTAATCAAGGAGGAATGACCTTTCCTTGCAAAAGTGTTCCATGCACACAGGAAAGAAACATGGTACCTAAAAACAAGAAATGCTAAACCCTTAAGGATTTGAAGGAAGCGTTCGCAAAGAGAAAGATGAAACATTGCCAGAAATCAAGGGCTGGCTCAGTCAGGATTAATGTGAACATGGGCATTGTTCTTTCTCTGACTGGGTGGTGGTGTGTGTGCAGGTAGGGTCAGTCTGGGCCGGGCCTGCAGAGCTGTGTGCACGGTGGGGTTGGCTCTCCTCACTTCGCCCTCAGGAATGGATGCTCCTGGGAGTGGACATTGGGAGGGGTTCTTAGAAGAAAGAAACCTAGAAGGGTTATATTTCTTTAGAGTGTTTTTAATTGATAAACTCTGCAATGTGCCTTTGGTGACTAGATTCTCCCATTCTTGGAGGATGAGAGCAGGCAGGAGGAATAGCTGTCCCTCAGGAGACAGAAGGATCCTATTCTCCTTCCTTTTCATCTCACTTGTACAGAGAATCTGTCTTTCTCAGGGGTATACAGAGTAAGAAGACCTTCTAAAAATCAGTCAAGCCAGAGCGACTCCAAGTTTTGGAGAAGTGGCTGACAACTGTGGCAGCTGTAATCAGAGCCTCTCCTGGGAGCCCTGAGACCCACCACTGTCCTGTAACTTCCAATGCAGCTCCTCAGGCTCTTTTCCCAGGAACCAGAGTTCTTGCTCTGCTCACTGACTTGGTGGCCCTGCCTGTGTCATCATACTTTTTTTCCGGGTCCTTCTTCCTTGGTTTTATAAATATAATGCATCCTGAACAACATGTAAATAGTAAAATATGCATCATCAGAAGTTAATTCCAAGCTGTCTTCATTATTTATCCCTTATGTAGTTTGGGAAGGTATTTTAGACTTTTCAAGGTGCTGCTACCTGCTGCCTTGTCCTCTGATGATGAGTTAGGGCCATGGTTTCTGTTTATTACTGGGTCCATTGCATATTCTGAGCCACTGCTCTCCATGTGAGCTATAGCATTGGGAGGAGGTTTCAAGGTGTGTAGCATCTGCTGCAGTAGATGCTGGACAAATCTTGTCGAAGGGGCACAATATGTTTACCTAGTCACTCTCAGACACAGTGAGCCCCGCCTAGAGGTGAGTTCTTTTTCTTTTCTGAGGATGTCTCTGGGATCTCTTCTTTCCATTTTTACAAGTAATTCTACTCTGAAATTGGGAAGGCAATTCAGTTATGTTTCTGGCCATATATTGGGTGTCTTGGGCATTGCTTCAGGCCCTGTGTCCTAACCACTTTACTAGAACGGACCTGAGTGTATTTCTCTAAAAAGTGGCACCTTGTTATGTGACAACCGGTAAAGGTTGGCATGTAAAATTCTTACTTTCTCAGCATAGAATTTCATGTGGTCTATCATGATCCATTTTTTAGTACCCTTACCTTACGGAAAGAAAAGAAAAGATAAGATAAGGCAATCAGTGCTGATGTTTCCATTTGCTTCAGTTAAGATTGATGTCAGGAATAAATCACAGATCCCAGGTTTAAGATCCCTGGAAATCATTCCCTCTAAAGTCTCTGATGGTGAAATCATCACTTACTTTGCTCTCTTCCTGGTAGAACACTTTTGTATGTAATGGAAGTTAAACAGTATTGTTTATCCACTGGCTTCGTGCAGCAAATTGTGTGAAGGTGGTTATGTTATTATAATTGCTGTTTTTGTTTTATACGTTCAGTCATTATTTATTTAGTGCCTCCCATATGTCAGGCACAATTCTTGGCATCAGCTATATAATAATGAACAAAATGGCCCAAGACACCTGCCCTCAGGGAGCTCTGTGATTGGAGGTACTCCAGCTTCATGGAGAAATAAACACAATGCAGAGAGATTATGTAACTTGCACAATCACCACCATTAGCAGGTCAACAAAGTTGGGATTTAAATCTGAGACTTATCTTAAAGCTAAGATTCTATTGATTTGTCTTGAAAGCTGTAAACGATCCAAATAGTGGGCATAAAAAAACACATTCCATGGGGAAAAAGTAGTATAAATATTATTTTAAGTGTAAAAAAAAAGGGAAGAACAAATCCCCACTAAAAAGTTTATGATTTATTCCTGACTTCAACCTTAACTGAAACCAGTGAAAACATTGGCACTGATTATGTTTTCTTTTCTTTTAGTAAGGTAAGAGTACCAGGAAAATGGAGGCAGACCTATTTTAGGGAATATGCCAGATAATAGAAGTGGTGGGGACAGGTAAGTGTATGTCAACCACTGAGTGTAATTCACTCATAGAAGAACATTACGGATGAACTGCGAAACCTCACAGGGGGACAGTGAAGCAGAAAGAGCCTGCAGAGGAATTCAAAATACAATCATACCTGCTTAATATGATAGAATTTTCTGAGGGCCAGAAAAAGAAAATCAGTGGGGAAAAAAGTTATTTTTTCAGGCCCTTGGTAGAAACCAGAGAGTAATTCTCTGGACTTGGGGTATCAGTAGAGAAGTTGAAATAGATCACGAGTTACTTCGTAGGGACATAATGTTATGAATAGGCATATTCTCTGCCCTTCACAGCACTCTGTTTTTCTAGAATAGAGGTGCACTTGGATTAATGATAATTAGGCCATGGTTTTTCTTGTCTCAGTGGTTAATGTCCTGTCGCTTGGGAGGCTGCTTGATACAGTACTCCATTCCCATATCTGTGGGTCTGGAATAGCAGGGGCTGGCTTTCTGAGGAGCAAAAAAGTTGTAACAATCAAAGGCTTATAATATTAAAAGGGATGAGATATTTTTTACATTGCCTGCTTTGGTCAGTAAAATGTTTCAGTATTAAGAGGGGAGGGGAATCCTGTTTTCAAAGTGAAAACATAATACATTTCAGTAGAAAAACAAAGGGATAAAAAGAAGATCGTACACTTTCCTTTGGCATTTGGCAAAAATCAGTGAGTTGATTTTAATATTCTTAGAAGGTACCTGTTTTGCAGTTTGGCAGTTTCTTAAAAAGCCAAGCAGAAATCCATCATATAAAGCCATCATATAATCCAGCCATTCTGTGCCTAGATATTACCCACGACAAATAAATCATATATCCACACAAAGACTTGTGTATGGATGTTCATAGCAGGTTTATTTGTAACAGCCCAAACCAGTAAATATCCCATATATCCGTCAACAAGTGAATGGATAAAGAGAGTATGATATATCCCTACAGTAGAATAATACATGACAATAAAAGGAAGTAAACTATTGGTACACACAACAGCATGATTAATCTCAATTATGCTGAAAGAAGCTAGAAGAAAATACTGTATGAGTCTATGTGTATGAAGTCCTAGAAAATGCAAATAAATCTGTCATTACAAAAAGTAGTTAAATGTTTGCCTGGGGATGGAAGGAATGAGGGGAGTAGGAAGGGGTTGCAGAAGGGCATGAGGAAACTTTTGGGGGTGATGGATGTGTTCACTATCTTAATTAGGCTGATGGCTTCATGGGCAGACATATATCAAACCTATGAAACTGTACACTGTAAGTGCAGTTTATTTTACGTTACTTCTACTTCATTAAAGGTTTTAAAACATTTCTGTTTTGAAAATAAGTCTAAAACCATGCTTAAGTTTCATACTTGCAGTCCAAAAAGCCAGTAAAGGAGGCAAAATTGTAATTTAAAAAATATCTCATTTTTCATCATAACATTTCATTTCTCCTTGACAGTAGAAAATAATCTAGTCAATTTCAGATTTCTCAATTCATTGCAGAAATTTCTCAGTCAATGTAAGGTTTTGCTGTGGGAATCCAAGTTCTTTGTGTATCTGTTTTTATGCGAGGGGCTTACATGCATTATGGAATGGGGAGTTGGTAAGGGGTGGAAAGGAGCCCCTGACTCATGCCTTGCTGGCCTCTGCCATCGATGTCATTTCTATACATTGTTCCTTGGCATAAAGATGTCCAGGTCACCTTGGGCAGTGATACTGGTCAGTCTGAGCACTTGCTCAGTTCCCTCTGAGTCTTCTGGAATTGGCATACGCCTCAACTTTTTGTAATGCCAAGAATGTTGCATTTTGGAGCCTGCCTGCCCTATACCCTTGCCAAATAGCAGTTACATGTCTCATATTTCATTTGAGGGATGAGCATAAATGGAGAAGGAAATACGCACTGATTTGGAGCTCAGTTGTTCTCCCAAGATCCACAAGGCAGAGTACCTCGGGCCATTTTCATTCTTTTTTTTCTTAATGTGATTTGGTTAATTTATTGTTTTCTTTTCTTTATTTTTATTGAAATATAGTTGCTTTACATTTTTGTGTTAGTTTCAGGTGTACAGTAAAGTTATTCAGTTATACATATATATATTCTTTTTTATATTCTCTTCCATTATAGGTTATTACAAGATATTAAGTAGAGTTCCCGATGCTATACAGTAGGCCCTTGTTGTTTAACTGTTTTATATATAGTACTGTGTATAAGTTAGTCCCAAACTCCTAATTTGTCCCTCTCCTCCCCTCCCCTTTGGTAACCATAAGTTTGTTTTCTGTGTCTGTGAGTCTATTTCTGTTTTATAAATAAGTTCATCTCCTCACGTAATTATCTGTCAAAGGAACTGTAGCAAAGGTCATGCAGAATCGTGGTGTTAGGATAATCCTGATGTCTTTTTTTCTTAATAATCTGCATCTCATGGCTTTCCTACAGCAACAGTTCATGAAATACTTCAAGATTATTAGAAAAAGAAAAGCTGCTAGAAAAATGCAAGAACATTAATATACTAACAATGCTACTTTAGTTTTATTTTTCCCACACGTACAAGTCTTTTCTTCCTTCTCCTCTTCTCTTCTTCAATGCTTGGTTTGCTCTAGGTTCTGCATGACAATTAAATTATAGCCAAAATTATTATCCCAGTGAGGCTAGAGACGATTTCATTTGTACAGAGCACATTCAAAGAATAAAATAGCTCATAAATGTTCTTTGTGAAAATATTTATACTCAAACTATTAAAACATTGGAGGAGAAAACTGTAATCTTGAAGAAATTATACTTCTGTTGGCTGGTGCTAAAGTCACTGTCCTTCTCCACATCACATAATTCAGCTTTCAGAAGTGCTCCACAAAGAAATGGCTGAATGAAGTGTAGAAGTGGTTAATTGTGGGAGATCAAAATTCAGTCTGCCTGTCCTGGCCCTCAGGCTCTGGGGGAGCTGCCTAAAGGCCCCCTACAAGGGACTGCTAGGAAGGCTGGCCATGCACATCCTGGAGAGGTGAAGGATTCGTCTTCACTTGAGCATGTTTTAGGGAGTGACTCTAATCCTGAAACCTCATGGAAACTGCTTCACAATCTATATTTTTTGTTTAATGAATTGATGCCGTATTGACATTTTATCTATAAGACAATGAGAGTCATCTTAGAATAAATTCTTTCACTTCAGGACATTTCCCACTCCAAAAGGGCTTCTGCTTAATGAGAAACAGAGGAACAAGGTATGTAATAGCTAATATGCATCATGTAACCACCACTGAACCTGTTAGGTCAGGAAGAGGACTACTTTAAGAATCAGTAGAAGCAAATGTCCATCAACAAAGAAATGGATAAAGAAGATTTGGTGTATATATATATATATATATATACACACACACACACACACACACACACACACACACAATGGAATATTACTCGGCCATAAAAAAGAATAATGCCATTTGCAGCAACATGGATGGACCTAGAGATTGTTCTACTGAGTGAAGTAAGTCAGAGGAAGACAAATATCATATGATATCATATGTGGAATTTAAAAAAATGGTACAAATGAACTTATTTACAAAACAGAAATAGAGTCACAGATGTAGAAAACAAACTTATGGTTACCAGGGGTGAAAAGGGGGGAGGGAGGGGTAATTTGAGAGATTGGGATTGACATATACACACTACTATATATAAAATAGATAACTAATAAGAACTTACTGTATTGCACGGAGAACTCTACTCAATAGTCTGTAATGGCCTATATGGGAAAAGAATCTAAGAAAGAGTGGATATATGTATATATATAACTTATTTCCTTTGCTGTACACCTGAAACTAACACAACATTGTAACTCAACTAGACTCCAATAAAAATTTAAAAAAAAAGAATAGGTAGAATATTCCATGCAAGGGCCAGGCCGAGCCTCTTCCTTTTTAGTCCACATGCAGGATTTACTTTAAGCATCCCACCTGTGTGTGATCAGCATTCTACTGCCCTTTTAAAAAATAATGGCAGGCGTAAATCCCCTCGTGTTTTTTCAGATGCAAACACTGACTTAAGGAGATTGTTGCTCTCTCCATTCCCTGGTGCTTCTACCTTAACTGCATACATACAATGCAGGGATAATGTTTTTGGATTACCTTAAAGTTCCAAAAAGGCAAGGGTGTGGAGAAAAGAAAAGCCTTGTACACTGTTGGTGGGAATGTAATTTGGTACAGCCATAATGGGAAACAGTATGGAGGTTCCTCGAAAATTTAAAAATAAAACTACCATATGATCCAGCAAAAAAGTGAAGGAAATAGGACTGTCACTGGGAAGCTGAATCAGGATAATTTAGCAGTGATTGGAAATGCTAATATTTTCCAATATTAGCATGTTTAATGTTTTGAGCTATTTCTTTTATGCCCCAAATGTGTATTGTTGTTGTTGTAAGACATTTAATCCAGTCCTTAAAAAACTTATTCAATGAACACTTCTTTCTGACCACTCACTACCAATCCTGAGCTGTCAGAGGAAAGGGTGCTCAACAGCCTTAAGGCCTCTCTGAAATGGCGTGATCCTGTTTCTCCCTGGATGATGGCACGTAGACATAGGAGACCTGTGACGCCCACAAAGCAGACAGCTGGGTAACATATGTGTCTGTGCTTATGCACGGTCCTTAATGGACACAGCCAGACACTAACAAAGGATTAAGGCGTTGATTCTATTTTTTCCAGTATGTACAGAGTTTATAGAAATTATGTTTAAAAAACAACTTGAACTGTGAATCATCCCTCCTACATCTTTTTTTTACTTCCTTCTAGAATTTGGGCAGTTACTGAATTCCATGTTTATTCAGAGTTTTTAATAAAACAGATTTGCACCGAGGACTGCCGAAAATACAAAAAGGTTACATAAAGCAGAGCGTATCCACTACTTTGTTGTACATGAAAGCAATGGAACAAAACATCAGCTAAGGAGGCAGCTGTGGGATCCATGAGTCATTTGGGTGAAAGATGGTAGTACCCGAGCCAGGAACATTGGAGTAGAAATAGAGGGGGAGGGTGAAACAGGTGTCGACTTTTCCTCCTCTGCACTCCCAGTATTTATGCCTCCCTTCCACCTTTCCCTACACCACACGCCTGCTGCTCCTGGTCTGTCTTAATTCAATGTCCAAAAATAAGGCCCCAAAGTTAAGCTTTTCATCTGTACTTAGTCCTGGATTTAGAGTAGACTGTTATTTCAATTTAAGCTGATAATCAATTATTTGTCAATTTCCATAACATAACATATTTTTAAATGGTTTTGAGTCTATCATCTATTTAAAATTCCAGAGAGGAAAGAGTTTTGATTTTTCAAATTATTATAGAGGATTGCACTGCTTTAAAGTTAGATTTGTTTTCCCAATTTATTAGCCACGCTGCACTGGTAGGATTTAAGAATCTTTAAGTGAAAAATAAGATTAGTTGTATCTTTTAACTATTCAATCTTCTGCTGTGAGCTCTGTGGATAAATGTAAAATGACCCAAGACAGTGCACATGTGTCCAGGCCCAAGGAAGTTTCTCTCAAGGAATCTAATATTGTGCATTTCCTGGCAGTGTTTCAGTTCTTATGGTGGAGCAAGCCTAGAACACAAATGACTAGGAATTGCTGCATATTAGAGAAATAAGCTTTTTCTTCTGATCGCTGCTTGCCCGGTGGTCCATCCTCGTGCTCCTCTGCATCTCCTCTCCATGCTGCCCCTGTTTCTTCCACTGAGTGGTTGAGAATCACAGCAAGTCAGTGATGGTCTTTGTGTAAGTCAAGATGGGGCTCTGAGGCAGCTCATTTCCTTATACAGAGCCTTCTCCCTCAAAAGGAAACTGGATGCAGTAGTCAAAATAGTTTCCCATGGTTTCTTGAGCTTGCTTCTAGCTGCAGTGTCTGCTCATTTCCAAGCATGATTTAATACACAGTAGTTTGTTTTAATATCATTACAATGAAGACATAGAATTCTTTCTTTCTCTCTACACCTGGAATGACATTAACTAGAGTGGAATGCTAGAGTTTATTAAGCCATTTTTATTTCTACTAATAGCCCAGCAATGGCAATCAGCCTGTAAAATGCTGGTTACTTTCAGCATTAAACTTCTGCTGCTTTCAAGTCAGGGATGAAACATCGTGGGGGGAGAAGAGAGAACTGGGGCAGAGACAGAATAAGAAAAGATGATAGGATGAAATGGAACAGCTCTACAAATGAGAATATTTGAGCTTTATATTATAGGGTACATTTGTACTCCAGCTCATAATAATCACAATATTTTCAAGGACATTTCTTTTGCTAAAGGTTCTGTTGTCCAAATGAGCATTTACATGTTTTACTTGGTTTTAATGCAGCATTTATTGGGATGTTTCCATATTTTCAAAACCCCAATCTTAAAAATTATTTTTTGGACATCTATACACACACCCTGTAGTGTGTGTGTATGTGTGGTAGGGTATGTGTGTGTAGTATGTGTATGCACGCATGGGTGTATGTGTGTGTAAGTAGGTGTGCATATGTATAAATATGTTCATGTGTATAAGTAGGTGTTTATGTGTGTAAGTGGAAATGTATGTGTGTATATATCTATGTGTACGTTTCTGTTTGTTTTTGTGTTTACATGTATATATACATGTGTACATATGTGAGTATTTGTGTGTAAGTGGGTGTGTATGTGTGTGGATATGTGTGTGTGTAATTCTTTTGTGGCATATACATTCAAATGTCACAAATGTGACGCATGTGACAGCGACCACAGGATCAAAGTTTTCATGTTTGTTATATTTTCTGAACAGTATAACCTCAACTTTCTGCACCATGTTGCTTGGAAGACATTAAGTTACAAAACGAATGATCTAGTCTGTACATTTGACTAATCCATTTGTTGACAGCTCCTGTTAACGTGGATGTCATTTTTTTCTTGTTCTTATATCAGTCAAGGGGCTTCAGAAAGGTAATTTTTTATTCTAAAAACATAGTAACTTGAACAGTTATTACAGTTATCAGGTTTGGAAAATATATATCTTCATACCTATGATCACTATTAGTATGCTGAATTCATGTTTTCTTTTACTTCTTTTTGTTGTTATTGTTGGAGGCTTTATGTTAAGTGACACAATCCCTGGAGATAAAAGAGTTTTTACTCCATAGCTGCTGAAATCAGAACCAAGAAAAAATGTCCTGGACATAGGTTTTGAGCTATGAGAATGTCTTCAGTCTTGTGATGTCTGCTGAAAAGCATTAAATGAATGAATTAGGTTTTTAATCTCACAACTGGCTATTTTGAATGGATGAAACATTCTAACTCACATTTTTATAAACCCAGAAATAATTAGTTGCATCTTCATTTTTTCCATTATTAACTGCATTCTAAAACAAATGCTCTGGAATGGAAAAAACGTGAAATGAGGGACAGCACAGAGTTTTGTGAGCCCTATATATGACGGGGTGTGGAGGGTGGGAAGATCTTCTTTCAGATCCAGATTCAAAATGTCCCTTGATAGAAGGTTTCCAGATTATAAGAAAAATTTACCAAATGCCACTGGGTTTATTAATTTTATAGTCTTTCTAAGGACTAGTTTTAGCAATGTTAAAACTATGTATGTTTCTTCTTCATTGATTTCTGCTCTCATCTTTATTTTTTCCTTCTTTCTTTTGCTTTAGCTGTTCTTTTTCTTGCTTACACAGATGGATGCTTAGATTATTGTTTTTAAGAAATTCTTTTCAGATATGCACATTTAAAGCTATTAAAAATGTCCCTCTAAGCCATCCCACAAGTCTTTAAAAAATTATTTATTTATTTATTTATGGCTGTGTTGGGTCTTCGTTTCTGAGCGAGGGCTTCCTCTAGTTGCGGCAAGCGAGGGCCACTCTTCATCGCGGTGCGCGGGCTTCTCACTATCGCGGCCTCTCTTGTTGCGGAGCACAGGCTCCAGACGCGCAGGCTCAGTAGCTGTGGCTCATGGGCCTAGTTGCTCCACAGCATGTGGGATCTTCCTAGACCAGGGCTGGAACCCGTGTCCCCTGCATTGGCAGGCAGATCCTCAACCACTGCGCCACCAGGGAAGCCCCATCCCACAAGTCTTGATTTTCCATTATTTCATTATCATTCAGCTCATAATATTTAAAATATCTCTTGCGTTTTATTCTTTGACCATTGGATTATTTAGATTGCTGTTTCACAATTTTCTAACATAAAAATGTTTTTAGTTCCCACTTGGATTATTATTTATTGATTATTATTGATTTCTAACTTAATTCCACTGTGGTCATAGAAAGTACTCCATGATTTCATTCCTTTGAAATTGTGGAGGCTTGATTTATGGAACAGCATTTGGCAATTTTCACATATGTTCTATGTACATATATGAAAAGAATATGTATTCTGAAGAATTGGACACAGTTTTCTTCCTAGATGTGTCCACTAGATTCAAATTCTGTCTGATCTATTCATTTAACCTATCCACTAAGCTCCTAATTTCAGTTATTACATTTGTAAGTCCTAAAATTCCTACTTAATTATTTTATGTAGGTTTAGTTCTTGGCTAAATTTCTTAACCCTTTCTTCACCAGACCTGCTTCAGTTATTTTAATTTTATTCTTTGAATGTCAATTGAGTTTTTCATTTTATTGACTATAAATTTTATTTTGAATTTACTTGTTCTTTTTAATTTGATTTTATTTCTTTGTGATTATCTCTAGACCTTCATTTCTTATTCTGACATATTTAGTCCATTGTCTCATTCATGTTTTACATTTTCACAAATTCTTATTGTTTCAGTTTTCTTGTGGCAGAATTTTATTTTATTTATTTTTTTAACTATTTGTTCAGATTCTTTTATTTTTTAATTTTTTTAACATCTTTATTGGAGTATAATTGCTTTACAATGGTGTGTTAGTTTCTGCTTTATAACAAAGTGAATCAGCTATACATATACATATATCCCCATATCTCCTCCCTCTTGTGTCTCCCTCCCACCCTCCCTATCCCACCCCTCTAGGTGGTCACAAAGCATCGAGCTGATCTCCCTGTGCTATGCAGCTGCTTCCCACTAGCTATCTATTTTACATTTGGTAGTATATATAAGTCCATGCCACTCTCTCACTTCGTCCCAGCTTACCCTTCCGCCTCCCTGTGTCGTCAAGTCCATTCTCTACGTCTGCGTCTTTATTCCTGTCCTGCCTCTAGGTTCTTCGGAACTTTTTTTTTTTTTTTTTTAGATTCCATATATATGTGTTAGCATATGGTATTTGTTTTTCTCTTTCTGACTTACTTCACTGTGTATGACAGACTCTAGGTCCATCCACCTCACTACAAATAACTCCATTTCTTTTTTTGGCTGAGTAATATTCCATTGTATATATGTGCCACATCTTCTTTATCCGTTCATCTGTCGATGGACACTTAGGTTGCTTCCATGTCCTGGATATTGTAAATAGAGCTGCAATGAACATTGTGGTACATGACTCTTTTTGACTTATGGTTCTCTCAGGGTATATGCCAGTAGTGGGATTGCTGGATCATATGGTAGTTCTATTTTTAGTTTTCTAAGGAACCTCCATACTGTTCTCCATAGCGGCTGTATCAATTTACATTCCCACCAACAGTGCAAGAGGGTTCCCCTTTCTCCACACCCTTTCCAGCATTTCTTGTTTGTAGATTTTTTGATGATGGCCATTCTGACTGGTGTGAGGTGATACCTCATTGTAGCTTTGATTTGCATTTCTCTAATGATTAGTGATGTTGAGCATTCTTTCATGTGTTTGTTGGCAATCTGTACATCTTCTTTGGAGAAATGTCTATTTAGGTCTTCTGCCCATTTTTGGATTGGGTTCTTTGGTTTTTTGATATTGAGCTGCATGAACTGCTTGTATATTTTGGAGATTAATCCTTTGTCAGTTGCTTCGTTTGCAAATATTTTCTCCCATTCTGAGCGTTGTCTTTTTGTCTTGTTTATGGTTTCCATTGCTGTGCAAAAGCTTTGAAGTTTCATTGGGTCCCATTTGCTTATTTTTGTTTTTATTTCCATTTCTCTAGGAGGTGGGTCAAAAAGGATCTTGCTGTGATTTATGTCATAGAGTGTTCCGCCTATGTTTTCCTCTAAGAGTTTTATACTGTCTGGCCTTACATTTAGGTCTTTAATCCATTTTGAGTTTATTTTTGTATATGGTGTTAGGGAGTGTTCTAATTTATTCTTTTACATGTAGCTGTCCAGTTTTCCCAGCTCCACTTACTGAAGAGGCTGTCTTTTCTCTATTGTATATTCTTGCCTCCTTTATCAAAAATAAGATGACCATATGTGAGTGGGTTTATCTTTGGGCTTTCTATCCTGTTCCATTGATCTATATTTCTGTTTTTGTGCCAGTACCATATGTTCTTGATTACTGTAGCTTTGTAATATAGTCTGAAGTCTGGGAGCATGATTGGAGCCTGATTCCTCCAGCTCCGTTTTTCTTTCTCAAGATTGCTTTGGCTATTCGGGGTCTTTTGTGTTTCCATACAAATTGTGAAATTTTTTGTTCTAGTTCTGTGAAAAATGCTATTGGTAGTTTGATAGGGATTACATTGAATCTCTAGATTGCTTTGGGTAATATAGTCATTTTCACAATGTTGATTCTCTCAATCCAAGAACATGGTATATCTCTCCATCTGTTTGTATCATCTTTAATTTTCTGTCATCAGTGTCTTATAGTTTTCTGCATACAGGTCTTTTGTCTCCTTAGGTAGGTTTATTCCTAGGTATTTTATTCTTTTTGTTGCATCAGTAAACGGGAGTGTTTCCTTAATTTCTCTTTCAGATTTTTCATCATTAGTGTATAGGAATGCAAGAGATTTCTGTGCATTAATTTTCTATCCTGCTACTTTACCAAATTCATTGATTAGCTCTAGTAGTTTTGGGTAGCATCTTTAGGATCCTCTATGTATAGTATCATGACATCTGCCAACAGTGACAGCTTTACTTCTTCTTTTCCTATTTGGATACCTTTTATTACTTTTTCTTCTCTGATTGCTGTCGCTAAAATTTCCAAAACTATGTTGAATAATAGTGGTGAGAGTGGACAACCTTGTCTTGTTCCTGATCTTGGGGAAATGGTTTCAGTTTTTCACCACTGAGAACGCGGTTGGCTGTGGTTTTGTTATATATGGCCTTTATTATGTTGTGGTAAGTTCCCTCTATGCCTACTTTCTGGAGGGTTTTTATCATAAATGGGTGTTGAATTTTGTTGAAAGCTTTTTCTGTATCTATTGAGATGATCATATGTTTTTTCTCCTTCAATTTGTTAATATGGTTTATCACATTGATTGATTTGCATATATTGAAGAATCCTTACATTCCCGGGATAAACTCCACTTGATCATGGTGTATGATCCTTTTAATGTGCTGTTGGATTCTGTTTGCTAGTATTTTGTTGAGGATTTTTGCATCTATGTTCATCAGTAATATTGGCCTGTAGTTTTCTTTCTTTGTGACATCTTTGTCTGATTTTATATCAGGGTGATTGTGGCCTCATAGAATGAGTTTGGGAGTGTTCCTGCCTCTGCTATATTTTGGAAGAGTTTGAGAAGGATAGGGTTTAGCTCTTCTCTAAATGTTTGATAGAATTCGCCTGTGAAGCCATCTGGTCCTGGGCATTTGTTTGTTGGAAGAGTTTTAATCACAGACTCAATTTCAGTGCTTGTGATTGGTCTGTTTATATTTTCTATTTCTTCCTGGTTCAGTCTTGGAAAGTTGTGCTTTTCTAAGAATTTGTCCATTTCTTCCTGGTTGTCCATTTTACTGCCATATAGTTGCTTGTAGTAATCTCTCATGATCCTTTGTATTTCTGTAGTCTCAGTTGTTACTTCTCCTTTTTCATTTCTAATTCTATTGATTTGAGTCTTCTCCCTTTTTTTCTTGATGAGTCTGGCTAATGGTTTATCAATTTGTTTGTCTTCTCAAAGAAACAGCTTTTACTTTTATTGATCTTTGCTCTGTTTCCTTCATTTCTTTTTCTTTTATTTCTGATCTGATGTTTATGATTTCTTTCTTTCTGCTAACTTTGGGTTTTTTTTCTTCTTTCTCTAATTGCTTTAGGTGTAAGTTTAGGTTGTTTATTTGAGGTGTTTCTTGTTTCTTGAGGTAGGATTGTATTGCTATAAAGTTCCCTCTTAGAACTGCTTTTGCTGCATCCCATACGTTTGGGTCATCGTGTTTTCATTGTCATTTGTTTCTAGGTATTTTTTGATTTCTTCAGTGATCTCTTGGTTATTTAGTAGTGTATTGTTTAGCCTCCATGTGTTTGTATTTTTTGCAGATCTTTTCTTGTCATTGATATCTAGTCTCATAGCACTGTGGTCAGAAAAGATACTTGATGATTTCAATTTTCTTAAATTTACCAAGCCTTAATTTGTGACCCAAGATATGATCTATCCTAGAGAATGTTCCATGAGCACTTGAGAAGAAGGTGCATTGTCTTGTTTTTGATGAAATGTCCTATAAATATCAATTAAGTCCATCTTGTTTAATGTATCATTTAAAGCTTGTGTTTCCTTATTTATTTTCATTTAGGATGATCTGTCCATTGGTGAAAGTGGGGTGTTAAAGTCCCCTACTATGATTGTGCTACTGTTGATTTTCCCTTTTATGGCTGTTAGCATTTGCCTTATGTATTGTGGTGCTCCTATGTTGGGTTCATAAATATTTACAATTGTTATATCTTCTTCTTGGGTTGATCCCTTGATCATTATGTAGTGTTCTTCTTTGTCTCTTGTAATCATCTTTATTTTAAAGTCTATTTTGTCTGATATGAGACTTGCTACTCCAGCTTTCTTTTGATTTCCATTTGTATGGAATATCTTTTTCCATCCCCCCACTTTCAGTCCATATGTGTCCCTAGGTCTGAAGTGGATCGCTTCAGACAGCATATAAACAGGTCTTGTTTTTGTATCCATTCAGCCAGTCTATGTCTTTTGGTTGGAGCATTTAATCCATTTACATTTAAGGTAGTTATCGATATGTATGTTCTTATTACCATTTTCTTAATTGTTTTGGGTTTGTTATTGTAGTTCTTTTCCTTCTCTTGTGTTTCCTGCCTAGAGAAGTCCCTTTAGCATTTGTTGTAAAGCTGGTATGGTGGTGCTGAATTCTCTTAGCTTTTGCTTGTCTGTAAAGGTTTTAATTTCTCTGTCGAATCTGAGTGAGATCCTTGCTGTGTACAGTAATCTTGGTTGTAGGTTTTTCCCTTTTGTCACTTTAAATATCTCCTGCCACTGCCTTCTTGCTTGCAGAGTTTCTGCTGAAAAAGCAGCTGTTAACCTTATGGGGATTCCCTTGTATGTTATTTTTTGTTTTTCTCTTGCTGCTTTTAATATTTTTTCTTTGTATTTAATTTTTGATCGTTTGATTAATATGTGTCTTGGCCTGTTTCTCCTTGGATTTATCCTGTATGGGACTCTCTGCACTTCCTGGACTTGATTAACTATTTCCTTTCCCACATTAGGGAAGTTTTCAACTATAATCTCTTCAAATATTTTCTCAGCCCCTTTCTTTTTCTCTTCTTCTTCTGGGACCCTTATAATTCGAATGTTGGTGCGTTTAATGTTGTCCCAGAGGTCTCTAAGAGTGTCCTCAATTCTTTCCATTCTTTTTATGTTAATCTGCCCTGTGGTAGTTATTTCCACTATTTTGTCTTCCAGGTCACTTATCTGTTTTCTGCCATTGATTCCTTCTAGGGAATTTTTCATTTCATTTATTGTGTTGTTAATCATTGTTTGTTTGCTCTTTAGTTCTTCTAGGTCCTTGTTAAACATTTCCTGTATTTTCTCCATTCTGTTTCCCAGAGTTTGGATCATCTTTACTATCATTACTCTGAATTATTTTTCAGGTCGACTGCCTATTTCCTCTTCATTTGTTTGGTCGGGTGGGTTTTTACTTTGCTCCTTCAACTTCTATGTGTTTCTCTGTCTTCTCATTTTGCTTAACTTACTGTGTTTGGGCTCTCCTTTTTGCAGGCTGCAGGTTCGTAGTTCCCCTTGTTGTTGGTGTCTGCCCCCGTTGGCTAAGGTTGGTTCAGTGGGTTGTGTAGGATTCCTGGTGGAGGGGACTAGTGCCTGTGTTCTGGTGGATGAGGCTGGATCTTGTCTTTCTGGTGGGGAGGACCACGTCCGATGGTGTGTTTTGGCATGTCTATGTCCTTATTATGATTTTAGGCAGCCTCTCTCCTAATGGGTGGGGTTGTGTTCCTGTCTTGCTAGTTGTTTGGCATAGGGTGTCCAACACTGTAGCTTGCTGGTCATTGAGTGGAGCTGGGTCTTAGCGTTGAGATGGAGATCTCTGGAGACCTTTCGCTGTTTGATGTTATGTGGAGCTGGGAGGTCTTTGGTGGACCAATGTCCTGAACTCGGCTCTCCCACCCCAGAGGCACTACCCTGACACCCGGTTGGAGTACCAAGACCCTGTCAGCCACATGGCTGCTGAGCCCCTTTGAGCTGCTGCCTGCTCGCTGCCTCTGGAGGTGTGGGGACATCCCCCTGGATCCTGGTCCTTGTTTAGCAGCTTTTCTTCATGAGCTTTCAGACTCTGAGCGTTTTTTTTTTTCCAAACTGTGTCCCAAAACCACCTGGATTTGGCCTAGGTCCGACTCAGAAACCCCAGAATTTTAATTCTCCTTCCTTCATAGAATCCTTGTGCTGTTTGCATTGTTTGTTTTTTTTTATTTCAAATTCTTCTTCAGTGCTTCTGCTTTGTTTTTATAGAATCTTCTATGATTTATGTCAGTTCTGGGATTTAACTTGACCCTATTAAGTCTAATAAGTTAACTTTATTCCAGTAATGCAAAGCTAGTTTCGTATTTAAAAATCAATCAGTGTAATCTACTATGGAAACAGTACAAAGAAGAAAGACAGTATGATCCTATCAATTGATGCAGAACAATCATTGGAGAATAATCAATACCCAGTCTCTTAGGAAACTAACATCCTCAACCTGATAAAGAACATCTATAAAAATCTCTACAGACAGCATCATACTTAATGACTGATTATTTTCTCTGTAAGATCAGGAATAAGTCTCACTACTCTTTGGGGGGACTTCACAGTGAGGCTATGAATTAAACTATTATGTGATTCAGCACACAATTAAATTTTGTGTTTAATTTTCAGCAGTATCAGTCTTGTGGCTACAAGAAATAGGAGATGTTTCTTTAGGGATGACATGGAAGCCATCTGGTTCTCAGACCATCTGAGCTGAGAATTAAAACACCTGAGCTTGTTCTTTTTAATATATAAATAATTATACTCGAATTAATTCATCCCACACCACAGTCATCATCACTGCTGTAATGGTCAAGGGCAACAGTCACTTGGGCTCCCAAAGCACATGTTTCAGTTGGTGCATCATCACAATTAACCATGGGTGGTTAGTGTGGATTAATTAAATTTTATGTCATTGCATGCCATGGATTACTAGCATCTCATCTTCCATTAGGCAGGAGCTCAGCACCATGCCAAGCCCAAAAGCATGAGCAAACTAACTCCCAAACCCATCTTTATGGTTTATCTTCTAACACCACTCTCACTATCAAGTTGGACCCAATCAGGAGACAGAAACTACACAGGTGTAAACAGGGGAAATATAAGGAATTATTATACTATGATAGGAAAATAACTCTAGAAATGGAAGGAGAACTCTAAAGGGTACCTTAGGGCTTAGGAAGAGGACCCAAGGCAGGCCAAACTTGGAAGGGGAATTTGGACTTTGTTGAATAAGATGTGGTTACAGACCACCACTGGAGAGAAGTTTACTGAATTGCCCAAGCTAGAGCTGGTCCATAGTCACTGAAAAAGCAAGAATAACACTCTGGGTGGGACACACATGAGCAGAAGCTTGTAGGCAGGCATGCAGAGGGAGTTGGGGCACTACCGTAGACACTTTTGGAACTTGGAGTTGGATTGGCCTTGGTCTGCAGAAACCAAGCATACTTACATGTATGGCCCAGGCCAGGGTGGTTCTGGTCCACTGTGCGGAATGAAGATCAAGCTTACACCAGCTTGGTGTGGCTTACCTAGTCGAGAAGTGGGTGCTGGGGAGGCATGACCTGGGCTGGGGCAGTCCTTTGCTCGCTGGGGCTCCCTGCTCTTCTGCTGTTGCCTGAATCAAGAGTTGGAGAAAAAGTGCTGTGTAAGCCACACCCTGAGGCATGGAGCACTGGAGAAAACTGTATAGTCAATAGTAAAGAAAAAATCATACTCTCCAAGAGGCTGGTGAATGAGCATAAGGAACCATGAAGGAAAACTTCTTATCCCTGCAGTGTCTCTCCAGAGCACTCTCCTGACAAAACTTAACATCAAGCCAGCTGGCAAGGGGAACATTTAAAATGTCCAACTACCTTGTCTCGGATTAGGCAATTAAATAAAAATTTATAGTAGAGAATCATTAAATTGATAACTGGCACACCACACCTTTTTTTACCTTTTACCATTTCTCTCTCTGTCTCTCTGTCTCTGTCTCTGTCTCTCTCTCTCTCTCACACACACACACACACACACACACCCCTCATATGTGTATTTATGTAAGTATTTGTAGTGTCTAAATGAACAATTAAAATATAAAATTTTCAATAAAATATGCTCACCCATAAGTATGTTAAAGACATCATGCAGTGGTCAGATGCATTCATCTCTAAGGGGAATAACTATGAATGTGGTGTTGAGTGCAGAATGATGCAGGGGTCTTGGCTTAAATATCTCAGGGTCACCGGTGAAGTAATTTTTCCAAAATGCAAACAACCGTTGATAAATTTCAAACAAATAAAGAATTATCATTTGATATAAGTGGCAGCTGCATTCCTGGAAATTTCTACATACATTATACACGTGTAAAAATCATTTATAAATACACAAAACAGAGTTGGTACTAGATTCTTGCTGTAGTGTAAGGGCCTGACATTAAGCTTTTGATTGCCAAGGCATCCATTTCAAAAGACATCCTTCTTGAAGAAACATATTGCCAGCTATATGACACAGCTACCAGCAAAACAACCAGATAAGGAATTAGGCTGCCCTCACTCATGAATTTCCCCTTTCAGATAGCCCTGCATAACCTAGATAACTGACCACTTGAGTGATCCCATCTCTTCCTCCCTGTGCCCTAATTCCCACTCTTATGCTTTAAATTAGCTAATAAGGAGTGAACCTGCAAAATTCTAGATATCCCACCCTCTGACCCTAATAAATGCAGAGCCCCAGGTCCCCACTCTCGCCTTCTCAACCCACTACCTTGCTGTGTGGCCCTCAGGCATGCTGTGTATCCTTCAGGACCTGTGAGTAATAAATATTATTTCTCAAAATTCCCTGATGGTTTTTGCTAAGATGTGTCCTGCAATCATAACAAGAACTACAAGGGCCAGTCTAGCCACAGCAGTGGCCTGAGTGGGGGAACTGTCTTTGGGGCTTGTTATGAGCAGTATGGACCCAGGTGAGTGCCTCAGGTATTTCTAGACAAGAGGATCTTTATCAAAAGGCTGGGACAGTCACAACATATGTAAACACAGTGTTTTCACCCATATGAATGTATATGTGGACAATCAGAAGTTGACTGTGATAATTGCATGTGTGACAGGCTGTGCAGTATCCCTGACCCTTTCCCACTCAGTGCCTATCACTGGGCCAAACACACATAATTTCATTACTTTTCCAAATGACCCATGGGGTTCAGTCCTCCACAACCCTTGGGAACCACTGCTCTACCTTCTTCATGCCTCTTTGCATTGCACTCCTGCTTTCTTTCAGGTTCCCTTTTGGCACTGAGTGTCTGTCTTCTGACCTATGATGTTTGTACTTCAGAAAGAAGCTTGGTGGTAAAGAGGACGGCTCCCCATTACCACAAATTTTGCTGATACCACAGGGAAGCACATGTGGATCAGTCTGGCAGCCCTCCTTTCTCTGCATGTCATGACTGAGGAAGATCAGGACCGTGTTCTGATCCTCACCATTCCTCTATCGCAACCCATTTTTTTCTTCAAAGATGCTGTTAAATCTTTCATTAATGTTGTTTTGCCTGCATACTGTGATTTTTTTTTTTCTTGGCTTTGGAGTCAAACTGAACTGAGTTGAAATATGGATGTATGGTTTTCATCAAAAGAAACAGCCAATCCACAATATTGTTTGAGATAAGACTATACCAACACCAATTATTTTCACTACATTGAGAGGCAGAGAGGTTGCTTTCATCTTACAAAGGGTAAACTTTATTTTAATTTTTATTTTATATTGGAGTATAGTTGATTAACAATATTGTGTTAGTTTCAGGTGTACCACAAAGTGATTCAGTTATACATATACATGTATCTATTCTTTTTCAAATTCTTTTCCCGTTTAGGTTATTACAGAATATTGAGCAGAATTCCCTGTGCTGTACAGTAGGTCCTTGTTGGTTTTCTATTTTAAATATAGTAGTGTGTACATGTCAATCCCAAATTCCCAGTCTGACCCCCCCACCACACTTCCCCCACTGGTAACCATAGTTTGCTCTCTAAGTCTGTCAGTCGGTTTCTATTTGGTAAATAAGTTCATTTGTATCATTTTTTTTTTTTAGATTCTGCATATAAGCGGTATCATATGATCTTTGTCTTTTTGTCTGACTTACTTCACTTAGGATGATAATCTCCAGACCCATCCATATTGCTGCAAATGACACTATTTTGTTCCTTTTAATGCCTGAGTAATATTCCATTGTATATATGTACCACATCTTCTTTATCCATTCATCTGTTGTTGGACATACAGGTTACTTCCATGTTTTGGCTATTGTAAATAGTGCTGCACTGAACATTTTGGAGCATGTATCCTTTCAAACCATGTTTTCCTCTGGATATACGCCCAGGAGTGGGATTGCTGGATCATATGGTAGCTCTATTTTTAGTTTCTTAAGGAACCTCCATACTGTTCTCCATAGTGGCTGTACCAAGTTACATTCCTACCAACAGTGTAGGAGGGCTCCACAAAGGATAGACTTTAACGAGAAGGGAGATTTGATTTGGTTACCAAAAATAAGTATGTACATACACACATATATACATTTACCACAGGCTTCCAGTCTGAGTAACATGACTCTCCTAAAACCTGTTTTTTGCTGATGATACTCCAATTTATAATTATGTTTATGCAAATGGTTCCAATGAACTCTAAGACTTTTGTTGAGCAAAAAGAGAAAAGAAACACATGTATACTGTACCCAAAGATTAGAACTTCCTGCTTTTTAATTCCTCATGCAGTTTTAAATATTCTTTATGGCTTTCATTCCCAAAGGTAATCAATGATTATGCAGACATGCACGTTACACTCCATGGGAGCTGCCCTTTCAGGAACTTGGTTTTGAGCTGTAAAGACTCCCACTATGTCTCCTGAAGGTCATGGTAAGATGTTTAAATCACAAATACAGCCGTGTGATCACTGAATTCTCCTAAGGGGCATCTTTCTTTTGACTTTTACTTATATATGTTCTCTTTTAAGTGTCTCAAAGAAGCCTGAGACATTGTAGGCCCTTTGGGTACTTTGAATTTTTTGTAAAGTGTTAATGATACTTTATAATAATGACATCAAATGAATTGACATTTGATCACACACAAAAAATTTTAACTTACACTTTTTTCTTCATTTACTGGCTTTCAATGGACTTCCAAAACTTCTAGGGACCTATACAGAAAATGACCCTTTAAAATGAAAATATACCACTCTGTGTTTGTCATAAATATGTTATCAAAATATAAGAAAATCTATTAGTGGGGAAAGACAAGTAGAAGAATGTCAAAAAGTTGTGTAGAAAGAGATCATATCTACTACTTTGCTCAGTCATCCACTCTGCATTTTAAGAGAGACATTGAATATTTCTAAAATAAAGTGACCCACATGGTAGACTATCTAGAAACAAAGTCAAGTGATTATTAATTTAAGGAAGTGCATGTGTTTAAAATGCAGAATAGAAAATAAAATTAGGGCCAATCTTGAAAATTGCATAATTTTTGGAAGCAAATTTCATCACAATAGTTCTTGTTTTGTAACAATTAGATCAGTCCAAAAGGGAGATAGTGTATTCCTTATTGTATGAATTTAAGAAAAGGCTTTTTCTTTTCCTCCAGGAGTCATAGATGTTGTATTGAATATAAGCTTTAGATGGAACATCAAGCCAATGCCTTTCACGTTTCCTTTTAATGTTTGTGTTCGGAGTTTTTAATCGGGATCAGTACGGAGCCTCACTCATGGTAGATCTGCAGTATTTGTTTACTTCTGCTGTGAATTCATGTCATT
The DNA here is from genome assembly GCF_028023285.1 of Balaenoptera ricei. Taxonomy (NCBI): domain Eukaryota; kingdom Metazoa; phylum Chordata; class Mammalia; order Artiodactyla; family Balaenopteridae; genus Balaenoptera; species Balaenoptera ricei. The sequence continues at coordinate 23,351,948 of NC_082644.1, forward strand.
TATGTTTATTGATGGTTCTTGATTCATGGGATGCTTATTATTTTCATGCAATAAAAAATAGATATTAGGCACTTTATGTATGTTGCATCTGGGTAATTCCCAACTGCATTGTTTATCATCAATGCAAGTGTCACATTGCCTGAGATACCTTCTCCAGCTCTCTCAGTCAGAGCAACTGGATGCCTTCTCTGTTGCCTTTAGAACTTTGGAAAATTCATACATACACAGAGATCTAAAATGCACACACACATCTATACATATAAACATGTACATGTACATGTATATGTATATATATCCACCCACATAAATATTTTACTTTTTCTTTCAATAAGTTTTTTCATATTTGTGTGATTTTTAACAACAATAACAGAACCCTATGGGGTCAAGTATACCATAGGCAGACTTTAAAGCAGAGTGTGAATATCTTAAAATTAACATATTATAAAGATAGAAAATATAATATGAAAATTGAACAAAACAACTTGATAATTCCAGAATAAATGCTTAAGAATTCTGTGACTTCGATAATACAACTAAATAACACTTTCGTATATGTACAATAAAGTTTTCTGTTTCTCTAGAACAAAAAAAGGATTACATGGCTTCCAATAAATGTGTCCCTTGGCTCTTTTTTTTTTTGAGTTAAGTTTTATTTGTGGCAAAATGAGGACTGCAGACCGAGAGACAGCATTTCAGATAGCTCTGAGAAGCTGCTCCGAGGAGGCAAGGCGGGGAGCCAGGTTATATAGAAGTTTTGTAACAAAGGGCAGGTAGTCTGAACATCAAAAGATTATTGTTAATTAAGGAAAACCAGATATCTCAAGTTAAGGAATTTAGGGCTTTTCTATCTATATCATGTGACTATACGATGCACACCACAACTTTTTGCCAAGCTATCAAATCCGTATTAGGGCTTTGTTTGCTTGCTTGATTGTTTATATATCCATAACTATTTCCGTGTTCTCGCCAAGTTCCAGCTTGTGTTACACTTACATTTCTTTAAGACTTTAGAATAGTATTACCGTGTCGTCAACAATAACTCAATTTCAGCTTTTCTACTAAAAGCTGAAATTGAGTTATTCTTGACGACACGGTAATACTTTAGAATAATATTTCTTACGGAATCAGGAAAGCTGAAATTGAATTATTGTTGATGACAAGGTAATACTATGCTAATAAAAGACTAAAGGCACCCTGCATCCTTGATACAAATTAAAAGATAGATCAAATGCCTTCGAAGAGGAAAGTCCACCCTCTTTCTCTGAAATAGACAAGAAGAAATACTATCTACTAAGGAATGTGAAAGAGAGATTTTGATTTGTAATGAATATATCATTTTGGAAGTGTGCTTTGGTATCATTAAGTATTCATTTATTTTCTTACTGATTTACTCAGCCCCCATTATTGTCTGCCATATGCATTACCCCATGTTACATGCTGAAGTGGAGAGGGGTGATAGCAAAGACGAATTGGGGAAAATGGACATTAACAGTGTACCAAAGAAAACTTAAAGGTCTGCAGAAAATCGTAAGGACATCTGGAAGAGGTGGTCACTTGCTCTGACTTGAGGGAGCTGGAGAAAGCATTTCAGGTGAGGCCATGCACGTCTTGGTCCAAACATTGCAGTGTGACTTCACCAGGTGAAAAGGATAGGTATTCCTAGAAGACACACTAGAAATCACAGAGTGGGGAGAGGAAATCAACAGCAACAAAAATATAACAGTGCATTAGGCAATAATAAAAGTTTTCAAAATGACTAGTCATAGGGTTTGGGAAGAATTGCAAGACAAGGTGACTAACAAAAGAGATAGGACCACACTGTATAAGTTTTTGTTGTTTGCTTCATAATTCCTAAAGAAAATGGCAGAGTCAGCCAGTACAGTAAAATGTAATGTTTACAGTCAAAGAGGTCTCAAGGTAGGGTAAGAAGCAACAGTAGAGCTCTGGTCTGCAGTGTCATGCATTCCAACTGCCTCTTCTGTGCTTTTTTTCCTTTTGTGCTCTCTGCAAGTCACTTAGTGTTCTTATGTTATCTTCCGTGTTTCCTCTTCTTAAAAACATCCGGCAAAACCAATTCAACCTAAGGTGTAGAGCCCCAGAGTGAGGACCATGCTAAGCCATAAGAAATGACACACAGATTATGGAATCAGGATTATTAAAGAAATACCACTGGGGAGAAATAAGGTCGTGTCTATGCTAATTACTGACATCCAAAGGAATTATGAACTCCTACGTTTTTACTCAGTGGCATTACTTAACACACATTTCTACAGTGAGGCAGGAGGAGAGGTAATCCTCCTCAGAGATGTAGTTGTGAACATATTCTTAGTTCTAACACACCACTCCTACTTGTCCTGCTCTCCCAATTCACTTGGCCACATGACTTGTTTTGACACTACAGGCCATTGGGTACCAGCCATCACGGATTAGTCTGTAAATCTGTTTTCTACTTTAGGTGCCTAATTTCTCATTCATTATTTGCTTTGTTCCCTTCTATGTCCAATCATTCTCCTATCTATTTTCTCTAGTCTCTAAAAACCTTGACAGCAAATTTATGGTAACTATTTGATTTTTATTCATAAATTTAACTTACATATCACAACAAAGTACTTTGCAAGCGGAGTGGAAGGTCATTGCCATAAGGAAGTTGAGGGGCACTAAAAAGAGATTTTGTGGAAACTGTAATGTTTAACCTGGATATACCTATAGGTAAGATTATAAGGTGGCAGAAGAGGGAGTGTCAGGCAAGAAGTTTGGAAGCCAGTAGGATTAGGGGTATTTAAGAATATCATAACCAGGTGGCTTGAAACTGTCATAAAATGCAATAATCAACCATTGTCACTGGTTGGGTTCTCTGGAAGTAGATGTTGAGGATGGGGTGTGGTGTGCAGAATATTCAAGAAGAATCAACACCCAATGAAAGACAAAAACAAGGATTGCCTCAGGAATAAAAATGATAAAACTTTTAGAAATTATTAGTGTAAGCCACTGTTAATAGATTAAAAGAGACATGATACTTTTGATTATCTCAGTATTTACAGAAAACGACCCATGACACCATTTAACATCCTTTCATAGTAACCAGAACAACAACAACATAAACCTCAGCAGACTAGAAATGAAAAGATACTTACTTTAACTTGATAAAGACAAAAATCAAAAAAACAAAACAAAATAAACATCATACTGGAAGGTGAAGGGTTTAAACCATTTCTTTTAAAATTGGGAACGTGAAAAGAATGCCCACTGTCACTGCTCTATTCAACGTTGTGCTAGGAAGCCTAGCTAAGGTAGTAAGACAAGAAACGAAACTATCATGTATAAGAAATATAAAGGAGGAAACATAATCATTATTAGCAGTAGATAAAATAGTTGTCAACATGGAAACAAAACTCTAAACAAATTTTTGAATTTCAAAGACAGTTTAGCATGTTTGCAGGATATAAGAATATTACCCTAAAAATCGATTGCAGTTAGATATCACAGCAACAAATTATTAGGAAACATGAAGACATCATTTACAGAAATACATAATGCCCAATAATAAATCTAAAAGAATATGTGTTTATGTCCTTTATGGAAGAACATTTTCAAATTTTATTGAAAAACATTGGATAAGTCCCAAGACGTTATTAAAGGAATATCAATTTTCCTCAAATGTGTCTAAATACAATTCTAATAAAAATCCCAAAGGTGGTACTTACCTAGCTGGCAAGAATATTCCAAAATGTATATGGCAGAAATAGGGCCAAAATAGCCAAGAAAACAATATTTTTAAGATGTTAGTTCAAAACAATTGTGATAAATAAGAACAAAGTTGGGAATGTTACCCCAACTGATTTTGACTTACTATAATCATGTCAGTATGAGACGTGTAAAGATGGATATGTAAATCACTGAAAGAGAATAGAGTCCAGAATTAAATCCACACATAAAGGGATGGTCTGTTGATTTTCAACAAATGTGCCAAAGTGATTCAAAGGGGAAAGACATATTTTCAATAAATGGTGCTAGAGCAATTAGATATACATATTCAATAAAATGATCTTTGACTCTTACCTCAAAGCATATATGAAGATAAACTCAGAATGGATCATAGACCTAAATGGAAGAGCTAAAACTATAAAACTTGTAGAAAAACTATGAGAAGATATTTGTAGTTCTGAGTTTCTATATAGACTCATAAAAATTTTTATTGATATATGGGACACAACATACTAATAAACTAGATTTTGTTAAATTTAAAAGCTTTTGCTCTTCAAAATACTCTGTTAAGGAATTAAAAAGACAAGTCACAGACTGAAAGCAAATACTTGTAAAACATATATTGGACATAGGATTTATATTCAGGGTATGTAAAGAAGACTTGCAGCTCAGCAATAGAAGAAAAAAATCCAGTAAGGAAATTGGCAAAATATTTGTATAGAAACTTCACCATAGAGGAAATATATAAATAAATGGTAAAATAAGCCTGTTTTTTTTGAGCCTGTAAAATACCAATGGTAATTTTTTTTAATGTCCTGTTTTTTTAATTTTTGAAGTGTGAGTGTGGTGCGAAGGTGTGTCTGGGTGTGAATCTGCACCTGTGCCCTGCAGTGTGAAATGTGAGGAGAGACATGGAGGGGGAGAATGAAGCCCAGGGACTAAGGTCCACTGGAAAGACCAGCAGCCTGGTAGAGGCCATGCAATTTAAGATAAACAATAAGGGAGGGGAAATGGTTGATGACAGAAATAAGGAGGGACTGGGAGAAGTATGAGAATCTATATAACCTGATCACTCAGAAATAGGAACTACGAAATGTCGGTTATGCAAAAAGGGGAACTCTGAATTACCAACTTCAGCCTTGACCAAGGTCTTATTCCTCCTCCCAGAATTAAAATACAGATTTTCTTTCCCTTTAGAGATACCTGAGTAATGGTGGCATAGTGATTGTAAATATATTAAAATATTTTCTAATTTCCCGAAAGTCATTGACAAACTATAGTGACTTCAATAAAAACTAAAAATATCTAAAATAAAAATGGTATAGACAACAATATTTTGCTTCAAAACTTATACTATATTCTTAGTTTTATCATATTTAATTTTCCTTATAAAATTGATTAGCCATTTTCAATTTAAAATTTTCTATTATGCATATGTATAAATATATTTTGAATACCATTTCCATGCTTAACTTATTTACATAAATCATGAAAAAATAACTTTTAGTTTGTATAAAGATATAATTTAATATCTGGTGGGAAGAATAGGTATGTAGCTGAAGATCTTTCTTGTGGGTTACATTATGTATGGTCTCTGGATATGAATGTGATCTCCAGAACTTTTTCTACATTGGATGAATACACCTAAGGACTTGCTTGACCACCTTACATATATGAGTATTTGTAGATACCTAAGTGTTTTCTGTTTGAATCAGAATAAATAGAGCTGAATTTGTTTTAGGTTGTAGAATTTCTCCAGCATAAAATGGGGCTAAACGCCTTCAAATCACTTGTTTTTCAACTTGGACATACATGAATAAGCAGGATTATCTATGTATTTCATTTGAAATACACTAAATGCTTCAATCCGATATCAGTGCTTAATTTTCTCTCTGAACATCTGTCTAATTTTATAGTGAACTAGGCTAAAAAAAAGCACAAAAAGGGACTTCCCTGGTGGCGCAGTGGTTAAGAATCCGCCTGCCAATTCAGGGGACACGGGTTTGATCCCTGGTCTGGGAAGATCCCACATGCCACGGAGCAACTAAGCCCGTGCGCCACAACTGCTGAGCCCACATGCCACAACTACTGAAGCCCACGCACCTAGAGCCCATGCTCTGCAACAAGAGGAGACACTGCAATGAGAAGCCCGCACACAGCAACGAAGAGTAGCCCCCGCTCGCCGCAACTAGAGAAAGCCTGCACGCAGCAATGAAGACCCAACACAGCCAAAAATAAATAAGTAAATAAGTAAATAAATAAACAAAACAGAAAAATATAAAGAAAAGCACAAAAGAAGTAATATTTATGAGCAGAAATCCTAATGGGTCATGATTTTCCACCAAAGAGACTAAAATATGTCATCAGTTTAATACACCACTCAGTAGGAGCACTGTACAATAATTCCACCTCTTCTTCATCTGGGTACAATTTCTGATAACATTATTCACTTGTTCTTTGGATGTAGTAAACTTTTACCTTTTGAAAATTTGCTTCACATTCTCCAGGTCGGAGGATGCATGATGATGAAGAAACGAGTAAGTATTCCTTTACCCAGCTCTGTCCAGGGCTGCTGCAATATTCGATGCACAGACTGTACAATGAAAAGCATGCACAGCCATACACAGCAGCCCGTGCGCACTATCACCCCTGTTTTCTTCCTTCATCTGTGGAAATCTGTAGGAAGGCAAGTGTTGCCATAACTGTAGCCTGTTGCCTCAGCTTCTTTGCTAATCAGAGACCAGACCACCACCACCAAGCTATAAAGTGGGTGGGGCTGGGCTGTTTCTTTCTGCTCTGTACCTGAGCTGTGGAATTTGGTTCCAAGAAAAGAGCTCTATCATGAAAATAAGCTATTCTTCCAATCATTCAAATGGGAATTTCAAAACTTGGACTTGAAAGGACTTCCAACATATTCTAATCAAGATCTCTTCTCTGTCCAGATCCTCTCTTTTCCTATTTTCAAATGCAGCAAATAAACATCCTGACCCAAATGTTCCAAATTGCTAAAGAATTCATATGATGGTACTGGATTGACCTCCAAATGAATGTAAGGTGGTGTATTTTCACCACTTGCCATGCTTACACAATAGAATATGTACCCAATGAGATTTTTAGTTGCATATGTCTTGGCCTCTACTGGACTAGTTTGAGCCTTAGAATCTTTTAAAATTCAATAAAGTCTAGAATAAGGACACTCAGAGCATCTCTGCTGTTTTTGCTTTTGCCCACCACTTTCTTTGGTGACAACAAGCACTAATAAAGTGTATCTCTCTTTAATATTCATGTGTGTTAGAAATGAAAAAAAGAGAAGTGTGTGTAATGTGTGTGATCCTTGTATCTTAAGTGAAAACTCAAATGTATCAGCTAAATATGCATTTTCCTAGCGCCATTTTGCCCATTGAGGTGGTATGGATACATTTCTTTAAGCGCACCAATGATAAATGATGAGCAGTGACAATGACTTGAGATCAACTTGTTAGTTGAAGATCTGCCTAGAATGCCTGGGTCAGAGGGCTCTCACACTTTCTCTTAGATCTTTCACCTGCTCTCTGGTGCAGTTCAGGGGCCTTTTCTCCAGCTTGTCCAGCACTCTGAGCCTGCATCGACTCTCTGCAGGGTGCCATAGACAGAGAGGTAAACCCAGTCCAATCCATGATTTCAAGAGAATTTTAAGAGAAGTAAGCATGCCATATAATGCGTGCCTTGAAAGAGGTATGTCTCCAATGCCAGAGAAGTTAAAAACAAGAATCTCATTTTCAGGTAGGGCAATAAGAGGAAAGCTACCTGGAAGAAGTGACATTTAGGCCAACTTTGAAATTTGGGCATTATTTTAATGGGCAGAGAAGCACAGGGGCTCTTGTGCCAGAGAGCATGGCATTAACTAATGTGTGGAGGAATGTTTGGGACTAATGTGAATAGTCCAGTTTGCCAGATGAGTGGAGCAAAATATAAGGCAGGAACCAAGAAAGTTGAGATCTGGAGAACCAAGAAAGTTGAGATCTGAATACAACTTATTGAGGAACAGGGATGTGATGTAACTGGGTTTTAGCAAACTCATCAGAAGGTGGTTTTCATATGGGATGAGTAGTAAGAGGCTAGAGGTGAGAAGGCCTGGTAGGAGGTGAAAGGTGAGAAGGGGATTTATAGGAAGGATGATGCATAGACAGATGGCTCTAATAGTCTTAACTAATTAATTAATTCCTGCTGAGCACTGGGGATATGTGCTGAGCAAAAATTCAGTCTAATACAGTGGGAGAAATTAAATAATCACACATCTGAGCAGAATCACATCTGTGATGAATACTTGACAGAAGCAATTTGACTCTAGGAAGATTTCAGAACTTGGGGGAGTGATTGGCAATATTATACTTTGAGCCCCAGATAATGTCGCATTAAGGAATTTGGGTTTGTCTTTTAGACTGTGAAAAACCACTGAAAATTTTGGATCAGAAACTAAGATTAAGAAAGCAGCCTTTCTCTTGGTCAACGTGGTCTTCTTTCTAGAGTTGGGATATTACATTATATACACCATGAAATTCTGGAAACAATCAGAGATGGGAAATCCTATATATGCCTCTTCTACCTTGAGTTGATGTCCAGTGGTCATTCAGTCAAATGCTTTTTAAAAGAATACTTCTGTTAAAACTTCAGTAATTCATTCAGAACAGTATAGCAACTGTACTTATGTTATAGTGCCTTGGATAATTAACGGATTCTACCTTTCCAGCATTGTGTTGTTTAATTTTCTGGAGTTACTGCTGGACATATCTGGTTATTTTTTCTCAGGTTGACATAAAGTCAAAATGAAAATAAGTAAGGAGAAGCATAGTGACCTTAAAAACTGTAACTTTAAAAAGTACTTCTGTGACTTATGAAACTTCTATCAAGGATTTTTATCGATTATGTTTATCATTTTTTACTGTATAGGTCCAATTTAAACACTTCCTTTAAAATTTATTGCCAAAAAACCTTTCTCTCAATTAACATATATTTGTAGTTTTTTTTCTAAAAATCATTATTCTCACCTGTTTATCTTAACTTCAAAGAAATTGAGGATCTTTTCTTTATAGTGGTAAAATATGCATAACGTAATATTTATCGTTTTAACTGTTCTGAAGTGTGTAATTCAGTAGCATCAAATAACATTTGCAATGTTGTGTAATCATCACCACTATATCTAAAACTTTTTGGTCATCCCCAACAAAAACTTTGTATCAATTAAACAATAATTCCTCTTTCCCCTTAACTCTATTCTACTTTCTGTCTCTATGAATCACCAAATGATTGTTGTTTTGTATCTGGACAATTTCACTTAGCATAATTTTTTCAAGATACATCCATGTTGCAGCATATATAAAAATTTCACTTCTTTTTATGGCTGAATAATATTCCTTTGTATGTATATATCACAATTTGTTTAGACATTCCTTTGCTCAAGGACACATGTTATTTACACCTTTTGGCTATTGAGAATAACTTGGCTATGAACATTGGTGTACATATATATGTTCAAGTCCCTGCTTTTAATTCTTTTGAATGTATACCTAGGAATGAAATTGCGGGTCATATGGTAGTTTCATGTTTAGTCTTTTGAAAAAACAACAAACTGTTTTCAACAGCAGCTGTACCATTTTACGTTCGCACCAGCAATGCACAAGAGTTCCAATTTCTCTACATCCTTGTCATCACTTGTTTTCTTTTTTTTTTTTAACCCATCCTAGTAGGTATAAAATGCTATCTCATTGTAGCTGTGATTTGCATTTCCCTAATGACTAATGATATTGAGCACATTTTCATGTGCTTATCAGCCATTTGCATATCTCCTTTGAGAAATGTCTATTCAAGTCCTTTGCCCATTTTTGAATTGGGTTATTTGGTGTTATGGAGTTGTGGGAGCTCTTTATATATTCTGGATATTAATCCCCTATCAGATGTTATTTGCAAATATTTTACCCCATTATTTATTTATATAATTTGATAGTATCCTTTGATGCACAAACATTAATTTGATCAAGTCCAATTTATCATTTGTTTCTTTTGTTACCTGTGCTTTGGTGTCATAGTCATTAAGTCGTTGCCAAATCCAATGTAATGAAGACTTTAACTTTTTTTTCCCTGAGTTTTACAGTTTGAGCTCTTAAATTTAGATCTAAAATTTAGATCTTTGATCCATTTTGAATTGACTTTTGCATTTAATATCAGGTAAGGGTCCAACTTCTTTTGCATGTGGATATCCAGTTTTCCCCGCACCATTTGTTGAAAAGACTTTCTTTTTCCCATTGAATGGTCTTGGCACCTTTGTCAATAATCAGTTTACCATATATGTGAGAGTTTATTTCTGAGCTCTCTATTCTATGCCAGTGGTCTATATGTCTGTCCTTAATGCCAATACCATTCTGTATTAGTTACTACAGCTTTGCAGTAAGTTTCAAAGTCAGGAAGTATGAGTCTTCCAGTTTTCTTTCTTTTTTTAAGGACTGTTTTAGCTATTTAAGGCCCCTAAAATTCCATTTTTGTGAAAATAACTATTGGTATTTTGATAGGGATTACATTGAAGCTGTAGCTTGCTTTGGGTGGTATTAACATCATAAAAATATTAAGTCTTCCTAGCCACGAATATAAATATCTTTCCATTTATTTTTGTCTTCTTTAGTTTCTTATTTAGTTATTCATTTATTTTTTGGCTGCGTTGGGTCCTCGTTGCTACGAGTGGGCTTTCTCTAGTTGCGGTGAGTGGGGGCTACTCTTTGTTGCAGTGCGCGGGCTTCTCATTGCGGTGGTTTCTCTTGTTGCAGAGCAGGGGCTCGAGGCACGTGGGCTCAGTAGTTGTGGCACGTGGGCTCAGTAGTTGTGGCACGTGGGCTGTAGAATGCAGGCTCAGTAGTTGTGGCGCATGGGCTTAGTTGCTCTGCAGCATGTGGGATCTTCCCGGACCAGGGATCAAACCCCTGTCCCCTGCATTGGCAGGCGGATTCTTAATCACTGCGCCACCAGGGAAGTCCCTTCTTCAGTTTCTTTCAGCAATATTTTGTAGTTTTGAGTGTACAACTCTTTCACCTGCTTGGTTAGATTTACTACAAAGTATTTAATTCTTTTAGGTGCTATTATCAGTAGGATTGCTTTCCTAAATTTTTTTTGGCCTTTTTTATTGCTGGTATTTAGAAACACATCTGCTTTTTGCGTGTTGATCTTGTACTCTGCAACTTCGCTGAATTTATTAGTTTCTACTTGGTGTATTCTATATACTGGATGGTGTCATCTGCAATAGTTTTAGCTCTTTCTATTTTGGATGCCTTTTATTCACTTTTCTTTTCTGATAGCTCTGGTTAGAACTTCCAGTAGAATGTTGAATAGCAGCAGTGAAAGTGGGTATTCTTGTTTTTGTTCCTTATCTTAGGTGGACAGTTTTCAGTCCCTTACCATTGATTATAATGTTAGCTGTGGGTTTTTGTAAATATTTTTTAATAGGTTGAGGGATTTTCCCTCTATTTCCAGACTTCTGGAAGTTTTTTATCATGAAAGTGTGTTTGATTTTGTCAAATGCCTTTTCTGCATCAATTGGGATAATCATGTGGTTTTTTTCCTTGTTCTATTAATGTGACACATTACATTGATTAATATTCTTATGTTGAACGACTCTTACATTTCAGGAATAAATGCTGCTTGGTCATGGTAAGTAATTATTTTAAAATGCTATTGGATTCAATTTACTAATATTTTGTTGAGGATTTGTGCATCTATCTTCATAAGGGCTATTGATCTGTGATTTACTTTTCTTGTGGTATTTTTTTTTCTGGCTTTGATATAAATTAATGCTGGACTCATAAAATGAGGTAGGAAGTGTTCCCTCCTTGTCAGTGATTTGGAAGAGCTTGAGAAGGATTGATATTAATTCTTCTTTAAATGTTTGGTAGAATTCTTTTGTGAAGCCACCTGGTCCAGGACTTCTCTTTGCTGGTAAGTTTTAGATTAATAATTCAATCTCTTTACCTGTTATAGGTCTGTTGAGATTTTCTCTTTCTTTGTGAGTTGGTTTAGGGCATTTGTGTGTTTCAAGAAGTTTGCCCATTTCTCTAATGGTTATCTAATTTGTTGGCTTACAGTTGTTCATAGTATCCTTCTATAATTCCTTTTTGCCTCTATAAGGTTTGTAGTAATACTTCCACTGTTATTCTGATTTTAGTTATTTGTGTCTTCTCTTTTTTATTTTGTCAGTCTAGCTAAAGGTTTGTCAATTTTGTTTATTTTTTCAAAGAACCAATTTTTGGTTTCATTAATATTTTTCTATTGTTTTATTTCTCTATTTTGTTAACTTTGCTCTAAACTTTATTGTTTCTTTCCATCTGCTAGCTTTGAGTTTGGCTTTATTTTCCTTTTCTAGTTCCTTATGGTATGAAGCTGTTGATTTGAGATCTGACATTTTTTTACAATGTAAACATTTGCACCTATAGATTTCCCTCTGAGCACTACTTCCACTGCATCCCATAAATTTAGTATGTTGTGTTTTTATTTGTTTCTAAGTATTTTCTAATTTATCTTGTGATGGCATCTTTAAGAGTATGTTGTTGAGTTTCCACAAATCTGTGAATTTTCCTGTTTTCTTTGTTACTGATTTTTAACTTCATCCTGTTGTGATTGGAGAAGGCACTTAGTATGATATCTGTCTTTTCATCTATTCAGACTTATTTTGTGGTTTAACATGTGATCTGTCCTGTAGAATGTCCCATGTGCACTTGAAAAAAACCTGTATTCTGCTGTTTTGGGGTAGTGTTCTATATGTCTTTTATATCTAGTTGGTTTATTGCATTTTTCAAGTCCTCTATTTTCTTACATCTCTTATGTCTGACTGATCTATCCATTACTGAAAGCAGGGCATTGAAATCACCACTATTATTATAGAGCTCTCTATTTCTCACCTTCTGTTCTATCAATTTTTTGCTTCATATATTTTGAGGTATTTTATTAAGTGCATAAATGTTTATAATTTCTATTTTCATTGTGATATCGAACCTTTTTTAATTTAATTTTTTATTGAAGTATAGTTGATTTACAACATTTTATTAGTTTCAGGTGTAGACATAGTGATTCAATATTTTTATAGGTTATACTCCATGTAAAGTTATTACAAAATAATGGCTATATTCCCTATGCTGTACAATATATCCTTGTTGCTTGTCTATTTTGTATATAGTAGTTTGTATCTCTTAATCCCATACCCCTATTTTGCCTTTCTCCCCTTCCCTCTCCCCACTGGTAACCACTAGTTTGTTTTCCATATCTGTGAGTCTGTTTCTAATTTGTTATATACCTTTGTTTTATTTTTTCAGATACCACATATGTGATAACATAGAGTATTTGTCTTTTTCTGTCTGACTTATTTCACTAAGCATAGTACTCTCTAGGTCCATTCACTTTGTTGCAAATGGCAGAATTTTATTCTTTTTTATGGCTGAGTAATATTCATAGTGTATATATACCACATCTTTATCCATTTATCTGTTGATGAATACTTAGATTATTTCTTGAGACTTTTATTAAGATACATCTTCTTTGTCTCTTGTAAACTTTTTAGAGTTAAAGTCTATTTTGTTTGATATTAGTGTAGCCACTCCAGCCCTATTTTCATCATCATTTGTATGAAATATTTTTTCTATCATTTTACGTTCAACCTATTTGTCTTTGGAAGTAATGTGAGTCTCTGATAGAGACCACATAGTTGAATTATAAATATTTATTCATTGTGCCAATCTCTGTATTTTTATTGGAGAGTTTAATCCATTTACACTTAAGGTAGTTACTGATAAGGAGGGATTTACTTCTGCCAATTTTCAGAAAACAAATATGTTTTCTCTATGCCTATAGGTTTTTATGTCCCTCATTTTCTCCATTACTGCTTTATTTTTAGTTAACTTTTCATAGTGAAATATTTCAATTCTCTTCTTAATTCTTTATACGTATATCCTATAGATATTTTCTTGGTGGTTACCATGGGTATTATATTTAATATCGCAAAGTTATAATAATCTAATTTGAATTGATGCCAACTTAACTTCAATAACATAAAAAAGCTCACTACTATACCACACCACCCTCAGTTTCTGTTATTAATGTCATAGATTACATCATTACACATTTTGTATACAATAAAATAGATTAATAATTTTTATGCATTTGTATTTTAAACGCTTTAGAAAATAAAAGTCAGGCTCAACCAAAATTACAGTAATAGTAGCTTTTACAGTTGCCCATGCATTTACCTTTACCCTAATTTCTTTATATGGCTTCAAGTTACTATCTTCCTTTCATTTCAACCTGAAGCACTCCCTTTAACATTTCTTGGAGGGAAGGTCTGGTGGTAATGACCTCCCTCAGCTTTTTAAAATCTAGGGGTGTCATTTCTCCCTCATTTTTGAAGAGTAGTTTTATTGGATATAAAGTTGCCCATCAACAGTTTTTTTTCCTTTAAGCATATTGAGTATATCAACCCACTGACTTCTGGCCTTCAAGCTTTCTGATGAGAAATTGACAGATAACCTCATTGGGGACCACTTGTATGTGATGAGTCACTTCTCTCTTGCTGCTTTCAAGATCGTCTCTTTGTCTCTGTCTTTCAACATTTTGATTATAATGTATCTCAGTGTGAGTATTTTTGAGTTTATTCTATTTGGAGTTTTTGAGCTTCTTGGATTTGTAGATGCATTTATTGCAATTTCAATCCTTTAAATTTGGGGAGTTTTCAGGCGTTATTCATTTCGTTCCTTTCTCTCTCTCTTCTCCTGATGGCATTCCCACAATGCCTATGTTGGTCCACTTGATGGTGTTTCACAGGTCTCTTAGGCTCTGTTCAATTTTCTTCATTCTTTTTTCTTTCTGTTCCTTAGACTTGATAATTTCAGTTGTTCTTTCTTTATGTTCACTTATTCTTCCACTTGCACAAATCTGCTTTTTAACCCTTTTGAGGTATTTTTCATTTCAGTTATTGTACTTTTCAGCATCAAAATTTCTTTTTGGTTCTATTTGAAAATAATTTATTCTCTTCATTGATATTTTTTAATATATTATTTTCCTTTGTCCATGTCTTCCTTTAGCTCTTTGAGTGTCTTTAAAAGAGTTGTTTTAAAATCTTTGTCTAGTAATTTTGACATCTCTGCTTCCTCAGGTACATTTTCTGTTGCTTTATTTTGCTTCTTTGAATCAGCTATACATTCTTGTTTCTTTGTATGCCTTGTTGTTTTTTTATTGAAAATTGGACTTTTGAATTTGATAACATGGAAACTGGGGAAATCAGATTTTCCCTTTTCCTCAGAGTTTGGTACTTTAAAAAGTTGCTATAAGGTGTCTCTGTATTGGAGTAAAAGCTTAAGATCTTCTGCATGTCTTTTCTGAGCTCCATATTTCCCTAGGTATGCATGGTGGCTTTCTAAATTCCCCCATATACATAGTTGCTTTTGAATATCAAAAACAAACAAACAAACAAAAAGCAAGCAAACAAAAAAACAGGTGGCTCTTTTAAACCTCCTGGAAATTACTTCAGCTGGTGGCAGTTGGAACATTGGTGGCCAGCCTCCATATCCACACTTCAGCAGTGAGAGCAGTAATTCACAGTTAGAACCAAGAACCTACATGTGGATGACAAGGATCTTATTGGCCACCCTGGCTCCAGAGGAAGCTGCTCCAGAAATTTGGGTTACGTTCTTCACAGCTGTCTGGTATGGGGCTGGGGTAGGGTGCTGAGTAGCTGCAACCACCCTAATGGTTGAAATAAACCAAAATTAATGAAAATGTCCTAGCCAAGCTATCCCCTTGAAGTTACAAGTGTTCAAATAAACTCCAAAGTTCCAAAGTATCCACCTCTGATAGTTTCTCCTAGTACAGTTGCTGTCCAGGTAGAGAGATGAATTCTTGGTGCTTCCAACTTCACTATCTTCCCTGACTTCATTCCCTTGAGGTTTAATCGTAATAGTAATGCATGATAACTTTTTAAACCATTTTGGTTTCCCTGTATTGGAGATCCTGATTTTCTCCTCTTTTATTAAATTTAGTGTCTATCAGCCGTTTATTGGCTACATTAAATAAATAACTTTAAGAAACCTAGATATTTTAATTAATCAGAAAATTACAGTGCACTAACATCCTAGTCAATCAAGTGTCTTCACGGCACTATAGTACCAATTTGTGGGGTAACTGAAATCACTTTTCTTTGCTATTACTAACTGTCATGCAGTATGAAATAATTTAAAGAGTATAAAGGTTCTTGAGGAGAGCAATTTACCTATGTTCTTTTTAAAAATCTTTTATTGGAATATAGTTGATTTACAATGTTGTGTTAGTTTCAGGTGTACAACAAAGGGAATCAGTTATATATATACATGTATCTACTTTTTTTTTTTTTTAAGATTCTTTTCCCATATAGGCCATTACAGAGTATTGAGTAGCATTCCATGTGCTATACAGCAGGTTCTTATTAGTTATCTCTTTTATATATAATAGTGTGTATATGTCAATACCAGTCTCCCAATTTATTCCTCCCCCCCTTATCCCCTGGTAACCACAAGTTTGTTTTCTACATCTGTGACTCTACTTATATTTTGTAAATAAGCTCATTTGTATCATTTATTTAGATTCCACATGTAAGTGATATCATATGATATTTGTCTTTCTGTGTCTGGCTTACTTCACTCAGTATGACAATCTCTAGGTCCATCCATGTTGTTGCAAATGACATTATTTTGTTCTTTTTTATGGCTGAGTAATATTCCATTGTGTATATATATATATATATATATATATATATATATATATATATATATATCACATCTTCTTTATCCATTCCTTTGTTGATGGACATTTAGGTTGCTTCCATGTCCTGGCTATTGTAAATAGTGCTGCAAAAAACATTGGGGTGCACATATCTTTTCAAATTATGGTTTTCTCTGGGTATATGCCCAGGAGGGGGATTGATGGATGATATTGTAGCTCTATTTTTAGTTTTTTAAGGAACCTCCATACTGTTTTCTATAGTGGCTGTACCAGTTTACATTCCTACCAACAGTGTAGGAGGGTTCCGTTTTCTCCACACCCTCTCCAGCATTTATTGTTTGTAGGTTTTTGATGACAGCCATTCTGGCCAGTGTGAGGTGATACCTCATTGTAGTTGTGATTTGCATTTCTCTAATAATTAGTGACGTTGAGCATCTTTTTATGTGCTTTTTGGCCATCTGTATGTCTTATTTGGAGAAATGTCTGTTTAGGTCTTCTGCCCATTTTTTGATTGAGTTATTTGTTTTTTTGATATTGAGCTGCATGAGCTGTTTGTATATTTTGGAGATTAATCCCTTGTCAATTGCTTCATTTGCAAATATTTTCTCCCATTCTGAGGGTTGTCCTTTTGTTTTGTTTATGGTTTCCTTTGCTGTGCAAAAGCTTTTAAGTTTCATTAGGTCCCATTTGTTTATTTTTGTTTTTATTTTCATAACTCTAGGAGGTGGATTAAAAAAGATCTTGCTGCGATTTATGTCAAAAAGTGTTCTGCTTATGTTTTCCTTTAAGGGTTTTATAGTGTCTGGTTTTACATTTAGGTCTTTAATCCATTTTGAGTTTATTTTTTTGTATGGTGTTAGGAAGTGTTGTAATTTCATTCTTTTACATGTAGCTGTCCAGTTTTCCCAACACCACTTATTGAAGAGGCTGTCTTTTCTCCACTGTATATCGTTGCCTCCTTTGTCATAGACTAGTTGACCATAGGTGCGTGGGTTTATCTCTGGGCTTCCTATCTTGTTCCATTGATCTATATTTCTGTTTTTGTGCCAGTACCATATTGTCTTGATGACTGTAGCTTTGTAGTATAGTGTGAAGTCAGGGAGTCTGATTCCTCCAGCTCCGTTTTTTTCCCTCAAGACTGCTTTGGCTATTTGGGGTCTTTTTTGTCTCCATACAAATTTTAAGATTTTTTGTTCTAGTTCTGTAAAAAATGCCATTGGTAATTTGATAGGGATTGCATTGAATCTGTAGATTGCTTTGGGTAGTATAGTCATTTTCACAATATTTCTTCTTCCAGTCCAAGAACATGGTACATCTCTCCATCTGTTTGTGTCATCTTTGATTTATTTCATCAGTATCTTACAGTTTCCTGAGTACAGGTCTTTTGCCTCCTTAGGTAGGTTTATTCCTAGGTATTTTATTCTTTTTGTTGTGATTATCTATATTCTTGGCATTAACATTTACTAATAGAATGAGTTCCTTCTGGGAAAAATCAGCTTGAGTGACTTCAAAGTTTTGGAGAGTACCACCATGGTAAAAATAGGTAGGTAAGTATAGATAGATTTCAGCGTGAAAAATTATCAATTTGCCTTTAATAGCCCTGAGTTTGGTGCTATAAGTGCACTTAAAGGCATGACTTAACAAAGAGGGATTTAGAAAGGAAATGCCGTTGACTTCCCAAGCTGTGCACTCCATGGGATACAGTTTTGTAATAAAGACCGTAGAAAATTACGAAACTTCTGAAAGAAACTTCCTGTCTGTGTATGTATATGTGTGTGTTTACAGTTTATACTGGATTAGGATTGTAAACCTTGATAGTGTCTAAAAATATTAAAGGGGAATATGAGGATGTAAGCCAAATAAATGAGGACTGCTAGAATGTTTAATTGTGTATTAGTCTTTTATTAGCAGTGTATGTTCTTCAGGAAGCAGCTGCCTGAGAACCCATCTCCTGAGAAAAAACAGCTCTGAGTTTGAAATTCAGGGCTCTCAGAATGAAAAGTGGTGACCCTCTAGAATTTTAGTCTTATCACTAAATTTGCAAAGTTGGATTAGACCAAGCCCAGCTCTTTATCAACTGCATTATTATTCTCTTCCTTGGGCCTTGGTTAACTCATCCATGGAATTGTGGAGTCACACTAGATATCCTTAAAGTCCCTCTTAAATGCATGTCCTCTGGTCGCACACATGTCAGTCCTCTAGTTAAACTTTCTGTGCCACAGATGTTGTTTTGTATAGCATCCTGCAAGTGTTGTCCAACTCTGCTGAGAGGGCTCCAGGCAGACCAGGAGAGTCTGGGTTCATTACAAACATCCCTCTTTGAAAACCAATGTCCGTGGTATTCACCTATCTTTTCTTAGCTAGTTGGATCTTACTTCCATATGTTACTACTCCTCCGTTAGGTCTTATACTCTCAGCCAATCTTAGACATGGCCATTGAGTTCTAAGGAAAAATTTTCAGAATCCTCATCTCCTGTTTGTTTTCCTCTAGAGCTACATTTGTTCATTAATGTGCCTTTTGTAATGTGGTATCCACCCTGACTGAAGCTACTAAAATAGTCTAATTACTAATCAGTATGTTGAGACTGTTGCTGTGATCCTTCAGTGGTTAGACATGTTCTTCATACTTACTATTTCATACTTACTAGTCAGTATGAATTTTAAAATTAAAGTGCATATTTAATCTAGTATTTATTTTTCCTCTTTTAGTCCTCTTAAAGTATTAATGGTGTCTCTTATAATCAATAATTCTTGTGCTGGAAAAGTAATAAGGTGCTCTGATGTTTGCACAAGTTTCTAATAATGTACCAAAAGATAAAGTATATAAAGTACAACTATCTTGCCATAATCAGTCCTAAGGAATTGGTTTTCGTTCTGGAATTATACTTGAATTTCAATTTATTAAACCCACGCCCATTTCTCTCCCCTGTGCTATTTATATTTATAATCATATGAGTATTATTTTAGCTGTTACAGATCCAGGTAGCTGCTATTTGATGTTGACTCTCCACTTCTGTTCAACTGCTAATGATAGCAAGAGCTCTGTGGTCCCATAGGACTCATATTTTATTGTATTGCTATGGCTGCCATGCTTGTTATTTCCTCAGCCTCTTCTGCAGAATGAATTCTGTAGGAATTTTTACGTAATTTCAATTTTGAATTTTGTTTAACATAACAGCATGCTTACTTTTAAACATAAAGGAAGGAGACTGATTGATTTCTACTCTTTGCCATCCTATTTATTTATTTATTTATTTAATTGTGGTCTAGTTGGTGTACAATGTTGTGCCAATCTCTGTTGTACAGCAAAGTGACTCAGTTATACACATAGAGACATTTTTAAAAATATTATTTTCCATTATGGTTTATCCCAGGAGATTGGATACAGTTCCCTGTGCTTGGGTATAGTTCCCTGTGCTATACAGTAGGACCTTGTTGTTTATCCATCCTGTATATAATAGTTTGCATCTGCTATAAAATAAAATTCATTTAAAATAAAATTTATTTTCAGCTATAAAATAATTAAGTCATAGGGATGTAATGTACAGCATGGTGACTACAGTTAATAATACTGTACTGCGTATTTGAAAGTTGCTAAGAGAGTAGATCTTAAAAGTTCTCATCAGGACTTCCCTGGTGGCGCAGTGGTTAAGAATCCGCCTGTCAATGCAGGGGACATGGGTTCAATCCCTGGTCCGGGAAGATCCCACGTGCCTTGGAGCAACTAAGCCAGTGAGCCACAGCTACTGAGCCGGTGTGCCCTAGAGCCCACGTGCTGCAACTACTGAAGCCTGCGCGCTCTAGGGCCCATGTGCCACAACCACTGAGCCCACATGCTGAAACTACTGAAGCCCACGTGCCTAGAGCCCGTGCTCCACAACAAGAGAAGCCACTGCAATGAGAAGCCCCTGCCTGCTGCAACTAGAGAAAGCCCACATGCAGCAACAAAGACCCAGCACAGCCAAAAGAAAATAAATTAAAAAAAAAAAAGTTCTCATCACAAGAAAAAAATTCTTGTGTATGGTGATGGATGCTAACTAGATCTGTTGTGGTGATCATTTTGCAATATATGTAAATATTGAATCATTATGTTGTATACTTGAAAGTAATATAATGTTCTATGTCAATTGTACCTCAATTTAAAAAAAGAAAATTTCAAGTATATATGTAAGTTGGAGAAGAGAAATGGAGGAGTATTTAGAGGTGGATATGGAGGTCAAAAGAGGTATTATGTATTTATTTTTTAAGATGCAAAAAGTATGGTACCATTGTATGCTGATTGTAATGATTAAATAAAATTTTTATTGTTTATCCATGAGGTGGTGGTGTTGAATATCTGGGGCAGTATACTGCCTTGTATCTTTTTGTTGGAGAGAGTAGATAGATTCTGGTGCAAAGTGGAAGGTTTGGTCTCTGAACGGGGCATGGACAGTGAATCCACTGTGTCAGGAGGGAAGGCAGGGTGCATGGACACAATGGCCTGTAGGTGGGCAGATGTGGGGAAAATAGGGAAGTTGCCTTCCGATTGCTTCTGTCTTCTCAGGCCTATGGAAATGTCACATACAAATTGGCACTTGCCATCTACCTCTACAAAAATTAAATTATGAGCCACTGCATCTGCTGACCTTCAACACCCCCTGAAAGGAATTCAGGGTGGAGATCAGAAATGAGGCACTCTGTGCTCTGGAAAAAACTGGCAGAACAGGTCCTTAGACAGTTAGATATTTTCAGGAAATGATTTTATGAGCCCAATTCTTGCATCTCCTCATATTTAGAAAAGCACTAAAAAATTCTTCATGGTGATGTCTGCTCCTCATGACTAGCAGTAACCTTCACGAAACTAGCAGGACCTTCTGCAAAAAATATCTGCTTGATTGCATGTACTCCTCCTTCACCAAAATCACATATATAGTGACCTTCCCCACTTCCTCTTTGGAGCACTTTCTCAGAGCTATTCGATATGCTGTCTCCCAGGCTATAGTCCTCATTTTGCCCCAGATAAAACTTAACTCACAACTCTCACGCTGTGCAATTGTTTTTAGTCAGCAGAAGCAAGTCATCAGCTGAGGGTGGTCACTGAGGAGGAGACTTGGGAAGTTTTCAGAAAGAGAAGATGTGAAGTATGAAATAATTTAGGAGCATGAGAGAGTGAACAGACAAAGGAATATGTTAGAATTGTTGGGCAACAATGAGGGCCCTTGTGAAGTTATTGGTCGTGAGTTAAAGTGAGACCAAAACTTAGACATCTTAGAGGAGGTCTGGTCCGGGTCAAATCCTGGTTGTTCCTGTTAGTTAGATTCATCACCTGGACCAGGTCCATTCATTGATGCCTGAGCCCCATGGAGGAGAGGACAAAGAGTTAGACGTGAAAACAAAAAAACTGTCAACAAAAGCTCTGAAATTTTGATACGTCTTTAAATTTTGTAAACCAAAGCAGAAAAGAAGACCATGTCCTCTCTCCTGCCCCTCATCAAGGGGCACCTCAAGGAATCTCCTGCTTTGCCACTGGTGGAATTTTCGGCCACACCAGGTGAGGATGGTAGTGCCTTTGAGGAACTTTATGGAACCTGATGAATGTGGAAGAGCTGGAGGACATCGCAGGTCCCAGGAAGATGTAGAGGATTAATGTGTAAATATCACATGGTAACTAACTAGAATGTTTCATCATCAACTACAAGACCCCTCTGGGAAAGCCCAGAAGGGCTTAAATGCGCTTAACTCATTACAGGCTTATAGTAGGAAGATTTCTAAACCTGGTTTTCCAAGATTCCTGTTCTCTGATTCTTCATTCAAACACTAATCTGGATACTGCTGTGAAGAGAATTTGCAGTTGTAGTTAAAACTGAATGGATTGATCTTAATACATAGAGTTTATCCAGGTGGACTGGACCCAATCAGGTAAGCACTTTGCGTACAGAGTTTGCTCCATCTGGCAGCAGAAGAGAAGGTCAGAGAGATTTGATGTACAAGGTGACTTGATAGATCATTGCTGGCTTGAAGGCAGAGGAAAACACATGAAAAGGAATGTGGGTGGTCTTAAGATGCTGAGAAAGGACTCTGGGTGACAGCCAGAAAATAAGGGACCTAACACTTCCAACAGCAAGGAACCATACTCTAACAACCTAAATGAGCCTAGAGGCAGATGTCTTCCTAGAGCCTCCAGACAAGGAATCTGCCTTGCTAACACCTTCCTCTCAGCCTTATGATACTCTGACCATTGAATCCAGCCTGCTGTAAACTATACGTTAATAAATGGGTGTTATTTGAAGCCACTTAGCTTGTGGTAATCTGTTATGCATCAACAGGAAACTAATACATAGTCCTTTACATTTCGTTTGCTCAGGAGCCAGATGAGTTTCAGAACTGGGTCATTTGTGCCTATGCAGGTGGCACTCAGCCAAGTAAACTGCGGCCATGTGCTATCAAGTTCTCTCTCAAATTCACCAATATACCTGGGAGTTGTGCTGGTCTCCATAGCGGTTCAGTTAACGAGGTCTTTTTCTCAAACTTGGTGGGTTGATTTTGAGCATGATTCAATTGCAAAATAATTGTTTAACATAACTCTATCCATAAATTGTTATTTGTTTATTAACGGAGAGATATTAAAACTTTTTTACAAAGAATAAAAATCTTCACTTTCAGTTTTATGTTTCATTTTTTTTTCACTTTACTAATTTCGTTCTGAGAGAGGAAGCCTAGTCTTTTTAACAAACGATGCTGGAGAAAACGGATGTCCAACGGCTAAAAAAACTCAACCCAAACTTCACCCCTTTCACACTAATTAACTCAAAAATGGATCACAAAATTAAATATAAAATATAATACTATAAAACTTTTAGAAAAAATACTGGGAGAAAACCTCTGGGATCTAGGGCTAGGCAAGGAGTTCTTTTTTAAGTACATTTTAATGAAATTTTATTTTCAATTGTAGATTGATGTGTACCTTCACTTATTCTGAGAGAAAATAAAATGTATTCAATTTGCCCTTCCAGGTTTGTAGACAAATCACATGAATTGATCATATTATAAACCCATAGTTGGTCAACAGTAGAACCATGCAGTGTTTTCCTGAGGAGAAACCTTTCTTTATGTTCATGAAATTTTTGGAGGATTAGGGCTGTAACTAGAGGGTCGGGGTAAGCTGGGGATTCTGCCAGTGGAGGTGAGAGCAGGGAGGGAATTCACCAAACCCAAGGACAGGCAAACCTGTCAGAAACTGCTGGAGAGAGAGGACAGTTACTTGGGATTCAAATCTGCTGATCAACCTTGGTGTGCTATGTTTTGTGGAACAATACAAATAGTATTTTCCAGCAAAAACTGGAATAGGTAATGCAAATTTAAGGATGCTAAAACGCACACATATGTATGTGCATATATACATACACAAAACATATATATGTATACATGTATATATCTGTATATATACGTCTGTGTATTTTTTCCAGCTTTATTGAAGTATGATTGACAAATAAAAATTGTATATTTTTAGGTTGTACAATATAATGTTTTGATCTACATACACATTGTGAAAATGATTCCACAATCATTTCACAAAGTGAAATCAGGAAATCATACCATAATCAAGCTAATTTACATATTCATTATTTCCCATAGTTATCTTTTGTGTGCGTGTGTGCCTGTGTGTCTGTGTGTGTGGTGAGAACACTTGAGATCTATTCTTCTAGAAAACTTCAAGTATACAGTACATTATTATTAACTATAGTCACCATGCTGTACATGAAATTTCTAGAACTACTCATAACTGAAAGTTTGTACTCTCCATATTTGTAATTTAAATTGTTAGGCAATAAATATGCAGGCATATTTTCCTATCCTCTCTCTTACACATCTTTCAAATAATGTTTTGAAACATTTTCAGTTTTTTCAGTAATTCAAATATAATTTTCAAACAGTCAAAAAAGCACACGGAGTTGTTTTTCACTACCCTATTTTACATATATTTGTTAGTAAATAAATGGTTCTCCAGACTGTTCAGCATATTAAATGTTAAAGTAAACAAGGGATAATTGCTCCTTATTTTTAGAACAGTAGATTTACAATATATGTAGCTGTTACAAGTCACATATTTAAATTATTTTAAACATCTTCTTTGGTAATAGTTTTTTTTTTTATGACTTTGTGTCAAAATAGAAACAATACCTCGAAGTAAATTTGCTTTTTAATCCATATTCTGTGAACACCTAAATTTTACAATGAAAAATTTCAAAAGCTACAAGGATATCCATATTTGAAATATAAAATAAATGATAAATTCAATAATTGGGAATTTTCTTTGCCCTATTAAACATCAATTTTTAATGCTGTTTTATTCTTACAGATTCTTCTCAAAATATATTGGCTACTTGAGAGATGTCATTACACTCCTGTGATTTATACAGAAGGTAAGTTAGAAAACTTTAATTCTTGTGTCCATTAATTAACAAACTTTTAATAAACACTTTTCATCAGGGACTAGAGTAAGTACTGGCAATGTGGTCAGACATGCTTCACTCCTCTCTCTTGCCTGCAAGGAGCTTTCAGTGTAGTGGGGTGGATGGACCTAGAGTCTGTCATACAGAGTGAAGTAAATCAGAAAGAGAAAAACAAATACCGTATGCTAACACGTATATATGGAATCTAAGAAAAAAAAAAAAAAGGTCATGAAGAACCTAGGGGCAGGACGGAAATAAAGACACAGACCTACTAGAGAATGGACTTGAGGATATGGGGAGGGGGAAGGGTAAGCTGTGACAAAGTGAGAGAGTGGCATGGACATATATACAATACCAAATGTAAAATAGATAGCTAGTGGGAAGCAGCCACATAGCACAGGGAGATCAGCTCGGTGCTTTGTGACCACATAGAGGGGTGGGATAGGGAGGGTGGGAGGGAGGGAGACACAAGAGGGAAGAGATATGGGAACATATGTATATGTATAACTAATACACTTTGTTATAAAGCAGAAACTAACACACCATTGTAAAGCAATTATACTCCAATAAAGATGTTAAAAAAAAAAAAAGATATGCAGTGGTTGTCACAGGGGAGAAGTGCAAAGTGGTCTAGGCAACACAGCACAGGGGACCAGTCCTCATTGGGGCAGTAGAGAAGGCTTTCTGGAGTAAGCAGTGTTTAGTGAAAGGGCTGAAGAATGGGGGTGTTCTCCACGGGGTGCCAGAGTTAGCTGGTTAGGATGAGATCATTCCAACGTCTATGTTCTCCAGCCAAAACAACCAGGAACACACCTGGGAACCAGTTTAGTCTAGAACAAGTTGGATTTATTACTCATGGCAGTGAGGGAAGACACACACCATGGGGAATCCTGGGGTGTCTCAGTAAGAGGGTGTTAGAAAAGAGCTACTACAAGATTTGGGCTTTAGTTGGGTGACTTGGGAGAGGGTCTAAAAGTGATGGGCCACTTTAAATTGGATGCTGAGAGCCAAGGCAATTCTATAATTCATCTCAATAAATTTTAGCTACAAGAGGGAAGACTATAGTCAAAATAAAGCCATTACTGGAAACAAAGTAGATGTCACTCATTTTAACCAAGAGAATGGAGTGTTTGGTATTTTGGGGGGATGGCACAGTGACTTCTTTTTCTGTACTTAGAAAACAGTTGTGAATTGCCTTCACTTTATCTCACTTCATCATTATCTCAGAGTAATCTTGCTTGGCATTGGTATTCTGTGATACCTTTTGGTATTTATGTCCAGGCTTACCTCTGGATATCATCAGGGCTGTTGTTGTTTTTGCTTTTTTTTTTTTTTTCTCTCACAAGACAAATGAAGCATGGGGGGAAGCATTTAGCTTCAATTGGAAGGCATCATTCTAGAATTTTAGAAATCAATGGAAAAGTACAGGTCTTCTAGCCAAACCCATACATCTGTTTGTATGAAGGACAAACAGATTAACAGAGTAAGTGCATTGGTAGCTTGAATTTATTTTCTAAGATTTGCTTAGCTCCCCTACTCCCATATTTTATACTTGTTATATTTTGATATAGTAAAAATTCATAAATGTGAACACCACCAGTAAGATTTCAGTTCATCCATCTTCCCTTAAATACTTTCTCAGCCTGGGCACGTTGATTCCCTTTGCTTAGGATTTAAATCTCTTATCAGTACACCTCCCCAACTCTATTCAGTAGGAAACTGGTGAAATGATATCAGAGTGGGATGACATAAAACAAAGAAGACATCCACACGCACAAATAAACTGTATATAAAGTCTGCTCATAATTTGAATACAAAGTGTTTTAATAAAAAAGAATTTAACCACTGCTAAATTATCCATATACTGAGTAAAAGCAAAAATGTTACCCTAATAAAAAGAGTGTAGACATGATAGCCCATGAAGCCATGTGGGATGAAGTTAAAAATAGAGTATGTCTCCAGAGATTATCAGGCAACACTTTTTTCAAGTTTGTAATGTATAGTATTTTTTTTACCATTCCTTTTTGTATTGATAAATCAATCATGTCATATCATATCATATATTTTGTATTATATGTCATATCATATCATATCAATCAGTATTTTTTACCATTCCTTTGTGTATTGATACATTAATCATGTCATGTCATATTATATATCATTTATTATATATCATATCATGAAATGTTTCATTTGATGGTCATCTATCTGAGAGCAAGTTGCAAGATTTTCACACTTTCACTGAGTCCTTCACTGGCATCCAGCTTGACCTTGACAAGTATATCTGACCTTCCCGCTGTGTTAGAGATCAGAGTGTGTGAAATATTGACAACTACTGAAGATTACTGGGTAATGTAGACAGTGTGCAGTGGATCAACCAGTATAGACTCTTAAGTCCATTTTCTACGTCTAGTAATGTGTTCAAGTGATTGGTTTTGGCATCAAAACTGAAATACTTCTCTTTCTCAACTTGCTGTTCACACATTATCTTCCAATGGCAAGTGCTGACAACTACAGATGCTGCTTTCACTAAAACTTCATTATTGACTAAACTCCCCTCATCTTAGCTTAAAACCCCTGAATTGGGAGAAAGTGTATCCGATCTGCCTGTGCTTAAGCTGGATCACAGCAGTTGCTTGGCCTAATAGCTGAGACCCTTTCTCAATATGCCAGCTTGTGAGTGTGATCAGTGGTTGTGCACCCTAGGTATATTGATCTGATGTTTAATTTTGTCTAATATTTTTACTCTCCTGCTTACTAGTCAAGTCACTATATCCATAAATTTGACTTCATGAGTCCATTTTTCTTTTCTTTCTTCAGAACTGTTTACCTGATCCAAAACACCTTCCAGTGGATTTTCTATATGTAAAACCTGTTTTTTAAATTAGTAAATAAAACTACTGCCTTCAGAATTTTGCCTCGAAAGCAACAGGACGCTTTCAACAATCTAATGTAAATGCAAACCACTGCATTCTTAACTAAAAGCCATTCTCCTGGGTATGGTGTGTGCTGCTGTTCACCAATCTCTGCTAGATGCTGCCTGAGGTCCCCCTTGCTTCTACACCCTCACACATTCCCCCTGCAGCTCTGATGCTGCTGGAAGGTCCGGAAGTTCCTGCACTGTATTCTAACTGGATCTGTGCTCTTACTACAGACTTGGGGTCCCTACCAATCCACAGCTGCATGGTGTTTGCAGGCAAGTGGGGGGAGAATGGTTCACTTACCTGTGTTATCTGCCCTCTGCCTACAAGGTGAAACTCAGGGCTGACGGGGTCCCTCTGAGTTTCAGAGTTTGGTGAAACAGATATTCTAGAGTTTATTCATGGTTCTCCTTCTCCCTGGACAGGCCACACACATGTGCTTTGCCTGACAGAGCCCAGAGCCCATGGCTGTTTTGGATTCTGGTTTGATTCCTTAGAAAAGGCCAGGAATCTGGTTCATGTCAGTGTTCTCCAACATTTCTATCCTTCTCCTACTCAGTAAAAAGTTTTCTGAGCATGAAGATCCAGTGTGTATATTTATGCATTTGCAAATTAAATGCATGTTCTATGGTTCCGTAATTTATATGCAAGACAAAGATTATACAGATATAGGAATTTTAAAAGAATGAGATGAGGAGGAATGCAAATGGAAGTTCTAACATTTTCTTCCTGCCTCCTAGCATACTGTCTTGTCCACTCTGACTGGCGGGCTTCCCCATCAAGAAGTCTCTTAGTGAAACTCCATGCTGCTCAGGTGAGGGGGTGTGTGGGGACATGGGGGCAAAGCAGGGATGGTTTTTCCAGGAACTGGATTTTGTGTACGTTTGCCTTCAACTCTCAAAATCTGCATGGATGACCTTGAATTGCAGGTGGATTCAAGATTCAGAGAGTTAATGTTTTTCATGATGGAGTTCTATCCAGAGAAGTGGATGTGGATCACACTACATTGCATTGTTTTTCCTGGAAGTTTCTTTCTCTTGTTTTTCTTTTCCTTTTAAGCCATGTTATGATGAAAAATAACAGACTGTTATCAAAGAAGGGTAGTATACTCTTAAATACTTTAAGTGGCAAAATGAATTTTTTTTTTTTTTTTTTTTTTTTTGCTAAAACAGTAATACGTGCCATAACCTCGTGGTGGTGGAAATAATTTACACTAGGTTTATCATCTGGATGATCTATGAAAAGGATTCTTTCACACAGGTTATATGATGTAGCAGAGGAAGCATTTGGTCTGAGTCAGTTGTGGAAAGCGAATATCTGTATGGTTTGGGGAATCCCTCTCTGTCTCAGGGTCCCCATTTGTTCATTAGGTGACCAGACTACAGAAGAGGCCACAGTCATTTTTTGGTAATGACTTTCCTTCATCATCCTCCTTCTCCTGTTCCCTCCCCACTCCTGCTCTCCTCCTTCTCCTCTTCTTCTTCCTCACCTAATCTCCTTCATCTAAAGTCCGCAGTGAGTCCCCAGACAGACAATGAAGGAGGGCTATAGGGTGTAGGGTGGTGAAAGGCAGGGTCATCTAGGAGTAAATAGAGGGAAGGAGCAGCACCCATCACTTTGGCCAAGTTGTAGTTCCTCCTTCAACTATGGACAAATCTTTTAGGTGGTATCCTGGCCGTGGCCAGCAGACCCTAGACCTGCCTGTCCTTCTTGATCTACTCTTTGCAAATCCTTTCATCAGATAGCTTTGGGGGAGTCCTTCCAGTTTTAATAGACTAAAATTTATGTACTTATTTGTGGGGCAAATGTATCTCAGCTGCCTACCTGAAGTCCCCCCCTTTTTCCTTCTACTGGGAAAGTTCAAGGAAATGTAATGGTTTTTCCAGAAACTGTTTGTGCCGGTTGTTCTGTTTACCCTCATGTTCCATTCCATGACGGATGAGAATGGTCATAGAGCCTAATTTATAAACCGCATATCCTATGCATCACTTATGTAAAAATATTCTAGCCCACAAATCTTAAAAAAAGAATGTTAATGCATCCCATCCAGAGGACCAGCTAAAGCACACACACACACACAAATGCTTAGACCAAAGAGCTGTGTCACTCAAATTTCTTGTTATCAGGATGAGATGAGGCAACTGTGTTTTCCTCTGAAACATGCCAGTATTTCCTAAATCCTCATATATTTTGTTGGGAATTACATTATTTTATAATACCTCTTAGTAGAATTTAGTTTTATCTCAAACACATGGTTTAGAAATATTAGCTTAAACTTCCAAGAAGAGAGTGTCATTTTCATGAATGTGAGATGTTGTAGTTGTGGGTATCTATAGGAAAACGACGAGCTAGTCTAGTTAGTAAATACTATTGATTGGCTATTAGAGGACATCTGTGGCTACGTTCCAGAGTTCTGTGATTCAGTAACATAAGAAAATGTCACAAAGGGAGCACATTTCAAAAAATTAATAGCTATGATTTTGTAAAACATTTTACAGCCTGAATATTTGTTTTTCTTAATTAAAGAAAATACACAGGGCCCTCACATCAGCTCACTCCTCTCTTTTGAGAGAAAGGACCATGACACTGTTACCCCACAGAGTGACCTGAGAGACTTAACCAGACATAATACTTGACATCTGTACATTATCCAGTTTTTACCATGTAAAGGGCAACAGAATTTATGACCAATGAGAAATATGTAGTCTCAACTGAGTGCAAAATTTGGAAAGTATTAGGCAGACAGTGAGACCTCTATTATTATTATAATAGAAATGCTGATTAAAGATATACTTTCTTTAACAGATGTTAAAATGCCAATTCCCAAGCGATATGAGGTAATATATATTTCAAGCACCAATTAAGTGACATATTTTCTAAGATTTCAAAATTCTTTTAAGCAATGTATCCTTTTTGTAGCCCTATAATAAATAAATAAAATATAAATTTCCTGAGTCTTGGAAAATGCACGTTTCTTATAATTATATAAACTATGAATTCTTCTAAATGGTTCAGAAGTTTAAGTTATCACAGGTGAACATTAGGATTTTTTCACGTTCTAGAGACATGCATCCCATACAACCATCTTGACTGTACTACTGTATTTTAAAAGGAGTAAAATAAACAATATCATTTAATATTAGGCAGTTAAGTACAAATATGCCAGATAATGTAATAGAGATATTGCCAAACATCTGTCACATTTGTGAATAAGCTTCGTGTGTCTGATAAGGTGGCTCACTTCATTGAAAAATAAAGCAAACCTCACAAACCTGGCACAAGCTATTCTGTGTGAAATCCCACGCCATTTGCACAGCTAGGAAGTAGGGGTTAGATGCCTCTTTGCTGGTTCATTTCACCATGGATCCCACTTGCTGTAGGCCTCTCTACATCATGTTTCCAAAGGAGAGAAGTCACTTTGAGTGCAGGAACTTGTCCCCAGCAAAACAAAGCATGTGACCCCCTGATGCCATTTGACTGAACGATATTTAAAATTGGACAAAGATTTTTCCCTCATTAGATGCTGGCAGAGTTTTGCTTCTTTTCAAAGTCTGTCATTCTTTCAACTGTGAGTCAGAGCTCAAGCTAACTAAAACCTGTGAAGGAAAGGATTTTGCGGGTTTTCACGGGGAATCTGTAATTCTTTTTCAGAAGTAATTAAAAACTACACAAGAATTTTCTCTGGGGGCACTGGTACCGATCTCCTGCACCTTCAGTTTGCTACATGGCTTGGGATCCACTCAGAGCCGGCTGGTGGCTCAGGCTCATTTGAGTGGGTGTCAGGCCGCTGTTTGAAGGGTCTCCGTGGTCTCGCCGGGGCGCTGGGCGCCTGTGTGTGGACTGCATGGAATTGCGTGCAGGTCCCTTGAGATTTCTCAGCGAGGGCTCCGCGGAAGGCTCCTGTGAGAGGGCTCTGTGTATAAGGCTCCGGTGAGAGGGCTCTGTGAAGTCTATGTATTATCTCTGAGAGGTCCCCGTGTGGGGTGAGTGTGGGTCCCCGTGTGGGGTGAGTGTGGGTCCCCGTGTGGGGTGAGTGTGGGTCCCCGTGTGGTATCAGTGTGGGTCCCCGTGTGGGGTGAGTGTGGGTCCCCGTGTGGTATCAGTGTGGGTCCCCGTGTGGGGTGAGTGTGGGTCCCCGTGTGGTATCAGTGTGGGTCCCCGTGTGGGGTGAGTGTGGGTCCCCGTGTGGTATCAGTGTGGGTCCCCGTGTGGGGTGAGTGTGGGTCCCCGTGTGGGGTGAGTGTGGGTCCCCGTGTGGTATCAGTGTGGGTCCCCGTGTGGTATCAGTGTGGGTCCCCGTGTGGTATCAGTGCGGGTCCCCGTGTGGGGTGAGTGCGGGTCCCCGTGTGGGGTGAGTGCGGGTCCCCGTGTGGGGTGAGTGTGGGTCCCCGTGTGGTATCAGTGTGGGTCCCCGTGTGGGGTGAGTGCGGGTCCCCGTGTGGGGTGAGTGCGGGTCCCCGTGTGGGGTGAGTGCGGGTCCCCGTGTGGGGTGAGTGTGGGTCCCCGTGTGGTATCAGTGTGGGTCCCCGTGTGGGGTGAGTGTGGGTCCCCGTGTGGGGTGAGTGTGGGTCCCCGTGTGGGGTGAGTGTGGGTCCCCGTGTGGTATCAGTGTGGGTCCCCGTGTGGGGTGAGTGTGGGTCCCCGTGTGGGGTGAGTGTGGGTCCCCGTGTGGTATCAGTGTGGGTCCCCGTGTGGGGTGAGTGTGGGTCCCCGTGTGGGGTCAGTGTGGGTCCCCCTGTGGGGACTCTTAGTGGGGGGCCCTCCATTGCTGGCCTGTCTGCACCTCACAGAAGGAGAAGGGCAAAGGGACTTGCAGCTTCTTGTTTCTTGCTGTTCTGTCAGTGTCCCTCTGTGTCACTTCTCCCGACAGGTGCCTTGGGCGTCCGGCACCCTCAAACCCAGCACTCACCTCTTGGTGCCCCTGAGAGGACCCGGCAGCAGTCAGGCTCAGGGGCCCCGCTCTGTGCCAGCCTCTCCTGAGCTCTGGAAGTTGTTCTGTGCTCTGGGTCCCAGCCCCTCCCAGGGCCCCTGGCTGTGCCCCCAGTGCTGTGTCTGCCCCGGAGGAGGGGGCCCAGAGGTGAGACCTGGCTCCAGGGAGAAACCACAGCACAAGCAGGCCTGTGGCCGCTCCCCCTCAGCAGGTCCTGGTCCCGCATGTTGGGGTCCTGACAGGCGTAGGGCAGGGCCATTCAAGCTGTCACCTGGATCAGGGGACCCTCCTGGAGCAGGACTCTGCAGCACGGGAGTGACTGTGACACAGAGCCCCAGATTGCTCTGTAGAATTGCTCCTGTCTCCCTGGTTTCCCGTGTGGACGGGCCGGGGAGGAGAGCTGACGGCACCCTCGTTCTCCGCAGGTCACTTCCCGCCCGCCGGGTGACACATCCTGTCTGCTGGCCTCTTCCCCCTCCAGGCTCTGGGGTGAGCAAGGCTGACAGCAGGTGAGACTTGCTATGACCCCAGCACAGTCCCTGAGCCTGTTAAGTCCCACTTGTCCCCTGGGGGCCTCCTTGGGCCAGGCGTGTAGGTACAGGTCACAGACCGCGAGTCTGTCGTGAGCTCCCAGTCCTGTGAAAGTTGATTAAATACATTGTGGGGAAGTGAACCTTCCCTGCTTGGGGGCTCCACGGCCTCTGGGAGCCTGGCCCTCTGTGGAGGAGCTCCAGGGGCCTTCCCTCTGTCTGGGCTCCGGGAGCTGGAGTAGGGGGAGAGTCTGGGCTGGGGCCACCATAAGCCACTGGCCCCTGACTTCTTTTCTCTGGGCCTGTACACGGTGGTGGGACGCCAGGGGCTCCTTGGTCACTGCGCCATTTATGGGCGCCTCTGCCACTTGCCTCCTTCCCCTGCATCCCACCCTAGGGGCACATGACAGACAGTGAGGTGACTGCACACACAGTCACACCCCTGCTCGTTCCCCAGGGGGCGGTGAGCACTGTGAGTAGGGCTGTCCTCTCCTCCGGGGCAGGGGTGGACGGCCCTCGGCGGCCTCCATGCTCATCACCTCACACCCTCAGACCTGGGAGTGCGCGGTCCTCCTCCTCACCGCTGCTCCAGGGTGCGAGAAGGACAGAGGACGGGTGACGCTCCCGGCCCACCTCAATCCCAGCTCCATCGGGGAGAGAAGGAGCTTCCAGGGCAGGCATCATCTATCCCCACCAAGACATGGGGGCAAGGTTTCTGCCACGTCTGGACTCTGGGCTAGCACTGCCCCCAAACTCCTCTCCTTATTCTGACATGTGAACTTGTCTCTGACACTTTCTGGAGCCTGAGGGGAATTTCAGCCTCTGCAGACCCCTCCCCTACAGTCCCACAAGTTCCAGGTAGAGAGAGAGCAGGAGAGGACTGAGCTGGTTCCTGAGAAGGGGGAGGTCTTTAGGTTTAGTTCACCTTGACACGTCCTGAATGCTGTTGCTTGTTTCTGTAATGCTGCTATTATGGAAACTTAAATGCAGTGAGGGAATTGAGGGGAGGATGGGTATTCCACGCTGGGATCAACCTCCCTCCATGGCCCCATCCCATCTGGAAGCCAAAGCAGGCACCTGGGAAGAGTGGACCCTGATCCCTTCCTTCCCCCGAGCAGGGCACAGACAGAGGCCACCACCTCTCATGAGAAGAAACATTTATTTTGGGAAACAAAAATTGTGGTAGGAAGAAGCCATTAACACATAGACAATGTCTTAACGTGAGAAGAAACAGGTTTTCTTTGCATGAACTGCACTTTTCCTTGCACTGCTTTCCTACCAGGAGAGGCATGAGAAGCACGCTCTGATTGACCAGAGGGAACACAGGCCTGAGTCACCTGCCACCCTTGGTCTATGCTGGCAGGGTCTGACTGGGGACTCCAGTTCCCTGGGTGGGAAGGCCAACTTGTCGCCCCTGCCTCTGGTATGCCTGCTGTTGTTAAGGTAGCTGTGGTCCTTGCGGGTGGCTTGGTGACTGTAGGCTGTATCTTTCAACACTCTTCTCTGTTCTGAAGAGGAGAGAACCCTGTGGTAGTGGGAATGCCCCTCTGCTGGGGCCTGGAGCTGTTCTGGGTGCTGATTTAACTCTGAGGCACAGAGTCCTTGGTGAAGCCCCAGTTTGTCTACTAGGACCTGTCCAACAGCTGTTCCAATCGCCCGAGGATCAATAGCCCTGCTCTCTACAACAGATTTGCCTTTGATTGGTTCCTGGTGGTGAGCAGTGGCTGATACAGGCTTGCCTTTTTGAGCCCTGCTCTCTACAACAGATTTGCCTTTGATTGGTTCCTGGTGGTGAGCAGTGGCTGATACAGGCTTGCCTTTTTGAGCCCTGCTCTCTACAACAGATTTGCCTTTGATTGGTTCCTGGTGGTGAGCAGTGGCTGATACAGGCTTGCCTTTTTGAGCCCTGCTCTCTACAACAGACTTGCCTTTGATTGGTTCCTGGTGGTGAGCAGTGGCTGATACAGGCTTGCCTTTTTGAGCCCTGCTCTCTACAACAGATTTGCCTTTGATTGGTTCCTGGTGGTGAGCAGTGGCTGATACAGGCTTGCCTTTTTGAGCCCTGCTCTCTACAACAGACTTGCCTTTGATTGGTTCCTGGTGGTGAGCAGTGGCTGATACAGGCTTGCCTTTTTGAGCCCTGCTCTCTACAACAGATTTGCCTTTGATTGGTTCCTGGTGGTGAGCAGTGGCTGATACAGGCTTGCCTTTTTGAAGGGATTCTTCTGTTCCTTTGCGTTTTTTATTGTGGCTAAGATACTGCAGAAAGTGCCTTGTCCATTTGTGGCTTTCTGGTGAAAGCTCTCTCTTCTCTGGCGAGAGCTGGGGGTATTTGCTCCCAAGGGACTCTCCTCTTTCCCTGACCTGAGAAGCGTGGCTCATCCCACTTGCTTGAGAAGCCTTTAGTCCTGAAGACCTTTCTTCATACTCTCCCGGTTTGGGCCTCCAATCGTCCTCCCTCTCATCAGTTGGGGCAAACATCTTGCTCTGGCTGTTCATTTCTTCATCCTCTTCTGGTTTGAGCCTCTCACAGACCTCCCCATCATCACTTGAGGCAAACTGGCCCTTACACGGGTCCCTAACCTTTGCTTTCCTGGGTTCCTGTTGTCCCTGGTTGCTTCTCGTTTCTTCGTGTTCTCCTGGTTGCAGTCTCCTAACGCTCCTGCACTCCTCAGCTGGGGCAGGCGTCTCGCTCTGGCTTCTTGTTTCTTCATGCTGTCCTGGTTGGGGCTTCGTGAAACCCCTCCACTCCTCAGCTGATGCGAGCACCTCCCTCTGGCCCTTCATTTCTTCATGCTCTTTCGGTTGGGGCCCCTTAAAGTCCCTCCGCTCCTCAGTTGGGGCAGACATCTTGCTCTGGCTGTTCATTTCTTCATCCTCTTCTAGTTCGAGCCTCTCACAGACCACCCCCTCATCAGCTGAGGCAAACTGGCCCTTACACAGGTCCCTAATTTTTGGTTTCCTGGGTTCCTCTTGTCCCTGGCTGCTCCTCATTTCTTCATGCTTTCCAGGTTGGAGCCTCTTAAAGCCCCTCCACTCCTCAGTTGGGACAGACATCTCACTCTGGCTCTTAAATGAGTCCTTAAGTTTTGGTTTTCTGAATTTCTGCTGCCCCTGGCTGCTCTGTTCACTCACGTTGAGGTCATATGGCACCACCTGGAAAGGTGGCGCGTCCTCACTAGCATGTTCCCTCTGGGAACTGGAAAGAGACCTATGAGAAGCCAAGATGTCTGCAGGAAGGAGCACATCAGTGTGAGAGTCTTGAAGGAGCTCACCAGTGGCACGGCCTTGAGCCACCTGTGTTTTAAGGCATGGCTCCTTTGGATGTTGGGCAACTGACTTTGTTGGTAGTGACAGGGTTTTCCTAGCGGCTGGAAACCCCAAGACAGTCCCATTCTCCCAGCTTCTGCCCATGAGGTTGACTGTGGGCACCTGATAAGGCAGTCTGCCCTCCTGTCCAGTCAGAGGGGCCTCTGAGGGCCCATACCTGTCACCAGGTGAAGTCTTTCCCAGGGCCCTCTGGATTTCTGTATGCTCAGGTGAGGGAACAGGGAGGGGACTCACCAGGGTGGGAACTGTTGCTTTTGTTATCACTTTCATTCCCTGATGGGGCTGAGGTTTTCCCAAGAACTTATTAGCAAAGTTGGCTTTTGAGTGTGCCCCAGATTGCCAGGTGGCAGAGGGGGAAATGGTGGACCTTGGAGAGGACAAAGGTTGAGCCCCACATGCCTTGAGATTTATGGGCTCAAAGGCCTGTTCGGGTAGGCCCCACCTGTGCCTTACCCGCCACCTTATAATATGTGCTTCCAGCATCTGCCGAATGCTTGGACTGAGGAAGGAAAGCACACGGGAGGAGTTTACACAGGGTTTCCAAGACTTCAAGGGTGCTAGATTTCTGATTTCCTCGTGAGGGTGGGGCTTAGAAAAAACACAGTTGGCAGCAAGCCAGGATTGACGCACAATCACAGGGATCAAACCTTGATTAATCTGCATCAACTCTGTGCTCAAATGGGCTTTCAAGATTTTTTCTAGATGTTTCTTCTCTGGGCTACTGGGTAAACAGTTTCCAGAGTCACTCATCAAGGGCCTCATCAGGTATCTTTCTGACTCCTTTTCAGAGTTTCTTTGCAGAAACTTCCCTGGGAGCCTGGCCCTGGAGGAAGCTTTTGAGATCCTCCTCAGACATGGCCTTAGACCCTTGCCGAAATCCTTCCCTGGTTGAAATTGCATTTGACCCTTCCTATGGGATCTCCTAGGGCGCCTGGACCTTATCTTCTGTGGGTCCAGTCTCCTTTTGCCTGTAAAAGCAGAGGGCTGCCAGGGTCCCTGCTTGCCCTGTGCCTGATAAGTCCTTAAAAATTGGCGCTGAGAGGAACTCAATTCCAGAGACAGAGACAGGTGGCTACTGAGGCACAGGCCCCTCTTGGTTTGATCTTTGATGAGCCTCTTTTGAAGATGTTGCTTCTGGAGATCAGGGCCAATTAAGTCCTCATGATGAATAGAAACTGACCTTTCGGCCTGAGAGCGCCCCCTCTCTTGGGGAAGGTTGAGACTGAGTTGGCTAAAGCCTTTCTGAGATCTTTTGACCACAGAGGATGAAGGCTTCCCACTTTTCAGTTGCTTCTGCAACAAGGGGCATTTCAGACATTGAGTTTCAGTTGGGATAAAATATGGTGTCTTGTTCTGAAATGTAGGACAATCTAGTCCACAGGTACTCATCTGGGGTGGAGAATAAGGTGGTCTGAATGGGAGAGAAGATGGGAGGTAGGGCTGGGCCTGGATCTGAGCCAGAGGTGGGGACTGGCACGGAGGCAAGTTTTGAGTGAAAGGCTGGGGTGGGACCCCCGGGCAGGGCAAGACTGCGACCTGGGAAGGACCTAAAGGTATTCTAAGTTGAATTGAAACTGGAAAGCCATTAGAAACTCCACTGAATAAAACAAAGAGTGCCTGCTGTTGAGTAGAGCTCCTAGTAGCCACCAGGGACTCGCTGTGCAGAGAGGGGTGACCCCAGTAGAGCTGGGTGTATGTCAGTTCCAAGTGGTCCCTCAAGACCTCGGAGTGTAAGAGCTGCCGAGGACCGGGTAGCTGCTCTGTTTTGTCTTTCCTGTTCCAGAAAGATTGAGGGGTTGTGTTGTCCTGCTCAGCACCCAGTGATTTCCACGCATTCCCTAAAGTGTTCAGGTGGTAGTCTGAGCTCATTTGTTCCGAGAATGACCCATCCTTTTCTTTCCCCTTATGAATCTTTAGTTCTACTTTCTTGGTGATTAGAATCTCCAGCAGCTTCTGGACTTCAGGGTTGACAAGTGAGGGGCTACCAGTCTCTACCTGCTTGTCTCTGGGCTCTTCCTGGAACGGGGCCCCTGGTGGCTGGTGGGACAGGTGTTCTTGCCGGGACTCACTCTGTGATGAGGTGGGGAAGAACAAGGCCTTGGTAGTCTTCCACCAGAAGGACAGGAACAAAATGGGATAGCATACGAGGCCAAGACTCAAGATGGCTGCGATGGTAGATGCCAAAAAAGAGTTACCTGGAGGTGAGCTCTTTGCAACAGTGCCAAGGGTGATTTTCTTCAAGTTGGATTGGTCTTGAGGTTCTTTTGACAGGGTGGAGGCCACAGGTAAAGAGCCCTGGGTCAGAGGAGCCAGGGCAGCTGATGGGCACGTGGCAGGAACAGCCTCTTCTGCAGGTTCCCTGCAGGGCTGGTGGGCTCCAACAGACGCTGCTCTGCACACCTCACCAGGGGGGTCTTGATAGGAGAGCTGATGAGAGCTGCCCTTGTCAGGGAGCCTCCCCACGTGGCTTCAGGAGACATGAGGCACAAGCTGCAGCCAGGCGCCCCCAGGGCCAGGAGGGCTGGGCAGGCCAGGCAGGGGTGGGCACCTGTGGCCCACGGCCCTCCACGGCCCCCATGCTGACTTCACAGTGCTCCTGCTGTCCCTCACCCCAGGGCTTTGGCCATACCCCACCCTCAGCGCTCCCCCTCCCAGCTCAGCCCCAGGCTGCCTGCAGCCCAGGTGTCACACCATAGGCTTTGGGTGGAAGAAGAACCCAGGAGAGAAGGGGAAGATTCTTTACCTTTGTAGAAGTGAAGTCAGGGCCCGAACCTCTTCCAGGCAATCTCTGAAAACTGGAAAACAGCAGACTGGGTCATGGTGGTGAAGGCAAGGGCTTAGGGGGTCTTACAGGAGGCTGAGTGCTGTGTCCCTTTAAGGGGACACCATTGGGAGATTGGAGCCCAAGCACCAGCGTCCAGGGCCACAAGATCCCTGACAGTGATGGCGAAGCTCATGAAAGGGTTTATCATTTACAAAGTACTTCCATATCCATTACCCCTTGCTGCGCTCACATCCTCCCTGTGGGGGACAATGGGCAGGGGTCACATCACAGAGGAATCTGAGCAAAGTTAAACAACTTGTCCACGGTCGGACCTGGAGGTCCCTCCTCCCAATCCAGGCAATCTATTGGTCCACTGTAGCCCACACACCCCTGCTGGGCCACACCCTTTTCCGGGCCCCTTACTGCTTCATTGTGCGCATGGAATCTGGGAAGTATCTGGGTTCTGCTCTCCTTCCCAGGAAGCTCCCTGAGGGTTCTGCTTCTTGAGGCACAGGCCCTGCCACTGGCCTCCTCGGAGCCTGTGGAGTGGGCCCTCAGGGCTGGGAGAGATGGGGCCTAACCCTCGGGGCACACAGGGCTGAATGGCACAACTTACCTTTCGAAGCTCTGTTTTTCATCTTAACCTTGCGTTTCCCCCTCCACTCCGTCTGATGCTGAGAGACAGAAAAAACGAGGACCTGGGACCCAATTCTCACTCTCCCCTCTCTAGACAAGCATCAGACACTCAGTGTCCATACATAATATGACTTTTTACATTTAACTAACAGAGCTCTGTGGTTTTTCTTTCCTTTCACTCATTTTTAAAGAGGATAAAAATATTTTCTGTTTTCCTTCTCTGAAGAACATAAAGAAGGATTTTCAATGTGAGATTCACCCTGGATTTCTTTTGTCACTGTTCCTCTGCTCAAGAAACACACACATTCTCTGAACTACGGGTTCATCTGAGCTCCAACAGGTGGGTCTCTGCTTCCCGAGGCCAGGGCCACTCCACCCCCGCTCTGAGGCTCTCAGGGCCTCAGCACTGCCAGCAGATCAGCCCTCATCCGAGACACATGTTCACAGCTGGTGATCCATTGCTCATGGGCCTGTCCTCTGGCTGAGATTGAACTCAGTATCCAGTCCTCGACCTCTGGTCACTGTGTGTGAGACTTGCCCTGGAGCCCTCTACCACACCTGGACAACTGGTCTGAGATCTTTGGATACAAATCCTAGTGTTCACTCTATCCCCTGCCCAGGCTGGCTTGCCCTTAGAGGGATGACGTCCTATTCTTAGGAGTAGATGTCCTATTCTTTCCCATTTCAGGAGTCTCTGAAGTTGATTCAGAAAAGTGGAAATAATAATAGAAAAGAAGGGAGAAGCATGTGCTTGTGGGTCTAGCCCAAGGGTTCTTTACCTTCGTGATGTTTCCATGTTTCCTAGGAGGTGGTGAAGATAGATTATTCTGGAGGTAGGAGAGTAACAGGAAATAGAGCCCCAGTCCACACAGAAAGCCAAGGATGGTGGCACTTGCCCAGGAAGTGCGACTGGAGTACAGCCAAGTATCAAAAGTGCTTTTCAGAGAAAAGAGAGGATTCTCCATCATCTGAATCACATTGCTGGCTTCAGGCAACTGAGCACAGGATGTGTACTTGGGGACTGAAGTCCTAGGCCTACATCATAGAGCTGTGGTCTGGTCACAAAGGGCTCTTGAGGGTGGAGGAGGGAGTAATAGAGGAGGAGGCTGGACCACGGCCCCTCCCCACCATCCGCCCCACAGCTCTATCCCTCCACCCTCATGGGTCTTCTAGACCTTAGTCAATTTTCTATTCATTCCACCTGGAAATCACATTTTTCCTGGTTCCTCAGATCTCTTGGGGATTTCGAAAGATTCCCTTTCTCTCCTATTGAATCATTACTTATTTCAGCAGAAGCTGAAGATACAATAGGAAGGCCATTAATATGCAGTACACTTTTTGCTTCCCTTTCCAATTTTAGTGATTCTGGAATCATCATTTAATGTTGTGATAATATTCAATTGAGAAACTTAAGTTTTCTGTTTTTTGACAAATAATTTGAGCCCTCAACAATCAAAAGTTTTTTTTTTTATTATTAATTCAAGTGGTCTGCGGATTATCCAGTTCATTTGGATAATACCCGCCATAGGTATGGATCTCTTTCTAATTAATGTTGTCTGGAGAGAAAGGCGAAAACAGCTTTTTACAATTTAAATGTCATTGGTCTCCTGTCAGAATACGTTTTTATTGTGTTTTATCATACAAGATGGTACATTTCCCTACTACTTCCTCAGCATCTGTCAGGTATATTAGGAAATGGGTTTTTTCCTCAGGTAATTGCTCAAATCTATAAGATGGTTTTAGGTCTACTCTCTCTGACCTGTTTTGACCTTTAAACCTCTTCGAGTCCTAAATGCACGTTGCATTTCTTTCTAAGATCCTGGGAGGTGTGGCCATTTGAAAAGCCTTCACTTTTTATCGCCATTGATATTTACTGTTATACCTCTCTGCGAGGGCTGCTTGATGGGGGTGTTACATGCACATTCCCCCTGCTTGTTTTCTGTGCTTTATGGGAGTAATGTGAGCTTTCTGTTTTAGATAATTTACTATGTTCTCCACTGTGGACAAAGCAGGGAGTGAGCATATTGCTGTAAGGCAAAAAAGCATGATTGATAAGGTGGGTGTAAAACA
Source organism: Balaenoptera ricei (assembly GCF_028023285.1). Taxonomy (NCBI): domain Eukaryota; kingdom Metazoa; phylum Chordata; class Mammalia; order Artiodactyla; family Balaenopteridae; genus Balaenoptera; species Balaenoptera ricei. Next base: position 23,394,028 of record NC_082644.1, read on the forward strand.
AGCCAAGAGTCGTGGTCCTCATGTGTGTAATAGGTTCCATCAAGTGAGGGACAAATGGAAGTGATGCAAAGAGAGAGAATGGAAATGAAACTAAGAAATAATCTCTCCATTTTTATTTTCTTCAATGTCACCAGCCTGGATGAAAAGACTTCAAAGCACATAGAACCAATGAGTCAAAAATTATATTGTAATTATACATCCATTATTTTCATGTGAGTTCTTAGATCATGTTTTACCAGGTGTTTTTCTGAAACATTTTTCTGAATAAATGGAAAGGTGTTCCTGATAGGCAGGAAAGGCAGGTATCAACATTTTACAATTGACTTCAGAGATGTAGAGAGCTGGAAAGAGTGTTGTTGGAAATTAATGACTTTTTTCAAACCCTTCCTAAAACTGAGGTTGCAGGACAAGCAACCAACAGGAACTCTAGAGAGTGACAGGCACCTGCAGGGAGAAACAGCAACTGGACATTCATTTACTTAAAACAGACACAGACTGAATGAATTATAAGCCCAGAGATTAAACTAGAGAATTTTAACAAATTGAGCAACAAAACAAACAACCAAATACCAGATTATAAACCAAAGAATAAAATAAATGTCCATGAGTCCATACTTATATAAATAAATCATTGACCAGAAAAATAAATTACAGAAAAATTACAAATAATATATAAAGATATTTAGATATTCCTGCCTCCAAGAAGTGGAGTTTTATTTTGATCATGTATTGGGTTTAGTGTTGGGTTTCTAGCTAACAGAGATTTGAGAGAGAAAAAGAATAACTTTACAGTGAATAAACCTGGCAGGTACCACCTAAGTCTAGTGGTCCTGATAACATCCTCAATTACAAGTCATCTTGAAATCATGTACCCTCTGATATGATGCATAAGAAAAGCATTCACCTCTGTACTATGCTTCCCCCAAACCCATAACCCAAGTCTAATCATGAGAAAATATCAGAAAAAAGCAAAATGAGAGATACTCAAACTTGGAAAAGTCATGAAAATCAAGAAAAGACTGAGAAGCTCTCACAGATTGAGGATGACTAGACAGATAGGTAACTAAATGCAACATGTTCTTATTTGGATCTGGAACAGACAAAGGACATCAATGGAAAGACTTGGTGAAACTAGAATGAAGTCTGCAGTTTACTTAATAATGTAGTACCAATGTTAATTTCTTAGTATTAACAACTGTACTATGGTTATATAAGATGTTAACATTAAGAGAAGCAGTTTCCAGAAGTCATCACTCCTATCCTTACGATAAGGAAAATCTGGAAAAACTGGAAATCAACAATTCTTTCCCATTTCAGGAGTCTCTGTAGGTGATTCAGAAAAGTGGAAATAATAATAGAAAAGAAGGGAGAAGCATGTGCTTGTGGGTCTGGCCCAAGGGTTCCTTACCTTCGTGATGTTTCCATGTTTCCTAGGAGGTGGTGAAGATAGATTATTCTGGAGGTAGGAGAGTAACAGGAAATAGAGCCCCAGTCCACACAGAAAGCCAAGGATGGTGGCACTCGCCCAGGAAGTGCGACTGGAGTACAGCCAAGTATCAAAAGTGCTTTTCAGAGAAAAGAGAGGATTCTCCATCATCTGAATCACATTGCTGGCTTCAGGCAACTGAGCACAGGATGTGTACTTGGGGACTGAAGTCCTAGGCCTACATCATAGAGCTGTGGTCTGGTCACAAAGGGCTCCTGAGAGTGGGGGAGGGAGTAATAGAGGAGGAGGCTGGACCACGGCCCCTCCCCACCATCCGCCCCACAGCTCTATCCCTCCACCCTCATGGGTCTTCTAGACCTTAGTCAATTTTCTATTCATTCCACCTGGAAATCACATTTTTCCTGGTTCCTCAGATCTCTTGGGGATCTCGGCTTGAACCCACCATTTTCATAGCCTTTGAAACTCTGAAATTCTCCCAGGATTTTGGCTGTTTCCCAACGATTTTAACTCTCACAATCTCCTTTGTTCACAATTCCATCGTTTTTTCATCTCGCATATTTACATTTAAGTTGTATCAATACTTTCTCAGCAAATTTCAGTTATACGATACAGTATTATCAACTCTGGTCACCATGTTGTACATTAGATCCTAAGACTTTCCTCTCATTCAAAGTTTGTACCCTGTTGCCACCCTCTCCTTATTTCCCCCAACCCTAGCCCTTGGCAAACACTCCTCTGTTTCTATGAGTTTGACTTTTTTCTGTGTAGATTCTGTATATAATTGATAATAGGCAGTATTCGCCTTTCTCTGTCTGGCTTTCACTTAGCATGATGTCCTCTAGATTCATCCACATTGTTGCAAATATGAACACCACTTTTCCCATATAATAAGTTTTTTACTTTCATCAACCCAGAAATAGAACTTTTTTTATACTTATTTAATTTTGAATATTTAATTTGTTATAGTTTCCATCCACCTTTGCCGACTTCACTCAGAATAATTAACACAAAAATTCAAACTAATGATGATTATTTCAAATTTACAAAACCAAGTATAACAAAAAGATAAGTAATTTAACCTCTAAATGATATGTTTTGGGTTAGTAACATTTTATACTTCTGAAGTTAGAAAAGCTTCACAAAAACTGTACACACACACACACACACACACACACACACACATATTTTGACAGACCACTGCAGTATATTCAAATCCAAAAATTAAGCATGTCCTCATTTTCTCTAAATCTTTTGTATATTGTCTTGACCACATTTCTTCTCACTCTGCCCAAAATAGACAGTCTCCATTCTCCAGAGTTTAGAAACATGTGTGGAACACCCAGAAGTCAGAAATGGGTTAGGTGAGCTTAGGTTCTCATCTTTAGAGTAGACACTGGGAGTGGAGGACCAAGGCCTGGGTTAAAGTCATCTACAGTAGCCTTTTCTGATATCCCTAGTGTGTTCTACACATATTCTCTTTTTCAGAATACACCTTGCCTTCCCCCTCCTACCCTACCCTCTCCGGACCCTGGAGCTTCGAGTCTTGCCTGTACCTTATAGAGAGGGCACTTTGAGTCTTATAGGAAATCCCCTATGACATCATTGGACATCCCTTTTGGCAGGTGGAATTGGGTATTCACTTAGGGATTGTACTTTTTAATCACTAGCTGGTTAATTTTTCTTAATATGTGAAATATTTATTTGGCTATACTGTCATGAATGTACATGTTCAAGAACATGTCTCTAGCATCTACTGTTGCTTTTATTACAGTCTCTTCACCCTTTATGATATTGTCACTGGGGCATGACAGTCCTCAGTGTGAACAACTAGGGCACCTGAGGAGCATGGAGGTCCCTAATTTAGACAAGTAGAATCAGTGGAGATCATGGTGGGTCCTGATTTCTGCTTCATTTGCAGGGGGACTTATGACTGAAATGTGAGTCTCATCTTGACCTAGCAAATCAGGCTTGGGCATGCAAGGAATCACCTTCCAATATGATTCTGTGAGATAATGGAAAATATATATTGGTCTCTGCCACCAGTGCCTGGCACAGAGCTCCTGAAGCTCTTGTGATTTCCTGGGTGATAGGAGTGTCTTTTTTTTTAATTAATTTTTATTGGGTTATAGTTGATTTGCAATGTTGTATTAGCTTCTGCTGTACAGTAAGGTGAATCAGTTATACATAGACATATACACACTCGTTTTTAGATTCTTTTCCCATATAGGTCATTACAGAGTATCGAGTAGAGTTCCCTGTGCTATACAGTAGGTCGTTATTAGTTATCTATTTTATATAAAAGTGTCTTTTTGTGATAGGGATGGGGCAGGCACGTGGCTATGAGCGAGCAACCATCAGCAGTCCCACTCAGCCACTGGTTGGCTTTGCAGTGGGCCCCTCCCCCTCCCCTTCCTCTGTTTAAAAGGAGCCTGAATTCAGACTGGAGGAAGATGGTTCTTTGAGACACTAGTCTACCATCTTCTCAATCTGCTGGCTTTCTGAACAAAGTCATTATTCCTTACCCCAACACCTCGTCTCCTGATGTACTGGCCTGTCGTGCAGTGAGCAGAGTGAGCTTGGGCTTGGTTTCATTTTGCTCTCGTGAGGTGACTCTGGGTGGGCTCCTGGATGGCTCCTGGGTGAGGGCTGATCACCAGAAAGACCAAGCCATGATGCAGGCTTGACATTTTTAGCCCCACCCCACTAGTCTCTTGAGAAGGGAGAAGGGCTAAAAAGGGAGTTAATGACTGATCACATGCCTACATGAGGACGTTTCCGTAAAAATCCCTAAAGCACAGGATTTGGAGAGTTTCCAGGTGGGTGAATACATCCACATTCTGGGAGGGTGAGACACCCCAACACTGCGGGGACAGAAGCCCCTGAGTTTGCGACCTTCTCAGATATCATCCTATGTATCTCTTCATCTGAATGTTCATCTATATCTTTTCTCATATCCTTCGATAAACTGGTAAATATATGTATTTCCCTGAATTCTGTGAGCCACTTTGGCCAATTAATGGAACCCGAGGAGGGGGTCTTGGGCATCATTTCCTGAGTACAAATTATTGATTCTCTGAACCCTTTTGTACACATGAGTGCTTAGATATTCACCTTTGTAGGTATTAGACAGTTACACATACAAACACTTACAGATTATGGAAAGATGATTTTTTACTTGATAAAAAGATAATCTTGGTTATACCAAAAGAGGTCTTGTGTAAGTTGTTCTTATTACCCTAAGCTAGTATATTTATTTCCAATTTATGCATATTTTGATCACAGAATAATTTGTTGCATAGTTAACTCTCTTAGTAGTCACCAAAATCATGTTTAATGTCTTCCTCCAGAGATAAGACAACTTTATACTTAACAAGTCAAACAAAGGTCTCTTTCTGGAGCTGGGACTGAAATTCAAGTCTGCTACTTTATTGCCTCTTATCATCAAATGATGTAGGAACAAATTAAGAAAAATATAGAAGAATGTCAAGTAAGATAGTGGATATACTGTGAGTTATTTTATTTACTTTGTATTTAAAAACACATAACACTTGTGAAGTGTCAGGTATGGTTCCATTTAAAATACTGACCATTTAATAGTTTAATAGTTTATGTGTGACATAAATAATGTATATCTGTGGGACCTAACACAAAAAAAGAGCCTCACAAGCATGTCTGAAAATAGAATTGCCCTTAGCACTGTCAGACCATAACTGTGCAGTTTGTCAAGGTGTTCTTACTATCAAATTCCCAGTGTATCACTTTTCACTGAAACTTCTGATGATATGCATTTCAACCCTACTTTGCTGTTTTGATCAAGGTTTTCCTTCTTTCTACACTTTTACAACAGTACTGTAACATCGTAAGCATGATTCAAAGTGTAGTTCTTTAAAAACTTCCTTTAAGAGAATTTTAGAGAATCCTGCAAAGTACATTTCTCCACATGTATCATCCTACTTCTGTCAAACCACTTAGCATTTGCTTGATAGCGGAATCATCTACGGATATGTCTGACTTTTCTCCTAGATAGCAAATTTCTGGAGAGCAGGGACAGTTTTGGGCAGATTCAAGCAACATGGAGAAACCCTGAGATTCTGTGGGCCCAGGCGTCCCTCTTCCATGCAAGGCCTAGGTAGGGTTTGAGCCAGGTGACTTGCCCAAGATCATATGTCTAGTGTGTGGCAGAAATAGGCCTATCACACAGTCCCTTGACTCTTAGTCCTGTATTTTTATACCACACAGCTCAAGCCAACTGTGACCTGATTGTCCTTGTATAATGAAGATGGCCTTCCAATAAGCCAATAAGTAGATATTGGGCACTAAAATATGCCTAACATAGCAGCATGGGACTAAGGAGGAAATAAAAGAAAACTAATAAGAACCATCATGTATTTATTATTATGCCACCAAATAGAATTTTTTAGCCTTCATCCTTATAGTAAAGTACCAGTTTGGGGAAATAGCCCACTACCTTTGCTCATTTATGCACCGCAGATGATATGAATTGTCATTGGATCTGAAGACAATGTATGTGTTGACTTTAGTATCACAGATCTTATCTTCACTGTGCTATATTTTGCTTATGATTTGTTTATGAATTATGCATCTATGTTTATGAGGGAGATTGTGGTTCTTCCTGAAATGAAAGGTTCCTGGTCTTATTAACAGCTATGCCACGACCTCCACCATAGTCTTCCGGTTTGCCTGTTTCTTTGGTCTCAGCATTCTCTGCTATGACACACAATGCTAATGTCTGGATTGCGACGCATGTAAATTCCAGCAAGGTGGAAGGAATGAAAGAGGATGAGAGAAATCTAGCACTGCCAGAAATTAAGAAGTGAAAAATCTTGGGGAAATGGGAATGGACACAAAAACCATTAAAGAGAGTTTATTTCATGAAGACAAGGTTGTTTTCACATTCAAAAAAATCAATCATTATTACACATCATATTTGTAGGATAAAGGAGGAAAGTCCAATGATCACCTTAGTAGATGCAGAAAAAGAATTTGGTGTAACCCAGTATGTTAAATGACTTATTTTTCTATTGCATCATATTCTTGACAATCCTAATGTTGTTTCTTGTATTTAACAAACTCTAAAACCTAATCCTGCTCAGTACTTTTCTAGGCTTACATGTATATTTCTTATGAAGCCTTTAGGGCATGTGTTTAGAATGTAAATCAATAAGAAAACTCTTCCAGAAAACCTAATCCAACTAGAATAGTGTGTATAGTCGAGAGGAACCCTCGTGTTAAATAAAGGCCCCTCCCCTAAAAAATTAATCAGTATTACATTGGATTATTTCCCTGACCTATGTGATGATTTTTATCTCTGTAATAAAAGAAGCCATAAGTATAGGAAGTGCCTGCTGCTCAGTTATTAAGGTGAATTTCAGAAAGATTCCCTTTCTCTCCTATTGAATCATTACTTATTTCAGCAGAAGCTGAACATACAATAGGAAGACCATTAATATACAGTACACTTTTTGCTTCCCTTTCCAATTTTAGTGTTTCTGGAGTCATCATTTAATGTTGTGATAATATTCAGTTGAGAAACTTAAGTTTTCTGTTTTTTGACAAATAATTTGAGCCCTCAACAATCAAAAGTTTTTTTTTTTTTATTAATTCAAGTGGTCTGCGGATTATCCAGTTCATTTGGATAATACCCGCCATAGGTATGGATCTCTTTCTAATTAATGTTGTCTGGAGAGAAAGGCGAAAACAGCTTTTTACAATTTAAATGTCATTGGTCTCCTGTCAGAATACGTTTTTATTGTGTTTTATCATACAAGATGGTACATTTCCCTACTACTTCCTCAGCATCTGTCAGGTATATTAGGAAATGGGTTTTTTCCTCAGGTAATTGCTCAAATCTGTAAGATGGTTTTAGGTCTACTCTCTCTGACCTGTTTTGACCTTTAAACCTCTTCGAGTCCTAAATGCACGTTGCATTTCTTTCTAAGATCCTGGGAGGTGTGGCCATTTGAAAAGCCTTCACTTTTTATCGCCATTGATATTTACTGTTATACCTCTCTGCGAGGGCTGCTTGATGGGGGTGTTACATGCACATTCCCCCTGCTTGTTTTCTGTGCTTTATGGGAGTAATGTGAGCTTTCTGTTTTAGATAATTTACTATGTTCTCCACTGTGGACAAAGCAGGGAGTGAGCATATTGCTGTAAGGCAAAAAAGCATGATTGATAAGGTGGGTGTAAAACAAGCCAAGAGTCGTGGTCCTCATGTGTGTAATAGGTTCCATCAAGTGAGGGACAAATGGAAGTGATGCAAAGAGAGAGAATGGAAATGAAACTAAGAAATAATCTCTCCATTTTTATTTTCTTCAATGTCACCAGCCTGGATGAAAAGACTTCAAAGCACATAGAACCAATGAGTCAAAAATTATATTGTAATTATACATCCATTATTTTCATGTGAGTTCTTAGATCATGTTTTACCAGGTGTTTTTCTGAAACATTTTTCTGAATAAATGGAAAGGTGTTCCTGATAGGCAGGAAAGGCAGATATCAACATTTTACAATTGACTTCAGAGATGTAGAGAGCTGGAAAGAGTGTTGTTGGAAATTAATGACTTTTTTCAAACCCTTCCTAAAACTGAGGTTGCAGGACAAGCAACCAACAGGAACTCTAGACAGTGACAGGCACCTGCAGGGAGAAACAGCAACTGGACATTCATTTACTTAAAACAGACACAGACTGAATGAATTATAAGCCCAGAGATTAAACTAGAGAATTTTAACAAATTGAGCAACAAAACAAACAACCAAATACCAGATTATAAACCAAAGAATAAAATAAATGTCCATGAGTCCATACTTATATAAATAAATCATTGACCAGAAAAATAAATTACAGAAAAATTACAAATAATATATAAAGATATTTAGATATTCCTGCCTCCAAGAAGTGGAGTTTTATTTTGATCATGTATTGGGTTTAGTGTTGGGTTTCTAGCTAACAGAGATTTGAGAGAGAAAAAGAATAACTTTACAGTGAATAAACCTGGCAGGTACCACCTAAGTCTAGTGGTCCTGATAACATCCTCAATTACAAGTCATCTTGAAATCATGTACCCTCTGATATGATGCATAAGAAAAGCATTCACCTCTGTACTATGCTTCCCCCAAACCCATAACCCAAGTCTAATCATGAGAAAATATCAGAAAAAAGCAAAATGAGAGATATTCAAACATGAAAAAGTCATGAAAATCAAGAAAAGACTGAGAAGCTCTCACAGATTGAGGATGACTAGGCAGATAGGTAACTAAATGCAACATGTTATTCTTATTTGGATCTGGAACAGACAAAGGACGTTAATGGAAAAGCTTGGTGAAAGTAGAATGAACTCTGCATTTTACTTAATAGTGTAGTACCAATGTTAATTTCTTAGTATTAACAACTGTACTATGGTTATATAAGATGTTAACATTAAGAGAAGCAGTTTCCAGAAGTCATCACTCCTATCCTTACGATAAGGAAAATCTGGAAAAACGAAATCAGCAAGTTTTCATAGACTCATCAAAGAACTAAAGTTGCAAGGCTAATTGTCACCCCGAAAGTTGGAGAGCCAGGCACATCCAGAGAGATATAGGAGTCAAGATCTGCTTACTCGCAGCAGGAGCCATAGACTAGCAGGATGACTTAAAAGGTAATTTTGACAAACTGCTGGAAGCCAAGGATGACTAGTTGAGAGGGAGAAAATCCTGGGAGCCAGACGCTTGGGGGGCATTACCTTCAGGAACCCCTGCAGGCTCTCATGGTGAGGATGGAGAGAGGTGCCCGAGGTGGCTCTGGAGGGGGTGGGGACGAAGGGGTGGCAATGGAGCTTTCTATGTAGCAGAATCTTACTCTCCAGAGAAAGGACTTGGCCAGAGTGCAATTCTGAAATCTTATCCCAGCTAGAGGAAATAAATTCTCCCCCAATTCAGCCTTCTACATCCTTCCTTTCTCATGTGATGCGGTGTGTTGGGGGAACATGTCAGCAGGGGATAGGGCTTCAAGGAAATGCTGCAGCCAAGGGAAGGCGTAGGTGCAGGGGAAAGAGCCATATCCTTGGGGAGAGTCAGAAACAGTTGTGAAGGCCACACCCTCAAACAGAGTCCCACTAGAGACTGGGATTTACTGCAAGATTATAGAATGTTTTCCCTCCCGCACAGTTCACCATCACACCCGCAGGCCTCCAGGATAGTTAAGAGTAGATCACAGCCAAGAGAACTGCAAGACACAGACTCAAGCTGAGCAACAGTACTTAGGGAAACCCCCAAATCAAGATGAGAGACAAGGGGCTTCCCTGGTGGTCCAGTGGTTAAGACTCTGTGCTCTCAATTCAGGGGGCCCAGGTCTGATCCCTGGTCAGGGAACCAGATCCTGAATGCCGCAACTAAAACCCGGCTCGGCCAAATAAATAAGTATTAAAAAAAAAAAAAAAAAAAAAAGAGGAGAGACAAAAACAAGGACATTAGAGGAATTTGAAGCCTTTGGCACCTATGTTACCACAAACATTAAAAACAGAACAACTGACAAAGATCAGAAAATTATAGCTACATAAAGGAGGAACTTCCAAGGAGAAATGAATGCTGGTAAAATTAAATCCTTGAGTTCTCTGCTTCTTAATCAATCTAAAAAATAACTTTTATCAGCCCTGGTGGCCTAATGGATAACATATAACTGTTTTAAGGGACAATAGTTACAATGTGTTAAGGAATTATGGCACATGGGTAAGTGAAATTAATGACAGCCACGTCACAAGGATGGGAGAAAAGAATTGGGAATACTATGTTATAAAGTTCCTGCACCCATCAAGTGGTGTAGTGTTATTTCAAGGTGGGATTAGATTATTTTAAAAATGCATATTGTAAACTCTAAGGAAACCGTAAAAAATTTAAGAAGTATAGCTTACACTCTTAAGTGAGGAGATAAAATGGAGACATTAGGGGAAACTGGGTACAAGGAACAGTCTGTACTATTTTTGCAACTTTGCTGTTATTCTAAAATTATTCCCAAAGTAGTAGTTTAATATGTTCCTTAAGTGTACTTGCTTAATTATGAAACTGTCTCAAATAAATTAATGGTGCATCTCTTGCCCTCAGTTCCTAATTTTTGAAAAGTAAAAAATCCTGGAAAAATTAGCACATTTAAGTCAGTTTCTCCACCCCACTCCAGGTGATTCTCTCCGCATTGTCCCTCATTTGGCTATATAGATTATTTAGTTCTTTTTAGGATGCTAATACAGCTGTCACTGTAGCTATGTATGCCCCATTAATGTATGTAACAGAATATGCCCACATAGATTGCTGGATATATATGCCCTGATTCATGTTTTCAAAGACAAAACAAGTAAGAGGATTGATTTTATTCAGGCTTTTGCAATAAGAAGATCAGAATGTCTTGCAGGGTGGTTTTGACCTTAGACTTTTTTAGGGAAAGTAGAAAAGTTACAGGTGGGGCTGATTTACAGTTGGAATTATTTTGCAATTAGGTGAAGTCTCAGTCAGTTAGATGAACAGGAAGGTTCATCTCTGTGTCTGGCTAGTTTTAGAAGGACAAACAGTTCTGAGCTCAGCGAATCATTCATGGAACAAAGAAAGGGAAGTTGAGAGATCAGTGCCTGGTCTTATCAGCAGGTTAAGGCAAAAGGGGAAAAGTTGGTGTTTCCCTGGTCACCGATAAACAAGGGAGTGATCTCCAGGTCTTAGGGGAATCCTGAGAAGGCCTGGGTAGCAAATCTTATCTTAAGTGGGGTGGTTCTTTGTGGTACACAAAAGGTGGAGGATTTCAGAAAACAGAGGATAGGGTGATTTCTTAACTGTTGCCGTTTTCTGAGATCACAAATCACAGGTAGAATTCAAAACGGTTGGGCCTCAGTTTTGTTCATGACCAAGAAATGTCATTCATTGTTGAACAACACAGAGGCAATCATAAACCTTTGAGTGGGGCAAATCTGGGTCTAAGGAATAATCTCCTGAAGACTCTTGTTTGGCGTTGTTCCTGCAAAATCATTTGAACAATTGTTGAGAGGAAGTGGAAAAGATGAGCGTTTTAGAGTTCTGGAGATCAGGCATCTTAAAAGAGGGATTCTAAAATGAAGAAGAGAAATATTAACATAAAATATTATAGTAAGTAAAAAGTCTGTACCCTCTCTTTTCCATGTGAAAATTAGAGGCAAAATCATATAAACTTAAAATTATGTTTAGTAACTAATTTTCAGTATTTTATCTTATTTAAAAATGTATAGGTATCTAAAGAATACTATTATTTAACTCAGTTTAGCATAAGTCTAACGTTTTAAGTTACCTAAAGATCTTGGAAACTATCTTCATACCACAAAGCATAAGCACTGTTAAGATAAGATTGGTTTGAATAATGATTCAATTTGGTTAAACAAAAATTTACATTTTTCATAATCTGAAACATCTGGTAGATACAATGCTAGTTTATTCAATCAGAAAAAATTTATAAGTTTAGGAAGAGCATATCCAGGTAGAATAAAAATGTATGATGTTGAAAACATAGCTGTTTTTATTAAACCAATAATATTAAGCTAGTCTTTTTTGACAAAGATTTGCCTTAATTATGTAAACTTGAATTTTACAAACTTTTTAGTTAGTTTCCATAAGAATACATTTTTAAGCACATGAAAATATCAGAAGTTCAGTTTCCTTAATTTCTGGTAATTTTAGAACTATTCAATTTATGTGTGTTTGTTTATGTTTAAGCTAATCAAAACAGAATTCTCTTTAAGAAATTTCATAGTGCAATTTTGTAATACCATCCAAAGGTAGAAACTTACTACACATTCATAGACAAAAATACATACAGACAGACACAAATAGAGAGCTTCAGTTCTACGACTTTAGCCGTGCATTGGACAAAAGCATAGAAATACTAATACATGATCCCTGGGCCATATAAAAGAGTTAGCTTTCATCCTTGTCCCACCAATACTTGTAAAAGAGATCTTCAAGATTCCCTTTGTCCTGATGTGTAACCTTATGGATGCTGTGTACTAAATTTTCGGCAAGTAACCAAGAAGAGACCAAGTGGCCATCTGGGTGTCTCCAGAATCCATCTGAGTGGCAAAACATCCAGCTTGTTTCCAATGAGATTGTTCAGCCTCAGGTTTTAGCAGACTGTTGTGCCGTAGGTTCCTTAAGTAGAGTTTCCCATCTGTAAAAAAGATTGAGCAAGGGGAAGTATGTAGGTGGCAGAGGACAAATTTTCTTGGGAAGTGGCTATGTTAACATTTTTGTCAGTCAGGTAGTTTCCTTGGCTTTGGGAGTTCTGGCTTCCAGTGTGAGCTTTGATTTTGAGAATAGCTAATTATTTGGTTTGCAATGTCTTCTAATAGGTCAGTGACTTGTGTTCCGTTTTTGATGGGTATTCCTGCAACTGTCATTGAACACTCTGTGTTTCCATTAAAGGGGGCTTAGGGATCTTGACAGAAGCAAAAGAAAGTCAGGTGGTCAGTGAGAGCAATTCAGGGGCAGAGGTGCCTAGGCAGAGTCAGGGGCCCAGAAGGTAAGGCCACTGGGAGAGCAAAGAATACTGTTTTCCAACTGGAAAGTTATTCTCTTCCCAGAAAGTTTACTGCAATTTTGGGGCTAATGCTGGGTAAATCATGCCAGGTAGTAAGAAGTTCTAGTGAGACAGAAAGAGGTTTAGATGAAGGCAGGTCACACACAGCATGAATGTATGTCGGTTCTAGAGTTCTGTGCGCCTCCTTGGGCTGCATGGCCTCCTTTAGAGAGACCTCCTGCAGGAATGCAGCTTTCTGTTCTCCTGCACAGATGGCCAACCTGCTACTGCATGCTGAACCCTTGCTCTGACTAATTAATTTTTCTTCTCCACTTACTTCTGCTTTTAGTAAGTGAGCCAATTCACCCCATTTCCTATTGTAAATTAGATAAACCAAACATTAGATACAAAGAGAGGGGTAAAGAACCAGTTTCTTAGTTAAGCTTGACCTCTTTTATGTGTATCCAGTTGTTGTGTTTTTCTGCTTTAATGGGATGTGGTATTAATAGGAATAAAGGCAATGAGGCAAACAAGTCTGAGCGGTCTGAACATCACATAATAAACACTGAAGGAGGGCTGGTTTCCATAGTTGTATGTCAGCGTCACTAGGCACAGAACATTCTAGAGACACCTGAGTGGTTTGGGACCACTGGGTCAGGGATAGCAATTATTGTGTGAGAAACTCCAAATAAATAATTAGCATGTGTTCATGCAGAAGAAACCCTATTCACAGTAAACCAATTAAGGGTGCCTGAGGATAGGAGCACAATAGAGAATCACTGTACTTACAGATAAATAGAAAAAGGAGACTACAGAATACGCCTCTATATTGGTTTAGTTTGTAAATTAAAAAAAGTAATGTGAGGTTTTATATGAATGAAGAAAATGCGATATATTCAAATACATATATATATTTCACATATATCTATAAAGACATATAATGAAATATTATTTATCCATAACAAAGAAGGAAATCCTGCCATTGGCATGAACCTGGAGGACATTATGCTAAGTGAAATGAGCCAGACACAAATAGGTAAATGCTGTGTGATTTCACTTACATATGGAATCTGAAAAAGTTGAACTCATAAAGCCAGAGAGTAGAACGGTGGTTTCCAGAGGCTCGGACGTGGACAGAATGGGGAGATGCTGGTCAAAGGGTACAAACTTCCAGTTATAAGATGAACGAGTTCTGGGGATCTAATGTACAGCCTGGTGACTATAGTTAGTTAATACTATACTGTACACTTGAAATTCACTAGGGAAAGCTAACTATGTGAGGTAATGGATGTGTTCATTAACTTGATTGTGGTAATCATTTCACAATACATATGTATATTAAATCATCACATATGGCACTTAAAAAAATCACTTGTACAACCTAAGTATATACAATTTTTATTTGTCATTCATACCTCAATAAACTGGAAAAAATACTGAAAAAAAAAAGTGGAAAGATAAGCCACAGACTGTGAGAAAATATCCGCCATTTATATCTGATAAAGAACTTGTAGCCAGGATATATAAAGAACTCTTAAAAACGCAATAAGAAGAAGACAAAATAATTCAATTTAAAAATGGGCAAAAGATTTGAATAGACATTTCCCCTAAAGAAGGTATACAAATGGTGAACGCCACATGAAAAGATGTTCAATATCATTAGCTATTAGGGAAATGCAAATTAAAACCCCAGTCACATCCACAAGAATGGCTAACAGAGAAGAGAAAGAAGATAAATATTGGTGAGGGTGTGGAGAGGAACATTGCTGGCAGGAGTGTGAAATGGTACAGCCACTTTGGAAACCAGCTTAGCACTTCCTTAAATTGTGAAACAGAAATTTACCACATGTCCTAGCAAAATTCTACTAGTAGGTAACTACTCAAGAGAAATGAAAATATTATGTCTACAGAAAGACTCACACATGACTGTTCCTGGCAGAATTATTCATAATAACCAGAAAGTGAAACAACCCAAATATCCATCAATAGGTGGGTAAATAAAATGTATAAGTGGTTAATTAAACCTGTGATAATAATAGCAAAAAGGCCCAAGGGGAGAAAACAGTACACTGCTGTAAGGTTCTTATACTACCTGTGAAGTGGTATAATAAAAGCTGAAGATAGGCTGTGATAAGTAAAAATGTATATTTGAAACCCTGAAGCTACAGCTAGAACAACACAACAAATCACAACCAGTAAATTCTATGTTCCAGGTGATGCTACCCACTGAGTTATAACAAACCTGCCAGTATCTAAGAAAAGGTAAACTGAAAGATAGGAGATTTTTATACCTGCTTTCACTTGGCTTTTTAGTTATCTGAATTTCATTGACATAATATATGTCTTGTGTGAAGAAGATGGCAGAGAATAGTATTGAGAGTTGTTTTCTGCTCTCTGTTTTTATGTTTTCAAGGAAAAATTTAACCTTTACCCTCTCCAATCTTAGGCAAAATTGCAACACTTTGCTCTCTATCTCCACACAATTAGCCTTTCATGTACATTAACCAAACAAGATTATTTACTATAACACAATTTGATAACCGTAATTCAATGTGTTTTAAAATGAGGTATGCTCTGCAGAAAGAAGAGTCAATAATGCTTACCTTGTGAGAAACTAAGAAGTATGAATAATGATTGTAGGACTCATATGGCTTTGTTATTACAAGGTTTATAAAGGTAAAGCTCCCCAAAGAGTTTACATGCTTTAAAACCCTGAACTGTAGTCAATCTGAACTTGTTTAGATGGCACATCTTTATTCAGAGTATTAAAAGTAAAATGTACATAGATACCTTTGAAATATACTCACGGTGAAAACTCAAAATTCAAAACTATGTTGCAGTTTTTACTTCACTCCTGCCCATATTCTCTGGGGTTTTTTTGTTCTCCTAAAATCTGGGCACTGTCAATCCCTGAATGAATAAAATAATTTTTTCAAGTCAGGTGCCCTTTGGGAAATCACATCTAAATTAATCGAGCAAAATGTTGTCGAAAAACGTTCCATAAGGAAAACTTTTGAGATGCACAGAAAACCTCTGTTTAAACCATGTAAAAACTAACCAGAATAGCCAAGAAGTTTGGGAGTTGGAAATAAAACAAAAAGACATAGACCACAACACGTGCACAAATATACATTTCAATATTTTCTTGTTTTCTATTTATAATGAGAGTAAAGAATTGTCACTAAATGGTTATGAAGGAATTTTAAAATAAATCTGATGTTATAACTATTGAGATAAATTAGTAAATCAAACTGAACCAAAACCAAATGTGTTCATGGGGGCAGGGGGCAGGCTCATTCAGGGAAGGGTTTTGGAGAATTAAAAATATAAACCAAATGGAATATTCTTTATTGAAAAATATTGTGAGGTTTTAATTTGTTTATAAACAAAGTCCTTTAAAATAATCTCTTGAGCCAAATCATTCTTATTTCCCTTCAATATCATTAGGAAAACCAGTGAGCTATTCTTATACATGGCAATTGATAGATCAGCATATTGGTTAGAAACCCAGATGTATTTATCATATTTCATTGTTATGCAGACATCAAAGACTGTAAGCATCTTGTTATAGCAAATTTGATGTATTTTATTTCTAAGTGGCAGCTAAGGAGGTATATTTTCCAACTCACCCTTCAAAAGAACCTACTGTGAGGAGTGTGAGAAAGTGACAGCCTCCAGCTGCTGTGCCTCTGGACCTTTGGGACCCCTGACAGCCTTTACACCGAGGCTGTGCTCTCCCCAGGCTGCTCCCAGCCAATGTTTGGATAATGGAACAGGGCCGTCCCTGCCCTATGTGGGATTACCATAGCTGGCAGCCTTTGCTCCGGGACTCCCTATACGTGTAGCCAAGACTTTTCTCAGAGCTGCATTGAAGTCTGAGGCTCTTCTTCCACAAGCCTCCCTTTCCCTGTCTCCTTTCACAGGTGTCAGATCTGCAAGGCAGTTTGAATGCTTTTCCCTCCTACTCCTGCTCCATCACTTCTTTATCCTCCACAGGTGTTTCCCTGGCAGATCGCTTACATGTCTGATTTCATCTTGGCATCTGCTTGCAAGAGAACCCTAAGTGATCCAACAAGAAAAATAAGAAAAATTTCCTCTGGGCTCCTCTAGACTCCACTGATCAATAGCAAGTGAATCCTTTTCCAGGAATTAATGGCGACACTCAACTCAGCTTAACATTCAAGGTAGGAAAGCAAGGATTATTTTTCACTCCAGAAAATGAATGACCCATTGGGACTGCAGATAATAAAACTTGGGGAATAATAAGAGGCATCTCCAAAGGACTGGAAATGCTTCATCTAGATTTAACACAGACAGGGCATTGTCCTATAAAACCACACAGATCTTAAATTCAATAGATCAAAATTTGTTTAAATTGTGTAAATCTAGAAAGATCTTAATTGTTCTTTTAAGTTTAAAATATTTGCATAATTCAGGACAGGTTAATTTTTTTCAAGGATTTTTAAAAATTTGTTTTCACATGTGATTTTCTTTTTTTTTTATATAATGCAAAGTAATTCAGATCCTAATTAAGAGAATAAATAGGCACCATGTATGGCTCCCTACACACCCCCTTTTCATACCCAAAGCTCTGTTTTCTCTTCAACACCATCTGCTTAAATCTCCCAGTCTAGCTGAGATCCTTCTGGCCTGTCCTCTAACGCATCAGCTAAAAATACTTAGTTTCAGCACTTAAAAGGAAAGACTGTTCTGCCTCTTCTTAGTGCAGGAACCCACTTGTTCTGCCCTGCAGCCCCCTGCCCCTACCTCACTACCTGGCTCACCCCATCTCGTCACTTGTTTCTAACACTGATGACCCTCCGTGGGGAGACCTCGCCCCTGATCCTTCTTCCGAAGTAACCCCTTTCCATCTGTTTCTCCTTGACTTGTTTATTTTTCTTGGCATTTATTACTAACTAAAATTATTTTTCTTTGTGTGCTGCCTTAGTAATTAAGGAAATGTAAATTAAAACACAGTGAGATACCGTTTCCCAAACAACACCAAATTGGGCACATTTTTAAAAAGGTGACATTGTCTTTAAACTGCGTGTGAGGATGTAAATTGTTACAACCACCTTGGGAAACAGTTTCTCATAATTTAGTAGGTGTGAATGTGTAAACATTTTGACACAGCAATTGCACTGTATATAACCTAGAGAAATTCCAGCTCCTTCATATAGAAAACTCATTTAAGAATATTCATAGCTGTTTTTATTGTGATATCAAAAATGGGGGAAAAACAATCCAATCAATTGGAATGGATGCGTTTGCTTAATATAATTTTATAAGGGATACAATAAAGCAATGACTATAGACTACAGTAAAATTTTCGTAATAATGAATCCTGTAACACTGAGCAAAACAGCAAGTTGCAGAATACATACAGTACGATTCCATTTTTTTAAAGTTCAAAATATGCAAGCCAAAGCAGTATCTTATTTAGCAGTATATTCATATTGATGAAACTGTAAAGAAAAACAGTGGAAATAACAAACAGGTTAGGATTAAAGAAGGACCAACAGAGACCTTCAAAGATATGGGTAAGTTTTCTTTTTAGGAAGAGTGGTTACACATGAGCGTTCATTTATTTTTATTCTTTACGTCTTCTGCATAACTTTCACACATTATTTTGCAAATTTTAAAAGACAAATCAAAGCAATAATGCCAACAAACAATTGGGGAAAAGTAATATAACAATAACAACAAGAAAAAGTGAGCCCTATCTGCTGGAAAGTATTACAGAAGATACAGAAAAACACATTCAAATGGCTTCTTTGTACACCAGAGCCAAAGCTTTGTTTCACAACATCTTAATGATTTCAGTGAGGTTCCTAGCTTTTGAAACAGTGATTCTCTGTTCCCTCCCCGCTACCTTGTTTATGACAAGGTGAATTCAAATAAGATACTTCTGACAGCTTTTAAACCTAAAACGCAATATAGAACTCTATTTCTTCTTTGACACATGCCACTTACATCTTTTTTTGGAGTTGGACTGTAGTTGTTTCATAGATGTGGGTCTTATGCCATGATCTGACAACACCCGGTCCCTGGTGTGCCACTGCAAAGCCTCTTAGGATCAGGAGACCCTCACAAATGGAAAAACTGAATTCACGATGGGACGTCAGATCAAATGTGTATGACATCAGTCTAGTGGCTTTCTGAGTTAACCAACCCTGGGGTATATATGCGATAGCCATAAAAGGTACTTTTAAGGAGATTAAAATGTACACTACTGAAAAAGATCAAAATTAAAATACATAACTGTCTTCATAGAAATTTAAATACCATTTTTACACATAGATTGTTTTGTTTGTGTAGTTGTAACAAAATAATCCTGAATATGCATAACATGTTCTGTTTTGTAAGACAACTGTGAAGATTGTAGGTATTTATATTGCGTAGTGAGAATGATAGCATTTTACAACTGGCTTTGACATCCCTCATCTCACACACTGGATAAAAAAACTGATGATCAGAGAGATTAAGTAATTTCTTTTCAGTCAGGCACTGAGCTGAGACCAGAACCCAGGTCCTCCTGACTCGGGGGTGGTTCCTCCTTTTCACCATCCAGCCCTGTCTGAAAAGGTTTACGGTCCATGGCAATGTCACATAGTGTATCTCATACCATCTTGTTCTCTGTGATTAACACTGTTATTTATGAAGCTTACCCAGTGGTCTAGGATGCAACTTCCCATAATCTATGAGTGCTTCCACATCATTTATCCACATCCACAAGACGGTAAGCTAAGGACTTTCCCCAAACTCTAGACCGTAGTAGTAGATATCCCAGGCAGTAAAACATGTCCTGGAATAAAGAAATTCTTATGATTCATACCGGACTGCTGTAGCCCTTTTGGATTCCCTACAGCTTTAAATTTCATATTCTTAATGCAAGACTCTGCAAAGCAGTTTAGAAAACAATGTAAAGATTTTAGTAAATTAAGACAGTGGTTTTGTTTTCTCCCATTTCCTACTTATTGAATGTTCTTGCTGCAAATAAATCAGATCTCTTTATTTTCCTATGAAATATCAGTGCTATGCAAGAATGTTGGAATCAGATGGTTCCACTGTGTCTGACATCTTGTTGTTGGTGTCCATTGAGTGTCTTTGTCCTTTCTCATATATGTTGTGATCATCTTGGTTCTTACTACGAGTGATTCTGAATAAAAACCTGGGTGTTTTGAGTATTACATTATGAGATTCTGGATATCATATAAATTTTCTGTTTGACTTGCCTATTCTGACACCACTCTAGCAGGGGATGACAAGCCATCTCATTACTGCCTGGTGGAAATGGGGGTCCAGGTCATGGTCTCCAGGTTTTGGATTTGTCTCTGTTCTCACCCAGGGAGCGAGGGGTTCCTTGTTACTGCTCAGTGGGGTTGGGATTTCTGGCTCCCACTGGACCTTCACTGATACCTCCTGCTGGGAGGGGCATGGGTGCCTTGTTCCTGCTCCTCCTTTTGCCTAACCTGACATCACGGAAGAGCCTCATTACCTTTGGATGGTGGTGAGAGTCCTGACTCTGAAACCACCTCTGCAGGGAGGGGTTAGTGTGCCTTGTTCTTGCTGGGTGGAAGTGGAAGTCCAGGGTCTCTGTGGTCTTCAGGGACACTGCTGAGATGGTCACTCATTACCACCGGCATTACCACCTGCTGAGGATGAATATCCTGGCTCCTTATGTTGCAGAATTAAGTCATATGGACCTTGTTCAGGCCCAGCTCAGCGGGGCAGGGTTCTTTTTTTCGAGTAGGAGAATAACGAGAGATCCACACAGCACAAGCCTTAGTCTATGGGCAAAAAAAAAAAAAAATGGAGAAGAAGGAATTAAGTTCATAGATCAACTTCTCACCCACCTGGTGAAAGTGATTTAACTGTAAAGAGTAAAGACAAAGGGAAGAGGAGTGAGGCAGAGGATGGGGAGACACATGCCTTAGTTAACCAGGGAAGGGGCAGGGCTTTTTTGAGGGAGTGGGGTACCACCCCCTTTATATCCATTTTTGGTCCTTAATGTCTGGTCCTGGCCACCAGTAGGTGTGTCATTTAATATGCTAATGTAGTAAAATCAACATATAATGAGACTCAGGGTCCGTTGGAGGTCAGATTCGTTGCCATCTTCGTCTCAAGCGGCTCCATCTGTTTCTTTTTTTTCTTTTTTTGTGTGTGTAGCTTCCTTTCTTATCTCTGGACCCTTTAGCTTAAGGATTTATGTTCACTCCTGCTAAAGGTTGGGGTGGGGAGGGTTGGAGGGTTGTGAGCGAGGACACTCCTACTAAAGTTGGGGGTAGATGGGTTTTGAGCAAAGATCTGGAGCGACTCTGGCAATACCTTTTCAGGGCTTCTCTGACACCCAGGGCCTGGGGGAGTTAGCACTGGGGTGCCTCATTGCAGACTGGCAAGGGTGGAAGTCTAGACTCCCAGATTGGACTTTGCTGGTAGGGTTGGGGAGGGGGCTGTAGTTTTTCTGTGGTGTTTGGCGGGAGTAGAACAGTTATTGCCTAAAAGTTTTCTGTATCTTTAGGCCTCACTTATTCTGGTCCTTTAGCTAGAGAGAACAGGCTTTTATTGGGATTTTATTTTACTGTGTACACTATTTTGCCTTTTCCAATTGGCATTTATGGGTGCTGACTTCTCCAGACCCAAGTCTGGAATATTAGATGCAAAAAGGGAAAACCCAGGCCACTCACTGTCACCTATAAAATTCTAGCACTTTACCAATTCCAAGAGAATATGATCCGACTCTTACCTGCATTTCACAGTGATTTTTCAATACAGAAATATTTTTCTCAGTAGGATCAGATTTATTCTGCATACCCACCACCTCTTATTCACCACGTAACACCTATTTGGGGGACAATTTCTATTTATCAGGTACTAAAAACCATCTTATATATTCCAAATGTTGCTATCTCAATCAGCAATATATCATTTGTTAATAGCCCAATGGCCAACAGCAAATGTATATAAATCATGGCTTGCAACCATTTGTAATTCACTAGAAGTGCAGAAAGAATTTGGGGAAAAAAAGTATTCAACTAGGTAGAGGTCATGGTAGATACTTTAAAGACTAGAAAATAAATCACTAGTTCTTAAGCATGTGTCGGAATTACATAAATTTAAAGAAGGACTGACAATTTGGAGAATAGTAACATGAGCAGACACGTGTAGGAGGCCGAGAGCATAGCATGAGCAAGGGGACAGGGACCTCCCTGTCTCTGGTGGGAAAGACATGTGCAGGGGCCACTAGGCACACAGGATAAACAGAGGTAGGCAAGAGCATGGCAGGTTTTAGGAGACAGACATCAGCATTTTAAGGGGATTTCAAAGGTGACGGAAACTGTTAACTATTGGAAATGAGGAAAAGGGAAGAGATCAGTTATTGGGAATCAGTGAATCTAGATACTCTAAAGGTAGTAGATGATGAGATTGAGGTCAGCAGCAAGGTTAGTTTGAGGCAGAAGATTCTTGAAGGAGGAGGTAGATGGAGTCTGGAAATAAAAGCTGAGGAAGAGGCAGGAAGCAGCCCACTGAACGGCCTTTCCAGAGGCTCTTCTCTGAAATATTACCCAAAGCCTCCTTCCTCAGTCCAGTGGCGCTTCCCCAGGCCTGGCCCTCACCGACCTTCTCATGACATCCTCCTCCCGGTGAATTAAAGGTAAACATAATCATCAGACTTAGGGCAGTAGAATAAAGGGAATGAGTATGAAGAAAGGGGCAGACGTCTCTATCCTAGAAATCCACGAGAAAGGGACCATCTCTGACCATAACACAGGGAGGACTGAAATTTGGGGAGAAGAGAGAGGTGGATTAAAGATGTCTTAAATTGAAGGAGAGAGCAAAATTCCCAGGTCAGGGCATATGGCACATCCACTTTAGAGGCCCTGGAAACCCCTTCATGACTGAATTGAAAGATACTAAATTGGGCAGGTAGATAGGAAGATGCCAGGCTGATCCTGGGGATCACCAAATCCCCTTTCCACCTAGGCCCTCCTCTTTTGATTATTCATTTTTCCAGTTCACAGTTTTATTTGCTAGAAAAAGTTACTCTTGCTGCACAGATTAAAAAAAAAAAAAAAAAAAAATGTTTCCAGAAATGCAAAGAATTTTTCAGAGGGACTCACAGCCTCACTGGGGAAGAAGGGAAATTTTGTCTCAATACTTCTTTTCCGGGCTTCCCTGGTGGCGCAGTGGTTGAGAATCTGCCTGCTAATGCAGGGGACACGGGTTCGAGCCCTGGTCTGGGAAGATCCCACATGCCACGGAGCAGCTGGGCCCGTGAGCCACAACTACTGAGCCTGCGCGTCTGGAGCCTGTGCCCCGCGACGGGAGGGGCCGCGATAGTGAAAGGCCCGCGCACCGCGATGAAGAGCGGTCCCTGCACCGCGATGAAGAGTGGCCCCCACTTGCCTCAACTAGAGAAAGCCCTCGCATGAACCGAAGACCCAACACAGCCAAAAATAAAATAAAATAAATAAATAAAGTAGCTATAAAAAAAAAAGAAAAGTGCTTTAAAAAAAAAAAAAAAACAAACTTCTTTTCCTTCCAGAAACTCCTCACACAGTCTTCTCTGAGTCCTGAACCATCAGACCTACTCCTCCCCCGCATCCCCACACAAAGCACTGCCCTCCATATCCTTGAACTCAAGGTGGGGAATGTACCAACCCCCATCCTTATTCCCTCCAGTCTCAGATCCTCCAAAACCTGGGGACCAGGAAAGGTCCCAGGCAGTAACACTTCTCTTGACAGAGGCAAAGAAATATTAATATAAACAAAAAGAAAGAAAGAAAAAGAAAGAAAGAAAGAAAGATTTATTGCTTTTTCTCTTAGATGCATGATCTCATTGCTTAACTATACCTAATGAGGCCTAATTCTTCCTTCTAAATCTGGCCTCTCAGTCAGCAACAGATTTCACCAGTCCCACTGTGTATACTGATGATGCGCTGATAACCAAATGTCATTCTTGAAAAAACGTGGAACTTTTGACTATTTTCTAGTGCAGGAGTTTTGCAACCAGATTTCTAAAATACATAGTGAAACTGGTTTCGACACTAAACTCGAATAATTGATCTTAGGTTATGAATACAAATTATGAATAACCATAATATTATGAATAACCACAAATTATGAATAATCATAAGTCCAGTTTGGTTTACTAACATCTAATCCTCAGCAGAATGGAAAATGAAAAATATAGAATTCTATATTACATTTGCTATCAAATTTTAGCCAGTCTTGGAGACTCTCTTGGTTCTAGGACAAGGCCACATTTTGAAAGCAAATTCTTTAGTGTAGTGTTTCTCAAACTTCAGAGGACGTAAGAATCACTGGGAGGACCCCCCCAGACCCAGAGATTCTGATCCAGTATTTTGGGACTAGGGGCAGGGAATTTGCTTTTCTAATACAAGATGTTGTTGATGCTGCAGTCATCAGCACATTTTGAGTCGCGCTGCCTTGAAAGATACCCTGTTTATTTCCATTTTCATCATTGCTGTGTTCTCCATACCTAGTAGCTTAGAACCATTCATTATAATATAACTGAAGAGAGATAAGTTATAAGAAATTTTGCTCCCTTTAATTGCTTGATTTTGAATTGTGTCCTTTGCTAAATAAGTAAGCTACCACTGAACCAAGAATATAAAATAAACCCCTAAATTCTAGTAGTTAGAACATCAAGT
This sequence comes from Balaenoptera ricei, assembly GCF_028023285.1. Lineage (NCBI taxonomy): Eukaryota > Metazoa > Chordata > Mammalia > Artiodactyla > Balaenopteridae > Balaenoptera > Balaenoptera ricei. The sequence goes on from NC_082644.1 coordinate 23,418,677, forward strand.
ATTAAGAATGTGCAGTTTGAATGAGCAAGACATCCTTGGTCCCTCAGTGCAGCCCTCAAGTAAAACAGTGCCAGGAACTGTTTAGATTATGATGTCAGCATGGTGGTCAGAGCTCATTGCCCACAGAGTTTAGTGCGGTGACATTGGCTGCTGATAGCGTTTTCTCATTAGCCCTTACCTGTAACATGCTTGGAGAATAGAGGGATACTTAAAATGAACTCACCCTCTCTTGGTTTGACCAGTCTCCATGTAATTGGAATAATTAGTTTTTCCAAAAGTCATACTGATTTAAAGGATATTTTTACTTTTCTGTAGATTTGAAAATTCTCATTGCTGAGGATCCCTTGAAGATATGGCCACTCCCCAGGGCCAGAGAATGACACTCCCCAGCCCCAGGGCCTACCTGACTGTTGGCAAGAGGCCAAGTGTCTACCATGTGGGCCTGTCCATAGAGCAGCTTATAGCATGAAACTGGCTTCTTCCAGAGCAAGTGAGTAAGAGAGGGAGAGCAGGTCATTTTGTCACTTATCTTGGAAGCAGTACCTCTATTCATGCTTCTGCTATATACTATTTGTTTGAAAGAAGTCAATAAGTCTAGCCCATATTTAAGGGAAGGGGGAATCACACAACAGTGGGGATACAAGCAGATAGGGGTCTTTGGGGGTCACCTTAGAGGTTGCCTCCCATAAGAACACTTTTTTGAAATGCTCTCTAAATATACAAAATGAGCCAGTCTCCACAATTTATTCATCATAAAATTTCTCTGGTCAGTTTTAACATCAAACCAGCATACACTGCGATTAGCCTTAATTGTTGGCATGTCACAATACATAGTCCATTTTTCTAATTTGATAATACAGTTGAAATTTTTGATCACTCCAAATTTAATCATTTGTTTTGATTTTCATATAAAAATTTTTTGTATAGAAAATTTTTTAAAAGTTTAGAGGACAGTGTTGAGCTTAAATGTATACTTTTATAGGTCTTAAACTCAAAGAAAATTATTTTCCATTTTGGGATGATTAAATGGTCCTCAGAAACTTACTTGTACTATGTGTTTGCTTACAGAACCTTTCAAGTTTGAGTACATAGTTGAACTTCCAAATAGTAATTTGGTAGAAGTAAAAAGGTTAATGTTGACAAATTCACATAGAATATCGTCTCATGAGTATCCAGCATGGATCTCACACTTCATACACCCAGAAGGCCCACTTGAGACCAGGATGCCCTGATGAGGTTCCTCCCTCCCCAGTAAGGACCACAGCTCAGCCAGCTGCAGACAGGGCTGATCAACAAGTTCATGCTCTAAAAGCAGAGTTGCATTATCTCATTCAAACTCCCTAGTAAAAAATTATATTCTAGGTACGTTTCTTACCTTCATCCCAAAGGTACACAGAAGAAACTAGAGGAGAGTTTTCTGGATAGACACATCTGGTCCTTTTGTGTGAACTTCAGTCACTCAAAATGGGTATGCTGCCTGTAGAAACGTTTCAGCTTGCAAAAAACCTGGCCCAGTATCAGACTTCACTTGAATTCTACACTGGTAGCAGTGAGTGGAGAGGAAGGTCGTGCAGGGACAATATCCTGCAGAGGAACACAGTCTTGCATGTAAGTGTCTCCTTGGTCTTGCCAAACCTCAGTTTCCTCTTCAGTAAAAGTAAAGTAAAAGAGTGACCTTGGGTTAGGCAAAGTCTTAGATACAACATCAAAAGCACAAGTGATTAAATAAAGATAAGTTGGTCTTCATCAAAATTCAAACATTTTGAACTTCAAAAGACATCATTAATACATGAAAAAACAGGCCACAGATTGGGAGAAAAAAATTCCAAAGCATATATATGATAAATGACTTGTATCTAAAATATATTTTAAAAGCATACTCAATTACCAGAAGAGAAAAATGCAATAAAAAATAAACAACTATTTTTGAATAGACATTTCATCAAAGAAGACATATATAGGAATGACCAAGCACATACATGATTCTCAATATTTTTAGACATTTTAGTAATGCAAGTAAAAAACACAGTGAGATCCTAATTCACTGTCACTCGAATGACTACATAAAAACACTGGACAATAACAAGTGCTGGAGAAGATGTGGAGAAATTGGAACCCTCATTCGTTGCTCAAGGGAATATAAAAAGATGCCGCTTTCACTTATTTGAAAATTAACTCCTGAGCGTCCATCCAAGAGAAATAAAAATATGTGTGTCTGTACAAAGATTTGTACATGAATGGTCACAGCAGATCATTTACAACAGCTAAAAAGTGGAAATAATACAAATGCCCATCCATGTTACAACACAGATGAACCTCAGATATAAGTAAATTCTAAAAAGCACAGATTATAGAATTCTATTTATATGAAATATCCACAAAATATAAATCTGTAGAGACAGAAAGTACATTAGTGATCACTTAGAATTGGAGTGGGAATGAAGAGTGGCTGCAGATGAACACGAGGGATCTTTATGTGGGGGTGGAAATGTTCTAAAGTTGGGTTGTGGTCTTAGTTGTACAACACTACAAATTTACTAGAAACTACTGAATTTTACACCTAAATTTGGTGACTTTTATGGTATATATATATATATGTATATTTATACTATATAATATATAATTCTATGGGTATATATATGATATATATACATCAATAAAGCTGGTAAAAAAATAAAATGGTAACTTTCAGTGTTGTGGTAAAAAGTGGAGTTTCAGTGCGTGGTGTATGGGGCTAGTTAATGAATGGCAGCTATTAGTATCACCATTGTCTTGATTTCTGACTCTTCTTTGTCATCATTTCGACTTCTTAACTACTATGTAAGATTAAGAAACCAAACTTGTATGTATACTCAAAAAATGGAGTGATAACTCACCTTTTCCTGTCACATTCTTGTGCCATTTAGATAAAAAAGAAAATGAATATGTAATATCATCACCTACAGATGGAATTATGTCCATAATTTAATTAGACCTTATCAGTATTTGAAATTATTTTCCCTAAATTCTAATCCATGAAATAAAGGCACAGTCATTTCTGTTAGAAGTCTTCACTTCATAGTGAAACCAAATTATTTAATAGTATTTGCACCAACAATCTTAGGAAGCCATTTATATTTTTAAACATTTGGTGGTTTTCTTTTATAGCTCTTGTAAAATATAAAAATAAAATTATTTTAGCTTATAGTCTATAATTAGAGATACAATCAAGAAAAGAGAACAGAAACTGAAATTCTGATAGCAGAATGAATTTTATAGGCCATTAGAAACTTTGAGAGCCACAAATTTTAATTAACATTTTATGTTTGCAAGTTGTTAGAGCCATTGCATTTTGCTGCCCTTCTATGTGTAAGAAGCATATTTTAAATAGTGAATGTAGAAAACAAAATGGGAAAAGCTCCACCAATAATCCAAATATTTCGCTTTTCTTTATGTATTCTCGAGGGTTTCTTCCAAGTTTTATGCTTGCTTCTTTTTATTACTGGGGGGCGGTAATCCTCTACTAGAGTGGGGTAAAGCAGTAAGAAAACACAGGTAAAACCAAATATTAAAAAAAAATTTTTTAACAAGAAAAGTAATGCTAAATATCTAGAATTTTGCTTCATTGCAGAGTTACTTAGCTCCTTGTTAGACTAAGGCTGGGAATCATCATGTTCTTTCACATTTCAAAATAGGCCATGATAGTGTTGGGTACAGACAAGAAAATTCCCAAGTTGCTGAAAATTACCTTTCTGTTTTAAGTAAATAAACCCTGGATTCATCTATGATTTTAAGAGGCAAGAAAAGACACTGCATGTACAAAAATTAGAAAATTAAAGCGACAAGAAAATACTACACAGTGGAGGCAATGGGCAAAATTCAGACCAATGTGCCCATTTAGGGACTCCTAATGAACGTAAGGAGGAAGAGGAGGGTGGATGTGGGGAAGGTGGTACCTCCTTCCTGCTGACACAAGGAGTGCTCTTGAGTTTCGGTCTCAAGCTCCTTTGGGAGATGAAGAAGAGTTCCTGAGTCCTTGGGTCATTTGGTAACAATGACCTGTGACCACTCCTTTCCCCTGAACCCCCAATGTCTATTAGATGAAATTGTCCTTCTGGCTAACTCTTCAGTGATGTGTAACTCACCTTCTTTTCAGGGTCTTTTTCTTTGTTTTTTTTCTGGACACTTATTGTTCTATCTGTCCAGTGTTCTCTTTTTGGGAGACACTTTCTACCCTGTTCATCTCTGCAACGCCTTCCATCCACATGATCTCTACAGAGGGTGTCATATTCTTAGCTAACGAACCTCTGGTTGATTCATCAGGGATGAGCTTCTGACCTAGGGTTGGATGATCATGATTCTTCCCTAGGAATCTAAAATGAGACTAAAATGTTTCACTTTCCCACTCCCATCTGATTCATCTCATGAACCAAAGACATAATCTTAGGTACCCACATTCATTGAAGGAACAAAAAAGCCATCCCCCCCAGGAGGATAAGAATAAAGTACACACATATAGGGAAGCAGAGAAAAGAGAAACAATCTCTTTTTATTTTAGCAAATTCAAGTTGTATTTCTGTAATGTTATTTTGAGAAGACATATTTCTAATACCAAGATTGTAGTTACATGTCCATTGAGCTCACTCCCTTGTAAGTAGAGAGTATTCACTTTGTTTAAAATTTAAACTGTGTTCTCTTCATCTAAATATTCAAGCCAGTTTCACGTAGAAGCACTCACTTTTCTTAACTGCTGTTGAGATGTTACATAGATTCATACATTGAAAGACAGAGATCTCAGAGAAGGATTTTTAGACAAATGCCACCCTTCTCAACGAGAGAGATCATTAAAAAAAATCACTGGAGATCAGATCTCTTGGCATCAGTCAAGTGAAGTCTTGCCTCCCTGTCCTTGCCAACCTATATGATATGTATTTGACATATCATATAACTAAGAAATCAGTTTTGTTGTTTAACAGCTAAGATTTTTGGAGTTTTTATACCACAACATAACCTTACCTGAACTCACTGGCGTGAATATTTATTTAGTTTTCATACTTTTTTTGACTTTTACTTACATGGAACTTATTTTATTGATATTTTATATGAGAATATAAATAAAAATAAATTTGCTTTGCATTTCATCACCACACAATTATACAATGTAATGTTGATTGGTTTTATCTATATCTATATGTTTATCTGTATCTATCTATCTATATCAAGAAGAGTAGTAGGGAATTATGTTGAGATTTTTAGTAACTTCTGTTTAAGCATAAGAACTATTCTTTGAGGGGAAGCCAGAATGGGAGTGAAAAACTGGAAACTGCACTCAATTGCAAGAAATACTAGCCCCAAAACAATTAAGGTTATGTGTATATCTATCTATATATATAAAAAGGTTATATATATGGGAAATATATATTATTAATATAATATACAGAATATATAATAATTTAATATATTGTATAATAATTTTAAAGATAATAATTTAATGTAATATTAATATTTCACAATATATAATAATTTACTATAATATTAATGTATATATATTATTTTTATGAGAGGGAAATATATATATATATATATATATATATATATATATATATATATATATAAAGGTTTTATATATATATATTTCCCTCTCGTGAAAAACCAAAGGGGCAGCACTTTGTGGGTGTAGCACCTCCATGATATGATTGCAAGAGTCTTCTTAACAACTCCTCTATGAGCTCAAGAACAAAACAAAAAATCCCCACTCATTTTTGCTCTAATTCCCATATACATATATATATATCCCTGATCTACAAATCTTGTAGATCAAGATCCTGCTACTCATTACATTGAAGTGTTGTATTTTATTTCATTGGGTGCTCCATCAATTATACTCTTTCACATTTTCTCCCAACTTCCATCAGAAGTGCACACGTACTTTGTTCATGGATCAAACACTGTTGATACCACTTTCATGGACATAGGAAAGTTTACACCAACCTTCATCTTCAGGGATTTCCATGCAGAGGCTGCATTGATAAGGAATGCATATTATCAAGGAACACTTGGCTCTGGACAAGATGGTAACAGCCATGTTATGAGATAAAAGGACAGACTCTGAATTTGGAAGCAAGTCAGAGTGTTAAATGACACTGGTGGCTGCATTTTGATATGTGTATGTACTTGGCTGGATAAAATGTTGAAAGAGAGGGGAAGAATTTGGCCCACAAGTTGCCTATATACTCCTGACCATAAATAAGTTCTTATAACTTAGTTTGTATCAGAAAGCAACCTCCACAACATTAACATTGGTCACGGTCAGGTAGCATAACAAAAAGATGAAATCATGATATTGGAAACATTAAAAAAAAACGTGGAGCTGCTTATTTCATGAAATGTTGGGAAATTACAAGTTTTTTAAAAATGGCTTTATTGAGGCTACAAGTGTTATGTTAGACCTCATAATAAGGTCTGCTATGAGGTGAATATTTTTTAAAACTGACAAATTTAAGGAGAACCCGGCAGGAAGGGTGGGGAGTCTGCTTTAGTGAGGGGTCCAGTCACACCAGTACCGCGTAACAGAGAAAAGCAGCGCACAGCCATTCTGTACTCCACAGAGAGACCAAGAGAGGGAGAAATAGAGTATACACATCAACGAAAATGCAACAAATTGGTAGAATAAACCGGAGTCTGGAAAGTAGTAGTTAATATGGTGTGAAAATATGAATGAAACTTACTGTTAAGATTCCTGGGAAAATCACAGAAACCCCTCAGGGGGCCTTAAGCTCTGATGTGTAAAACAGCAACTATATGCTCAAAGTACCAGAACAAATTGGGAACTTATCACTTCAGAAGTCAATCAGATCAAAAGGAAAATTCAACACTGGGAGCATAATGAGACAGAAATTCTAATTTACTTGACAGAAAAGGAGGATCACTTTAAATCACCATGTGGATACCAGTATTTTAAAATAGGCCAAACAGGCTAGAGAAGAACATTTCAGTAGGAGAAAAATGCCCTAATACACTATCTTATCTATCTTATATAAGCAAGCTCTGGAAACTTTTTAAAAATAATAATTTTCTTGAAGTATAACTAACCATAATGGGTTGAATAGTGTCCCCTCAAAATTCATGTCCTCCCAGAACCTCAGAATGTGACATATTTGGCATTGGGGTATTTGCAGATGTAATTAAGGTAAGGATTATGGTGAGATCCCATTAGATGAGAGTGGTCTCTAAATCAAATGAGATTGTCCTTATAAGAAACAGAAAAGAACACACACAGAGACGCAAAGGAGAACACCATGTGGAGATGGAGGCAGAGATTTGAGTGGTCAATCCAGGAAAATGCCAAGGATTGCCAGCAACCACCAGAAACTAGGGGAAAGGTATGGAACAGATAGTCCCTCAGAGCCTCCAGAAGGAACTAACCTTGCCCAAACCTTGATTTTTTGACTTCTGGCCTTCCAAAACTGTAGAGAGAAAACAATTCTGTTGTTGTAAGCCACCAAGTTTGTGAAAATTTGTTTTGGCAGCCCCTAGGAAACTAATACAGATTCTGGTACTGGGAACTAAGGTGCCATAGTAACAGATACCTAAAAATGTGGAAGTGGCTTTGAATTTAGGTAATGAGTAAAGGCTAGGAGAATTTAGAGGTTGGTGATTGGAAAATCCTAGATCATCTTGATGAGAAAGTAGAAATATGATGTTAAAGGTGATTCTGGTGAGAGCTCAGAGAGAAGTCAAAAGCATTGTAAGGAAAGTGTCTCATCATGAACATCCTATTGTTCATGAACAGAATCTTGATATAAATGTAAATATGATTATAATTATAAATATAAATCTCTCTGGTGAGACTTTAAAAGGAAATGAGGAACATATTATTGGAAATTGGAGAAAAGGTAATTTTTGTTATAAAGAGGCAGAAAACTTGGCTGAATTGTGTTCCTTCATTCTGGGTGGAAAATAGAACTTACACGCAATAAACTCGGATATGGAGCTGAAGAGATTTCCAAGCAAAGCTCCTTCCTGCTGATAGTAAAATGCCCGAGGAAAGAGAGAAATTGAACAAGGAACTACTAGGCAAAAAGGAACCAGCCCTTGATTATTTGGAAGGTTTCAAGCCAATCCAGATTACAGAGTATGAAGAAACGAGGAAATTCATTTTTGGGGGAAGTGTGCTGGGGAGAGAGGGCCAAGGTGTGGCTGGAAAACGTGTTGCAGAAGAGATTATGTAGGTGACTCCTGGGTCCACTCAACCATCTCAGCAGAAGCCCGGAATAGAGATGGGCTTATACGGGGAGATTCAGTGAAGAACTCTTTTGCCTAATGGAGTAGACCCCCTTGACACACACCAAAGACCAATGTGGTTTTTGAGAATGTTACATCAGCAGAAACACTGCCAGCTTGGACTGAAGGGAACAGAGACAGGAAGAAATGAAGGGAGGCTATTAAACTCCTGAGATTTTACAAACAGGTTGTGGGACTGATAGAACTACTTGGCTACAAACATGGGTTGACCTTCAGGAAAAAGGATGAACAGTTCCAAAGGCAGAGTGTGGACATGGAAGTAGAGCCCAGAGACACCGGCTTAGGGCCAGGGGCCAACAAGGCCACCACCATTGGCCCAAAGGACAGGGCATCAAGCCACAGAGAATCTTCTTTGAAACCTAATGGGATTTGTCCTGCTGGGCTTAGAGTTGCTTGGTGACCCCTTTCCATTCCTAGATGAAAACGAGAATGTCTATTCTGTACCTGTACCACCACTCTATTCTGGAAGAGAAAGTGTTACCAAGTCTAAGACCATACTGCTCGCTGCACGACAGGCCAGTAATCAAGAGACGAGTTGTAGGGGCAAGGAATAACGACTTTATTTGGAAAACCAGCAGACCGAGAAGATGGTGGGCTTATGCCCCAAAGAACCATCTTGCCTGAGTTAGAATTCAGGCTCCTTTTATACTAAAAGGGGAGGGAGTAAAGTCAAACACTTCCTAGTTCCCATCAGCCTCTGGAGGGGATGTGTTAATATTTTCCTCCCTGCAGTCATTCACAGGTGGGCCTGATCAGGATGTTTCCTGTGAGCTAAACAAAGGTATTTTAGCTTAATACTCATTACCTGGAAAGCAGGGTTCCCAGAGATGGGCCATTATGTATAATTCAAGCTTATAGGCAACACCCCTTTAGTGATTAACTTGTAATAGAATACAAAAGATTCTTCCATATTACAAAAGGTTGTTTTCTAGTTTCATAGGTCCACAGGTGGGGAGACAGTTTTTCCAGGCATGGACCATACTACCCAGAGTCTCACCCATGCCTGATTTAGATGATGAGATTTGGGACCTTTTATGTTGATGATATTTAGGTGAGAGTTTGAGCTTAGAGTTGATGCTGGGATGGGTTAAGGTTTTGGGGGATATTAGAATGGGGTGAATGTACTGGGCACATGAGAGGGATGTGAATGTTTACTATCATGTAGGAGCCATTACTCTTTATTGCTCTTTTATTCAGAGTTTTACTAAATTTTTTTGTTTATGTTTCATGTGAACTTTCGAATTGGCTTGACTAAAGCACCTCACCACTCACCAAAACAAAAATGAAAGCCAAAACTGTTGTTATTTTAATTGGGATCACATTACATGTATACATTAATTTAGGAATAACTAATATCTTAATGATACTAGGTCTACTTAAAACCTATTGTTTAAGACATATTTACCTGGCTAATTTATTATTGATTCCCTCTTCCCTTCTATCCATATTTCTTTTTTTTTTTTATTTATGGATCTTTGCTTTATTCAGTTTGTCAAATAAGAGCTGACAAAATGATTGCTTTCCACCCCCCAAAAAGTAGTCACAGAAGCACATCACTTATTTGAAAAAACAGTTTCCTTAGCTACAAAATTTAATTGTAGGGATCAAACAGTGGTTATTGGTCAAACCAATCGACATCAATAGCTTTGAAGTGTGCAGAAGCTAGTTTTTAAATAAAGGTGACAAATACCAATCAAATTCTTATAACACTGTTCAAGATCTAAACAAATGTGATTCTGGAAGTTGAATACAAAAGGCTAAGAGAATGAGAGTGCAGTCATCAATAAGTAAACAAAGACATAATTTTCTAAATCATTTTTAGTTAAACAGAATACATTCTAGTTTTAAAAAAAGTTTAAAGCTACATAAAACTCAGAGTAATCTAACCATTTTCTACCTGAGATCAAAACAAGTTTCTTTTTTCCTATCTAAACATAATTCTTGGCATTGAGGTAAATCTGAATTCATGTGATATACTTTGTCAAACTTTTCAAAAAATTTTAAGCCCTGCTTAGAGAGAAATTCTCATATTATATATACATATTTACATATTTTTTCTTCAAAGACTAATGACACATTTATGAGGTTAATAGGCCTGTAATGGGACCATGATACTATTTTTTTAAATTAATTAATTTATTTTGGCTGCATTGGGTCTTCATTGCTACGTGTGGGCTTTCTCTAGTTGTGGCCAGCGGGGGCTACTCTTCATCGCGCTGTGCCGGCTTCTCACTGCGGTGGCTTCTCTTGTTGCAGAGCACGGGCTCTAGGTGCGTGGGTTTCAGTAGTTGCGGTGCGTGGGCTCAGTAGCTGTGGCTCACGGGCTCTAGAGTACAGGCCCAGTAGTTGTGGCTCACGGGCTTAGTTGCTCCATGGCATGTGGGATCTTCCTGGACCAGGGCTAGAACCTGTGTCCTCTGCACTGGCAGGTGGATTCTTAACCACTGTGCCACCAGGGAAGTCCAAATGATAGTACTAATAATATGAAAATAAAAAGCCATTCATTTATACCATGTATTCCTATATGGTGCAAAATGAAATGGGATCATAGAATTTATGTACATAAATGAATCACGAAGAGTTCAGAAATTAAGCTCACTTTGAGAAAACTCATTCTATTCTTTTTTGAAGCAGAGGTTGCGAAATTGTGATGTATAACAAAAATGTTGTGTATACAGACTCCAAAACCAAGCATTGGCCTAAGTTGGCAATAAGTGCAACTTAAATAGAAATTAAACCCAACTAGATCTTCACTGTGGTTATGCAACTTCTGGCTTTAGGGTCTGCACGTTTTACTGAGGTAACAACCTCTTATCTCTTGCCTCTCCTCCTTGTGCCTGCCCCCAGTGCCCCCAGCTTCCTTTTACGTGGCTGTCTTTGGCAATGCTTGCAAATTTTGAAAGCAGAAGAACCTGCTAAGTAAATGGAGAGAATGAAAAATAACACTATATGTGATGTATGAAAACCAACCTAAGAGTATGGACTGAGAAAGAAAATACTAGAAGGAAAACTAAGCAGCAGTCTACCCTCAAGGGAAAAAGAGAAAATAAAAGAATAGGGGGGCTGTTACTCCTAGATCTTCTTCCACATCATCTCCCAATTAGAAGAGTGTGGAAACAAAATTTCAAACTCTGGAAAGGTAATGACTTTGAAGGAGGAGCTAGGGAAATGAATAAATGATAAAGAAGTACAGGGCTTCCCTGGTAGCGCAGTGGTTGAGAATCTGCCTGCCAGTACAGGGGGACACGGGTTCGAGCCCTGGTCTGGGAGGATCCCGCGTGCCGCGGAGCAACTGGGCCCGTGAGCCACAACTACTGAGCCTGCGCGTCTGGAGCCTGTGCTCCGCAACAAGAGAGGCCTCGATGGTGAGAGGCCTGCGCACCGCGATGAAGAGTGGCCCCCGCTTGCCACAACTAGGGAAAGCCCTCGCGCAGAAACTAAGACCCAACACAGCCATAAATAAATAAATAAATTTTTTTTAAAAAAACGTACAGCAGTAGCTTTAGCTGTCAGTGAGTTTCTTTGCTCTGGCATTGGCATTGTCAATACGATGTTTGTTGGTGTTAGCCTTTTCTGTGATCCGTTCTATTTGTCGATTTTGAGCCTCAATCTCATTGCCCATGTCCAGGGCCATGTTTTTTAGATTTCCTAGGATACTTCCCACTTGATTCAGGTTCTCTTCCATTTCATCTTCCCTGGCATCATTTGTTATACTATTACATGGGCATATACAAAGGCCACAGCACTAGTTTAAGTTCTGTTAAAGTCTTCTCTGCTTCTCTCATGTCTTTGTTTATTTGGTCCATGCCTTCTTCTGTGTGTTTTAGTTGTTCCCCTTGTTCATCCAGCATAGTGATAGTCTTGATTCCTGTATCCTGAGACTCAATGTCTAAACCCAGGATTCTCCTCGTACTTTCCGGAGACTCATCAGTAACCTGGTTAGCCTTCAGCTGAATTTCTTCTGCTGACAGATTATCCATGATGAATTAAAACTCTTGATAGGTGCAGAAACTGAAATGTAGATATTCAAGCAGTTCTGGCCACGCCCTTCTGGCCGCAGCAGCTTGGACACCTGCAGGCCGAACTCCCACCCATATTTCTTGAAATCCTTCTCCTTTTTATGCCTAGTCTGTTCATTTATTATCTCAGTTCTTGATATTCTAAAGGATACAAAGTAGAATCATATTCTGCTCTCAAGCTGTCTATAATTTCATAATGAAGATAAGGTATCTGCATTTATAATTCAAATCTGAGAGAGAAAATAGTAAGTATCCCACAAAACAGAAAACCTTCTTTAGAATCTAAACAGCCTATAACGAAAAGCAAAGATCTCCACTCCCCTTTCCTATTTATTGGACTGTTTATTAGAGTAGTGCACCAGTGGGCAGTGGAAAGTGGATGTGTATGAACTTTGGAATACGCAGACCTGAATTAATTGCCTAGGGGTAAGGGCTAGGTAAGGAAACTTGAGTCAAATTTTGGAACCAGTTCTCTTGCTTTCCTAATGGACATCCCCATATCTTCTTTTTAGAGCTGTTGAGGGATGAAAAGAAATACACTTTGTAGCATATCTATTATATAATGCATGCCCTTTAAATCATACTGTCTCCTCTGGTACACTTCTCATCTAAATTCAATGAGCCCACTGCAATGGACACAGCCCATCAAGGAAAAATATTTAATTTAAAGGTACCCTGAGAACTGTATATCTGTGTGTTGTTTGTATATCCTTCTTTAAAGCTATAAAAAAAAACACTTGAAATTTCAAAGCATTAAGTATCATGACTAAAAATAAAGTAAATAGAACAAAAAAGACTTATGTTCTATCAAATACAAGTTTTCTTCATGTAGGTTTTGTACATTGCTTTAAACATTCGTCATACTTTTGATTTTTTTGCTATTGTTCTTGTTATGAAAATGAAGTGATTTCTTCCATGTATCTTCTCAATTGTTGTTGATTACAAATGTATCTTTTTATAGTGCAAGTCTGTCTAGAATAGAATTCTTTAGCACAGGCAAAAGTGATACAAGTATAAATGCAGATTTTCTTCTGCAACTCAGCCTAAGTTAATGTGGACTGTTAATCCATAGCTTCTTATCAGAAGTGCACTAAGGGAGTATATGTCTAGGATATAATTATACTGCAGATCTGTTGATGATTGTAAAACTATTGATCTCCCTTCATTCATTTTATTTTATCTTCTTAAATTTGTGTGGATTTAACCATAAATCCAAAAGATAAGTTATTGCTGTCAGGGTTGGGGTTGTGTAGTAAGTATATAATAAATTGTTCCTGTGGACCACAAAATTCTTGAGGCTTGATCTGCTGAAGTGACAAATGGAAAGATAGCATCTGTTTTAAATATTAGCTGCTAGTGGGAGAGGCAGGATCAAAACCACAATGTCCACTGTGTGTGTGTGTAGGGGGGCCTTTTTAACAGCTTTACTGACATATAATTCACATACCATAAAATTCACTCATTTATTCAATGTTTTTCTAGTACAGTAACAGAGAGTGCCAACATCATGATTAACTAGTTTTAAAACATTTTCATCACTCTCCCAAAGAAACCTATACTCACCATCAGCTACTCTATATCTGCTATTCCCTGCCCAACTCTGTCCCTACTTCTGGTAATTAGTAACTATGAATACACTTTCTGTCTTTAGACATTTGCCTTTTCTGGAAATTTAATATAAATGAAATCATCTGTGTTCTTTTCTGACTAGACTCTTTACTTAGAATAATATTTTCAAAGGTTCATCCATGTTGTAGAATATATCAATACTTCCTTATTTTGCTGATTATTTCAGTGTATGATATACCATATTTAAATATTTTATTTATTTATTTATTTATTTATTTATGGCTGTGTTGGGTCTTCGTTTCTGTGTGAGGGCTTTCTCCAGTTGCGGCAAGCGGGGGCCACTCTTCATCGCGGTGCGCGGGCCTCTCACTATCGCGGCCTCTCTTGTTGCGGAGCACAGGCTCCAGACGCGCAGGCTCAGTAGTTGTGGCTCACGGGCCCAGTCGCTCCGCTGCATGTGGGATCCTCCCAGACCAGGGCTCGAACCCGTGTCCCCTGCATTGGCAGGCAGACTCTCAACCACTGTGCCACCAGGGAAGCCCCGATATACCATATTTATATGTCCCTTCGTCAGTTGATGGACATTTGGTCGTTGCCATTTTTTTGGCTCTGATGAATAATGCTGATATGAACATTCAAATGCAAGTTTTTTCTATGGACATATGTTCTCACCTTTCTTGGGTATGTATTTATGAGTGTAATTGCTGGATCATATAGTAATTCTGTGTTTAACATTTTGAGGAACTGCCAAACTGTTTTCTAAAGCAGATGCATCGTTTCATATTCTCATCAGCAATATATGAGGATTCCAATTTCTTCACATCCTCACCAACATCTGCTTTTGTCTTTTTTATTTTAGCCATCCTAATGGGTGAAAAGTGGTATCTCATTATGGTTTGAATCTTCAGTTCCCTAGCAACTGATGATTTTGAACATTCCTGTGTGCTTGTTGCCATTTTTATATTTTCTTCAGAGAAATGTCTACAAATACTTAGTCCATTTTTAACATGAGTTATTTATCTTATTACTCAGTAGTATAAGATCTTTATGCATTCTGAATATGTCTGCTATCAGATATATGCTTTGTAAACATTTTCTCCTATTCTGCAGTTTGTCTCATTATTTTTTTGATAGTACTAATTATTTGATAGATAGAAGCACAAAGCCTTTTAATTTTGATGAAATCTAATTTATCTTTTTTCTTTTTTCACTTTTTTGTGGTGTCCCATCTAAGAAGTCATTGCTTGACCCAGTCATAAAGATCTGTTTCCATGTTTTCTTCCAAGATAAAAAACTCTTTTTGAAAAGGAAACAAAATATTCTTTTATATACAAATAATAAAATAAACCTCATTTAAATTTCACTTGAAATTTTCTGAAGTAGGAATTTGAGGTTACAGTTATTGGCTTAACATTTACGGAACAAAGGGAAATTCTCCATATTTAACTTCTTTAAAATGGTCCAAACTTTCCGATAAACCTAAAATGTGAAGTTGTTCTTCTTGATAAAGTAGACTGGTGAATTATTGATGTATAAAGGACAATAGAAATCATGTATTGTGTATTAATTTACTCTACTTTGGAAAAGTCATTATAAAGAATTCAAATTTGTAAACTCTGCAAACATTACTCAGATCGCTTTAAACCTTTGTAAAGCCAATGTCTCTCATTTCTGTTATTGCTCTGACTTGAGTACTGAGGTAAGGAGACTAAACACCACATGCAAAAATATAAAGTGAGTCTGCCTTTACAAATCAAGGGCGTCAGCCCTACACTGGTCAATGAGTGATGACCACAAGAATGCTTTAGTTCTTAGAATTGATAAATTTTTACTCACTAAATAGAGAACCAGTTGAATGAACATGAATGAGGCTCCTTGCATAGTGCGTCCTTGGATGTAGGTTGATCATTGGGAGGGGGCCTTCCAGGAGGAGGGAATCAACCTTGGGGTAGGGAACTGCATCAGTGCAGGGGTGGGGGTGGAGGGAAGCCCACTTCAGTGACAGGAGCAGAGGCAGGGGTGAGGAGAGAGGTAGGGAATACAACTAGGCTGGGCACATGTCAGAACCACCACGAGACACAGTCTTAAATTTTATGAAGGAAGAATTTGAAGGCTACGTTTGCTGACTCACCATTTATTGAGCAGCCCCAAACTCCCTTGGTTAAATAATGTGCTGTGACCCAACTTGATAGTTTTCTCTTCAATAGGCAACTTAGGTAGAGGGATCAGCAATTTCCCATCAGTGGCAGGAAGTGCCCACCCAAGGGAGACATGGAGTTTGGGAACAGAGAGCGCAAGCATGTGGTGCTCCCACTTTCTTCACTGCCCCCAGGGTGCTCAGTACTCAGTGTCCTCACTGAGCCCCAAGAGCCTGTCCTTAACCCAGGTGTTCAGGCAAAGGAGGAGTGGGATAGGTGGTCCCCTGAGACCCCCTGGTTCCTCCAGCGCACACAGAGGCCCACCTGCACAAAACCAAATCACTGTCACGCTTGAGACTTTTGTGGTATTGATTATGAATATACCCGATACAGAATGCTATACTAAAATGGTAAAGAAATGAATTTGAAGCACTTTAGAAGTAAATGTACTAAAACATTAACCTCATTTATGGGAGCAGGGTTTTCAAAGGACATGTTTCCGTTTAAATACATTTTGTATTTTCCAAATATTTTATAATAAGCATGAATTTCTTTTATAATTAGAAAAGGTTAGTTTAATAGTTTAAAAATTATAATTTAGGAGGGAAAAATTAGGAGGTTGGGATTAACATACACACATTACTACATATAAAATAGATAATCAACAAGGACCTACTGTATAGCACAGGGAACTCTACTCAGTACTCTGTAATAACCTATATGGGAAAAGAATCTGAAAAAGAATAGATATATGTATATGTATAACTGAATCACTTTGCTGTACACCTGAAACTAACACAACATTGTAAATCAACTATACTCCAATATAAAATAAAACTTTAAAAAAATTATTACAATTTAATAGTTACATTTAGTATATAATTAGTATGGTTAGAAATATAATTAGTATAGTTAGAAAATGTTAGCTTTTAAAATAAATAGGCAAGGAAACTCTATGTTATTTCAAATTTCCCGAACTTTTAGCATATAATAACCCATGTGAATAAGTTCCCACCCATGGCTGAATTAGGTATATGTTCTGATGTTTGCGGCATTTCACTGTTAGTATTCCCAGACTCTACATTGTCCAAGATATCATCATTAGTGAACTGCAAAACTAGAAATTGAACCCCATTTTCTGATTCTAGATCCCATTTGATAGACTTTCCTGAGTCAATATTTGTATCCTGATTCAGATATGTTTTATTCATCTGTTGGAATAGGCTGAATTAAACTGCTGCTGGTGATGGGGATTTATTGTCACCTAGTAACACACAGGTATCTAAGACCACGGGCGTTATTGAGTCAGGAATAACTGAAAGTGAGGTGATGCTGGTGTTATATGAAGAATATAAAAGTGTAAGGAAATTACTCTGTATTGATTGCACCTTGGGGAGACACAGACTGCTTCACTATTTCAAATCTCATTCACGTTTGTTATTGCTGAAACAAGACTCCAGTTCATTAATGCCCTACTGCTTGCTAGATTTCTTCTAACCAGGGAACTATTTGAGCATCTCCCAGGCAGGACTCCCACATGCTGCAGTGTTAAATAATGAACACACAAATGGTTTTATCTTCCCATTTACTAAAGATTTTATGTTCTTTCTTACAGTAAATATAAAGACATACTTTTTTAATGCTTCATAGCTTAAAAATATGTTAGTATAGAGTAGACAACAAGATATTGTTATTATTGATCCCAATTCTTGTTATTTATGATATTTGCTTTTAAACTAGCAATGCTTTACTAATCAATATATGTGATACATAAAATAAACTATTTCAGCTTATATTATTTTCTCCAGTACTTTAATAGAGATAATTGGAGTTGTGAGTAGCTCATATTATACTTTTAATATCCTGTTTTTTCTCACTTTGATAATCTGATTTCCAATTATTTAGCTAATTTAGAAAATTTTCTATGCTATTTTCAAAATACATTAATAAATAACTGCTAATCACTTTTTCCATCGACCAGTATTTTTCATTAATTGGGATTTCTGAATAGTACAGTGCCAACTGAGGTACTAAATAAAGCATTCAATAAATATTCATTGTATAAATGAATAACTTGATTATTCTGAGGTACTAGAGTGCCATCTGAATAATCAACTTTTCAAAATTATTTTCTTTTGAAAAAATATTAATTTCTTTTCAAAATTACTTTCTTTACATTTCAATGTGTATTTTGTGCAATCTAACTTTCACGTATTACTTTATTTTTTAATTAAATGTATTATACTAAATGTTTAATTTTTCCAAGCGATTATTCACCATGCATTGAACCTGCTTACATCAATAAAATAATACAACTGGAACATTCAATAAATTTGGGAGTCATTTTTACATTAAAAGATTTCCATATATTTCTAAGAAAGTGAATGCAGCCATACTTTCTTTGTTCACAAGTCATAAGAAACATAGTAATAATTTACTTATGAAACCAGAATCTCAGGCTGTAAAGATGCCAAAGAGCATGGTATGACTGTGGCTTGTGAAACCATATCCAGGAGGAATCAGTTATGACACTCTCATACCTCTCCTCTTCCCTGTGCCCAGGACGGAAGTGCTGCAGTTTGAGAGAGATGTGAGAAGTCCAGGAAATAGTGCAGAAGAGAAGCTAATCCACTTAAAGTCTCCACATCTAAATAATGAACGATCAAAAATAAGAATAACCTCAGAAGTATTTGAAGAGATTGAGAATTTCTTTAGTGTGTTTTTTAAAGAATTAGTAACTGCAAATCATTGGGAAAATATGGAAACAATATTGTAATCAAAAGAGAGGCTCCATGTTTTGATGTAAAACTTAGCCCTACTTGAAAACAACTAGGGAAGAAATGTCTCTTCCTGGCTGAGAGTGGAATGCAGTTGGTCACGGCAGACCAATGGCCCCAGTAACAAAAACTAGTAAAAGTAGAATAAATTATAAAAAAAAGAATATGTATTTAAAAGCATCAGAGATATACAGAAGCAACAGTACTGAATGAACTAAAATTTCAGAAGGCAAGAACTTCCAGAGGTGAGCCGACGATAGGCAGTGTTTCCCCTGTTGTCAGGGTTTGGCCGAGCAAAGGGCTGGGCTGCTGCTGGAGAAAACAAAAACTAACAAAGATTTTAGCGGTCACATGGAGCTGCAATAAAATAATTAGAGACTCTGGGGACCTCAAACATATGAACAATTTTCCTAGAAAACATTTGCTGATTTCTACATGAGAGGTGAAAAGGCATATTATAAAAACTTATAAAAGGCAGAGTAAAATCTCCACTAGTTTCATAATCTTTAGGAAAAAAACATTTCCCTGTGCCCTCCATCCTAGTGAAGGTGAACAGACCCAGAAAATAAAACAGACTGGGAAGAAAGTTCTAGAGAGTGGTGAATTGACACTGAGGAACACAGCTGTGTTTCACTTGGACGTATTTTGTGCTTTTGTCAGAAGGCATCTTCCGAGGGACAGAGTAGTTGGGAGAGATTCTGACACTTAGCAAAATGCCTTTCAGATTCATCCATGTTATTATGTGAATCAACAACTCATTGTTTCTTATTTATGAGCGGTATTCCATTGTACAGGTGGACCACAGTTTGTTTAGTTTCTCATCTCTTCAAGGATATCTTGATTGTTCCCAATTTTTGTCAACTGTAAGCAGTCATGTACAGGCCATTTTTGTGTGAATATAATTTTTCAATTAACTTGAGTAAAGCATAGGAGTGAGATTACTGGGTTGTAACATAAGCATATGTTTAACTTTACAAGAAGCTGTCTTCCAAAGTGGCTCTGCCATTTTGGATTCACATCAGCAGTGAATGAGAATTCCTGTTCTGCATACTCAGTATTTAGTGTCATCATTTTATTGTTTTAATTTTACTAATTCTAACTGTGGTATCTCATTCTGATTTTAATTTGCATTTCCCTAAAACCAGTGATGTTGTGTTCCGTTGATATTTTTATTCCAGGCTGGTTAGTGTGGTGCTTGGGATGGAGGTTGGATGATCGTTGAATTCTCTGATTATTTAATTAAACCTCAGTTTTAAGCAGTCACTCTGAATCTGGGTCTTGGGAGATGGACCTCACTCGTGTTCTTGTCCCTCCTCCAGGTTCCGTGGATTTCCATCAGCCCCCTCCCCTATGGTTTGGCCACTCTTCCCTCTGAAGATTGAGGTTTTATTCATTTGGAAAGATAGGGGAGGTGGATCTGGGTAGATTTTCAGTGGTGGCCTCCATTGTTCTTCCCCAGCTCCCCAGACTGCACGTTTAACTGATCTTCCCCCTTTAAATTAAGATCTTTGTTCTTTAGGATAAATAAGGAGGGAGGGGTCTGGGTGGGGTTTTGGCAGTGGCTGCTGTTCCCTCTGCCAGCCAGTACCTTTCTCAGCATTCTCCCCATCTTCCCTGTGGTTGTCTGGTGGGGTTTCTAGAGGGAAAAGACTGCAAGACGGCAAAATCCCGCCCTCATATCAGAGGCTTCACACTCTCAGTATAGCCCATGCTTCGACAATTTGTTTAAAATGTCTTGTTTAACATTTCTACCTATTTATATGTTATGTGGCAACTTCTGTCTCAGGTAAGCAAATGTTCTGGTGCTGTTCTCCCTACAGATTCTCGTCGATCAGCTGTGTCCTCAGTTCTCTTATAGTCTCATGAAAATTAGTTAGCTTCCAGTTTTACAGCTTTTTTCTTGTTTTAAGGATGGGGGCAATCCTCTTTCTAACTCCTTACATCACCAATCTAAAACCGAAGTCCAGTTTTCAAATTTTGAAGCTGTTGGCTGATAGACTAAGCTACAAATCTTTAAAGGGCAAAAATGAGTCTCTCTTAAACCCATCTTTTGTGTTTTATTTTAAATAATGTACTTTTAAATTCTAGAATATCTACTTTAAGGCTATGTTGTTTGGAGAATCTAACAACCTGTCAATTGAAAGCTATTGAGGGCCCAGCCTTAGAAAGAAGGATGAGGGAGAGGTAAACGAAATCGTACCCAAACTGAAATTTACTAATTGGATGGAAGCAACCAGCCCCTTATGGTTTCTGTCTAATAGAAGAAATGGATATGTAATAGAAGGTACCATCTAGATCCTCAAATGTTCTTTTATCCAAAATCTGTGACATGCGATTAAAAATTACAAGACATGCAACAAGGTAACATGGTGTGGCTAAACCCACAAGAAAAAAGAACAGATAGTAGAAAAGTTCAATGGATGATCCAAAAGGTAACCTTAGCAGACAGGACCTCTAAGTAATTATGATTAATATGCTAAAAGCATAGAGAAAAAGACACAAAAATGATTGAATGGATGATTTTATCAAAGAATTTAGACATTCTATAGAAGTAAAACCCGTAACTTAAAAAAAAAAAAAAAAACCTGTAACTTAAAATTGAAAAATGTGATATCTAAAATTAAGAACAAAATGGATAGCTTTAAGAACAGATTGAATAGAACAGGATTACTGAACTGTTCAATAGAAAATGCCCAAAGTATGGCATTTCTTGAAATGAATTCAGGAGAATTTTTTTTTTTATTTTATTAAGCCAAATGATAACTCTTTTTAAAAAGTCTGAAATACCTATCATGAAACGTGATGATAATTACATCTAAAACTTTTATCTATTTCCTAGTAAGTATTATGATTAAAGTAATCCACAAACCCATACTGACAGTGTTAAATTAGTTATAAGTAAAAATATGATTGAAGAATCATTTAGCTCAGAAACCTTAAAAACAGCAATAGTATAATACAAAAAATTACACTTGGTAGAAATAATCAGCACAAAATAATATTGATGACAGGTAAAATTTACATGGTAAGATTTTAATTTGGTAAAATGTTGATAAATAATTAAAAATTCTGACAATGTTTAAATGTTTAAAATCTTTTTAAATTAAATTAAATTTTTTTTATTTTTAATTTTTTTAACATCTTTATTGGAGTATAATTGCTTTACAATGGTGTGTTAGTTTCTGCTGTATAACAAAGTGAATCAGCTATATGTATACATATATCCCCATATCTCCTCCCTCTTATGTCTTCCTCCCACCCTCCCTATCCCACCCCTCTAGGTGGACACAAAACACCAAGCTAATCTTAAATAATTGCACTTAGTTAACAACTACAGACAAAACAAAATGCACATTTAGATAAGACAGACAGTAAACTTTGGTCATTAAATTAAATTTTTTTCTATAATAGTAATTCACTAAGGAATTGGAACCAGTGAAATTACTTTTAATGCAATTTTTAAAATGTAGAAATTAGACTTTATCTACAGTTGAAATACATTTAAGGAAGACAATATTAATTGAATATTTTAAATGAAATAAAATGGCAATTTTGATATGATTTTGATTAAAGTTTTGTATTCTTTTGATAAATATGAAAGTAGTGGGGTCAAAATATGAATTGCATGAAGATGACAGGAGCAAAGCTATGGAATCAAGATATTTTATAATATCAGGTTTTCTAATCTTTTGCCTTGAATTTTGGAAGGCTTTCATCCTTCTCTGAGAAGCAAACAGACAGTTCACTTACTTTTGAACCCTAGCTCTGAGTACAGGAAAGCCACTTTATTTTGGAAAAAACAACAACAACAACATACTTTTCCAATTTCCTTTTCCTTTAACAATCTTTTAAACTCTCAAATGATTTAAGTAATTTCTTCTAATGTCAATAAGTTACTGCGAAATGGCCTCAATTCCAAAACTTCTGTATACTTCTCTAGGTTTGAGGAAATCTAGATGTATATTCTGGTATTAAAAATGAGAAAATTGGTCAAACTTATTTTATAAAGTAATTATATATCTCACTAGTTATATGATCTTAAGCAATTATTAAAACCTCTTGAGCCTCTATTTCTTCATTTGTAGTACAGACTGAATAATACTTAGCTCATACATTTCATGTGAAGATTAAATAGAACATAATTTGTAAGTCACTTGGCATGTAAATATTTGATAAATTATCATTTGTCTTCTTTCCAGTAAGAAAAATTGTGAACCAAAACTAGTTCATTAATTTTTTATTTAGATCAACTTCTATTCAATTTTGCACTCAAATTATCTTTATATTCAAACTCCAAATTCAGTATTTAACTCAGGTCCCATTGATAAGTTACGTGGTATACTATACATTTAACCCTGAGTCGGGTGGGCTCTTTAAATTATAAGGAGTGAAGTCAGTCTTGCTATTTCAGTGAGCATTTGTTGTAGGACACATGTGTCAAGGAGGGAGACAAAACTCATGCCAGCAGAAGGACAGCTTGTCCACATGGAGACTGGTTGTTTAATGAGGGAACTGTGGGGATCCAACAGAGCTTAACAGACCTGGGTATCTCATTGTCCCTTCATGGTGGGAGACATTTTCCATAGTGTACAGCCTTCAATCTCTACAGTCATATAATAAACTGTTAGCATGGTTGTTCAGTCCACTTTTTCAGTATAGAATGTGCTAAATAATGTGACAGGTTGAAACAGAGAAGTAGATTTTTATTTCAGAGAGGTGTTTTTTTAAAAAACATTCCTAAGAATAAGATAGAATACATGAAAGAATATGGGAGGTGGGAAATAAGATTCTCACACCTCTTAGGAAAAGCACTTTCTGGTGAGAGAATTGTGTGGATGTGATGACTGTTTTTCCTGAGTGGCAAGATGATAGCTGTTGCTTCAACAATGTCAGGCATCAATGAAAATGTGGCACTGATGTGTGGATCACTGTCACTGTTGAACCACTATTCCAAAAAATTGTAAGAGGCAGCAAACTCCAAAACAGAGTATTATTAGCAACACATTTTAGCTCTTAAATTACAAATTTTGATGACAAAATTTAGGGCAAAGACAAAGGAAAATGAAATCCAGAGACTGGAGTTTTGATTTTAGCTATATCATCTTAGGTTAGTCTCTTAAACACACTGGCTAATCTTCTTTATCTGACTAATAAAGGAATTAGAGCAGACTCAGTTTGCAAACTCAAATAATTTCAAGTTTCAGGCAGGTAAAATCAGCAATTGATAGTTATTTGACAGCCAAGGTGAATTTTCACAAACATAGAAAAAGCCAATTTCTATACCTGTTAGGAGTCAGAATGGTGACTGGGGTTACCCTGGTGCTTGCATAGTCAAAATGCATTTAGAAGTGTGTGTCTTTGTATGTGTGTAACTAATTAAGATATCTTCAGGGGCATAGCATTTTATGATAAAATCCTCTTTAGAATAAATTTAAGTTTTAAAATTCTATGATTTTTATAATGTTATCTCTAATTTGAACATCATAATCAGAGGAGATTGTTTTTTTTAATATTTAACTTTATTTATTTATTTATGGCTGTGTTGGGTCTTCGTTTCTGTGCGAGGGCTTTCTCTAGTTGCGGCAAGCGGGGTCCACTCTTAATCTCGGTGCGCGGGCCTCTCACTGTCGCGGCCTCTCTTGTTGCGGAGCACAGGCTCCAGACGCACAGGCTCAGTAATTGTGGCTCACGGGCCTAGTTGCTCTGCGGCATGTGGGATCTTCCCAGACCAGGGCTCGAACCCGTGTCCCCTGCATTGGCAGGCAGACTCTCAACCACTGCGCCACCAGGGAAGCCCCAGAGGAGCTTTTAAGCTGACTTCTCTTGTTTCAAATTTCATAACACTCAGTATTTTAAGATTTTCCTCTTTTATGGAAATGATAAACAACAAACAGATATTAGAGGAGTTTTGGAACAGCTATATGCAAAATCATGCTGCCTCTTTATCTAGAAGAAAATCAGGATCAATGTGAATACTGCTATGCCTGATTTTATTTCATTCTCTAGGAATTAATTTTTAACAGCTTTATTAAGATATAATTCACATACCATAAAATTCCTCCATTTAAAGTACAAACTCAATTTTTTTTTAGTGTAGCATCAGAGCTGTGCAATCATAACTACTGCCTCATTTTAGAATATTTTCGTCACCCCCACAAAAAACACCCGTATCCATGAGCAGTCATTCTCCATGCCCCACCCCTACTACCGCCTAGCATCTGGCAAACACTAATCTACTTTCTGTATCTATAGATTTCCCTATTCTGGAAATTTCATATAAATGGAATCATATGGTAGGTGGCATTGTGTGTCTAGTTTCTTTCACTCAGCATAATGTGTTCAAGGTCCACCCACGTTGTTGCATATATCAGTATTTAATTCCTTTTAATTGTAGAATGATATTCCTCTGTATGGGTATATCACATTTTATTTATTCATTAATCAATTTATGTTTCCACATTAGTTATATGGGTAAAGCTACTATAAACATTCATGTACAAGTTTTTGTATGGATGTATGTTTTCATTTCTCTTGGGCATATACTTAAGTGTAAAATTGCTAAGTCATAGAGTAACTCTATGCTTAACATTTGAAGAAACTGTCAGACTCTTTACCAAAGTGGCTATACAATTTTAAATCCAACCAACAATATATTAGGCTTCTGATTTCTCCACATCCTTGCCAACACTTGCTTTTTTTAACATCTTTATTGGAGTATAACTGCTTTACAATGGTGTGTTAGTTTCTGCTTTATAACAAAGTGAATGAGCTATACATATACATATATCCCCGTACCTCTTCCCTTTTGCCTCTCCCTCCCACCCTCCCTCTCGCACCCCTCTAGCGGGTCACAAAGCACCGAGCTGATCTCCCTGTGCTATGTGGTTGCTTCCCACTAGCTATCTATTTTACATTTGGTAGTGTATATATGTCTATGCCACTCTCTCACTTCGTCCCAGCTTACCCTTCCACCTCCCCGTGTCCTCAAGTCCATTCTCTATGTCTGTATCTTTATTCCTATCCTGCCCATAAGTGCTTCAGAAACTTTTTTTTTTTTTTTTAGATTCCATATATATGTGTTAGCATATGGTATTTGTTTTTCTCTTTCTGACTTACTTCATTCTGTATGACAGACTCTAGGTCCATCCACCTCACTACAAATAACTCAAATTCGTTTCTTTTTCTGGCTGAGTAATATTCCACTGTATATATGTGCCACATCTTCTTTATCCATTCATCTGTCAATGGACACTTAGGTTGCTTCCATGTCCTGGCTATTGTAAATAGAGCTGCAGTGAACATTGTGGTACATGACTCTTTTTGAATTATGGTTTTCTCAGGGTATATGCCCAGTAGTGGGATTGCTGGGTCATATGGTAGTTCTATTTTTAGTTTTTCAAGGAACCTCCATGCTGTTCTCCATAGTGGCTGTATCAATTTACATTCCCACCAACAGTGCAAGAGGATTCCCTTTCTTCCACACCCTCTCCAGCATTTCTTGTTTGTAGATTATTTGATGATGGCCATTCTGACTGGTATGAGTTGATACCTCATTGTAGTTTTGATTTGCATTTCTCTAATGATTAGTGATGTTGAGCATCCATTCATGTGTTTGTTGGCAATCTGTATATCTTCTTTGGAGAAATGTCTATTTAGGTCTTCTGCCCATTTTTGGATTGGGATGTTTGCTTTTTTTGATATTGAGCTGCATGAGCTGCTTGTAAATCTTGGAGATTAATCCTTTGTCAGTTGATTCATTTGCAAATACTTTCTCCCATTCTGAGGGTTGTCTTTTCATCTTGTTTATGGTTTCCTTTGCTGTGCAAAAGCTTTTAAGTTTCATTAGGTCCCATCTGTTTATTTTTGTTTTTATTTCCATTTCTCTAGGAAGTGGGTCAAAAAGAATCTTGCTGTGATTTATGTCATAGAGTGTTCTGCCTATGTTTTCCTCTAAGAGTTTGATAGTGTCTGGCCTTACATTTAGGTCTTTAATCCATTTTGAGTTTATTTTTGTATATGGTGTTAGGGAGTGTTCTAATTTCATTCTTTTCCATGTAGCTGTCTAGTTCTCCCAGCACCACTTATTGAAGAGGCTGTCTTTTATCCATTGTATATTCTTACCTCCATTATCAAAAATAAGGTGACCATATGTGTGTGGGTTTATGTTGGGGCTTTCTATCCTGTTCCATTGATCTATATTTCTGTTTTTGTGCTAGTACCATACTGTTTTGATTATTGTAGCTATGTACTATAGTATGAAGTCCGGGAGCCTGATTCCTCCAGCTCCGTTTTTCTTTCTCAAGATTGCTTTTTCTCTTAGGGGTCTTTTCTGTTTCCATACAAATTGTGAAATGTTTTGTTCTAGTTCTGTGAAAAATGCCATTGGTAATTTGATAGGGATTGCATTGAATCTGTAGATTGCTTTGGGTAGTATATTCATTTTCATAATGTTCATTCTTCCAAACCAAGAACATGGTATGTCCTTCCATCTGTTTGTATAATCTTTAATTTCTTTCATCAGTGTCTTACAGTTTTCTGCATACAAGTGTTTTGTCTCCTTAGGTAGGTTTATTCCTAAGTATTTTATTCTTTTTATTGCAATGGTAAATGGGAGTGTTTCCTTAATTTCTCTTTCAGATTTTTCATCGTTAGTGTATAGGAATGCAAGAGATTTCTGTGCATTAATCTTCTGTCCTGCTCCTTTACCAAAATCATTGATTAGCTCTAGTATTCTAGTAGCATCTTTAGGATTCTCTATGTATAGTATCATATCATCTGCAAACAGTGACAGCTTTACTTTTTCTTTTCCAATTTGAATTCCTTTTATTTCTTTTTCTTCTCTGATTGCTGTGGCTAAAACTTCCAAAACTATGTTGAATAATAGTGGTGAGAGTGGACAACCTTGTCTTGTTGCTGATCTTAGAGGCAATGGTTTCAGTCTTTCACCATTGAGAACGATGTTGGCTGTGGGTTTGTCATATATGGCCTTTATTATGTTGAGGTAAGTTCCCTCTATGCCTACTTTCTGGAGGGTTTTTATCATAAATGGGTGTTGAATTTCGTTGAAAGCTTTTTCTACATCTATTGAGATGATCATATGGTTTTTCTCCTTCAATTTGTCAAAGTGGTGTATCACATTGATTAATTTGCATATATTGAAGAATCCTTGCATTCCTGGGATAACCCCACTTGATCATGGTTTATGATCCTTTTAATGTGCTGTTGGATTCTGTTTGCTAGTATTTTGTTGAGGATTTTTGCATATATGTTCATTAGTGATATTGGACTGTAGTTTTCTTTTTTTTTGGCATCTTTTCTGTTGTGGTATCTGGGTGATGGTGGCCTCGTAGAATGAGTTTGGGAGTGTTCCACCCTCAGCTATATTTTGGAAGAGTTTGAGAAGGATAGGTGTTAGCTCTTCTCTAAATGTTTGATAGAATTCGCCTGTGAAGCCATCTGGTCCTGGGCTTTGTTTGTTGGAAGATTTTTAATCACAGTCTCAATCTCAGTGTTTGTGATTGGTCTGTGTATATTTTCTGTTTCTTCCTGATTCAGTCTCAGAAGGTTGTGTTTTTGTAAGAATTTGTTCATTTCTTCCAGGTTGTCCGTGTTATTGGCCTGTAGTTGCTTGTAGTAATCTCTTATGATCCTTTGTATTTCTGCAATGTCACTTGTTACTTCCCCTTTTTCATTTCTAATTCTATTGATTTTGAGTCTTCTCCATTTTGTTTCTTGATGAGTCTGGCTAATGTTTTACCAATTTTGTTTACCTTCTCAAAGAACCAGCTTTAACTTTATTGATCTTTGCTATTATTTCCTTCATTTCTTTTACATTTATTTCTGATCTGATCATTATGATTTCTTTCCTTCTGCTAACTTTGGGGATTTTTTGTTCTTCTTTCTCTAATTGCTTTAGGTGTAAGGTTAGGTTGTTTATTTGAGATGTTTGTTGTTTCCTGAGGTAGGATTGTATTGCTATAAACTTCCCTCTTAGAACTGTTTTGCTGCATCCCATGGGATTTGGGTCATTGTTTTTTCATTGTCATTTGTTTCTAGGTATTTTTTGATTTCCTCATTGATTTCTTCAGTGATCTCTTGATTATTTAGTAGTGTATTGTTTAGCCTCCATGTATTTGTATTTTTTACAGATTTTTTTCCTGAAATTGATATGTAGTCTCCTAGCGTTGTGGTTGGAAAAGATACTTGATAAGATTTCAGTTTTCTTAAATTTACCTAGGCTTGATTTGTGACCCAAGATATGATGTATCCTGGAGAATGTTCCATGAGCACTTGAGAGGAAAGTGTGTTCTATTGTTTTGGGATGGAATGTCCTATAAATATCAATCAAGTCCATCTTGTTTAATGTATCATTTAAAGTTGTGTTTCCTTATTTATTTTCATTTTGGATGATCTGTCCATTTGTGCGAGTGGGTTGTTAAAGTCCCCTAGTATGATTGTGTTACTGTCGATTTCCCCTTCTATGGCTGTTAGCATTTGCCTTATGTATTGTGGTGCTCCTATGTTGGGTGCATAAATATTTACAATTGTTATATCTTCTTCTTGAATTCATCCCTTGATCATTATGTAGTGTCCTTCTTTGTCTTTTGTAATAATCTTTACATTAAAATCTATTTTGTCTGATATGAGAATTGCTACTCCAGCCTTCTTTTGATTTCTATTTGCATGGAATATATTTTTCCATCCCCTCACATTCAGTCTGTATGTGTCCCTAGGTCTGAAGTGAGTCTCTTGTAGACAACATATATAGGGTCTTGTTTTTGTATCCATTCAGCCAGTCTGTGTCTTTTGGTTGGAGCATTTAATCCATTTACATTTAAGGTAATTATCGATATGTATGTTCCTATTACCATTTTCTTAATTGTTTTGGGTTTGTTATTGTAGTTCTTTTCCTTCTCTTGTGTTTCCTGCCTAGAGAAGTTCCTTTAGCATTTGTTGTAAAGCTGATTTGGTGTTGCTGAATTCTCTTAGCTTTTGCTTGTTTGTAAAGGTTTTAATTTCTCTATTGAATCTGAATGAGATCCTTGTTGGGTAGAGTAATCTTAGTTATAGGTTTTTCCCTTTCATCACTTTAAACATGTCTGCCACTCCATTCTGACTTGCAGTGTTTCTGCTGAAAGATCAGCTGTTAACCTTATAGGGATTCCCTTTTTTGTTATTTTTTGTTTTTCCCTTGCTCCTTTTAATATTTTTTTCTTTGTATTTAATTTTTGATAGCTTGATTTATATGTGTCTTGGCCTGTTTCTCCTTGGATTTATCCTATATGGAACTCTCTGCACTTCCTGGACTTGATTAACTATTTCCTTTCCCATATTAGGAAAGTTTTCAACTATAATCTCTTCAGATATTTTCTCAGTCCCTTTTTTTTTCTCTTTTTCTTCTGGGACCCCTATAATTCGAATGTTGGTGCGTTTACTGTTGTCCCAGAGGTCTCTGAGACTTTCCTCAATTCTTTTCATTCTTTTTTCTTTGTTCTACTCTGCGGTAGTTACTTCTACTATTTTATCTTCCAGGTCACTTATCCATTCTTCTGCCTCAGTTTTTCTGCTATGGATTCCTTCTAGAGAATATTTAATTTCATTTATTGTGTTGTTCATCATTGCTTGTTTGCTCTTTAGTTCTTCTAGGTCCTTGTTAAACGTTTCTTGTATTTTCTCCATTCTATTTCCAAGATTTTGTATCATATTTACTATCATTACTCTGAATTCTTTTTCAGGTAGGCAGCCTATTTCCTCTTCATTTGTTTGGTCTGGTGGGTTTTTACCTTGCTCCTTCATCTGCTGTGTGTTTCTCTGTCTTCTCATTTTGCTTAACTTACTGTGTTTGGGGCCTCCTTTTCACAGGCTGCACGTTCATAGTTTCCATTGTTTTTGGTTTCTGTCCCCATTGGGTAAGGTTGGTCAGTGGGTCGTGTAGTCTTCCTGGTGGACGGGACTGGTGCCTATGTTCTGGTGGATGAGGCTGGGTATTTTCTTTCTGCTGGGCAGGACCACGTCCAGTGGTGTGTTTTGGGTGCCTGTGACCTTATTATGATTTTTAGGCAGCCTCTCTGTTGATGGGTGGGATTGTGTTCCTGTCTTGCTAGTTGTTTGGCATAGGGTGTCCAGCACTGTAGCTTGCTGGCCTTTGAGTGGAGGTGGGTCTTAGTGTTGAGATGGAGATCTCTGTGCGAGCTTTTGCTGTTTGATATTACATGGAGCTGGGAGGTCTCTGGTGGACCCATGTCCTGAACTCAGCTTTCCCACCTCAGAGGCACGGGCCTGACACCCGGCCCGAGCATCAAGACCCTGTCAGCCACACAGGTTAGAAGAAAAGGGAGAAAAAAAAGAAAGAAAGAAAGAAAAATAATAAAATAAAGTTCTTAAAATAAAAAATAAAAAAAAATTAAAAATAAAAAAATTAAAATTAAAAAAAAATGGTCAGACAGAACCCTAGGACAAATGGTAAAACTAAAGTTATACAGACAAAAATCACACAAAGAAGCATACAGATACACACTCACAAAAAGAGAAAAAGGAAAATATATATATACATCTAGATATAAAAGAAAAAGGAAGAGAGCTGCCAAATCAATAAACAAATCTGCCAATGATAATAAACTCTAAATACTAAACTAAGATAAACATAAAACCTGAAACAAATTAGATGCAGAAAGCAAACCCCAAGTCTAGAGTTGCTCCCAAAGTCCACCGCCTCTATTTTGGGATGATTCGTTGTCTATTCAGGTATTCCAGAGATGCAGGGTACATCAAATTGATTGTGGAGATTTAATCTGCTGCTCCTGAGGCTGCTGGGAGAAATTTCCCTCTTTTTTTTTAACATCTTTATTGGAGTATAATTGCTTTACAGTGGTGTGTTAGTTTCTGCTTTCTAACAAAGTGAATCAGTTATACATATACATATGTCCCCATATCTCTTCCCTCTTGTGTCTCCCTCCCTCCCACCCTCCCTATCCCACCCCTCTAGGTGGTCACAAAGCACCGAGCTGATCTCCCTGTGCTATGCGGCTGCTTCCCACTAGCTATCTATTTTACGTTTGGTAGTGTATATATGTCCATGCCACTCTCTCACTTTGTCCCAGCATGCTCTTCCCCCTCCCCATATCCTCAAGTCCATTCTCTAGTAGGTCTGTGTCTTTATTCCCATCTTGCCCCTAGGTTCTTCATGACCATTTTTTTTTCTTAGATTCCATATATATGTGTTAGCATACAGTATTTGTTTTTCTCTTTCTGACTTACTTCACTCTGTATGACAGACTCTAGGTCCATCCACCTCACTACAAATAACTCAGTTTCTTTTCTTTTTATGGCTCAGTAATATTCCATTGTATATATATGCCACATCTTCTTTATCCATTCATCTGTTGATGGACACTTAGGTTGCTTCCATGTCCTGGCTATTGTAAATAGAGCTCATTGCAGCTTCCTTTCCCTTCTTTGTTCACACAGATCCTGCTGTTCAGCTTTGGATTTGGCCCTGCCTCTGCGTGTAGGTAGCCTGAGGTCGTCTTTTCTTCACTCAGACAGGACAGGGTTAAAGTAGCAGCTGATTAGGGGGCTCTGGCTCACTCAGGCCAGGGGGAGGGAGGGTACGGAATGTGGGGTGAGCCTGTGGCAGCAGTGGCCAGCGTGATGTTGCACCAGCCTGAGGCGCGCCGTGTGTTCTCCCGGGGAAGTTGTCCCTGGATCACGGGACCCTGGCAGTGGTGGGCCGCACAGGCTCCCGGGAGGTGAGGTGTGGATAGTGACCAGTGTTTGCTCACAGGCTTCTTGGTGGCAGCAGCAGCAGCCTTAGTGTTTCATGCCCGTCTCTGGTGTCCACACTGATAGCAGTGGCTCATGCCCGTCTCTGGAGCTCGTTTAGGTGGTGCTCTGAATCCCCCTCTCCTAGCACACCCCAAAACAATGGTCTCTTAGGCAGTTCCAGAGTTTTTCCCAGACTCCCTCCCGGCTAGCTGTGGCGCACTAGCCCCCCTCAGGCTGTGTTCACGCCACCAACCCCAGTCCTCTCTCTGGGATCCGACCTCCGAAGCCCAAGCCTCCACTCCCAGCCCCCACCTACCCCGGCGGGTGAGCCCACAAGCCTCTCAGGCTGGTGAGTGCTGGTCGGCACCGATCCTCTGTGCTGGAATCTCTCTGCTTTGCCTTCTGCACCCCTGTTGCTGCGCTCTCCTCTGTGGCTTCGAAGCTTCCCCCCCGCCACCCCCTGTCTCCACCAGTGAAGGGGCTTCCTAGTGTGTGGAAACTTTTCCTCCTTCACAGCTCCCTCCCAGAGGTGCAGGTCCCATCCCTATTCTTTTGTGTCTGCTTTTTCTTTTTTCTTTTGCCCTACCCAGGTACGTGGGGAGTTTCTTGCCTTTTGGGAAGTCTGAGGTCTTCTGCCAGCATTCAGTAGGTGTTCTGTAGGAGCTGTTCCACGTGTGGATGTATTTCTGACGTATTTGTGGGGAGGAAGGGGATCTCCACGGCTTACTCCTCCACCGTCTTGAAGGTCTCCACCCCAACACTTGTAATTGTCTGTCTTTTTCATATTAGCCTTCTAGTGGGTTCCTCGTTGTGCTTTTATTTTGCATTTCTCAGATAACTAATGACGTTGAACACCTTTTTGAGTTGCTGGTCGTTTGTACATATTCTTTGGAGAAATGCCTATTCAGATCCTTTGCCCATTTTAAAAAATCAGTTTTTTTTTCAAAATATCCTTGTTGGAATTAAATTTTTAAATGTCAGTTAGAATCAGTGCAAATAATAATTGTTTGTGTAGATACTCTTCTGTGTTCATTATCTTTTCAAGAGTACTGAATTATTACAAAATAAAAACCTTTAATATTCAGCACATGTGCATATGAACCCATTCAGTTTCATTAGTAAAATGAGAATTATTTGCTTATTGTTTTTTAAGAATATTTGGAATGGATTCATTTATTTATATTTAAAATAAAATGGATTCACTCAGCTCACATTCCTCTGTAATCTCATTTATTCCTGACTCACCCAAGTTTATGTCTATGCTGCAGTCAAAAAATGAGCCAGTCCTTTCGGCAAAATATGCTTCCTGAAAATGAGCAGTCTAAGTGAATTCTAGTGGATAATTCAAATATTATCACTTCATAATAGCAGTACCAATAAATATATAATTGTTCTTTTCTTCTTTTACTTTGTACTTCCAGATAAAAGCAAAATACATCAGTTGGTTGGGAATATAATTAAATTTTCCTGAAGAAATAAAAAAGAAACAAATTTCAATATCAAATAATTCTAAAGCTTTACACTCCAACATTGTGTATAAAATTTTTTTGAGTTTATAAGATTACCTGAAATTTTTTTGTTGAGCAGTATTAAAATCAACTTTATTGAATTATAATTTACATACAATGAAAATCACTCATTTTAAGGGTATGTATAGATGAATCTTGACAAATGTATGCACCTGTTGCCCAGTTTTACAACCAAGATATAGAACATGTCTATCACCACAAAATAGTCCTCATTTCCCTTTCCAACCAACTCCTTCTCCCGTGGAAATAGAACCAGTGTATATATATTTTGCCTTTTTTTAATTGGTATGGTACTTTTGAGATTAATCTAGGTTGTTACATACATCAGAATCTCTGCTTTGGAAAAATGAGAGAGTGGACAATTAGAATTCAGGATTATACCAGATCTTAGAAAAATCTGGTTCTGCAGTTACCAAACATGTGACATCTGAAATAAATGACTAGAATGTAAACTGGAGCTTAGGTGTACAATGTGGACTATTTAACCAGTGTCATTCTTGAGCACAGATCCTGAAGAACAAATTTAGACAGATCATCATACAGAGATTTCCTGAGTTTCTACTATGTATTAAAAATGAGAGGACGAATAATGTGCAAAATCAAACAAACAAACAACAAAAAAAATTCATACCCCTGTCTTCATGCATCTATAGACTAGTGGGTAACAGAGCTAACAAGTAAAAAAGTAAAACAAGTAAAAAAAGAATTACACATACCAACAAATAAAAAATTGTGACTTATAGAGTGCTTCAAAGGGAACAAAGGATCCCACATCAGGGATCCAGGATGATATCCAGGATGGAGCCAAGTCATGCAAAGGCTGAGGGAAGAGCCTTCTAGGTAGAGTGTATAACTGACAATGGAAAGATGCATCATTGGAAAGAGCCCAGTTTTCTTAATGAATTGAAAAATGGCATCTGTGACACTAGCGGAGTGAAAGGGAGAGGAATAGTATGGGTAAATGGAAACAAAGTCATACAGGTGTTTTAGCCCAAGGAAGGCATCTATATTGCATTCCATTTTTTAAAGAAAATTTTAATTTTTATACTTTTTTGGCCATGCTGTGCGGCGTGTGGGATCTTAGTTCCCTGACCAAGGATCGGAACCCACACCCCCTGCAGTGGAAGCGTGAGTTTTAACCACTGGACTGCCAGGGAATTCCCTGTATTGCTTTCTAATCAAATGATAAATCTTTGAAGGGGTCTTGTCAGGGAATAGAACGATCTTCTTTACATTTTAAATAATTTATCTGTTGTTCTTAGAAAACTTCATGGGTGATACAAAAGGAAAACTAGAGAGACAAGTTAACAGTCTATTGCAACTTCTAAGTAAGAAATGAGAGTGTTTTGGATCCTAAATAAGCTGGTGGATGTGGGAAGGTGCAGAAGGATTTGGAATTTGTTTTGGATTTTGGGAAAGATTGTCACAACAGTGGTCCCCATGAACCACTTTTGTGTCTACACTCTTGTGTGGTCTTTCTCACACTGACTCTGGACTTGTTTAGCTGACATGTTTTGACCAATAGGACATTAGCACATGTGATGCAAGCAAAGACTTGAAAAGTGTCTGCACAGTGGGGTTTGTCTTCTCCTGCTGCCCTTAGAACACAGTGTGAAGAAGCCTAGGCTGGCTTAATGGAAGATCAGGCCATGTGTAGCAGATACAAGCAGTCACAGCTAAGGCCTCCAGACGCACCAGCCACCAGCCAACCCACCAGCTAATGCTGCTACTTGAGTGAATTAAGTGAGGCCAAGAGAAGAACCACATAGTTGTATCTAGCCCAAATTCTGACCCACAGAACAGTGAGCTAATAAATATTTATTGTTTTAAGCTACTAAATTTTGTGGGTTTTTTAGTTACACAGTAATAGATAACTGATAGACAGAATTAACTGATGGAATGGATAATCTTGGGAAAAGAATAAGCCAAATATGTTACCAAAGTTTCTACTTCAGCAACAGGGTTGATGGTTTTAACATCTGGGAGTAGGGGTTAGAACAGGACTTGGAGGAATCAAGGGTCTGAATTTAGATATGTTCATTTTCATAGAGTAGCAGTCTCCATACATAAATTAGGGAATTGGCAAGATAAAGCTGGCAGAATAAAATCTGCAACATAAGCAGACTTTATGTTTTTGTAAGCCAATATATTTAGAAATATATTTTAGAAGAAAAATTTCACTCATTTTTTTATGGGGTACCTATTAGTTTCTTGTGAACAGCAGTGCTTGTTTTGGAAAATCCTGAAAGGTCCAATCCCTTTACTTTATAAAGGATTACCAATGTCGGAGAAGTGAAGTAGCTTGTCTGAGGTCACAGAGCTAATTACTGGAGGTTCTGATGCACAAACCTGAGTCTCTTGACTTAATCATTGTACATGATCCTTTCTTCATGGTACACTCTCTTTTTTTTAACACAGCCTAAGCATCAGAGCATATTATTCCCAGGGGAAGGTGATGGGGAGCGACATCAGTGAGAAAATGTAAATGATAAATACAACAAAGAAAGAATGCTCAACCTCCGTACACAATGGGAGTGGGGCTTGTGATATGACAAGATAGAAAATCTCATGTTTCATCTTACAGAGGCAGCTACTCCTCACTCCTAACCACTGTCACCAAGCTTGGCAGATCTTTTCTTTATTTTCTTTTATTTATAAGAAGCTAAAAATCTAGATTTTTATGACAAATGTCCTCATTTTTAAACGCAGGCAGAAAATTTATTGTAAAGAACAAAAACAAAACAAAACATGAAATGGAGTCAGTCTCTGGGATACCAAATGTCAAGCTCTGGAGTGATTTACATCTAACAGCATTTGGTTCCAGCAGTGATTGGAGACGCTGGACCATGGTGAAATGTGTCTGTTCCTGTGAGGACCCCTCCATGGGCCAGCATCAGTTCCTGCAGATGACACTGGATGATCTCAGCTACTTCTGCATCCTGAGGACACTCCATTTTCTAAAACCATTATTAATCACCCATTACATTTGGGGTCTATGTTCCTTGGAAATCCTAAATTGAAAAGATTTCCTTGAACTCCTAAATTGAAGACTTGTGGTTCTTAGACATTAATGGCTCCTCTAGAAGTAAATAAATTTCTTTATCCTAAAACAATGTATTATCTATCCAAAGTATGTGAACTAGGTATCCTCTAAGGCTCAAAACAAAGCCAGTTATGCTCCAAGTTTCTAAAATCTAGTTAACATATGCTCTTTAGAGCTATGCCAAATTTAAAAGAAAAAATACTGACATTCTTGGGTCACTAGAACATTATTGATCACATTATAATGTCTCATGAATAAAGGTGAGATAACTTTTGAGTCTTTGATTTAGGACCTTATGTGTGTAAACCAAGTCACTTTAACACTTAATGAGTGTTTACTGTGCAAGAGGCAATATAGTGTCAGAATAGCTGGATTCTACTTGTACAATCCAATGCAGTATATTCAAAATGACTAGAATGATTATTTACATTATCCTTTTTTACTAACTCAGTTAAAAATATGTCTTGCTCATATTACAACATTCTTCAGCAATTCCATAATGTTGACCCTGCATAATGTTGACTAGTGTCATCAGTGACAGCAAAGTGTTGGAGCATCTGCGTCACTAGGGGGCTTGAAATTTTAAATGTGATTCATGAACGCTCTGTAATACCATAAAGCAGTCAGAAATAATGCAGTAACACAAATAAGATGAAAAACCATAATGTTAATGAAAAAGTATGAAACAGAATAAAATTAGTAGCAAAATGCAATATTTTGCACACTAAAGCACACACACTTTAAGTACTAAAGAAGTGTGTATGTGTGTAGGTGAGTTAGAAGAATCTACACTTTACAAGGTAATTAAAATTGAAGCGAATAGACTGGGAGTTGGGGGTGATAAGGAAAAATAATACAACAAAACCAAGGAGAATCCTGCACAGGCCAATGGTGGTCCATATGCCATAACTGGGGGTGTGATCATCTCCAATATATTTAGAAATATATTTTCACTGTGAAAACCTTGCAGTTTCATATTATGTAGATGGGATTTGGGGAGGGTCTGTTGGATTCTTGTACTGTTCCCTTCCTCTCAACCAACTCCTCAGTCTCAGAGATTCTAAATGCCTTTTCCTGCAACTCGAGGAATTTGTCTCAGGACTTTGTTTCCTGGCTTCTGCTATGAGCCTTCTTGCTTGCCTGTGATTTGCCTGATTTCTCTTCCGTTGCCCCTTATATCACGCTAACACCCGTTATGGGATGTCTCAGGAAGACAGTCTGGCTAAACTTTGATCTGCAGCGCCCCCTCTGACACTGCCTCTGTTGTCTCCCATTTCCCAGAGCTCAGATATCAGCAGGTGTGCCAACTCCAGTCGGGTTGGGCTCCTGGAAATCACCTCAGCCTGACCTGTCCTAGGGCCCCAGGGTCAGTCCTTACAACAAGGGGGGCCCTGGACACCTGCTCTTCAAGTCTGATGAGGAAGGCACTTGATAAGGGAATAGGCTTAAACTCGTACAAGGCATCAAGTAGTAATTTGCAATGAAGTGTTTTACCAAAGACCCTTTATTCTTGTCAGGCTAATGAAAATAATGAACAGGTGTGTGTTCTGGTTTAATTTAGTGCAGCTCTGCTGAGAAGTGGAGCAGGTGCTAGACTGCTTATCAATGGGCCAGGCCTGGCAAATATGTCAGATGTGAAAATGGGTTGGTCCTATGAGTTCTGAGAGACCTAAGTAAACAAAAGAGGGTGCCAGCCAGAGGGAACCGTATTTTAGAGGGGAGAAAACAACACCATTTAGAGCATGAGGCCACTGTCAAGTTCTGGGATGTCCTCAGAAACCAAGGATATGGACAAGATTCCAGGTTTGAGTAAGTGAACTCAAGTCACCCCAGTGGAATGAGCAGTTTTTAAGACAAAAGACCTGATAAAGTAAGAAGGGAAGTAGCCTTGTAGACTCAGAAGAAAAGCAGAAGGGGAGGGTGGTCCAGGCAGGAAGTAAGGATTGGTATCTAGAAGATGAAGCTACAGGGATCAAGGGCCTAGATAAGTAATATGAAGCTGGAGGTCAGGGTCAGGATCAGCAACAGACTCTGACAATTGACAAGATAGCATGCAGGGAGCCAGGAGTCTCCTCCAGCCTGGTGCTACCCCACAAGTTCATGGGCAGGTCAAGTGGTAAAGGAGACTGGAGGAGAGGGGAAGAGCTGGGCCAAGTAACTGATTGACATTCACAGTCATCCTTAGATTTTTGAATCATGCACATAACCACAGCTACAAAGATATAACCAGGAACCAAGTCTGATTCTTTTAACCAGGTACTAGGGGTTTGAGATAATCAGAATAAAAACTCTACCCTCTTCCTCCATAGTCGCATGTAATTGATTGGCAAGTTTTAGGGCTATGAACCCTCAGTGTCTCCCAAATCAATGTTCTATTTCAAATCCACATAGTCTCTTTTATTTAAATTATTTACTTTGGGCATTCATCACTTTTACAAAAATTTTTAAAGAATTTATAGTTTAAAAATAATATAACACTAGCATCTTATTTGCTCAGAGAAAAAACATACTGCAAATGTCTAACATTTTTCTGTTGGCCCCATCTAGAAATCATATTGGATAAAAGAGAGAACCTTTGGAAGCCATAAAACACAGAGCAATTTTACTTGTTCACTTACTTGTTTCTAAAGGTTTTTCATGGGAGTGAGTCTGCAAGTGACATTCCAGTTCATCGGCTAGCAACACATTTTAGGATGTGCTCTTTTTCAGAATTTAAGAAGGTTAAAGCTAGAGCATGCCATCAATCTGTTACGTGTCTGCATTAAGCCAAATGCAATACAGTTCATGTGATCAAAGAAAAACAGCAGAGCAATGACTCTGGCCATTGCAGGCCAGAGTTACTTAAACATTGAATGAGAGTTTTTCAAATGGAACAAAAATGTGCAGTTTTTCAAGTCTAGTAAAGTCA
Organism: Balaenoptera ricei; assembly: GCF_028023285.1. Taxonomy (NCBI): domain Eukaryota; kingdom Metazoa; phylum Chordata; class Mammalia; order Artiodactyla; family Balaenopteridae; genus Balaenoptera; species Balaenoptera ricei. Next base: position 23,458,707 of record NC_082644.1, read on the forward strand.
AGATAAAAAAATAGACAGGATTTTATATATGAATGTGATTTTCTTGACTCACCATCACTGGTACATATATTTTACATTACTTTTTTTTTGTAGGGGATGAGGTTTGTCTCCTGGTCTTTCCTTCAGAACCAATTTTCAGAGCTTAAGAAATACTTCCTCATGTCACTGGGTCTTTGCATGTGCTGTTCCCTCTTCCTGAAATGTCCCTTCCCTCCTCTCATTCACTAACTATTTAGCTTTCCTCATCCCTCCAAGAGCACTTCTAAAATTTTCTCACCCTTGCCCTGGCAGGTGCCCCTGTTGGGCATTTTTTGAGCTCTAAGCCTTTATTTCAATTATCACAAAGTGTAAATAGAGATTTTATTTCATAATGATTTGTTGTCTCCGTCACTTGATCGTAAGCTCCATTAGGAAAATGAGCACTTTTTGCTCATTATTGTATTCTTCATATCTGGTTCAGTAACAGTTTGCTAGAAGAATGAATGTGTATAACGTGTATGTCTGCATGTGTGTAATCTGCACGTCTACATGTACATGTATAATGTGCATGTCTGTGTGTGTGAGGTACATGTCTGCATGTGTGCAGTATGCACGTCTGTGTGTGTGTGTGTCCTTTCCAGAGTGATCCACAGGAGACTAGAACACTGCGGGAAGAGTGCAAGGGCACATCCTTTGTAAGAACTCAAAGGGGACCCGGCGCAGAGTGTCAGAGCCCTCCCTGGACTTTCCTTCTTGACTTGGACAGTTCAACCCTGAGATATTCTGGGAAGCACAGCTCTGGAACAGTATTAGGGTAGAAAGCTCAGACTGCAGGAGGACACAGCTGGAGAATTAATGTGTCCAGTGAACTGTCATGGTAGGAGGAAGAGGCATATTCTACGCCGAGACCAATGCCTGTATTAAGAGGTTTAGGTTTTCCTAAAGATGCATGAAGAGGTGGACTGTGGAGGTTTGACTCTCAGGGGCAGGAAATCAGTGACTCGGGCAGAAGAGCAAGACTGGCAGTAGGGAACATCATGGGATGGTTTTGATCATTTGTCCCTATGTGAAATCTTGAACTGGTCATGTTTATATCCAGTTTCCCGCTTTGTTCATTGCATCATAATTCCTCTTAGATATCCAACCCCACAGCATCAATGACATATGTTGCAATCACTCATCTTTACTCTGGTGTTGCTTTTCAAGTGGAATTGAAGAATGAGATTGTAAAGTGCTGTAGCCACACTGGTCTGAGGAAGCAGTAATCCTGGATCTCCTGGTTGCAAAATAAAGTAAAAAGATACCCAAGGGAGAGCTGAGAGTGAGCGAGAAAAACATCTACAAAGTGGGTGAATAGAGAAACTCATGGGAAATAAGCCTCCACTTCCCCAAAACCACAGGATGAATTTTATCTCGGAAGAGGAAAGGTGGAGGGTAAACCCTTGGTCATAGGCAGGATATCAGGGAAGGGAGGGATGGAGAAGATGCCAGGGGTTGTGACAAGATGGGAACATTATGAGACATTACTGTTAAGTAGGCCAGGTCTTGGCCAGGAATGGGGTGAACTGGGAGGCTTCAGAGGTTTCTGAGCATCAGCACAGGGGGATCAGATCTGTGATTCAGAGCGACAACCCAGGCATCTGCGTGAAACATGAAAGGGAGTAGAACATTATGTGAGGGTGAGACCAGCTGAAATATCAGAACATCAGCCTACAAAAATAAATGCTGATTTTTTAAAAGAAAAAAATCTACTTTTCTATACCCTATTTTTAAAATTTGACTATGTATCTTATTGAAAAAAGGGGATAATGTTAACTTTATAGATACACCAGGAAGGGGAAAGGGTGACTCACATTAAGAAATTACTTTACGTGACTGGGGTAAGTGGATATCCCATCCCTGACTGCATTGAACAGAACTAGATCACCAGGAAATATGAAAATGATTTTTGTTGTGTGTTCAGTGAATGTGTCTTTAGACTGCTAGAAAAGGAAAAAATAAATTAAAGAAAATCCATATGCATTGATCAGAATCTATTTTTTCTACCAGCCTCATCCTCATACTTGGCAGGCATAGAATTTATAAAGTTGTAAAACCAACTTTATGATCTGAGAGATCTTCCTGATAACAGCTCTGCCAGAATTAAATACTAGATCAGCAGCCTTCAAGGGTACTTATTGGATTGGGTCCTATGACAGATTATATGTAATTTATATTATATAAGATCCATAAATTTAGGAAACAGGTTAATTTTGTCCTGAAAGTGTATTAATTGGTTTAATATTTCCAAGCTTAACTACAATCTTCAGTGCATAACATAATTGATTCCATCTCATCCTTTCACTGATTTAAATATAGAGAAAACCAAGTAATCACAAAATGCCAATTCCTTTGATAGGTTTTTAAATTTATGGTGGCAGAGCTCTTGATACTTAGAGATTTTTATTTCTATTTGGTCTTTATTTTTAGATATATTTTTACCTGAAAATGTGATCTCTAAAGGGTAAAGTTGAGAAAATACTAAGCAACGTTGCTCTTAAGTCCCAAAAGCATTTGTCCAGAGAAAATATAGAGAATCAGTATGAAGTGTCGGGAGGGCTTTCTGAGGAAGGACCTGTAACTATTCCCCTTATAGAGATTAGGTGCATGTAACATCTCTAAATGACTCAGGTAGAGATTGGCACAACCAGACTTGAATTCAGGTCCATCTGACCATAAAGCCCATGTTTTTAACCACTGTACTATATTGTCTTTTTATGAAAACAAAGCAATGCAATATTTAGGCACTATGTCTTTCCTTTATTTATTCAAAAGGCATTTATTTAGCCTACAGTATGAATTTTGTTGGATACCAGAAATGCAAAGATAAAAATGCAAAAGTCTTTGTCCTAATGGATTTCATGTATACGTATTATGACATTAAAATAAAGATGAAACTATGTGTAAATATTTCTTTCAGGCATCTTTTTTTTCAGCATTTACTTGACAGCCAATGATATTAGCACAAAAGATTTTTTAAAAGGGCAGGTGGGGGAAGTCAGATTTACAATGAAAAAAGAAAGCAGATACTTCTTTAGACACATTACTTACTACTTCCAAGTCTACATATAAAACTTTGAAATGGCTCTTTACTCAAAATTTTTAAACCATTAATGGTTTCTAAACTAACAATCAATTTTTCCCATTAAGAACAATATACTAAAAATTGGTTGATATTTCAATTCAGCTGTCAAAAACCTATCAAATTCATAATGTATGAAATGGTAAAAAATAAAGAGAACTTACAAACTAGTGCAAGTCTATAGTTATGGACTTCGTCAAATTGCAGACACTGAGCAGCTCCAGCTCCATCCCTCAGCACTCTCTCCTGCATGTTCTGGTTTCTTTTTCCAGATGTCCCTCCTGGTAGAGAAGGGCCATGGCAGTTCCACTCAGCCATACACTGGACTAAACAAGGAGAAAAAGAGCACTGTTTTACTGAAGCGTTAAACAAGCTCCAAGTCATTACTCTGATTGGACCTATTTAGGCTACATACCTATTCATGATTAAATCACCAGGGCAATGGTGATGACAGTCAGCTTAAGCCTGTCTGGAATGGACTATGAAGTTGAGGTTGGTGTCAATTCCACAAAATCTTCATAGGTGTTGTGGACACGAAGAGCAAAGCCTACTATAAGTATAAACTGACAAATAATAGAAAACAGAGTTACAACTTTAGAGACTCTCTAAACAAAACTCACAAATTATTGATTTTGAATAATTTGTTCTATTTAATTCAGTGATTGATTTGGAAGACTTTGAGTATAACTTTAATGACCCTAAATGCTCGCAATGAAATAACATCTACTTATTAAACAATTTTCAAGTGTTTATTTATTATAAAGTGCTTATATATTTTAATATTGTATTTTCTAAAATTGTCTTTTGGAAAGAATCTTTAATTTTAAAAATCAAAACAAAGATGATTTGTAATATATTTCAACTCAACTTGTTATTTTGTGTGGAAAGCATTTTTTAAAAAATTTAATTATTTATTTATTTTTGGCTGTGTTGGGTCTTCATTGCTGTACTTGGGCTTTCTCTGGTTGCGGTGAGCGGGGGCTACTCTTCATTGTGGTGTGCGGGCTTCTCATTGCGGTGGCTTCTCTTGTTGCAGAGCACAGGCTCTAGGTGCACGGGCTTCAGTAGTTGTGGCTAACAGGCTCAGTAGTTGTGGCTCGTGGGCTCTAGAGAGCAGGCTCAGTTGTTGTTGTGCATGGGCTTAGTTGCTCCGCGGCATGTGGGATCTTCCCGGGCCAGGGATCGAACCCGTGTCCCCTGCATTGGCAGGTGGATTCTTAGCCACTGCACCACCAAGGAAGCCTGTGGAAAGTATTTTTAAAATTAAAAAAAAAAAGTGTAACCACTATAGTCTGAATGTGTGTATCAGTTGATTATTTCTAGGGAATTGATAATGGTTCTCATGCATTTTGTGAATTCAAGCGCAACCCTACAAGTCCTATCTTGGAGGAGATGTAAAGGCTTCAAAACTGAATGCACAATAAAGAATAAAGTGATGGGGTCCATTCTTCCACCAGGAAATTCATTGATTTCCTATTAAAGTTAATTGCCAATAGATGGCAATGGAAGAGCAGATCCAATTTATTTTATTTATAAATCATCCTTTTAGAATATAAAATTTGAGATAAGTATGCTAGACCTTCATATTGGACACTAAAGTGTTTGAAAGACAACTTAAAAGTTGGAATCAAACCTTTACCTCATTTGCAAAATAGGGTCAGAAACAACAAAATTTTTCCTGAAATACTGACATCTTAACAAAAATAGTTTAATGGAAGTTTAGGAATGCTGAATTAAAACCATTTGGCACTTCCTATATAACACATTTGATTTTTTGAAATTGAACTTTTTGTAAATGCTATTTTTTAAACTGAATGAGTTTAATCATATATTGATTGATAAATCTAGCAATAAATGAATGACAATAGAACCGAGGAAAGCTCACTAAGATACTTGATATCATCTTTTCTTAAAATTTTTACTAATTGATATACTTTCTCAGAGCTCTGATGACAAAGAAAGGTCCATGTCTAAGAAGTCAAGAGATTCAATGAAGATAAAGAGAGCTTTGCTGAGCAAAGTAAGGCAGTGATTAAATGATGTATTGGACTCATCGAGCAAGAATAGAGGTTAGAGATTTGCAAGCCATGCATAGTCTGAATGAGGACCCCGAGTAACAGAGGGAGTCATTGACTCGCCCAAGGTCATGCAGGTCAAGATGAACAATGATCCTCAATCTCAATTCTCTGCTGTGGCATCAAGTGAGAGTTAAATTTCAAGCTCCCATACATGTCTCTCTGTCTCTTACCAGAGCCCCTTCTTAAAAATATTGTAAGCATTTTATTCACACTCTGATTCTCTGGTGCTTGTATTAAATACAAAGCATTTTTTATGGTGATATTTGATGACATAGGCTGGAGATGGCCTCGTTCCTTAATAATACCCTATAAATACCCCATAAATACTTACTGAATTTAATAGACTTCAATGCATTTTAAAATACTTTAGAATATATTCTGAAATTATGTAATTGGAGCCATCCAGTCATATATTTTCCCAGCACAAAGTTGTTTGAAAGAGAAAGATGTTAAAATCAGAAAATGTTGCTGTCTTCTAATTCAATAGATTTAGTGAGCAGCATTAGTCTAAGAAGCATTTTAATGGAGAGATGAGTTTTCTCTTTTCTCTTTTTTCATTCTCTCATTTCTTTTCAATAGCTTTACTTTCATATTGTTGAATATATGGCACCAGAAATATGCATAATTATATTTGGAGAAGTTTACTTTGGGAATGCTATCTCAAGTCACATTCTAAATTTTGGAGTCATAATAATGTCTCTTGCAATGTGGCATATGTATTTGGTAAGTGAGAAGATTTCACAACTTTTTTTATTTGAAAGGACACACAGGACTCCATTAAGCATACTCGTGTACATTTTTAATTTAAAGCAAAAGAATACAGGGCACCAAGAGAAAAATAGGTTAGGAAAGCACTGAGGGTTGAAACATGTCCAGGCACAAGCTCCTCAGGGTTCTTATTTGCACACAGACATGTTTGTCTCTGATTGAACCACCAAATCTGTGCAACGACTCTTGGATTTGAGAAAGTTCAAGCAGAATCTCTAGTGAGATTTTTTATGTTAATCTGGTCACATAGTCAAACTGGTTGTTTACACAGCTATGCCAGATGAAAACTGTATTTATTTAGCATACTGTAATTTAAAACATTGGAAACATTGAGAATTAGAGTGTTTTATATTTTTTGTAAAACACTTAGCAAGAGTATTTTGAATAGTTCCTGCCTTCTTCTTTCTAGTTCAGGATGATCAGCCAGTTCCTGATGTCCAGTGATGGCTAGAGGAACTGGAAGTAATACTGAGGAGAAGACAGCATCTGGGTATATTCCTCTATTGAAAAAATCACATTGCAGCACTATTTACAATAGCCAAGACATGGAAGCAACCTAAGTGTCCATTGGCAGATGAATGGATAAAGAAGATGTGGTATATACACACACACACACACACACACACACACACACACACACACACAATGGAATATTACTCAGCCATAAAAAAGAATGAAACATTGCCATTTGCAGCAACATGGATGGACCTAGAGATTGTCATACTAAGTGAAGTGCCAGAGAGAGAAAGACAAATATCATATGATTTATATGTGGAATCTAAAAAAATGATACAAATGAACTTAAATGCAAAACAGAAATAGACCCACAGACATAGAAAACAAACTTATGGTTACCAAAGTGGAAAGTGGGTGGAGAGGGATAAAGTAGGAGTTTGGGATTAACATATACATACTACAATATATAAAATAGATAACCGACAAGGACCTACTGTATAGCACAGGGAACCATACTCCATATTTTGTACTAACCTATAAAGGAAAAGAATCTGAATATATATGTATATATACACACACACACATATGTATCACTGAATCACTTTGCTGTATACCTGAAACTAACACAACATTGTAACTTAACTATACTTCAATAAAAAAAATAAATTAAATAAAAAAATACTATGAAAAACCCACACATGTCATTTTAAACCTATTATATCAAGTAGAGAAACTAAATCCACCAACTTAAATTGAAAATATTCCTAAGAGACAGCAAGGTGCATATTGCACTTCAAAATATATTGCACAAGTACAATTTAGGAGGGGAACAAAGGTAAAGCAATTTCTGAATGGGAATTTAGTGTGGAAGTCTAAGAAAATTTTAAAAGTCATTATCTATTTTTATTTTTATGTTTTTCAGTTACACAGCAGTTTGTCATGATGTCTGCATTGCTTCACATTAGTAAAATTTGTTTATTCTTTCACTTCCTGATTTAATCTGGGAATTCTGTGATGCTGGATGTTTAAATGTATAGTACATGAACAAGCATGTGGAGGGGCACAGCACTTCCCTGGGAGGAAAAGTCCTATGTAGCCCTTTGCTGTTTGGTTATGTGAAGGAATCTACAGGCTGTGGAACACATTGGGATTCATTGGAGTCTTAACCACTTTGTGTTATCTTGCAGCAGTGATACAGTTTCTGTTTCTAATTACATGAATTGTCATGTCTCTTTGAGGAAAGTAGCTTTTCCTTTGGCTTAACTTTTTTGGATATTTATAAAGGTATTTATTACACATTTAATAAGTACATAGTTAAATATCTTGCTCTGCTCTGATTAACAATATTAAAAATGTGTGGCCAGAGTTCCTATCAAAAGAGATGCTGGAATAAAGGAATGTTATAAACATTCTAACATGACTCCCCCCCACAAATTCTAAATGATAGTGATCATGAAATTCCCATGTTCTGGTTACACAGGTCTAAGAAAGCACCATATCCACACATTGTCATCTACCCTTTGCTTACGTTGAAAGGGCCAGTGCTCAGGGAAAAAACATAACATCACAAATAAAATTCTTATTCCTCCCAAACAATAAAATGAGAGCAGTTGCTAACTGTAAAATTGTTTTCACTCTCAGTTAGCCACTCCCCCTATTAGAGTGTGGCCTTTGCCCACGCTGCCTTTCCCCATGTGCCTCCTGAGCGGAACAAGCCGGGGGCAGGTTGGACACCAGTAAGTGTTTATATAATGAATGAATGAGTCAAGCGTACTCTCTCCCAGGATGCATTTTTTTAAATAGATTCAGCATTTTAAAGTTTAATGAAGAATGGTTTAATAAAGATAGGCAAGGGTACAAAGGTTGTGTGACATCCTCAAAGCAATTGGGAACCCTAGTGGTTGGGGAGGATAGCTTATTGACATCCCAGTGTTAATGGGGTACCAAAGTTGGTACAGTCTGGCATCCCTGAACAGGGGCATCTCTCCTGATCCTAATAAGTCATGTGTATGACTCTGGATCTAGACTCTTCAGAGCTCTCACAGGATGCATTTTTGATCACCCAGACTGAAAGTCATTCCTCCCAATTCTGCATTTCCAGAGCCCCTGGTTTGCACATGGTCAGTGGTACTTGAAGGAAAAACAATGAGTGTTTCTCTATATTTTGAACTCCTTTAGGGAATAGCTCTATCTTCACATCTCCTGCATCCATCACTGGCAAATAGTCACTGGAGAAAATTTTGTAAGATGTTAATGCTATTGCCCATTAAAAAATACAGAACCCTGTATAGAAAATAGTCAGAAAATTACCCTGATGATTGTTCAAATATGAGGCACAGGAATTTAGGAGTTCACAAAATACAGAGAGTACTGCAGGCTGAGATAGTCATGATGTAGGCCTGAGATGGGCCGTGAAGAAAGCCTCATGTTATCAACAGGTTGAAGAGGTAAGGAGAATGTTTCTGGAAGCAGGAATAAGATGAACAAAAGCATGAATACTGAAAGCACAGGAAACAGTGAGATGACCTTGGAGACTGGGGTGGAACATTCCATTAGAAGAGAACTACAAGATGATGAAAAGCATAAATACAGTGAAAGTTGTAAATTGCAGGGACAAAGGCTTTCATTTTTGGATCATCACAGTTTTCTGAAAATATTTGAGAGAATTTCTTGGAAAGCTACACCAGCATCTCTGTTCAAGCCCTTCTTGGAAGCATCACTCTATTTATTTATTTAGTAGGTTTGCAGTTGAATTCTAGGAACATAGTCTTAGAAATGTGAACGGAACCAGGTTTGTCATCAGATTCTCATCTAGATAGGTTTCTTGGTTAACATTTTCTCACCACGACCATTTTTATTTTACTGAAGTAAATCTCTCTAGTGGATAATTGCTAATGTTATACTAACTATTTCTTTCAAAAGGACAGCCAGATATTTACTGGTCCCCTACATTCTGTAAATAATTTACAGAATAAATTACTTATAAATTCTGCCTTTTCCTGGAGCATTAATGTTAGATAAAAGTGGTTGAGGTTAACATGAGTTAGGATATTTATTCGTACTACTGAAAATATTAGTATTCTTAAATAGTGAAAGTAATATACCTTTATAAGCCTCATCAACATATGTATTTATTTCCTAGGACTGCTGTAACAAGTTACCACAAACTTGGGTGGATTAAAACAACAGAAATTTATTCTCCCATAGTTCTGGAGGCCAGAAGTCTAAAATGAAGGTGTTGGCTCTCTCTGAAGGCTCCAGAGGGGGACTCTTTCCTTGCCTCCTCCTAGCTTTTGCTGATTGCCAGCAATCGTGGGCATTCCTCGGCTTATCGATGCTTCACTCCAGCCACTGCCTCTGTCTTCGTGTTGTCTTCTCCTCTGTGTATCTCTGCCTGTGTTGCTACTCTTCTTATCTTAAAGACACCAGTCAAGGACTTCCCTGGCGGTCCAGTGGTTAAGACTCCACACTTCCACTGCAGGGGGCACGGGTTCAATCCCTGGTCGGGGAACTGAGATCCCACATGCCGCGTGGCCGTGGCCAAAAAAAAAAAAAGACACCAGTCATATAGAATTAAAGGTTTACTGTATTCTGTATGACCTCATCTTTAATTGCTTTACAGTGACCCTATTTCTAAATAAGGTCACGTTCTGAAGTTAGGACTTCAACATATATTTTGGGGACACAATTCAACCTATAATATCATATTTGTATGTTTCTTATATATATTTTTCCCTCTCCAAACACGTGTCACTCGATCTAAAAATACTGTTTAAATGACATATAGGATAATCCAATTGCCTTATGTGACCGTTCTGTCTTGCAGTTGGTATTATGTTTTCACTACAGAGACCAAAATGAGATCATCCTCCTCCACCTTCTTTCCTATGACAGATTTAAGTTGCAACGGAGCCACCTGCTTTTAGCTTCATTGCATTAATCTCCTTCCCCCAGGAGAATGGAGTTCTCTTGTAGGAGGCCTACTTTTTTCACTTTTATAATAAGAACACATTAAAAGCTCATTCTCCAGCTTTATATGTTTCCCCGATGCTCTCCTTATCCTATTTTTGTAAATGACTTTAGTATTTGTCTGTCTGGGTCTATCCACCATCCATGTTAATGATGACTATTATTAAAGGTACACATCCCTTATCTGCAATTCTGAATTACAAAATATTCTAAAAGAAACAAGGCCTGTCATGATGTAAAAACCTGGCTGGACCTGAACTCAATAAACAGTAAAGCCTAACTTGCTTGATGATATTTATAAAGTTTTTATCCTGTTGAATATAAATACTCATAAGTTTTTGCAGAAATCATAATGTATGTGATTACCACCTAGCAATCAATATGTGCATATACATGATGTGACCATTCGAACACATGAAAAACCCTGAAGTATGAATCTCATTTGGCACCAAGTACTTCAGATCAGGGGCTGTGGACCTAACCTACCAATCACTGAAAGTCAGTTGTGCATATGGATTGTAGTTTAGCCTCTGTTACTTATTAATAAATGTTTTACACTAACTGCGATTAAAGCAATTAATGTAAAGCATGTATGAAATCTCCACTTACGAATGCTATGTTCAGAAGAAAGACCCTGTTATTAAATAAGAGTGTGTAATTTTTTCTTAATTACTCAAGAAACTTTACTATCTATTACATTTCAGGCAACAGCATTACCTCCGGCACATACTCTTATGAAGTGCATGGTAAGTAACCTCGGTTAAGCATCATTCATGTCATTATTCAAACACTATAGAACTACTGTTCACACTAAGAGAAACGGCAGATGTGTGCGAGACGTGGGTAACTGTGTTTCTGCTTGTTGTTTGTTCATCTAAAGAACTACTTGTCTAATAAGGCCAAATGTTCAGAAGTAGCAATAGGATAAAAGGTGACTCAGAAATCCAGCCTAGCAGTGCTAGACAAACCTTCTGGGGCCATAAGTTTTAGCAGCCTGTTTCCTGCCAGTAGAATTTTAGCGTTTTGATCACCTCCTTTTATTTTGTACTATGTCTTTTTCAGTCCAAGCTGGCAAGATTTTTACTGATATAACTTTATCAAGAATTTGTGGGTCTCATTTCTCCAGAGTAGACATACAGATGGCCAATAGGCACATGAAAAGATTCTCAACATCATTAATTATTAGAGAAATGCAGATCATAGCTTCAGTGAGGTACCACCTCATACTGGTCAGAGTCGCCATCATTAAAAAGTCTGCAAATAACAAATTCCAGAGAGGGTATGGAGAAAAGGGAGCCCTCCTATACTGTTGATGGGAATGTAAATTGGTACAGCCAGTATGGAAAAGAGTATAGAGGTTCATCAAAAAACTAAAAATAGAGTTGCCATATGATCCAGCAATCCCACTCCTGGGCATATATCCAGACAAAACTATAATTCGAAAAGATACATGCACCCCTATATTCATATCAGCACTATTTACAATAGCCAAGACCTGGAAGCAACCTAAATGTCTATCAACAGATGAATGGATAAAGAAGATGTGGTATATATATATGATGCAATATTGCACAGCCATAAAAATAATGAAATAATGCCATTTGCACTTACATGAATGGACCTAGAGATTATCATACTAAGTGAAGTAAGTCAGAAAGAGAAAGACAAATACTATATGATATCACTTATATGTGGAATCTAAGATACGACACAGATTAACTTATCTATGAAACAGAAACAGTCACGGAATAGAAAACAGACTTGTGGTTGCCAAGGGGTAGGAGAGGTGGAGGAGGGATGGATTGGGAGTTTGGGATTAGCAGATGCAAAGTAGTATATATAGAATGGATAAACAACAAGGTCCTACTGTATAGCACAGGGAACCATATGCAATATCCTATGATAAATCATAATGGAAAAGAATATAAAAAGGAATATATATGTATAACTGAGTCACTTTACTGTACAGCAGAAATTAACACAGCATTGTAAATCAACTTCAATTTAAAAATATAAATAAATTGACCAACAAGAAAAAAAAAAAGGGCTTCCCTGGTGGCGCAGTGGTTGAGAATCTGCCTGCCAATGCAGGGGACACGGGTTTGAGCCCTGGTCTGGGAAGATCCCACATGCCGCGGAGCGGCTGGGCCCGTGAGCCACAATTACTGAGCCTGCGCGTCTGGAGCCTGTGCTCCGCAACAAGAGAGGCCGCGATAGTGAGAGGCCCGCGCACTGCGATGAAGAGTGGTCCCCACTTGCCACAACTAGAGAAAGCCCTCGCACAGAAACGAAGACCCAACACAGCCATAAATAAATAAATAAATATTTAAAAAAAAGAAAAAGAAAAAAAAAAGAACTTGTGGGTCTCCCATGGACTTCCCTGGGGCTCACATCTGTAGATAAAAGCCCTCATGTGTTTTTTAGATAAGTCCTTCTTTACCTCTTGTTTCTGCTCTGAAGGCTGAGGGACAATATACTTTAGGTTTTTAGAGGCCTCTGGTGTAACTGAGAGGATCTGAGGACACCTGAAAGGCTTTTTGAATACTCTGAGCATTTGAGTATTGCTCAAATGTATTGTAAAAAATTGTAAAGTATTGTAAAAAATTGTAAAGTATTGTAAAAAATTGGCTTTTTTGCTATGCCGTCTGGAGGATTTTCAAAATCATCAAAACTTGGCTCCTTTTTTAAAATAGTTCTTCTCCCAATTAATTTATCTCTCTCCTCTCACATTTTATTGTAAATAGCAAGAACACACCAGAAGGAACCTACATCTTTTCTTGGAAATCTCCTTAGCTATAGAAGCAAGTTCATCATTTATAAGTTCTACTTCTTAAATAACTGCAAGAGACAGTTACTGCAAGCTCTTGAAACTATATAACAAGAATCCCACTTCTTTCAGACTCCAGTAACATTCTCTTCACTTCCTTTTGAGCCCTCACCAACAGCATCCTCAATTCCCAAATTTCTACTAACAGTCTATTCCAGGCAATTTAGCTGTTATCTCACGCTCCTTAAAATTCTTTCATCCTCCTCCTTCTGTCTGCATCCACGGTCACTCTCACATTTTTAGGTAGTTGTTACAGCAAGATAACATGTCCAGGTACCAAATCTGCATTATCTATTGCTGCTTGATAACGTATATTTACTAGCTAGTAGCTTCTGTAGGTCAGGTTTATCTGTGTCCTTTGCAAGACTTCAGTGAAAGTGTCAGCCAGGTCTGGGTTCTCATCTGGAAGACCGAATAGGGAAGGATCTGTTGCCAAATTCAATCAGGCTACTGGTAGAATTTATTTCCTTGTGCTGTGGGGCTGAGGGCCCCAGCTTCTTCCTGGCTGTTAGCTGGGGGCTGCTCTCAACTCCTGGCCATGGGGTCTCCCCAAAATGATCACATACTTCATGAAAGCCAACAGGGGAGAAAACCTGTAGTGCATGCCTATTTTTTTTTTTTTTACTCCATTCCTTCATTATATGTCTTCTCCTAACCTCTCTTGTCTATTTTTTTTCTCTTTCATTTCTACTTTCATGCTGTGGCATTTATGATTTCCAAAGTTAAACCAACTCAAATTAGTACAGGCAAATGGGAAATCCTGCTGTACAGTGGGAATGGGAAGACCCAGCTGAGCTTCAGGGGCAGCAGGAAGCAAGGTTCTCCACACAATCTTTCAGTCCCTCCCTCCTGAAGTTCAGTCTCTGCCCTGTGGTAGGAGTCTTGCCTCTTGCAAGCTCTGAGTTTTACATCTTCCAGCTTCCACTACCAGAAAGGCATCTTTTCTTGCTCTCCTCTGGTTTAGAAATATCTTAGAAGAACACTCTGCATACTCAGCCTTTGTGGAAAGCAAACTTCAAAGGAAGGGGTAATAAGACTGGCCAGCTCCGGTCTGACCTCACCTTGGTTTAAGCACATGTGGCTATTGGGAAGCCATCTAGGAACATTGTAGCCCTATGCATACGGGCAGGGGTAGCGGTTTTAACCATAAAGGTTGGGTGCTGAGAGGCGACACCATCGCATCACATGCTCTTTTCTTTCTTTCTCTTTCTCTCATCCTGCCCTTTCCTCTCTTTAGTTTATGTTTTCCTTCTTCAAATAGATTATTTTTCTTTTCCTCCCTGTTCCTCTTTCTTGTACAATGAAACAGATCTAGGCTACCAAGGACATCTAAACTAATTCTGTTCCTATAATTCCCCATTTAGCTGCCTGGAATAATAAGAATTATTATGCCCACTTTAGGAAGTAGTTTCCTTCTGTCAATCTGTCAGCCCAAGCAGATGACTCTCACTGCAGTTGACCTAAGGAACCTTCCTGCTCCTGTGATGGGGCAGCAGCCAGAAGCCTGTGTCCTCCTGGCAGGCATCAGCCTGGAACACAAGGCATAAGAAATCAATAAATAACAGCCAGCTGTTGAAGACTTTAGAGAACCATTATTTAATCCTTAATCTGTACTTTCTGCAGTAATTAGGGCTTTGTTGTTTTCATTAAAAACTCATCAGAACTCTAATTTAAAAGGTTATTATAGCTCTTACAAATTCAAGATGGGAGTTATTATTCTGAATACATTGACCTTGTAAAATTTAAGTGGATTCTCTTATGTAGTTTCTACATGTAAGAAAAAGTTTTCTTTTCTAAGAACAGGTTAGAAAAATATATTTGAGGAAAATAAAGAAATTACTTTAAATATATATGTTTTAATTTTAAAAAGTGTTACATTTAAAATGTTCTTTTATTGTTTTTTAGACTTGAAGAAATATAAACTAGTAGGTTCTTGGAACAAAATTAAATATTATTAGTAAATCATTTGCAACTTGTTTTGTAAATGACTTGCAAACAAGAAAATAATAGAAGGTCCTACTGTATAGCACAGGGAAGTATATTCAATATCCTGTAATAAACCATGATGGAAAAGAATATGAAAAAGAATATATATATATATATATATGTATATATATAACTGAATCACTTTGCTGTACACCAGAAACTAACACAACATTGTAGATCAATTATATTATACTTCAATTAAAAAAGAGAAAATAATAGAAAGTGAAGATTATTACTAGAATGAACCTAGTTACTATATTGAAAGAGACACAAAAAGTTTCAGTGTCTGGGAAAGCTATAAAAGTAGTTACAAAGATTTAGATTACCAAAATGACACACAAAAAATTGAAAACAGAAGAGATGGGGAATCAGTTTTTAGCTATATCTGCAATGTTTTGTGAATTTTAGAAGATCCAAAGTGTTAACATGCTAGCACTATTTTGGGGTTCGTTTAAATATCCCATAATTTAAAATAATGGTAAGAGATATATTGAATGCAGATCTGAAAGAGCTAAGTTTACTTCATGTGACTAGGTAGCTCATATGGCCCATATATTTGTAGTAAAGAGGGGAAGTCAAATTGCGGTGAGAAAAAACTGTAGTTAAATATAAGGGAATGTAGTAGATATTCAACTAAAAATAAAGCCAATTTGGTGTTTTGGGGGAGAGAGAAGTTCATCTGAGAGAGATGTCATGATTTATTTGATCATTTAAATAGAGAAGGTTATTTCAAGTCAAGGATGCTAAATTACTCTAACAGAGTTCCTGTTCATTTCTACCTGCTGGGGTTTCTGAGTGACCTTGCTTTTGTGGATAATGAGTTGTTGACTCAGACACAGCTCAAAGAGCTCCAAATCTCACATCCCAGGAAGAAGCTGCAGAAAGGGGAGGTTCTCAGAAGCTCCCCCCAGCCATTGCATCTTCAAGGCCTGGCTTGGGTGTCAACAGCCAGTATTACCAGCTCCAGGCCCTACTTCCAGACTTGGTGGTTGACCACTTAATATGCCCTCACAGAGCACTACTAAAGCATTATGAGGCCATAAAGACTCAGAGGTTGACTCACCACAGGGAGCCAAGGGGGTCCCTCCTCTGTAGGACTTCTGTACCTTGAGAACAAACACACCTATGATTGTGCTGAGAGTGAACTGCAGCCATTTTTCCATGTGCATTCTGGAACTGATATTCCCCAAGCCTCAAGCTCATTATAGTTCTGTAATAAAGGCATGTTGAGATAAATGTAGAAAAAGTTATTGCATTCAAATGCATCTCAACCCAAAACAGAAGTGAGGGGATACAGGACACTTAGCCAACAGAGTGTGTTGCATGTGCGTTGGAGCACTAACTCCAGGTACAAGAGGGAAAAAAATAGACGATGTAAAAGGGTGAGGTCATGGAAATATAAGAGAGAAGGGGGAACAGTTTGCTACCAGCAGCAGATCATGAGGGCCATTGGCATAAATTCTGGCCAAGACTTGATAAAAAACCCCTAGGGAGCACCTTGTAGGAGAATCACTTACCTGTTGGGGGAGAGAGACAGAAGGACATCTAAAAGTAAAGTCATCAGAGATTTGTACAAACCAGGTGGCTACTGCCCTCATGCCTCTCCCTGTGGGATTTTCTGTGAAATGTCCCTCCATCTCTGTCTGTTACAATTCTACCCAACTCTGATGGCCCCACTCTTCCAGATAACTGTCTTAACACATTCTTTTCTTTTCCTGAACTTTAGTATTTTATTTTTACTTCTCACATTTATTTCTCTTTTACCATACTCATCCATCTCTCATATGGATCATGTAAATTCTCTTATTTAAACTTTAAGCTCCATTGAGGAAAGGGACGTGTTTATTTATTTCTCCAGTCCTGGTTCCTAATCACTTGCTTTGCAAAGTTAACAAAAACTAAGTAAACCGAATTGTCACGTATGTTCATGGGGGTGGGATAGGGATAGCAGGAGGTAGAAGTTTAAATATGTAATAAAAGAAATATAGCAATCTCAAATCATGTTCATCAAAAATATAACTTTAATTTTTTATCTAATGAGTGGTCACTGAAGTGGTATAACTAGAGACCCCAAATGATCAAGATCTGCTTTATGGAAAAGATGTCTCTGATAAAAATGGAATGGAATATGGCAGGGTCCTGCAAGACACAGCTTTAAAAGACAGAAAATAAGGAAACAATCCCATTTATCATCACATCAAAAAGAATAAAATACCTAGGAATAAACCTAACTAAGGAGGCAAAAGTCCTGTACTCCAAAAACTGATGAAAGAAATTGAAGATGACACAAACAGATGGAAAGATAAACCTTGTTCGTGGATTGGAAGAAACAATGCTGTTAAAATGACCATACTACCCAAGGCAATCTACAGATTCAATGCAATCCCTATCAAATTACCAATGGCATTTTTCACAGAAGTAGAACAAAAAGTTAAAAAAAGAAAGATGACAGATTACTCACTTAGGGAGGATAGTAATTCAGGTTCTTTTGATATAAGTAACATAAGTTAAGGTTGTCAATGTTTCTTTTTTAAAGGACATTAAAATATCTTGCCATTCAGAGAACGCTGTGAACACCGAGTTTAGGAAGATGGGAAGCAAGTGGCTTGGGCATCTGCGCCTGGAGAAAGTTCACTGGCATTTAACTCACTGAGCTGCTGCTTTTCTGCATTCAAGGGTCAAATTCTAGTAGAGAGGATGGGAGTTGGCCAGCTTGGATTAGATATTCTGCTTTTCTCAGATAACCACAGGGCAGGAAGGTAGCACTTAGGGAATTGTGAACTGTGCTGCCTCCCCCAGGTAGGGTCTACGACAAGCAACTCTGGACCTACTTCTCCCAGATAAAAGAAAAGGAATAAACTAGACCTGTTTCATGAGCTTCCTTACAGTTTCCTCCACCCATTTGTTTGAAACTCATTCCTCTCTTTTCTGTAGTAAATAGAAGTAGGAAGCATGAAAGGCTTAACCTACCTCCATCAGGCAAGCTCCTTAAGCATTGCCCAGCCTTGCTGTCACCTCACTGTAGTCCCAGGGGCAAAATGGACCTGCTCCTTGTATTCTTGACAATTTTCTTTAGATTAGCCCTGGAAGTTTTTTACAAGGCTCAGACATTTTGTAGTCAAAATGCTCCTTGACAGCTCTATTTAAGACAAAATAGATATTCAATAGCATTAAGATGAGATGAATCTTAACTATGTATTGCTCTTATAAATAAGAATGTTGTCTTTTGAACTGTCGCCCTCCCTGCCTTAAGAAGTGGTGACTCTGTAGAAATTTTTTTAATGCTTTTTGTCAATAATTTATTTTTAGACACTCCTATGTGAAATAGTTTTAAGGTAAGTTGATCAAATTTTGTTTTAAACATATACGATGTGACATCAGTATGTCCCCTGAGCACTCTTTATGATAATCTACTGACAATAATAGATAAGTAAATGAAATTGGAGTTTAATTGTATTTAAACACTTCTGGCTATTATTTTGCATTTTAAAAAGCTACTTATGTAACTGTGATGGTTAATTTTATGTATCAACTTGACTGGGCCATGGGGTTTCCCGATTAAACATTATTCTGAGTAAGTTTGTGAGGGTGTTTCCAGATGATATTAGCATTTAAATCAGTGTGCTCAGCAAAGCAGAGAGCCCTCCCCAATGTGGGTGGGCATAATATAATCCACTGAGGGCTTGAATAGAACAGAAAGATAGAGGAAGGTTGAATTCTCTCTCTGCCTGCCTGCTGAGTTGGGACATTGATCTTCTGCTCTCAGGCTAAGACATACCATCAGCTCTCCTGGTTCTCAGGCTTTTGGACTCCGAGTGGAACTACACCACTAGCTCTCCTGGGTCTTCAGCTTGCAGACTGTGGATTGTGGGACTTCTCAGCCTCTGTAATCATGTGAGTCAATTTCTCCTATTAAATCTCCATATATATATGTAAATATACACACTTATCTGATTTTATATATATATATATATATATATATATATATATATATATATATATATATATATATACACACACACATGTATCTGATTGGTTCTCTTTCTCTGGAGAACCCTGACTAGTACAATGTACAATAACTATGCATGACATTGGCTTCTCAGTTTAACTAGATGGTGAAAGGAATGGGGAACGTTGATAGAAGAACTAAGAAGCTCTCGGTTACATTAAAGTGTGTGACTGTTGTTTGTTCCTGTTCTGAGCAAACACATGAGCCCTGTGGAGTTGCATGTGACCTCCTACATGAGTCTCACTTTGGGCAGCAGTGATTCAGAGCCTTTCTGGACTATATTAGTTGCCTGAAAATATCTCCCCCCACCTCTCTCCCTGCTACCACCTGAAAAATTGTCCCCCTTTTCTCCAGAGGAAAGAAACCTTTTCAACTGTGAATTTTTCTCCTCTAGGTACCTGGGCCTTTCAGTTTATCTTTCAGATTCATACCTATTTGGCTTTTATAGGGTCCAGGGCCCAGCAAATGTAGAGCCAATTCTGGAGTCCATTAATAATGTCATTTTGACCTATGTACCTTTCACAAGGCCCCAGGCATAGACAGACTTTTCAGGAAGGACATGGCCTTAGGAAGAAACCAACTGCCAAAAGCTGGCCATGTACACTGCTTTCAGGCAAAGAGCCCTCAGATTCTGGATATCAGCTTTTATCTAAAACATTTCACCAGTGAACATTCTATGTGAAAGGCAGTAGATGCCTGAATTTCTCAGAGCAGACTCCCTGAAGTGTAGTTTTCTTTTTCAGATAGAGACACTGTGTGTACATTGGTAGAAAATGTCCCTGTGGGCACTCAATACATTTTATTTGATTGGACTGTGTTTTTTTTAAATCTTCACTAGGTGTTTTATTTAAGTTAATCTTTTAGCAGCTTGCTTTTATTGATGGATTTTTAAAAATTAATTGGTTTTGGGACCAATATTTATGATTTCTTAATATCACAGAAAAGTAAAAGCACAGTTTTCAGACTAAATTAATGCCTGAGTTGGGACTTTAGAGTCATACAAAACAGGCTTTGAAAATAAAAACTGGTTATAAACTGTGGATTTGGGCAATTCAACTTCTGCAAACTCTAATTTCCTCATCTATAAAATAGACATAATTTTTGTGGCGATTAAATAAGAAGAGCTGTTTAAATAGTTGTGCTCAGTGTTTGGCATACAGTAAGAGTTTTCAATGCTGTTTTTCTTCCTCTTTTTAGCATTATATTGTTATTAGTATTAATATTACTGTAATTATCTGTCCCTTCATTGTTCACATTTTAATACTATTAAAAAATGGGCAGCTATTCTTTTTCTAATATCTTTTTTAAAAATGGAAGTATAGTTAATTTACAATGTTATGTTAGTTTCAAGTGTACAGCTAAGTGATTCAGATATATATATAGTCAGTTATATATATATAATCTTTTTCATATTATTTTCCATTATAGGGTATTAAAAGATACTGAGTATAGTTTCCCTGTGCTGTGCAGTAGGTCTTTGTTGTTTAGGGCAGCTTTTCTTATCAAGCAGTTGGTCTATATTACCTCTATCCAATTTTGCTCATATATACAAAATGTCATAACATAAATATATACATCATGTAATGAAACTAATGTCATGAAAATGGTTGATCTTGCCTTATTTTCTCCAAATCTTTTAGTCTTGAAAAAGCAAATCAAAAAGAATTCGTAGAGAAAAAAGTCAAAGGAAACATGAGATCGTGTTTGATGCACTCCAATGAATAAACACACGTCTAAGGACCTGATGCGGTTCATTATTTGGAGATGATAAAATGTCCTAAAACTCATGTCTCATATATCACAATATACTACACCATGGGCACATTTCCCCATCTCTTCTATATTGCTCTAAACTCATAGACTTCTATTTCTGATTTTTTCCTCATAACTTGATCCCAGAGAGGATGAACTTGGAGTATCCTTTATTTTGGTGGCAATAACTTCCTTTTTAAACCCTTATTCCAATATTGCAAAACTCCTTCCTAAGTCTCTATTCTTACTTTCTCAGGTTATGAAGCACATTCAATTAGAGAAAGGCAAAAAACAAGAAACATAAACATTAGAAATAAAATAAAATTATCATTATTTGCTTGTTGAAAATGCAAGACAGTATCCTGAAAAACAATAAATAAACATTAAGAGAATTCAGTAAAGTCCTTCCCTGTTAAAGCAATTTAAAAAATCAATATTATATATATATATATATATATATATGAAACAAAAAATTAACAGGAAATGTTCCAAGATCTCTATGAAAAAATATTCAAAACACCATTGCAGGGCAAAATAGAAAATTTTAAAAAATCCCTGACCTTGGATATCAGGACTTGATACTATAAAGATGTTAGTTCTCCCTAAATTAACACCTAAGTACAATGAGATTATTCCATTTTTACCTTGAAATATTATATGCAAGAATAGTCAAGGCAATTAGTAAAAGTAATAGTAAGAAGAAGAATTAGTTCTACAAGTATAGAAAATATATTATAAAGCTTGACTCTAGCTGTTAGATACTAGCATATTAATACAGATATCAGTGAAGAAACATAATAAGGTCCATTAATAAATTCAAATACATATACAGGTTTAGCATATAATGAATATGGCAGTTTAATTCAGTGACAAAAACCAGAGTATTCAATAAATGGTACTGGGATAAATAGCCATCTAGAAATACATAAATTGAGTTGGATCCATCCTTCACACCTTATATTAAAATAGATCTATAATGGCATAAAAATTTAAAATAAAACAAATTCAGAGAAAGAATGAGACAAAATCAAGGGAGAATGTTTGCGTATATAATGCTGGAAAAGAAATGTATTTTTTTTTAACATCTTTATTGGAGTATAATTGCTTTACAATGGTGTGTTAGTTTCTGTTTTATAACAAAGTGAATCAGCTATACATATACATATATCCCCATATCTCTTCCCTCTTGTGTCTCCCTCCTTCCCACCCTCCCTATCCCACCCCTCTAGGTGGTCACAAAGCACCGAGCTGATCTCCCTGTGCCATGCGGCTGCTTCCCACTAGCTATCTGTTTTACATTTGGTAGTGTATATATGTACATACCACTCTCTCACTTTGTCCCAGCTTACCCTTCCCCCTCCCTGTGTCCTCAAGTCCATTCTCTAGTAGGTCTGCGTCTTTATTCCTGTCCTGCCCCTAGGTTCTTCATGACCATTTTTGCTTTCTTTTTACAGTCCATATATATATGTTAGCATAAGGTATTTGTGTTTCACTTTCTGACTTACTTCACTCTGTATGACAGACTCTAGGTCCATCCACCTCACTACAAATAACTCAATTTCATTTCTTGTTTTGGCTGAGTAACATTCCATTGTATATATGTGCCACATCTTCTTGATCCATTCATCTGTCGATGGACACTTAGGTTGCTTCTATGTCCTGGCTATTGTAAATAGAGCTGCAATGAACATTGTGGTACATGACTCTTTTTGAATTATGGGTTTCTCAGGGTACGTGCCCAGTAGTGGGATTGCTGAGTCGTATGGTAGTCCTATTTTTAGTTTTTTAAGGAACCTCCATACTGTCCTCCATAGTGGCTGTATCAATTTACATTCCCACCAACAGTGCAAGAGGGTTCCCTTTTCTCAACACCCTCTCCAGCATTTATTGTTTGTAGATATTTTGATGATGGCCATTCTGACTGGTGTGAGGTGATATCTCATTGTAGTTTTGATTTGCATTTCTCTAATGATTAATAATGTTGAGCATTCTTTCATGTGTTTGTTGGCAATCTGTAAATCTTCTTGGGGTGAATGTCTGTTTAGGTCTTCTGCCCATTTTTGGATTGGGTTGTTTGTCTTTTTGATATTGAGCTGCATGGGCTGCTTGTAAATTTGGAGATTAATCCTTTGTCAGTTGCTTCATTTGCAAATATTTTCTCCCATTCTGAGGGTTGTCTTTTCATCTTGTTTATGGTTTCCTTTGCTGTGCAAAAGCTTTTAAGTTTCATTAGGTCCCATCTGTTTATTTTTGTTTTTATTTCCATTTCTCTAGGAGGTGGGTCAAAAAGGATCTTGCTGTGATTTATGTCATAGAGTGTTCTGCCTATGTTTTCCTCTAAGAGTTTTATAGTGTCTGGCCTTACATTTAGGTCTTTAATCCATTTTGAGTTTATTTTTGTGTATGGTGTTAGGGAGTGTTCTAATTTCATTCTTTTCCATTTAGCTGTCCAGTGTCCCAGCACCACTTTTGAAGAGGCTGTCTTTCTCCATTGTATATTCTTGCCTCCTTTATCAAAGATAAGGTGACCATATGTGCATGGGTTTATCTCTGGGCTTTCTATCCTGTCCCATTTATCTATATTTCTGTTTTCATGCCAGTACCATACTGTGTTGATTACTGTAGCTTTGTAGTATAGTCTGAAGTCAGGGAGCCTGATTCCTCCAGCTCCATTCTTCTTTCTCAATATTGCTTTGGCTATTTGGGGTCTTTTGTGTTTCCATACAAATTGTGAAATGTTTTGTTCTAGTTCTGTGAAAAATGCCATTGGTAGTTTGATAGGGATTGCATTGAAACTGTAGATTGCTTTGGGTAGTACAGTCATTTTCCCAATGTTGATTCTTCCAATCCAAGAACATGATATATCTCTCCATCTGTTTGTATCATCTTTAATTTCTTTCATCAGTGTTTTATAGTTTTCTGCATACAGGTCTTTCACCTCCTTAGGTAGGTTTATTCCTAGGTATTTTATTCTTTTTGTTTCAGTGGTAAATGGGAGTGTTTCCTTAATTTCTCTTTCCGATTTTTCATCATTAGTGTAGAGGAATGCAAGAGATTTCTGCGCTTTAATTTTGTTTCCTGCTACTTTACCAAATTCATTGATTAGCTCTAGTTGTTTTCTGGTAGCATCTTTAGGATTCTCTATGTATAGTATCATGTCATCTGCAAAGAGTGACAGCTTTACTTCTTCTTTTCTGATTTGGCTTCTTTTAATTTCTTTTTCTTCTCTACAGGCCAATATCACTGATGAACATAGATGCAAATATCCTCAACAAAATACTAGCAAACAGAATCCAACAGCACATTAAAAGGATCATACACCATGATCAAGTGGGGTTTATCCCAGAAATGCAAGGATTTTTCAGCATACACAAATCAGTCAATGTGATACACCATATTAACAAATTTAAGAATAAAAACCATATGATCATCTCAATAGATGCAGAAAAAGCTTTCGACAAAATTCAACACCCATTTATGATAAAAACCCTCCACAAAGTAGGCATAGAGAGAACTTACCTCAACATAATAAAGGCCATATATGACAAACCCACAGCCAACATCGTCCTCAATGGTGAAAAACTGAAACCATTTCCACTAAGATCAGGAAGAAGACAAGGTTGCCCACTCTCACCACTATTATTCAACATTGTTTTGGAAGTTTTAGCCACAGCCATCAGAGAAGAAATGTATTTCTGAGCAAGACCCAAACCCAGATGCCACGGAAGAGAAAATTGATAAGTTAGATTAGTTGAAAGCAGATGAATGAAAAAAAAACGCTGCTATTTGAGGACTTCAAATGTGAATAGGGAAACATTTTTAGTGTATATGACAAAGAGCTAATCTTTTATATTTATTAAGCCCTCTTACAAACCAATGGATGAGGACCAAAAGTTCATATAAAAACAGGTAAAAATATAATAAGGCCATTTCCAAAAAAAATGGTTTATGACCATATGAAAAATGTTCTTATAACTTTACTTATATTTAAAGAAATGAATATTGTAACATCAGTGTGTTACTTCTTTTTTGTTGTTGTTAAATTTATTTATTTATTTATTTTTGGCTGTGTTGGGTCTTCGTTGCTGCCCATGGACTTTCTCTAGTTGTGGCGAGCAGGGGCTACTCTTCATTGTGGTGCATGGGCTTCTCATTGTGGTGGCTTCTCTTCTTGCGGAGCACGGGCTCTAGGTGCGCGGGCTTCAGTAGTGTGCGGCGGGCGGGCTCAGTAGTTGTGACTTGTGGGCTCTAGAGCGCAGGCTCAGTAGTTGTGGCGCACAGGCTTAGTTGCTCTGCGGCATGTGGGATCTTCCCAGACCAGGGCTTGAAACCATGTCCCCTGCGTTGGCAGGCGGATTCCCAACCACTGCGCCACCAGGGAAGTCCCAGTGTGTTACTTCTAAATCCATCTGATTTGAACAGCTCAAGACATTTGCTAATAATGCTCTTGCTGAGGACAGTACTTTCCAAATTGTGACATAGTATAAACGCTTTTCTCTTTTGATTTTATAGTAATGCATTTACTGTCTCTAAGTGTAAAATGTGAATACAGTTGACCCTTGAACAACACATGTTGGAACTGCTGGGGTCCAATTATACATGGATTTTTTTCAATAAATACATATTACAGTACTACACGATCCCAGGTTGGCTGAATCCAAGGATGCAGAACCACAAATACTGAGGGCCGACAATAAAGTTATACATGAATTTTCAGCTGCTGGGCAGTCGGTGCCCCTAATCCCTGTGTTGTTCAAGGATCAACTGTAGTACATTAGATCTATCATATCATAGGTATTGCTTAGAATAAGGTTAAGTTTAGGAAAAAAATAATAATTATAAAGAAAATGTTAAATAAATATTAAGGGTTGACATTTACACAGTGTGTGCCAGATCGTATGTCATATGCTTTATACACATATTTATTCAGCACATCCTCACGATAACACTTTTATGCCCAGTTCTCAGACAAGGAAACAGGCATGAAGTGTTCACTATCCTCAAAGAATAGAGCTACTAATTATGTCACAAGGACTTAAACCAAGGTGGTCTGGCTGCAGGGCCCACACTCAAACCACTTCACCACAGTACAAGTGATTCATGCTGGAGATAAAATGGTGTAGGTAAAACTCAAATGATACAGGATTGGGAATTCTTCCTTAGGTTGTGGGAAGCAGTGGCACAAGCCCTTGAAGGATGATTTCTATAAAATTAAAATCTCTAAAAGCACCCACTCTTCAGAGCTCTGGAGATGACAATCCAAAGGGAGTAGTGCTTTAAGTCCCTTCAATATACAGTCTACAGCAAGTAGCAATTATATTTCTAGGAATTAATCACACAGAAAGGGCTTGAGAGAAAATTGATCACATTATTTATACAATCATGATCTAGTTCTCTGTCAGTAGATGAAGAGGTAAATAAATCATGATGCTTCCATGAAACAATATAATATGGAATACTTTTCTGTGAAAAGAATAAGTATATACATACATATTTATTTAAGAAACTTTAAGATATAATCTTTTAAAAAAGTGAGGTACACAACAATATATATATTATGTTCCTCTTTGAAATTCCCAAATGAATACACATATACATGAGTGGGATATTTCTGGAAGGATATACAAGAAATCATTAATAGTATTTTTTCTCTCTGGGTAAGGGTCTATGGCCTAAAATTATTAAATGAATGTCATTTTAACCCATCACGGATCATTTCTATTGTTTGTTAATTGATTTTCAATTAAATTCTAGGTTTTGCTAATTCAGAAATACGTATGTGCTTCTATGTTCATTGCAACATTATTTACAATAGTCAAGATATAGAAACTACCTAAGTGTCCATCAACAGATGAATGGATATAGATGATGATATATACATGTATACACACACACACAATGGAATACCACTCAGTCACTAAAAAAGATAAAGTATTGCCATTTGTGACTACAAGAATGGACCTTGAGGGTAATATGCTAAATAAAATAGTGAGACAGAGAAAGATAAATATCATGTGATTTTACTAATGTGGAATATAAAAAAAAAATGAATAAAAAAAAACAAAATGAAAGCAAACACATAGATACAGAGAACAGATTGGTGGTTGCCAGAGGGGATGTGGGGTGGGGGAGGGTGACTGGGGAAAGGGGGCCAACTGCATGGTGATGGACGGAAACTAGACTTTTGGGGTGAGCACACTGTAGTGTATACAGAAACCAAATTATAATGTTGTACACATTATATGAAACATATAATGTTATAAACCAATGTTACCTCAAAAAACAATTCTAGGTTTTGCAAGAATTTAAAAAAAATACTAAATAGTGGTTCTATTTGGTTCCCTTACGCACTGACATACCTTCAAGATTTGTAAGGAGAGGCAATCTATCATGGACCCTGAGCAAACCTACATGTGCTTGCTGGGTAGGCCAAGAATGCAAGACCCTGGCTGCCCTTCAGTGAGGCCAGCTGTGCTTTCAGCAACAATCGTGAGAGGTGAGGTCCTGCCTCCCCCAAGAAAAAGAGCAGGCCTTTTTCTGTTCCCTATAAGAGCAGTGAATCCCTGAAGTTCAGTGCTTGTTCCTTTCCTGTAATGCAGCCCACACAGTGCCCCGGCATCCATCCTGGACCCTTTGCACGTCCCCATGGGAATGATGGAGCCCACAGGAAACTTACACAAATCAACAGAAAGCTCCGGCTACTGTTTTTTTCCAGGAGTAAGAAAGTTCTTTGTCTCTGACTAGGAGTCTCATGTCTTCTAGTAGCATCCATAAACAGTTGTAGGGTAGTTTGCTAATTTGTAAATAGGACAAAATCTTGGCTCCTTCAGACATCCTGCACCATTCCTGACAGTATGGAGGCCAGTTGGTAAACTCAGCACTGATGAACATGGACCACTCTCTGAAATAACGAGTGACTGGTCTTCAAGAGCAAGGGAGAGAGTAGGGGGTAGTTGGTGAGACATCACCGAATTTCAGCTGAAGAAGAGACTTTCGTGGGGTTTCAAGCAAAGTGGGAAAAAGAGGGAGGGGTAAGAGGATAGGGTAGCCTGCTAGAGCAGAATGGACGGAACATGATCCAGTCATTCAGTTTTTATCATAAGTAGGTAACATACATCTCCCGCAGGTTATATGTTATTGTAAGTTTGTGATACTTACTAGGGGTATAAGCCCTAATATTCCGTATTCAGTGTGGTGCTAATGGAAGAATGAATAACCATCTTCTTCTCCTTGTTCAATCATTCCTGATAGTTGTCCTTGTCTCTGACCATCTTGTAATGTGGTGGATGAGCCACTGGCTAAGGCACAGCTGCACCTTGTTCCCAAGTTGATTCCCAGTAAGTCATGTGATCACAAGTAAGTCACTCCTTTTCCTTGATTGCAAAAGTAAAGGGAGGAAGCGGGGCCCAGGGCTGTCTGTAGGTTGAACCATATGAAA
Organism: Balaenoptera ricei; assembly: GCF_028023285.1. Classification (NCBI taxonomy): domain Eukaryota; kingdom Metazoa; phylum Chordata; class Mammalia; order Artiodactyla; family Balaenopteridae; genus Balaenoptera; species Balaenoptera ricei. Next base: position 23,487,090 of record NC_082644.1, read on the forward strand.
TCACCAACATCCAACCAACCTGACTTGCACAATGACAGTTTTAAATAGTTCAACTTAATAAATGATCCCAAATTCCCTAATGCATCTTAAGTTCATTAGTAAATATATTTACCTTTTTCTTTTTAAATATCACACATTAAGACCTTTTCCTCATGCTAATATTGCAGGAGAATACAAAGTTAGCAAAAAAGTTGTGTTACAATATCCTGAAGGAGGGAAATCTGAAAGAAGCTTGCAGAGTGGGCTGCGGCCTCTTTAGCAGATCTTCTGAACTCATTAACACACAGATATAATGCCTGTGGGGGAATCCTTTGAATACAGTGGAAGAGATAAATTTTGAAAAAAATTGAAGGGTCAGGGCAATTGTCCAGAAGTAGCTGTGAGCTTGAAAGGAGAAAAATCAGCAGTGAAAATAGCAGAACAAAGCTCCAGTGCTGTGTCTATAAAACAGAAAGAGAAGTTTAGAAGAACCTCATTTGATCTCCATTGAGCAAATAAAATTTTTATTTGGATTTGAATTTCTGTCTTCCATTTTCCGTTCTTTAATATCCTCATTAATCATTCGAGCTGCACAGCTTATCTTCCTTTCAGCACTTCAAATTCAATATCCTTTTTTTTAAAAATAGTGAGAAAAATAAATTGCTTGAGCAGTAGGAAGGGAATCTCAAGGAGCTCTCATGATACCTCCAGTAATAGTTGTGTTACTAAAATTCCTACAAAGGGAAAATTCAGATATAGGAACAGGCTTATATTTATTATAAGGAAGTGCCCCCAAATATCCTCTAAACTCAATGCAAAGTTACTATGGTGGTCTTTTTTCCATTCTTACATCCCATAATAATAATAAGCAAAATGATCAGTGAATTACATTGCCAATAGTCATGTGATCCTTAAATTAAATAAATATACTTACTAATACTTAAGGAAGCTCGTAGTGATATCCAGGCTCTTTTGACAAACCTGCCTGTTAGAGACGCCAGAGCACCTCTGAAATGAAAGGAATTGATTTCCTATAGTTAAATCTCTGATACACACATACTAAGTTTCTCTATAGCTATTTCAGTATGCGTAGCTGTTGTTGTTAGATTCAAGTCTTCAGAGATTATTCTCTGTCTGAGCTAAATTCTCCATTTAAACTATGACTCAAATTATTTTAAGAAAGCTTTTGCCCCAAAGTAATTCCATTGGTGGAATGTAAACCAGCATGGTATGCTCTAGGTAATATCTATATTTAGGAAAGCATATTAATGCTTCATCTCTTTCTAAATACCTTTGTGATATCTGCTTGGGCATTACCTGGGGTTTCCAGTTGTCAGAGGTCCTGTTGGATCTCATTGTAGAACAAGGCGCTCTCTGCCAGAGCTCCATAGAAAGTCAGTGCTGGGCTGTCCATCTCCTCGATGTCTAGGCTCCTTGGATGGAGGCCCAGAAAATGTGACTGCTACTCTGAGCTAATGTGCTAGTGGACAAAGTTTAGTGAAAACCATCAGGACACTATTAACATATGATGTATTCTAGTGGTGGTTCTCTGAGAATAGGGCCCTACCTCTGCTGTTTAACCCTAGAGTAACTTGATTGGTAAGAATGTCAAATCAGGGCAAAATATCATTTTAATAGCTAGTAAATACAGAGGAGATAGAAGGCAGGGCAGCAAGGCAGATCAGAATGCAGACTCCAGGCTCAGATTAAGTGAATTCGCACATGGCCTCCACCATTTACTTGCTATAGTTTCTGGGAAGTCTGCACCTATGGCTGGGACGGGTGGAGTTCGCTGTCACCACAGAGAGTTGGATATGCAGGAAACTCTCTGTGTTTCTCCCTGTATCACAAATTAGTCTGGGCCTTAATGGCAACCATCACATTAATGCAAATTTCCTTCATTTAAAAAATAATTTTTGAAGTCAGTTTTGTAAAATAAACTCATTTCAAAACGCACTGATGGGTGTATTTTAGTGTTCTGCAATTTTCCTGCCTTGTTAAATATTTTTAAAAATTAAAACAAAAATGTGAATAGATTCCAGTCACTGCTGGAAGAAAAGGGTCTTTACTCTGCCAACCTGTCACGTGTGATGGATCAAAGGGCCCTTAGGACTGCACGTGGACACTGTCACTTTTTACAGAGAACCAACTGACCTTGTATAACTGGAGATGCTTCCCCTCAAACACAGCTCTGCTCCCTCTGCTGAGGGTGGTGTCAGTCTCTCCAGATGCTGCTGGAAATGGAACACTGCATGCCTGGACACCCCACAAAAATAAAGGGTACTGACGTGCTCCCAGGCCAATACTTGTTCAGGAAATGACAGAAGTATTGTAAATATAGAAACATGCTGGTTTCTAAAGCATTCTTCACTCCGCACAAGAAGTATGTGGCCAAGATGTGTTAGGAACCAGCAGTGACCCCATGTTCCTTCAATTAATTCATCTAACGTCTCCCTGTTGATCCATCCAGGTCTTGTTTTATCCAGCGTCCCTCTGTCATTGGCTCTGCAAGTCCCCTAAGTCCTTCCTTGCTCCAGTATCTGCTCCCTCCAGGCGCATTTCTGGGGACCTACACTTAACCATTTTCTATCAGACGTTTCCTGAGGGCCATCTGGATGTGATTCTCACAACCTGGGCTGAGTGATGCCACTTTGTGGATTCACTAACTCAGCGGTCCCCAACCTCTTTGGCAGCAGGAACTGGTTTCGTGAACGACAATATTTCCATGGACAGGGAGTGTGTGTGCACGCGTGCGTTGTGTGTGTGTGAGCACGCGCGCGCGTGTGTGCATGCGTGCGCGTGAAGGTTCAGGCAGTAATGCGAGCGATGGTTCAGGCGGTAATGCAAGTGATGGGGAGTGGCAGATGAACCTTCGCTCAATCGCCCTCCGCTCACCGCCTGCTGTGCTGCCCGTTTCCTAACAGAAACCTCAGGTTGGGGACCCCTGCACTAAATGACACATTTCTGTGGGTCATGTCCTCCCAGCCCAGCGGCCCTAACAAGCACCAGCACGGAAGCTGCTGGCAAACACTGGGAGGAGCCCTTAGTACTGCAGGGAGCTGCCGGGGGGGGGGGGGGCAGCCTCTCAGGGCCCCACACCCAGGGCTCATCCCAGGAGACACTCCTGAGGAGGGGAAGGCAGGGCTGTGCCCTTGAGGAAGGAGGGACCGCTCACCTCTCTGACCTCGGGCTGGAGAAGGACGAGGGCTCGGGACCGCGGAAGACGGCAGGGAGCTCGCCCTCCTCCCTGAGAGCTCGGTGAGCTGCATCCAGGCGAGGAGGTGAGACCCTGCTCACTGCCCCTCCCTCAGGGAACGGAGTCACTGAGCAAATGACCAGGAAACAGATTCTGTAGTGACTTTCAAAGACCGAGAGAAATCGTCTAGAAAGAGACAGTAAGGAAACATTGTGCTTTCCTAAACTGTTTGTATTTGGAACGAAAATAAATCAATTTTCTGCCAATATCACCTCATTCTCATCCTTATTTTCCTTCTTCAGAGTGAGAAAAACAAGATCTTATTTTGATCATGCCCAATATAATTTTGAAATACTGTACATAGCCTTTCAGTTCACAGAAAGTTAAAGAGAGAAAAATAGTGTGTTCTGTTCTTGGTATTAATGGTTATAGAATGTTTTTAAAATGTGGCATTTTACTGAGCTTTCCACAGACATTTGGGAGGTTTGTCTACAAAGCATCCAGTAGCTTTCACCTTTAACACCCCCAGGTGCATTTATCAGAGTGCAAACAATAGTTTTGCAAGATATTTTTTCCTTCCTTATTTTTCTTCTTTCTTTCCACCTTGCCTCATTCTAAACAGATCTGAGGAGTAAATCACTTGTGGTCTTATGATGTGTTGTGTTTACAGAATACTTAGTTGTATTCTCTTGGATAAAGTGTTTGGAACAATCCTGAGTATCTCCATTATTAATGAAATAGAAGTTCAAAAAGATTAAGTGAATTAAACCTGGAGTTGGAAGAGACAGGACAGGAATTCTGATCTAGACCTTCTAATCTTAAACTCTATTAATTTTCTTCCCCAGCAGAATCTTGTGCTGCATCCTAAGCTTATGAGTAGATCAAAATTGGGCAGAAGGGTCCTAAAAATTCATCATCTCTGAAGACCACGTCACTCCTGAGAATCAGCCCTGGCAGTGCCACACTTGGGTTTAGGGAAAGAACCCAGAGAGCTGCCATGGGAAGGAAGCATGGGGCAGTGAGTTATATGGGAAGTAAAATGGTCTGAGAATTCTCATCACCCTTGGCCTTCCCTTTGACTCTGCAGGGAATGATGAATCTCCTGCGGGATGCTCCGTGGCTACCAGGGCTCCCCTAATGGGTCCAACTTAGAGGGTAAGCTCACCAGCTTCCTATAAATTGTGGCTGTACGGAGGGGCTCCGTGAGAGACCAAACACTGCACCCAAGCAGCTGAGGGTGTTGGCTACCATTCTGTATTTAATGGAATATTTGAGGTACCATGTTGAGCTGGAACTGTCCTCCTAGGTTTAGAACTTTCTAGATCAGATCAGGTTGTGCATAAGAGACATCTGTCTTAAACATAATTAAGACTTGTAAATTCAAAACTCAAAATCAGCAAAAGAAAAGCCTCCTTAGGTGACAAGGGAACAACAGAGGAATTATTTTTCCATACTTCAGTTCTACCTCGAGTATTTAATGTTCAAAAGTAGTGAAATCTATTTCAGTGTTTTCATTTAGAGTTACAGCTTACACAGCTATACAATTTTTAAGAATAATAATTTCGGGCTTCCCTGGTGGCGCAGCGGTTGAGAATCTGCCTGCCAATGCAGGGAACACGGGTTCGAGCCCTGGTCTGGGAAGATCCCACATGCCGCGGAGCAACTGGGCCCATGAGCCACAACTACTGAGCCTGCGCGTCTGGAGCCTGTGCTCCGCAAGAAGAGAGGCCGCGATGGTGAGAGGCCTGCGCACCGCGATGAAGAGTGGCCCCCGCTTGCCACAACTGGAGAAAGCCCTCGCACAGAAACAAAGACCCAACAAGCCAAAACTAAATAAATAAATTAATTAATTAAAAAATATATATATATTAAGAATAATAATTTCATGTAGAAACACTCAGAAGAGAGATTACACACCTCCTTGAATCAGTCTGACTCCTAACAGGCTCAACGTGAAAAGTGTGAAATGGCTAAAACCTCAGGAGTGTAATTATAGATCTTACAGATCTATAGAGTGATAAGATCTTATAGATCAAAATGCCCTTCTGATCACACTGCTTGCTCAAGATTTGTCTCTGAGAAGTACTGGAAGCAGACACTTTAACAATAAAATTGATAGAGTGAGCCATGATACTCTCTTAGAAATGCTCACTATATGAGCCATTTACTTTGGCACAGTCTTTACACATATTTTATGTTCTATGGGGCCAATTTTAGACAAAATAGTGATGTAGCCAAAATTAGTCTTTTGCAATTTTTCTCTTACCTTCCTTCCCTTTCCCCACATTTTTTTTAAGACCGAATACATATATTTTTTTACATCACAATATCACAGTTACTTACCATCTTTGCATATTAAGGATAGCTTTATCACAATATGGAGAAATCCCTAAGCAACTATTTGTTTCCTGTTGTTTTTTCCACATATTTATTATCATCCATAATACCCTATGTGCTATTTTTTTGCTAGGTACTTGTCTTTTTCTTCATCGACTTATAGTTTTACTTTTTCATTTTTAAATTTTTTTCTAACATCTTTATTGGAGTATAATTGCTTTACAATGCAACGGTGTGTTAGTTTCTGCTTTATAACAAAATGAATCAGCTATTCATATACATATATCCCCATATCTCCTCCCTCTTGCGTCTCCCTCCCACCCTCCCTATTCCACCCATCTAGGTGGTCACAAAACACCGAGCTGATCTCCCTGTGCTATGCGGCTGCTTCCCACTAGCTATCTATTTTACATATGGTAGTGTATATATGTCCATGCCACTCTCTCACTTCGTTCCAGCTTACCCTTCCCCCTCCCCATGTCCTCAAGTCCATTCTCTACGTCTCCGTCTTTATTCCTGTCCTGCCCCTAGGTTCTTCAGAAAATTTTTTTGGTTTGTTTTCCATATATATGTGTTAGCATACGGTTTTTGTGTTTCTCTTTCTGACTTACTTCACTCTATATGACAGACTCTAGGTCCATCCACCTCACTACAAATAACTCAATTTCGTTTCTTTTCTTGGCTGAGTAATATTCCACTGTATGTGTGTGCCACGTCTTCTTTATCTGTTCATTTGTTGATGGACACTTAGGTTGCTTCCACGTACTGGCTATTGTAAATAGACCTGCAATGAACATTGTGGTACATGACTCTTATGAATTATGGTTTTCTCAGGGTATAAATCCAGTAGTGAGATTGCTGGATTGTATGGTAGTTCTCTTTTTAGTTTTTTAAGGAAACTTCATACTGTTCTCCATAGTGGCTGCATCAATTTACATTCCCACCAACAGTGCAAGAGGGTTCCCTTTCCTCCACACCCTCTCCAGCATTTATTGTTTATAGATTTTTTGATGATGGCCATTGTGACTGGTGTGAGGTGATACCTCATTGTAGTTTTGATTTGCATTTCTCTAATGATTAGTGATGTTGAGCATCCTTTCATGTGTTTGTTGGCAATCTGTATATCTTCTTTGCAGAAATGTCTGTTTAGGTCTTCTGCCCATTTTTGGATTGGGTTGTATGTTTTTTTGATATTGAGCTGCATGAACTGCCTGTAAATTTTGGAGATTAATCCTTTGTCTTTTGCTTCATTTGCAAATATTTTCTCCCATTCTGAGAGTTATTTTTTCATTTTGTTTATAGTTTCCTTTGCTGTGCAAAAGCTTTTAAGTTTCATTAGGTCCCATCTGTTTATATTTGTTTTTATTTCCATTTCTCTAGGAGGTGGGTCAAAAAGGATCTTGCTGTGATTTATGTCATAGAGTGTTCTGCCTATGTTTTCCTCGAAGAGTTTTATAGTGTCTGGCCTTACATTTAGGTCTTTAATCCATTTTGAGTTTATTTTTGTGTATGGTGTTAGGGAGTATTCTAATTTCATTCTTTTACATGTAGCTGTCCAGTTTTCCCAGCACCACTTATTGAAGAGGCTGTCTTTTCTGCATTGTATATTGTTGCCTCCTTTATCAAAGATAAGGTGACCATATGTGCATGGGTTTATCTCTGGGCTTTCTATCCTGTTCTGTTGATCTATATTTCTGTTTTCATGCCAGTACCATGCTGTCTTGATTACTGTAGCTTTTGTAGTATAGTCTGAAGTCAGGGAGCCTGATTCCTCCAGCTCCATTTTTCTTTCTCAAGATTGCTTTGGCTATTCAGGGTCTTTTGTGTTTCCATACAAATTGTGAAATGTTTTGTTCTAGTTCTGTGAAAAATGCCATTGGTACTTTGATAGGGATTGCACTGAATATGTAGATTGCTTTAGGTAGTATAGTCATTTTCACAATGTTGATTCTTCCAATCCAAGAACATGATATAGCTCTCCGTCTGTTTCTATCATCTTTAATTTCTGTCATCAGTGTCTTATAGTTTTCTGCATACAGGTCTTTTGTCTCCTTAGGTAGGTTTATTCCTAGGTATTTTATTATTTTTGTTGCAGTGGTAAAAGGGAGTGTTTCCTTAATTTCTCTTTCAGATTTTTCATCATTAGTGTATAGGAATACAAGGGATTTCTGTGCATTACTTTTGCATCCTGCTACTTTACCAAATTCATTGATTAGCTCTAGTAGTTTTCTGGTTGCATTTTTAGGATTCTCTTTGTATAGTATCATGTCATCTGCAAAGAGTGACAGCTTTACTTCTTCTTTTCCAATTTGGTTTCCTTTTATTTCTTTTTCTTCTCTGATTGCTGTGGCTAAAACTTCCAAAACTATGTTGAATAATAGTGGTGAGAGCGTGCAACATTGTCTTATTCCTGATCTTGGTGAAAATGGTTTCAGTTTTTCACCATTGAGAACAACGTTGGCTGTGGGTTTGTCGTATATGACCTTTATTATGTTGAGGTAAGTTCCCTCTATGCCTACTTTCTGGAGGGTTTTTATGATAAATGGGTGTTGAATTTTGCTGAAAGCTTTTTCTGCATCTATTGAGATTATCATATGGTTTTTATCTTTCAGTTTGTTAATATGGTGTATCACTTGATTGATTTGCGTATATTGAAGAATCCTTGCATTCCTGGGATAAACCCCACTTGATCATGGTGTATGATCCTTTTAATGTGCTGTTGGATTCTGTTTGCTAGTATTTTGTTGAGGATTTTTACATCTATGTTCATTAGTGATATTAGCCTGTAGTTTTCTTTTTTTGTGGCATCTTTGTCTGGTTATGATATCAGGGTGATGGTGGCCTCATAGAATGAGTTTGGGAGTGTTCCTCCCTCTGCTATATTTTGGAAGAGTTTTAGAAGGGTAGGTGTTAGCTCTTCTCTAAACGTTTGATAGAATTCGCCTGTGAAGCCATCTGGTCCTGGGCTTTTGTTTGTTGGAAGATTTTTAATCACAGTCTCAATTTCAGTGCTTGTGATTGGTCTGTGTATATTTTCAATTTCTTCCTGGTTCAGTCTTGGAAGGTTGTGCTTTTCTAAAACTTGTCCATTTCTTCCAGGTTGTCCCTTTTATTGGCATATAGTTGCTTGTAGTAATCTCTCATTATCCCTTGTATTTCTGCAGTGTCAGTTGTTACTTCTCCTTTTTCATTTCTAATTCTATTGATTTGAGTGTTCTCCCTTATTTTCTTGATGAGTCTGGCTAATTCCCACATTTAAAAAAATTTAATTTATATCTGTCATTCTCAATTAGGAGCAAATGAGGCTAAAATATAGGCTCTCGCAAGGGCAGGAATCATGTCTTCTCTTCTTCATCATCTACTTTCCAGAGCTTAACATAGTGCTGGAGAAGAATCGCCATGAAAGGGGTTTTGCATTTTTAATAAGAAACTCCCTGAACCTGAAAAATATTTAAGCCTCCAAATCATAAGTATCGATACTTAGATGTGGCGCTTGGTCATCCACAGTGGGGAGGCTGGAGGTTATATTGGCCTCTATTTTTCTCCTCCAAGTAGGGTCTGTATACCATGATTCCTTCCACACATCTCCCGCCACACACCACCTAGAATTCCAGTGAGACGTTTATTTCATGTGATAAGCAGAACATATTTGAGAAATTAATTTGGAAAATATCCATCACAGTTGATAAGGTTTAATTATCAGTTACAATTTAATGTATCTTAACTTAATCAGCTATTTCCTGGGCACCCACTATGTAGTAGCTATTGTGCTAGGTTTGGTATTCAGTGGTCAAAAAAGCAAACAGCACTGGGGAGAGACGGTCAGTAAACATGAGGACTGTTGACTTAAAAAATATTCACAACCTAAAAGTTGAGAGTTATGTTTTATTCAGCAGGAATTTTTAGGACTTCAAGTCTGGGAGGCAGCATCTCAAGTAACCCTGAGAGAACTGCTCCAAGAAGGCGAGGCGGGGAGCCAGGTTATACAGAAGTTTTGCAGCAAAGGGCAGGTAGTCGGAACATCAAAATATTACTGTTAATAAAAGAAAACCAGAAATAGCAAATTAAGGAATTCAGCACTTTTCTATGTATGGGAAGATGCAAGTGTCTGTGCTCACTGAAATCATTTCTTTGATATGCACCTCAGGTATCTGGGGCCAGTATCCTGTATTTTCACATCCTGAGTTTCCTCAGGGCTCACGATAGCAGTGGCTGCAGTCTGATGGCTGCTAGATGGCAGGTATTCTTTCCTTCCTAAGTTTTCTCAGGGCTCACGGGCTCACGTTGGAGGGCTGCAATTGCTGATGACTGAGACATCCTTTGTTTGCTGATATGGCAGGAAATATTCCGTTTCTCAGGACAAATTCACCAGTATGACCATTCTTGAGAGTGAAAGAGACAACAACCACCACAATGGGGAGTGATGACACAGCATGACTTTTGGGTTGGGGAGAGAGTGTTAGTCAGGGGATCAGGGATGCCACACAGAAGAGGTGCTGTTTGATTTAAAACCTGAATGGTGGGAGGGAGGGAGATGCAAGAGGGAAGAGATATGGGAACATATGTATATATATATAACTGATTCACTTTGTTATAAAGCAGAAACTAACACACCATTGTAAAGCAATAATACTCCAATAAAGATGTTTAAAAAAAAGAAAAAAAAAAAGAAACTGTATAATTATTCTATGCAAATCATAAAAAAAAAAAAAAAAAAAAAAACCTGAATGGTTAAAGGAGCCAGCCAGGGTACAACTGGGGAAGAATTTATAAGCTAGAATGAAGAGTAAGTCTAAATGCCAGGAGTCAGGAATAAGCACATTATTAAGGTGAAGAAGAAAGGTCATCTCAGATGGAGATGAGTACATGAGTGATTCATGGGAGCAGAACTGGCAAGAGAGTGGTCCAGCCAGGTGACTCTTGTGGTCACAGTGATGGAGGGTGATCCCTGAGAACTGATGGGCTGGGCAGTTACCAGATGCAGGTGGAGCAACCCTGTTGGGAGAATTACCCAAGAACCTGTAATGCTTCATGAGAAGCTTCCTTGCTGTTCATGCATCTCAGAAAACCAGAACATGTTCTATTCATCAAGGAAACTGAAGCTGTGGGTTAGACCTAGACAGCCCATGCATATGCATAGTGCACATGTATTTTTTAAAAAAATCAGTAACTTATCCTACATGGTTGTTCAAACATAGTAGACAACAAGTTTTGAGGCTCACTGTTAATTGACTGATTAAAATTCTGGTGTTAATGAAAATAATACCAATTGCAAGGTAAAATATTCTGGAAGGAATAGGAATTCTGGAGTTCACTTGAGAATTTAATAAGAGTTCTACTGAATTCACAGTTTAAAATAAAGTGTACTTAAGCAAAAATTAGTCTCTGTGAAACCCATGCTTGCAGTGAAAATGTGAAGATGTGGGAAAAAAAGCAAGACCCTTAGTTTTCTGGTATTCAGCAAATGTCTGGTCAGTGAAAAATAATTAATATTACCTCTGAATTTAAATAAATTAATTAGAATTTCATAATATGTATTACCTAATGGTTTCTTAATTGTAGATGAATAAGACCTTCTTTAAAAATTGTCTTCACTAAATCAAACTGAAAAAAATTCACTTTTGAAAAAAATTAACAGTAAAACTGGACTTTTCTCTATGGGGAAATTGGTTCTTCTCTATCCCCAAATTTTGTTTTTACTGTCTTGCTTAAAAACAAAAACAAAAGGGAAAATCCCCAAATATTCTTCATTTAGAAAAGCATCCAATACTGTAGCCACTGGTCATAACTGTGTTACCAAACTCAGGTCCAGCTGCTTGCTGCTTGAAAATCAATACCCGAGAGAGAGGCAAATGTTGGTAGAAAGTAAAGTTGCTTTTAATCAGAATTCTGGCAGTCTTGGGAGATGGTGGACTCAATGTCCTCCAAAACCATCTCTGAAGATTCTGCTTGGCCATGAAAGTTTTTAAAGGGAAAAAAGGAAAGTAATCTTAGTTAATCATTGAAATAGGGGGTCAGAGTCCTCACCATCCCCCACTGAGTGCAGGCTTGTTGACTTCTTATGATCTTTCCTTAGATGTTACCTTGTTCACACAGTTTGTGAGATTACTGAACGGGAAGCTAGGGAAGAGATTTGGTCCTCTGTTAATTACTTATTCTTCATTTCTACTTCTTTGATCTACAGAAAGAACCAACAGGTTAGACAACGTATTGTGTGATCAAAAGATTTGAAAGGTGTGCTAGGGCTGGAGATGAGTTGAGCATGAGGGTGCCTGGTTTAAGGTTGGTGACAAGATAAAAGGGGCCTCCTGCAGAGAGCTATTTCCTTCCAAAAGCTGCTTACAAATGGATGAAATTAAAAGTTCAGTTCTTCAGTCACACTAGGTACATTTCAGGTGCTCCCTGACCACATATGGCTGGGGGCAGCTGTGCTGGACATCAGGGATAAAGCACTTTTCTGTCACCACAGAAAGTTCTATTGGACAGCACTTTAAAAAAGAAAATTTATTGGAGTCTAGTTGATTTACAATGTTGTGTTAGTTTCAGGTGTACAGCAAAGTGATTCAGTTATACATATACATACGTTCATTCTTTTTTAGATTCTTTTCTCATATAGGTGATCACAGAATATTGAGTAGAGTTACCTGTGCTATACAGTAGGTCCTTGTTGGTTATCTATCTTATATTTAGTAGTGTGTGTATGTTCGTCCCAAGTTCCTGATTTATCCCTCCCCCCCACATTTCCCCTTTGGTAACCATAAATTTGTTTTTGATATCTGTAAGTCTGTTTCTGTTTTGTAAATAAGTTCATTTGTATTATTTTTTAAAATTATATTCCACATACGAGTGATATCATGTGATGTTTGTCTTTCTCTATCTGACTACTTCACTTAGTATGATAATGTCTAAGTCCATCCATGTTGCTGCAAATGGCATTATTTCATTCTTTTTTATGGCTAAGTAATATTCCATTGTATATATGTACATCTTCTTTATCCATTCCTCTGTGGATGGACATTTAGGTTGATTCCATGTCTTGGCTATTGTAAATAGTGCTGCAAGGAACATTGGGGTGATGTATCTTTGGATTATGATTTTCTCCAGATATATACTCAGGAGTGAGATTGCAGGATCATATGGTAGTTCTATTTGTAGTTTTTTAAGGGACCTCCAGACTGTTCTCCATACTGGTTGTACCAATTTACATTCCCACCAACAGTGTAGGAGGGTTCCCTTTTCTCCACACCCTCTCCAGCATTTACCGTTTGTAGACTTTTTGATGATGGCCATTCTGACCGGTATGAGGTGATACTTCATTGTAGTTTTGATTTTCATTTCTCTGATAATTAGTGATGTTGAGTATATTTTCGTGTGCGTTTTGGCTATCTGTATGTCTTCAACAGCAGTTTTCTGGACACTTCCCAGGCATGCACTTATTTATGAGATCCTCTTGTTTCATGTTGATTAATAATTGTGAACACATAACTTCAAAATGAACAATTGCAGAAGACTGAGTTCTTTGTGAGACTTACCCAGATGTAGATGGAAAATTCTTTCCTAGACAAACTTGTTTTTCTACTTTTGTAAGTCATTCACATTGATGCCTTATATTTTCTAGTACTTATATGACATTAAAACCCTTTATTTTAAGACAGTAATACTTCTTGTGCTTCAGCTCTTATCGTGGGGTGATATAATTCTCTCTCTGTAGAAAGACCCAAATGAAATCATTTATCTTTTGAAGTGTCAGGGCTGGGAATGAGTTTCAGGGTAAGACTAAGTAAAAGCCAAGCTTTAGACTATGAACTAACACCTTATGTTTGGGGCAAATGATCAACTCAATGGATTTTTTAAGGTTGAATAGCAGAAAGAAACCTATGGTGTGAGAATACACCTCAGTTATCTGTGATCAGATAAAAGGAGCCCTGCTCCAGGGAATATACACAAACAGTGAGGGTGCAGACAGGCCTGCTGCTGCCTTGCTCTGGGATATGGCTCAGAGTCACCGTCAGCTTTGCTCCCACTGCTTTACATAAATATTAGAGGAAAAGGTCTCTATTAATGAGAGTTTAGAACATACTTACAATATAGGCCCCAGTTTTGATTTCTGGAAGTGGATGTCATCAAGCCTGATGAGGAGGAGAAAGGGAAGCCACATGGGTAAGGAGTGAAAGGGGAGGGACAGTTAGAAGAGGGGCACTTACGCACCAGGCCCTGCCCAGGGTGATGTACATTTATCACGTGTAATTCTCTTAAACACTCTGAGGGACAGGCCATATTATCCTGGTCACTGGATGTGGAAACAGGGGCTCAGCTAAGTCACCCCATGATTCACCTAGCTGATGAATGGACTGGAGAAGCTGGAATTGCACACAGAATGTATCAGCCTATTCTTTGTTTGCTATGCTGAGATCGGTCTGAGGCTTGCTCTGAACGTAATGCCCTGCACATTTTGGATTTCATGGAACCATCACAGTTTTCATCCCTCATCACTTCCCTGTCTCCCTTCACTCTTTCTCAGGTGGAAGACAGAAATATGGCCACAGCTGGCTCTGCTCAGAGCTAATTCAGCATGGCTGTACGAAAAGGGCAGTGGTCCTATGAAGATGACCCATGTAGCAGGTGGGGCTTTGTGGGACCCGACGCTTGTACTCTGTACATGTCAGATGGGGGCCCAGTGCCTGCTAACCTCTGCCCACACACATTCTAGTGAGGGTGGAGGTGAGGTGAGAGGGTGAGGAGAATTTCTATTTTCTAATACAGAAAATGTCACTTTTATGTGCCAAAATGGGGAGAGGTAAAAGGAGAAAGAATGAAGCAGTTCAGGGAAGAGATTTAGAAATTTCTCTGAGAGTAGAAGCACTTCCTGTTGTAATCAGTGACAGAAAAAGGACACTGAATTAGGATATATTGGTAACTGCACTGAAATTTAAAAAAAAAAGAAAAGAAAAGGAGAAGCAGATGACCTACATTTCTGTAGCTGTGAGGTATGACTAAGACAGAAGGTGGGAGAAAAGGTCTTCTACAGGAACCCAGGATCCTTGGAAAATGCATCCAGTGTCTCCGGAGAAATCTGCCCCCCAACCTGGTGGTTTCTGATGAACAGACCCCAACCCAGCCTCCTCAGGCTCTGCTCCCCTCCCTCTGGGGAAGGACACAGCTATAGGTGCCCAGTGCTGCACAGACTGGCTCTCCTGCTGGCCCGAGCTGGAGCCCTGTGCTAAACCACACGGAAGTAGATAAATGCAGACCAGACAGAATGAGCCAGTACAGGGCATGGGCCCAACAGGCAAAAGTGGGTCAAGGCTGCCTTTTCCAAGGGGAAAAGTGGCCCCTTTCCCCAGGCTGCAGATCACAGGGTAATCTCCAGAAAGGTAGAGAGGGGAGCACGGAGCACTCACACACCTCACAAAGGAACAAAGAACAAAGGAAGGGACCTTCCCTAGAGTTCCCTAGAGTAAGAACAAGGTAGGGAAAAGCATGGAGTCAATGCAAACACACTTCAGGGAGAAGACGTAAGTGGTCATGATGTCAGCTGGAAAAGAAAAAGCACAGTCTAAAAGGTGATAACTATGTTTTATTCAGCAGACTTGCTGTGGACTTAAGTCCAGGAGGCAGCCTCTCTCATAGCTCTGAGGGACTACTCTGAAGAGGTAAAGAGGAGCCAGGATATATAGGAATTTTTGTAAAAATCAAAACAAAACAAACAAACAAAACAGAAGAAAACAGCAACAACAAAAAAACAGATAGAACACCACAAGATAATAATCAAAGAAAAACCAGACATCTCAAGTTAATGAATTTAGTGCTTTCTTATAAATGGGAAAATGTAAGACTCTGAGCTCATTGAAATCATTCCTTTGATATGCACCCTAACTATCTAGGGTGAGTGTCCTTCTTTTCACCATCCTGATTCCCCTCAGAGTACACAGTGGGCGGGGCTGCAGTGGCTGATGGCTTGATGGCTGCAACATCCTTTGTTTGCTGATATGGCAGGTGACATTTTTCATCCACAATGATGAGAACATTCTAGAAGATGGTGCAACTGAGGAAAAAAGAATTCCTTAGAAATATTTCAGGTCATAGTAAACTTAGAGAATAATATGTTTAGTTAGAAAGGGGAACAAAGGTGAGACGATAAAATCAATGAGTTGAAGAGATATAGCAGACTTTTCAGTTAAGATTGAACTGCCACAACACAATCACAGAACTAATAAACTATATAAAAGAATGAACACAATAGACATAGTGGAAAATGAATTAACTGGCAAAGAAAAAAGTGTTAAGATGAACACAGAAAATGCAGAAGGAAAAGACAATCACATTAAACACTGAAAAGTGGGTAAATATGGGATTAGGGAAAAGGACACCTGTTTTTTAAAAACTAGTTAGTTCTATTTAAGTTTTTTACCCAATCATGCCACGTACTAACTTTTTGTATGTTTTTATGTTTTATCAATGTATATCAACAGAATTTTCTGGCTAGTGAGACACTGGCCTACATCTTGTTTTTTTTTTTTCTTTTCAATCTAGAAATGAAGGAACAATGTGATACATAACAATTTTAGAAAGGAAGCAGAATGAGTGTTCAAAAAACTGAATAATTCACTAATAACAGCAAACAAAAATTCAAAATAGGTACCTGTATTGTAAAGTCACAAGCCAGCTGCTGAGGGATTGCCAACTGCTTTACATATATGTTATTCCAATGCGATCCTCATTTTCAAATGTGATAGAACAAGGGACGTGTGGACCCCTGTGTCATTCTTTCACTGTTTTGTCATACTTAGGTCTGTATATTCATGTCTGTTCTAGAAACACTCAGAGGAAAATTGAAGAAACTGAATAATAAATTACACCACATATTTTTAAAGCAAAACATTATTTTAGTAAAAATTACAAGACCATTTCAGTCATAAGTCCCAAATATCATGTTAGTGAAGTCCTCCTTGCCCAAACTGATTCCATTTAATTTCTATATCATTGAGGAAAAAATGCATTTTTTTAGATTGAGGTACATAGACATTTGAACATATTGTCCATGTTTGAACATATTGAAAGCCTCATGGAATAAATGTTTTATTTTCTGCACAGATCTCAGAAGTTTTTTACCTATAGAGAAATGTTAATTTTTAATATTTATTTATTTATTTATATTTATTTATTTATTTATTTATATTTATTTTTGGCTGTGTTGGGTCTTCGTTTCTGTGCGAGGGCTTTCTCTAGTTGCAGCAAGCAGGGGCCACTCTTCATTGCGGTGCGCGGGCCTTTCACTATCACAGCCTCTCTCGTTGCAGAGCACAAGCTCCAGACGCGCAGGCTCAGTAGTTGTGGCTCACGGGTCCAGTTGCTCCGCAGCATGTGGGATCTTCCCAGACCAGGGCTCGAACCCGTGTCCCCTGCATTGGCAGGCGGATTCTCAACCACTGCACCACCAGGGAAGCCCTTTAATATTTATTAAAAAGTTATCATGTCCAGCTAAATTAGCTGTAGTTTGCAAATAATATGTAGATATACTTAAAAAATAAGATTTCCACCAAGAAAAACATTTACCTTACATAAAATTATTTTTTTAACAGAGAGCAATCTTCTCACGTGAGCACATTCTGTTGATTTGTATTAAAATATTAAGAGAAAGAGAAGGGATGTGTAAAGTGATAATTCACCCACTAACCCTCTTTCTTGACTTCTTGGCACAAACCCAATCTGCATCCACTAGTCATCCCCATACCAACTCCAGAACCCCAAGCCTTCCTCGGTGATGGGAAAGGCTTCCAGATGCTCGCTGGGAAGCCTGCTCACAGGGCCGGGGGCAGCCCCACTCATTTGTTGGGAACCAGGAGGAGTTTTCTGGTCCACCCACGTTGTGAGTGAAGAGAGCTGTCATTCAGCTGCAATCCAATTGTAACTTTCCCTGCTTGTACAATAGTACTTTGATTTTGACTTTATTTCTTGTCAGTTCACTCATAAAATATGATTTACTCACAACATTTTTGCGATCCTTTTATACCATAAATTACATGTTTTACATAAGAAATCCATATTGCCTGCTTTGTTCATGTAGCTCTTATAGTAAGAAAAAAAGATTAAAAGTTAAAAAATAGAAATATATAAGTACCAAGCCTAAAATGGATTTTCATAGATATTTGCCAATTTAGGATAGACCTGGGTATTAAGTTGTTATTATTATTATTATTTTTTGAACAAAACTTTCAGCTAATGGAAAATAGCTATGAGTCTTTTAGATGGCAGACAGATTCGCAAAAAGTTGCTCTTTTATGCTTGGATTGGTTTAACTTTTGGAATCACCTTTTACCTTATCTTATTTTCCTACTCTTGAGAGGAAGATGTTTTTCTTTGCCTTTTATGCCAGACCTGCTGACATGATTTCCAATGCACTATTAAATGGAATCTTCAGGAAGGAAGAAGGAGAGGGAGGGAATCACTATTTCAGTTAATCCTCACAAGATTCCTATGAGTTTCATCTTCCAAAAGCAGAATTTGGAAATTCACATCTTCCAAAAGCAGAGACAGCACAGTGAGGTCCAGCAAATTACCCCGGGTCTCTGCGCTAAGGAGAGGCAGAGGGAGACCCAGATCCAGGCTCTGCTTCCAGAGCCCCTGCCCTAACCACTGTGGCTGCTGGCCCCTCTGCAGGCCTCCTAGGAGCAAGGCCAACTGTGCCGATAAAAGCACCATCTACTACTGAAACGTGGGTGGTTTATATCAATTAATATAGGCCTTATAGAGAACTTAATTATATGTATATAAAATATAAAAGGTTTTTAATGGTTTAAATTTACGCTATAAATTACTTTGTAAAGTGCACAGCAAATTTAGAAATATGTTTGAAATTTAAACTAGAGCAAGAACCACAAATTTGAACCACACTAATTCATCTAACAAATCTGCCCCTCTTTCAGTAGTTACAATGAGTGCTTTATCAGGAAACGCAGTCCTGGGACACAGTCCTGAAGAGGACAGCAGAAAACCTACTGTGTTTCAGACTCCAGGTTTTAAATTTTAGATAACCGAAATTTGTCTAAGGCTTACATGGGCTCCCGGGCTCACAAGAACACCATCTGGAGCATCCCTGAGCAAGAAGATGATGGCCACACATGGACCATGCTGAGCAGGCCACGTTCCTCCCTTCACACCCCTCACTCCCTTTCCTTGTACTAACCTCCGATGTCCTTGACATCTTGTACTATATTTAAGGTGTTTTTTTTTAAATATTTGATAGTATAGCTACATGATAATTATTAATCATAAATTCTCTATAAGTTCCTAAAAATACTCTCCCAAAATATTTTCAGGTTAAAAAAATATATATATATATACATACATATATATCTCCCTTGTTATCATATAACCATGGCTTTATATCTTTTAAAAATATGTGGAATCAAGCAGGATCTTGAAGATTTCAATTATGTAAAAGGGGACAAGGGGCTGGAACCTCCTGCAGCCCCACCAGCCCCACCTGCCTGTCTTAGTGACTTATACTTGTACTGATGGTCCCTCTACCCATAAGCCAGACCACACACAATTTACCACACTTTGGTCCTTCAGGTATTTGAACAGTCGTGGTTTTAGGTGCCTGCTACTTCCCTTCCTGTTGATTCCAATAACTATCCTAATCTCTAATGCTGCCCCATCACTCAATCACTTTGTTCAAAGTCTTCTTTAAGTGTAGAAGCATCTCTTGCATGGTGTGCATGGGGCCACACCCTCTTGACAAGGAGACTGTGCTTCTCTTGAGTGTGGACCAAGCCCACATCACCTTCATGTATGGATCCAAGACTTTTAGTTGTGGTTCACTCGGGGCTTGATGACAGTTGGGTGTTGGGGTCTGGGCAGGCCAGGGATGCTGCGGACCCTCGTGTCCTCCTCAGGAGAGCCCTAGACAGGCAAATTCAGGCCCTTGTAGCCTCATCAGCTTCCATCCCACCAGCTCCTTCTTAGGCCTTGGCCTCCACTGCCAACCAGGGGTCTCATCTCAGACCTCCTGGCCCCTCTCCTACCCCTGACCCACAGTCTCTCCTTTCCAGCCCTGGCTTCTCAGAGTGACCTTTTGAGCCTTCATTTCCTCTTACCTCCCGTGCAACATTTCCTTGGGTGGAGATGAGGGTGAGACATAGGCAGCGGTCCAAACCCCAATTGATGAGGTGAGGGCGGGGGTGTTTGTGCCAGGCTTGAGGGCAGTCACCACCGTTCCAGGGGAGAGCACCCACCCCACTGCTATGTGCATGCCTATGTACATGACAGGACCCCTCCCATGTCCTCGCAGTAATCCTGGGCAGCAGGCAGGTGACCATGGTCACCTCAAGTGTATGGATGGGACAGTAGAAGCCTGGAGAAAGCAATTTTCTCTGTGTTTGAAGAATGTCTCCTACCATATCTGTAAACAAAGGATGTTGTGACCATCAAGCCATCAGCCACTGTAGCCACCCTGACTGCGTACCCCGAGCACTGAGGAAGGAGAAAAACAGGATACTGGCCCTAGGTAGTTAAAGTGCATATCAAGGGAGTGATTTCAATGAGCCCAGACTCTTGCGTCTTCCCATACATAGAAAAGCACTAAATTCATTAACTTGAAATATTTGGGTTTTTTTTAACTAGCAGAAATCTTTGGATGTTCAACTACCTGATTTGTTTTTGCAAAACTCCTATATATCCTGGCTCCTCCCTTTCCTCTTTGGAGCAGTCCCTCAGAGCGATCTGAGAGTCTGTCTTCCAGGTTTAAGTCCTCAGCAAGTCCACTGAATAAAACATAATTCTCAACTCTCAGGCTGTGCATTTTTTTTCAGTCAACCCTCTCAGTGGTATTTGTTCTACTTTTTCCATTTAGTGGTCAGCCCCCTTGGGGTAGATGACATGAATAAAGAAGGAGATGCATGTATTTTTCTTCTCCACATGTTCACAGTGGGCAGCTTTCCCCTGAGCAGAGCTCCATTCCCCTCCGTGTTCCCCAGGAAAGCTTCCCATGCTTTCTCAACTTGAAACGAGTTCTCAAACTTTGGCTCAGTTTCAGGCTTCCTTTATGTCTTTTTTTACAGTTCATATCCATTTTTCTTTGCTTCTTGAACATTTTTTACAAGAAAATAATTCAAATGTCTGGCCTTAAATGGTTCATAATTTTTCTGTTATTTTTAAGTATAATGATGTGATGAATTTTGGTTTAACTATCTCCGGTTTCAGTGAAACTTTATATTCAATGGAAGTCTTTTGGAAGATAAATTGGGAAATAAAGGGAGTAAATGTAAATAATTATCTTATAAAATCTCTTCAGATTTGTGGATAAGAATCTAACTGCACAAGTTCACATGTAATGAAATTAATACAGGCTATGACTCAGGAGCTAGAGAAGGAATGATGAGGATTGTTCTATTGTGCAGGATATGACTTGTGCAAAGAAAGGTATAATAGTGTACATATTTAGACAGTTGCATGTTTTCTTCTTTTTTAAAAAAAAATAATATGGGTTGAAAATGCCATTTTTATAATTACAGATGAAATGGTTGTATTTTAATGAATTTATTAATCTATACTTTAGTCCCAGGATGAGGGAAATTTGAGGACAACCCCAATATGTCTCATCAAGTTGAATTTTCCTGTTCACATTGCTGTTGCCCCATCCATTTCACATTAATCTGGTTTTGGTCAGTAAGAGTGTGTCCAACTGTCGTAAACATGAGGTGACTGTTGCTGATTGTAAACAACTCTCCTGCCAGGACCAGTCACATAATGCACAGGGCCCAACACAGAATGCAAACATGACCCCTTGTTCAAAAAGCAGGAAAAAGTAGTCATTAAAGGTAAAGCTTTTTCTTCCTTCTGTAGGTGCTCTCTTGCTTTCTCATGGTGTTTATTATTTGCTATGTAATATTGTTCAAAACTCTGTACATATTTAATGTATACAACTCACTGAGTTTGGAGATAAATACACACTGGTGAAATCATTGCCAGTCTATGCCATGAACGTATCCATCCCCTCTACAAGCTCCCTCCAGCCCCCTTTATTTATTATTATTATTATCATTTTGGTGACAGGAATACTTAACATGAGATCTACCCACTTAGCAAAATTTTAAATACACAATACGGTATTGTTAACTATAGACACTATGCTGTAAGCAGACCTTTCGGCTCACTCATCTTGTATGAATGATACTTCATACCTTTGACTAACAATCCCCCATTTGCCCCTCTTCTTGACCCCTGGCAACTACTATCCTATTCTCGGCTTCTAAGAGTTTGACTATTTTAGATTCCTTATTTAAGTGGTAACATGTAATATGTACTCTTCTGTGCCTGGCTCATTTCACTTAGCATTCTGTCCTCAACTTTCCATCATGTTGTCACAAATGGCAAAAGTTCCTTCTTAATAAGGCTGAATAATAGTCCATTTTACATATCTAAAATGGAATTTTATTTTATATCATATATATGCATGTATATATATCATATTTTCTTTATGCATTCATTTGTGAATAGATATTTTTTAATCCTTTTTTCTTTACAATGGTGTGTTAGTTTCTGCTGTGTAACATAGTGAATCAGCTATATGTATACATATATCCCCATATCCCCGCCCCCTTGAAACTCCCTCCCACAGTCCCTATCCCACCCTTCTAAGTGGTCACAAAGCATGAAGATGATCTCCCTGTGCTATGCGGCTGCTTCCCACTCGCTATCTATTTTACATTTGGTAGTGTATATATGTCCATGTCACTCTCTCCCTTCATCCCAGCTTCCCCTCCCCCCGCCATGTCCTCAAGTCCACTCTCTATGTCTGTGTCTTTATTCCTGACCAGGCTCTAGGTTCATTGGACCTTTTTTTTTTTTTTTTAGATTCCATATATATGTGTAGCATATGGTATTTGTTTTTCTGTTTTCTCTTTCTGACTTAACTTCACTCTGTATGACAGACTCTAGGCCCATCCACCTCACTACAAATAACTCAATTTCATTTCTTTTTATGGCTGAGTAACATTCCATTGTATATATGTGCCATATCTTCTTTATCCACTCATCTGTCGATGGAAATTTAGGTTGTTTCCATGACCTGGCTATTGGAAATAGTGCTGCCATGAACATTGTGGTTTTTGAATTACGGTTTTCTCAGGGTGTATGCCCAGTAGTGGGATTGCTGGGCCATATGGTAGTTCTATTTTCAGTTTTTTAAGGAACCTCCATACTGTTCTCCATTGTGGCAGCATCAATTTACATTCCCAGCAGCAAGAGGGTTCCCTTTTCTCTGCACCCTCTCCAGCATTTCTTGTTTGTAGATTTTTTGATGATGGCCATTCTGACCAGTATGAGGTGATACCTCATGGCAGTTTTGATTTGCATTCTCTAATGATTAGTGATGTCGAACATCCTTTCATGTGTTTGTTGGCAATCTGTATATCTTCTTTGGAGAAATGTCTGTTTAGGGCTTCTGCCCATTTTTGGATTGGGTTGTATGTTTTTTTGATATTGAGCTGCATGAGCTGCTTGTAGATTTTGGAGATTAATCCTTTGTCAGTTGTTTCTTTTGCAAATATTTTCTCCCATTCTGAGAGTTGTCTTTTCATCTTGTTTGTGGTTTCCTTTGCTGTGCAAAAGCTTTGCAGTTTCATTAGGTCCCATCTGTTTATATTTGTTTTTATTTCCATTCCTCTAGGAGGTGGCCCAAAAAGGATCTTGCTGTGATTTATGTCATAGAGTGTTCTGCCTATGTTTTCCTCTAAGAGTTTTATAGTGTCTGGCCTTACATTCAGGTCTTTAATCCATTTTGAGTTTATTTTTGTGTATGGTGTTAGGGAGTGTTCTAGTTTCATTCTTTTCCATGTAGCTGTCCAGTTTTCCCAGCATCACTTATTAAAGAGGCTCTTATCAAAGATAAGGTGACCATATGTGCATGGGTTTATCTCTGGGCTCTCTATCCTGTTCCATTGATCTATCTTTCTGTTTTTGTGCAAGTACCATACTGTCTTGATTATTATAGCTTTGTAGTATTGTCTGAAGTCAGGGAGCCTGATTCCTCCAGCTCCGTTTCTCTTACTCAAGATTGCTTAGGTTATTCGGGGTCTTTGGTGTTTCCTTACAAATTGTGAAATGTTTTGTTCTAGTTCTGTAAAAAATGCCATTGGTAGTTTGATAAGGATTGCATTGAAACTGTAGATTGGTTCGGGTAGTATAGTCATTTTCACAATGTTGATTCTTCCAATCCAAGAACATGGTATGCCTCTCCATCTGTTTGTATCGTCTTTGATTTCTTTCATCAGTGTCTTATAGTTTTCTGCATACAGGTCTTTTGTCTCCTTAGGTAGGTTTACTCCTAGGTATTTTATTATTTTTGGTGCAATGGTATATGCAAGTGTTTCCTTAATTTCTCTTTCAGATTTTCCATTATTAGTGCACAGGAATTCAAGATATTTCTGTGCATTAATTTTGTATCCTGCTACTGTACCAAATTCATTGATTAGGTCTAGCCCTTTTTAGTAGCATCTTGAGGATTCTCTATGTATAGTATCATGTCATCAGCAAACAGTGACAGTTTTACGTCTTTTCTGATTTGGATTCCTTTTATTTCTTTTTCTTTTCTGATTGCCTTGTCTAAAACTTCCAAAACTATATTGAATAATAGTGGTGAGAGTGGGCAACCTTGTCTTGTTCCTGATCTTAGAGGAAATGGTTTCAGTTTTTCACCATTGAGGATGATGTTGGCTGTGGGTTTGTCATATATGGCATTTATTATGTTGAGGTAGGTTCCCTCTATGCCCACTTTCTGGAGAGTTTTTGTCATAAATGGGTGTTGAATTTTGTTGAAAGCTTTTTCTACATCTATTGAGATTATCATATGGTTTTTATCCTTCAATTTGTTATTATCGTGTATCACATTGATTGACTTGCATATATTGAAGAATCCTTGCATTCCTGGGATAAACCCCACTTGATCGTGGTGTATGATCCTTTTAATGTGCTGTTGGGTTCTGTTTGCTAGTATTTTGTTGAGGATTTTTGCATCTATGTTCATCAGTGATATTGACCTGTAGTTTTCTTATTTTGTGACATCTTTGTCTTGTTTTGGTATCAGGGTGATGGTGGCCTCGTAGAATGAGTTTGGGCGTGTTCCTCTCTCTGCTATATTTTTGAAGAGCTTGAGAAGGATAGGTGTTAGCTCTTCTCTAAATGTTTGATAGAATTCACCTGTGAAGCCATCTGGTCCTGGGCTTTTGTTTGTTGAAAGATTTTTAATTACAGTCTCAATTTCAGTGCTTGTGATTGGTCTGTGTATATTTTCTATTTCTTCCTGGTTCAGTCTCGGAAGGTTGTGCTTTTCTAAGAATTTGTCCATTTCTTCCAGGTTGTCCCTTTTATTGGCATATAGTTGCTTGTAGTAATCTCTCATGATCCTTTGTATTTCTGCAGTGTCAGTTGTTACTTCTCCTTTTCCATTTCTAATTCTGTTGATTTGAGTCTTCTCTTTTTTTTTTGCTGATGAGTCTGGAAATGGTTTATCAATTTTATTGTCTAAAGAACCTACTTTTAGTTTTATTGATCTTTGCTATTGATCCCTTCATTTCTTTTTCATTTATTTATGATCTGATCTTTATGATTTCTTTCCTTCTGCTAACTTCGGTTTTTTTTGTTCTTCTTTCTCTAATTGCTTTAGGTGTAAGTTTAGGTGGTTTATTTGAGATTTTTCTTGTTTCTTGAAGTAGGATTGTACTGTTATAAACTTCCCCCTTAGAACTGCTTTGCTGCATCCCATAGGTTTTGGATCATCATGTTTTCATTGTCATTTATTTCTAGGTGTTTTTTGATTTCCTCTTTGATTTCTTCAGTGATTTCTTGGTCATTTAGTAACATATTGTTTAGCCTCCATGTGTTTGTAGTTTTTACAGTTTTTTTCCTGTAATTGATATCTAGTCTCATAGCATTGTGGTCGGAAAAGATACTTGATAAGATTTCAATTTTCTTAAATCTACTGAGGCTTGATTTGTGACCCAAGATATCATCTATCCTGGAGAATGTTCCATGTGCACTTGAGAAGGCGTATTCTGCTGTTTTGGGATAGAATTTTCTATAAATATCAATTCAGTGCATCTGGTCTAATATTTCATTTAAAGCTTGTGTTTCCATATTTATTTTCATTTTGGATGATCTGTCCATTGATGCAAGTGGGGTTTAAAGTCTCCTACTTGTATTTTGTTACTGTCGATTTCCCCTTTTATGGATGTTAGCATTTGCCTTATGTATTGAGGTGTTCCTATGTTGGGTGCATAAATATTTACAATTGTTATATCTTCTTCTTGGATTCATCTCTTGATCATTATGTAGTGTCCTTCTTTGTCTCTTATAATAGTCTTTATTTTAAAGTCTATTTTGTCTGATATGAGTATTGCTACTCCGGCTTTCTTTTGATTTCCATTTGCATGGAATATCTTTTTCCATCCCCACACTTTCAGTCTGTATGTGTCCCTAGGTCTGAAGTGGGTCTCTTGTAGACAGCATATATATGGGTCTTATTTTTGTATCCAATCAGCCAGTCTGTGTCTTTTGGTTGGAACATTTAATCCATTTATATTTAAGGTAGTTATCGATATGTCTGTTCCTATTGCCATTTTCGTAATTGTTTTGGGTTTGTTTTTGTAAGTCTTTTCCTTCTCTGTGTTTCCTGGCTAGAGAAATTCCCTTAGCATTTGTTGTAAAGCTGGTTTGGTGGTGCTGAATTCTCTTAAGTTTTGCTTGTCTGTAAATGTTTTAATTTCTCAGTCAAATCTGAATGAGATCCTTGCTGTGTAGATTAACCTTGATTGTAGGCTTTTCCCTTTCATCACTTTAAATATGTCCTGCCACTCTCTTCTGGCTTGCAGAGTTTCTGCTGAAAGTTCAGCTTTTAACTTTATGGGGATTCCCTTGTATGTTATTTGTTGCTTTTCCCTTGCTGCTTTTAGTATTTTTTCTTTGTATTTAATTTTTGATAATTTGATTAATATGTGTCTTGGTGTGTTTCTCCTTAGGTTCATCCTGTATGGGACTCTCTGCGTTTCCTGCACTTGACTATTTCCTTTCCCATGTTAGGGAAGTTTTTGACTATAATCTCTTCAAGTATTTTCTCAGACCCTTTCTCTTTCTCTTCTTCTTCTGGGAATCCTATAATTTGAATTTTAGTGCATTTAATGTTGTCCCAGAAGTCTCTGAAACTGTCCTCAATTCTTTTCATTCTTTTATCTTTATTCTGATCTGTGGCAGTTACTTCCACTATTCTGTCTTCCAGGTCACTTTTTCATTCTTCTGCCTCAGTTATTCTGCTATGAATTCCTTTTAAAGTATTTTTAATTTCATTTATTGTGTTGTTCATCATTGTTTGTTCACTCTTTAGTTCTTCTAGGTCCTTGTTAAACATTTGTTGTATTTTCTCCATTCTATTTCCGAGATTTTGGATCA
The DNA here is from genome assembly GCF_028023285.1 of Balaenoptera ricei. NCBI lineage: Eukaryota > Metazoa > Chordata > Mammalia > Artiodactyla > Balaenopteridae > Balaenoptera > Balaenoptera ricei. The sequence goes on from NC_082644.1 coordinate 23,514,046, forward strand.
TCTTTACTATCATTACTCTGAATTCTTTTTCAGGTAGACTGCCTATTTCCTCTTCATTTGTTTGGTCTGGTGGATTTTTACCTTGCTCTTTCATCTGCTGCATATTTCTCTGTCTTCTCATTTTTTTGAACTTATTGTGTTTGGGGTCTCCTTTTCACAGGCTGCAGGTTTGTAGTTCCTCTTATTTCTGGTGTCTGTCCCCAGTGGGTGAGGTTGGTTCAGTGGCTTGTGTAGGCATCCTGGTGGGGGGTGCTGGTGCTTGTGTTTTGGTGGGTGGGGCTAGATCTTGTCCCTCTGGTGGGCAGGGCCACGTCTGGTGGTGTATTTTGGGCTGTCTGTGAACTTAGTATGACTTTAGGCAGCCTGTCTGCTGATGGGTAGGCTTGAGCTCCTGTCTTGCTAGTTGTTTGGCATGTGGCATACAGCACTAGAATTTGCTGGCCATTGGGTGGAGCTGGGTCTTAGTGTTGAGACGGAGATCTCTGGGGGAGCTCTTGCTGATTAATATTACATGAGGCTGGGAGGTTTCTGGTGGTCCAATGTCCTGGACTTGGCTTTCCCACCTCAGAGGCTTAGGCCCAACACCTGGCCTGTACACCAAGACCCTGCCAGCCGCACAGCATGGAAGAAAAGGAAGAAAAAATAATGAACAGGCAGAACACCAAAACAAATGGTAAAAGCAAAACTAAACAGGTAAAATCACACAAAGAAACACACACACACACACATTCACAAAAAGAAAAAAAAAAAAGAACAGACAGAACCCCAAGAAAAATGGTAAAGGCTAAACTAAAAAGGCAAAATCACACGAAGAAACATACACACACACACTCACAAAAAGAGGGAAAAAAAGAACGGAGAGAGCAGCCAAACCAATACACAAACCCACAAATGAAAACAAACACTAAAAACTGAAGTAAGATAAACATAAAACCAAAAACAAATCAAATGCAGAAAGCAAACCCCAAGTCCACAGTCGCCCCCAAAGTCCACCGCCTCAGTTTTGAGAACATTCATTGTCTATTCAGGTATTCCACAAATGCAGGGTTTACCAAGCTGGTTGCGGGAACTTAATCCGCTGCTCCTGAGGCTGCATGGAGAGATTTCCCTTTCTCTTCTCTCTTCGCACAGCTCCTGGGCTTCAGCTGTTGACTTGGCCCTGCCTCTGCATGTAGGCCTCCATCAGGGATCTGTTCCCCACCCAGACAGGAAGGGGTTAAAGCAGTGGCTGATTAGGGCTCTCTTGCTCACTCAGGTCAGGGGGAGGGAGGGGTACAGCAGTCATAATTGGGATGTGGGGAATGCCTGCGGTGGCAGAGGCTGGTGTGTAGTTGCAACAGCCTGAGGCACATCATGTGTCCTCCTGGGGAAGTTGGCCCTGAATCATGGGACCCCAGCAGTGGTGTGCTGCATTGGCACCCGGGAGGATGTGGGTAGTGACCTGTGTTTGCACGCAGGATCCTTGGTGGCAGCGACGGCAGCAGTAGTGGTCCATGACTGCCTCTGGGGTCCGAGATGATAGCCGCGGCTCAAGCCCATCTCTGGAGCTTGCATATGCGGTGCTCTGTCATCTGTGGGCACACAGAGAAGGAAGCCCCTCTCCTTGTGCACCCCAAAACAATGGTCTCTCTTCCCTCTCTGGCAGGTCCTGACTTTTTCCCAGACTCCTTCCCAGCTAGCTGTGGTGCACTAGCCCCCTTCAAGCTGTCTTCACACAGCCAACCCCGGTCCTCTCTCTAGAGTCTGAACTCTGAAGCCCGAGCCTCAGCTCCCAGCCCCTACTCACCCCGGTGGGTGAACAGACAAGCGTTCAGACTGGTGAGTGCTGGTCAGCACCGATCCTCTGTGCAGGAATCTCTTTGCTTTGCCCTCTGCATCCCTGTTGCTGTGCTCTCCTCCGTGGCTCCAAAGCTCCCCACCCCCTATGCATGCCAGTGAAGGGGCTTCCTAGTGTGTGGAAAGTTTTCCTCCTTCACAGCTCCTTCCCAGAGGTGCAGGTCCCATCCCTATTCTTTTGTCTCTTTTTTTTCTTTCTTCTTTTGCCCTACCCAGGTACATGGGGAGTTTCTTGCCTTTTGGGATGTCTGAGGTCTTCTGCCAGTGTTCAGTAGGTGTTCTGTAGGAGTTGTTCCACATGTAGATGTATTTCTGATGTATTTGTGGGGAGGAAGGTGATCTCCACATCTTACTCCTCCACCATCTTGAAGGTCTCTCCCATTTGTCAGTAGATATTTAGGTTGTTTCCTTATCTTGGCTATTGTGAATAATGCTGCAATTAATGTGGGAGAGCAGATATCTCTTCAAGATCCTGATTTCAGTTCCTTTAAATACATACCCAAAAGTGGGATAGCTGGATCATATGGTAGTTCTATTTTTAATAGAAATTTCTCCAAAGAAGACATGCAGATTGTCAACAGGTATATGAAAGATGCTCAGCATTACTAATTATCAGAAAAATGCAAATCAAAACCACAATGAGATATCACCTCACACCTGTTAAGATGGCTATGATTTAAAAAAAAAAAAAAACAAAAGATAACAAGTGTTGGAGAGGGTGGGGAGAAAAAGGATCCCTTGTGCCCTGATTGTGGGAATCTAAACTGGGGCAGCCACTATGGAAAACAGTAAGGAGGTTTCTCTAAACTTTAAAATTTTCATCATTAATTTTACTACTTATCTTAATACTGTGTAATGTCACTATTAAATGCAAATATAAAAGCATTTGATATGTATGCCAAATCACCAAAGTCACACAATTTGCATTTTGTGGCTTGCCTCAGAAGGTGCCTTGAGCTGGCTGGAAGGGAGAACACAAGTCAGGAAGGTTAGAAGGAGGACGACAGGTGTGGGGTGGGGTTGAAGGGTGACCCCTTAGACACAGGGAGACCAGCAGGCAAGTGCAGACTCCCCTGGGCTCCTGCGTGCTGAGGCCCCACTAGTGTTCAGGGCCTGCACTAGGGCCTGATGGTTGCCAGGTGTTCTTTCTGCAAGCAGCCAGACCAACCTGGGGTGGGGAAGCTGAGCCAGGCATCTCCCCTTCCCACTGCCAGCTGCCTAAACCAAATTTAACAGGTGACTTCCAAGGGCCTGCGTCGTCTCTGCACTAGGAGGGGCTGGGTAATGGGTCAGGGTGGTCGTCTCTGGTGGAATGTATATGTGTCCCACCCTCAGCTGCTGCTGAGTGGGGTACTCCCAACCCTGACCCTCCCTCTATTTGGGGCAGGACAGCAGGGGTCTCTGGGTGGGCTTGGTGAGGGGGAGGCTGTCTGAGAGGCAGAGAGGCAGGTGGCAAAGAATCTGCATCCAAGAGGCAGGAGGAAGTGGGATGTCCTGTGAGCAAGCTGAGGCCCCAAGTCTTTAAGGGCCTTGTGCTCCCTTTTCCCATCAGCCTTCACTTATAAAACACAAATTCAAAGACAAAATGATCAAGCATTTCAAGGCAGTGACCACAGAGTATTAAACCCCAAGTGTAGGACCCTTCTCAGTGCAGGGATCCTGCACAACTGCATTGGTCACCGGCCCATGAAAATGGCCCCTGCCCATCGGGTCTGTGCCAGCACTGGTCAAAGCAGGGTCCTGCTGTTCCTGTAAGTATCACACACTGCAGTTCTTTCATTTCTGACTGCCTCCTTGTCCCAGTTTTATTATACGTGTATATATATATGCATCTGTGTATTGGCAACCATGTGGGAAAACATGAAGTATAGTTGATTCTCATTATTCGCCGTATATTCTATAAAATCTCTTCCAACGGTGAATTGGTGAATACTGAACCATTGCTCCTCAGGGACATACGTACACGTATCTCACATAGATTATCTTCTTAAACCCTAAAAAATAGTTCTTCCTGGTGGATTCTATTTTCTTTATTTTACAACAGAGAAAACTGGGTTCAGAAGTGTTAGGTGACTTGCCTGAGGCCACTCCAATAGCAGGTGCCAGAGTTGGCCCCAGAGCCAGAGGTTCTGCTCTTACAGTACTGGCCCCTTCTGTTTCCATCCTCTGGTCATCTCTGTGTGAGAATGAAGACCAGACAGTGTTGTCTCACTCAGCTTCAGCTGGAAATAGGTGCATCTTTGCTGCTCAGGCACGTGTGCAAACGACCACAAAAATGATGCAAACATTGATTTGGGGGTTAAACTTTAGCATGTAGGCGGACTCACAAATATGAAATCTGTAAATAATGAGGATCAACTCTGTTGTAGCAACGAGGTAATTTTTATGTATATTTAATCACCTGATTACTTAAGAGGGTTAAAGTAGCTCAGTGGTGTCAAATGCATAGTGTCAAAGAGGATTCAACAAGGAGGTAGCAGGCAAAGCCTTCCCAGGAGATTCTGATGCAGGCCACACACATGCCTCTCCAGCATCACATATCACATAGCTTTTCTGAGGAATAATTCTTATCTTTTAAAGTGCCTGATACTTTATTGACCTCTAATCCATTAACTATTAGAAGCATATGGCAGAACCCCTGAGATCAGCATGGTTTTCTATTTGTTTTTTGTTTACATAATGGTCTACTCTTTTTTTCATGTTGCCATCGATGCTTCTGAATGACCCCTCCCTGTAGCTTTCTCCCAGGACCTTGGGTCCTTAGGGAAAGGGCGTTCTTTCAAAGTTGGCAGGTCCATCACCTTCACCCCCTCATGTGGTGCTACACTTAGTACTTTTCAGAACTCTTCCATGTGAATTCCTTAATTTGATTCTCACAGAAGTGATGGAAAGAAGGCAGGGTGCAGATTGTTGTAACTTCCCTTTACATGTGTGTTGGCTGGATCTCAGGGAGCCTGGGGCTAGGTTCCCAGAGGAGCTTGTGAAACCCATTGGCTGGGCAGAGGGAAAGAGTCAGGGGCCCCCACCCCACTCCACCAGAGTGATGACATGGACACTGGCCTTAACTGTTGAAATGCCGGTAGATTTTGTGTGTGGACAGGTTTCTATTGCTAAGGCTTTTTCAGGAGCTTTGTAGCCTCAGAAGCCAGGGTGCTGGTGACTTGCCGAGTCTCAGAGCTGGTACAGGGACAGCAGCTCATCCTCTTTTGCTTTATTCATTAGCCCAGCTTAGTATATTAAGCATCACCTACTGATGAATGATTCATGCTGAAGCATGATCATTAGCTGTTATTAGAACAAAATGGCATCTCTGAAAAAAAATTAGAAGATTAAAAAAGCTACTTCAACTATGGGCCACAGTTTGCTCCCAAAGGGGTAAACTAAATAGACGTGAAACTTGCCAAGCAACAGTACTAATCATGAGGCGGGGGAGGCTGGCAGATCTAGGGACAATAGATTGTTGTTTTAAACATTTATACAAATGATATATTTGTCGATAGTTATATAAAAATGCAAACAATAAGTGAAAGCAAAGCCCTCTCCTCAATCCCAGGCCCCATCCCAAATGCAATGTCTGTTATCAATATCCAGAACTTTTCCATGCTTTTATGAGCATGATATGTATGTATACAAGGATATAATGAATGACATTGAAACTCATTAGAGAACCATTCCACACTGTGCAGATGTCCTCCTACCAACTGATAATAGCAATGCACTTGATGTGGGCAAATTATTGTGAAACGACTCTCTGTCGATATTCGGTCATATTTACCAAGTAGTTGCTTCCTTCTATAATTTCCTTGTGCAAAGAAACATTCCTTTAAATTACCCATTATGTGAAAGGAGAAAAAAAACCCAACAAACAGTTTTCATTCTCATCCCTGGATTTGTTTTAAATATTTGAAAAAATTAATGAATATTTTAAAAGTAAATTAACGTAAATAATTTAGTCAGTATAAAATCGAATTTCGTTAGTATTATAAGTACATCTCTCCCCTCCTCCCTACCAAGACGTGGGCTTTAATTCTCCTGAATGCACTCATCCCTCTGCTGATTGGTAGTTACTCCAGATATAGTTAAGTCCTGTTTGTGTGCACACTAGGATAGGGTGAGATGGGTAGCTATGGTCATCTGGGCTCCTTCATATAAATATATGTTCTCTTTTTTTTGAAGTTCAGTTACATTAAATTGAATTCTTATTTGTAGAACATTTATGGAAAACAACTTTTAAACCAACTTAATTTTTTTAATAAGGAGGAGCTGCTGGCCTGCAAAATCACATTAATCTCTTTTAAAAAGGAATTTTATTTGTAACATGGTTTTAAGGAAGCAAAGGGTATAATTATTACATAATTTAAAAATTGATTACAACATGAATACTTGGATAGTAACAGACCATCTAGGGAGATTGAACCAATGTACTTCAGTTACCACGAATCAGTACTAGAATCAGAGTTTCTTACTTAATTATAGGGTTTAATTCTGAACTCCAGACACCATGACTTTGAAAAGAATCTTACATTTCTATAGCATGTAAGGTTCAAATCTACAGGTTTCCCAGTGATATCTCTTGAGATTGAGATTTACCCTACTCTTTAGAATCCTTGTGCCTTATTTTAAAGAAAGAAAGAATAGTTACCTGTAGAAAATGTAAGGACAATGCAAAATGATAGTCACTAGTCAAGGTGGTTACAGTATGCTTATCACATGCCTTCCTTCACATTTAAACACTGAAAATTGTTTCCTTTTTCCTTATATTATGAACATACACCAAATTTGCATTTTGAATAAACCATGTCATATTACTCTGGTAATAAAATAGATTTCCCTTAATAAAAACACCTCTCTTTTTCTCCTTTTACTCAGATCAAATCTAGTTTCATGCATATTAACAAAAAAAATATGTTTGATATATATCATAGAGTAGTAATTCAAAACTGAGAATCCTTTGAGGTCCTAATTTAAAATATTAAAGGATTCATTGTTTCATTCCACTTAGAATGAACTGTGTTCTTTTGCAGATTTCTATGAGCATCTAAGAAACCCACAGCACAGAGGAAACCTCTCGGGCTTTCCTCTTCCAGGCAGATGGAAGTGTTCCCCTGGGGTCATTTCCTGTGCATTGCAGGCATGATAACAAGCATTCACATTCATATCTCTTTTTTATACACAACATCATAATAAACCAGGTGGAAGAGTTACCTATTTGCCCTTTTGTTAAATGTTCATTTTGGTAGTTATGTAATTCTTAAGTAGAAGTGTTACACATTATCTTCAAAACATAGTCCAATGGTAATAATCCAAAATCGAATCATTATTACTCTGCTTATGTTATCTTTGTGGAGCATCTAGTAAAATCCTCTTCTTAATGATCTGAAACAAAAATATTCACTGTATTTCTTGATCAGATCCATAATTATGGAAGTCTTAGAATAATTATATGCTCACCCAAAATAAAACAACAATCCTTTAGTAGGACTGTTTCTGTGTTTTTTGGCTGGTTTGGAACAACAGTTTTCTTCAGCAGTGGCAGTGGTCAGATACCATATAAATATTTAATTTTTCTTTTACTTTGCTAAATCCTGAGGACAAGTTGAGAAGAAAATCTCCCCAGCAGGCATTAGGGTAGTTGGAGTCATCATACCAGCTCTACTTTGGGACCCCAAATAGAAATGCAGTTTCCCCAAGGAAAGAAACTTCCATGGGTAGATTTATGATTGAAGTCTGTGAGTAGCTTAAAAATCATCAGGAAGAATATTTATTTATACTCCTCTTTTTATGCAATGGACAGTCTGAGCATTTCTGAGGTAGTCATGAGATTTTATCAGAAGTGATCCAGTGAAAGTGGCACAGCAAAACCCAAGATCTCAGGGTATTGTCACTGTAAATGGATATTCCTCCCTGGGATTTTGGCAGGCATTTAGTCACTAACACTGAGAAAAACTTTACAGTGTGATGACATAGACTTTCTTTTAGATTGAATATTAGAAAAATGAAGACCGAAACAATAGGTTTTCTATAGAATCTTTCTATTGAAGAAAATCAAAAATTAGAAAATTGCTTGAAGAGAAAGCAATTTGAGAATTGCCATATGAAACAGCAATCCCACTCCTGGACATATACCCAGACAAAACTATAATTCAAAAAGATATATGCACCCCTATGTTCAGAGTAGCACTATTTACAGTAGCCAAGACATGGAAACAATCTAAATGTCCACTGACAGATGAATGGATAAAAATGTGGTGTGTATACACACACACAAACACACATACACACAATGGAATATTATTCGGCCATAAAAAAGAACAAAATAATGCCATTTGCAGCAACATGGGTGGACCTAGAGATGATCATACTAAGAGAAGTTAAGTCACAAGGAGAAAGACAAATACTATATGATATCGCTTGTATGTGAAACCTAAAATATGACACAAGTGAACATATCTGTGAAACAGACTCACAGACATAGAGAACAGACTTGTGGTTGCCAAGGGGGAGAGGGGGTGAGGGAGGGAAGGATTTCAAGTTTGGGATTATCAGATGCAAACTATTATATATAGGATGGATAAACAACAAGGTCCTACTGTATAGCACGGGGAACTATATTCAATATCCTGTGATAAACCATAATGGAAGAGAATACGTAAAAGTATATATATATGTATGACTGAGTCACTTTGCTATACAGAAGAAATTAATACACATTAAATCAACTATACTTCAATAAAATTAATAAAAAAAGGAAACGTTATTTGTAGATCTTTTGATTCTGGTGCTAATGACAAAACCCCAAGTTACTCACTTTCCACTGTTTTGCGCTTATTACTGTGGTTGAAGACAATGGCCTGTGTGGGAACCATGACCAGTGCTGCCTCTAGCTGAGCCTGTTCCCCTCCAGCATCTGAGATGGGGTGTGAGAGACAACTAAATGGGGCCTTCATTGCCCCTTCCCCAAACTCAGTAAAACACAAGCACAACCACTACGACATCCTTGACTTTCCCTGGTGTAGAAACACAGGCAGAACCCATGCCTCTGAGGCCTATGGCAGAGGTTGGCAAGGCTTTGTTAAGATGCTGAAAATAGTATCTTTTAAAAAAAAGACTTCCCAGGGAAATGTTCAGATGGCACACCGGGCAACACCAGCTCTTGAGTACGTACATTAACTCCCTTAATTTAGCTCTGTTCCCACTGATATTTTTCATGTGAAATATGGGACAGGAATTGGACATCTTGCCCAACTCGGTTGCTGGCTCTCCAACGATCTTACAGTAAGATTGTTCAAGAATCTTTGGGAATTTCAGCCATTCATGTGACAAAGTTAACTATGTCTGTAAATTTGGGTGAGTTCAGTTTTTTAGGACTCAGTTTACTTATATGTATGCAAGAGGGTTCATCTAGATAAAACATAGAGTCTAATCAATGTGCATGTCTCTTTCATGATAGTAAATAGTGGAAGACAATCTGATATGGGGCTACAGTTCTCAGAGCCACAGTTTTGTGCTTCCACAAATAGTTGTCTGTGTTTTCATCAGCCCGTCTTTATTCATCATCAGGCATGTATCTCTTTGATACACTAGATATCTAGACGTAAAATGTGACAAGATAAATCATCGATGTGTATTTTCTTCTCCATTTCATCATGACTTGTATTTCCTTTTTCCGTCAGAATCAATTTTCCACGTTTCCTAAAGGAGAGTCGGCACTGATCCTCTGTGCGGGAATCTCTCCGCTTTGCCCTCTGCCCCCCTGTTGTTGCGCTCTCCTCCGTGGCTCCGAAGCTTACCCCCTCCGCCACCCGCAGTCTCCGCCCGCGAAGGGGCTTCCTAGTGTGTGGAAACTTTTCCCCCTTCACAGCTCCCTCCCAGAGGTGCAGGTCCCGTCCCTATTCTTTTGTCTCTGTTTGTTTTTTTTTTTTTCCTTTTGCCCTACCCAGGTACGTGGGGGAGTTTCTTGCCTTTTGGGAAGTCTGAGGTCTTCTGCCAGCGTTCAGTAGGTGTTCTGTAGGAGTTGTTCCACATGTAGATGTATTTTTGATGTATTTGTGGAGAGGAAAGTGATCTCTACACCTTACTCCTCTGCCATCTCGAAGGTCCCCTACAATAAAGTTTTAATCCAGATGAATATTTTGATAGTGTTGGTGTTTGCTAAGTCAGTAAGAGCAGATATATATAATGTCTATGTCACTCACCTTAAATTTATGATCAGAGCTGTGGAAGCTAGTTTTTAAAAAAATTTTTTTTGCTTATGTATTTGTTTTACATTCACCCTTTATTAATATGATCTCCTGAATAAATTCTTTTTTGTGGTGTTGCTTGATAGCTCTCAACCTGCAGTACATTGGAATCACCTAATTATATAAAATGTAACTATTAGGGTAAGCTGGGTAAAAGGTACACAGGACTTCTCTGTAGTCTCTTTGCAACTTTCTATGCATCTACAATTATTTTAAAATAAAAAGTTCAAGAAAATTAGTAATACAAAGAAATAGGAAATAGTTATACAAAATGTTACCATTGGGAAGATCTGGGTGAAGAGCAGATGAGAACTTTGTAATATTTTTCCAGCTGTATATAAATCTAAAATTATTTCAAAAGATAATATTTAAATACAAAATTAGTATTCCTTGAAGAGTTTAAAATGCTGATTCCCAGGTCCCCCACCTATAGATTCTGCTTTACTGGACTCATGTATGGCCATGGTTAGAACTATGAGTAGAACTAATGGTATCAATATGTTAGAACATTTACACCTGGAGATTTCAAGTAGTCTACAATATTTTGGTAATAGTTATTGATAATTTTCATGTCACATAGTTGTATGTTTTCTGTCAGCATAAAAGTTTTTAAAAGGAATGTATTTAAATGTGTACACTTTTAATTTCATTATCAATAGCACATGATCACTCTATGATGGGGCTTAAACAATGCTTTTAAAATTATTTAAGTCCACTTTCTTATTAACTTGAAATGTGCACACAGTCTTAGAGACGTGTATATGTTGCATTTCATTCTGAAAATATGAGCTGAATTCCAATCATAATACACTTTTATCACATTAAATTTATTTATTTTTTACTTATTTATTTTTAACATTTTTATTGGAGTAAAATTGCTTTACAATGGTGTGTTAGTTTCTACTTTATAACAAAGTGAATCAGTTATACATATACATATATCCCCATATCTCTTCCCTCTTGCATCTCCCTCCCTCCCACCCCCCCCATCCCAACCTTCTAGCTGGTCATAAAGCACTGAGCTGATCTCCCTGTGCCATGCGGCTGCTTCCCGCTAGCTATCTATTTTACATTTGGTAGTGTATATATGTCCATATATACCACTCTCTCACTTTGTCCCAGCTTACCCGTCCCCCTCCCCGTGTCCTCAAGTCCATTCTCTAGGAGGTCTGCACCTTTATTCCCATCTTGCCTCTAGGTTCTTCATGACCTTTTTTTTTTTTTTTTTTAGATTCCATATATATGTGTTAGCATGCAGTATTTGTTTTTCTCTTTCTGACTTACTTCACTCTGTATGACAGACTCTAGGTCCATCCACCTCATGACAAATAACTTAATTTCATTTCTTTTTATGGCTGAGTAATATTCCATTGTATATATCATATTAAATTTATGATTTAAGCAATTAAAATTTGTTTTGCTTCTTTTTGCATATATATTTGTATCAGCATATATTTGACAATCATCTTTTCTTTTACTTTTAATGTAACAATCCTTTAAACAGAAGTATCTTCTTAGGAAAAATATAGAATAGAAAACTGCTGTAATTTAAGATTAAAGGAATCCAGATGTAAACTGTTTTATAGTACCACTTGCTTTCAGAATTCCTGAAGTTTTGATGTTTCTAATTTATGATATAGTAGATGCTTGATTTATGTAGAAAATAATTTTTACCTGACATTAAGTGATGATATCTGTACAGTTTCTACTTGGGTCAAAATTTATCATTTATGTTCTGACTTTGTACTTTTCTTTTCTCCTCATTTACTAGATGTGACAGAAGATGTATACCTGTTCTATATCACTGTCATAGCCATAAGCATCTTTTTAACAATTTATTTATTTACTTATTTATTTAATTTATTTATTTAGTTGTGCCAGGTCTTAGGTGTGGCCAACGGGCTCCTTAGTTGCGGCATGTGTGCTTCTTAGCTGTGGCATGTGAACTCTTAGCTGCAGCATGCACGTGGGAACTAGTTCCCTGACCAGGGATCAAACCCGGGCCCTCTGCATTGGGAGCTCAGGGTCTTAACCACTGCACCACTAGGGAAGTACCGCCATAAGCATTTATCAATACATAAATTAGTACCAAAAAAGTGTCAAAAATCTAAAAAAAAACGAAGATAGTACCAAGACTGATCTTAAAAGTGAGTTCAGTATTCATACTACAGTGAATAAAACTCAGAAAGAACAGATAGCCAACAGACACATGAAAAAATGCTCAACATTGCTAATTATTAGAGAAATGCAAATCAAAACTACAATGAGGTATTACCTCACACCAGTCAGAATGGCCATCATCAAAAAGTCTACAAATAACAAATACTAGCGAAGGTGTGGAGAAAAGGGAACCGTCCTACACTGTTGAAGGGAATGTAAATTGGTACAGCCACTCTGGAGAACAGTATGGAGGTTCCTTAAAAAACTAAAAATAGGGACTTCCCTGGTGGCATAGTGGTTAAGAATCTGTCTGCCAGTGCAGGGGACACAGGTTCAAGCCCTGGTATGGGAAGATCCCACATGCCACGGAGCAACTAAGCCCGTGCACCATAACTACTGAGCCTGTGCTATAGAGCCCACGAGCCACAACTACAGAGCCCGCATGCCACAACTACTGAAGCCCACGTGCCTAGAGCCCATGCTCTGCAACAAGAGAAGCCACCGCAATGAGAAGCCCGCACTGCAATGAAGAGTAGCCCCTGCTCGCCACAACTACAGAAAGCCTGCACACAGCAATGAAGACCCAATGCAGCCAAAAATAAAAATAAATAAATAAAATAAATAAATTTATAAAAAGAAAACTAAAAATAGAACTACCATGTGATCCTGCAATCCCACTCCTGGGCATATATCTGGAGGAAACTATAATTTGAAAAGATACATGCACCCCAATGTTCATTGCAGCACTATTTGCAATAGACAAGACATGGAAGCAACGTAATGTCCATCAACATAGGAATGGATAAAGAAAATGTGGTACATATATACAATGGAATATTACTCAGTCATAAAAAGAATGGAATAATGCCATTTGTAGCAACATGGGTGCACCTAGAAATTATCATACTAAGTGAAGTAAGTCAAACAAAGACAAATACCATATGATATCGCTTATATGTGTAATCTAAAAAAAATGATACAAATGAACTTATTTACAAAACAGAAACAGACCCACAGTTATAGAAAACAAATTTATGGTTACCAAAGGGGAAAGAGAGGGGGAAGGATAAATTAGGAGTTTGGGATTAGCAGATGCAAACTATTATATATAGAATGGATAAAAAACAAGGTCCTACTGTATAGCACAGGGAACTATACTCAGTATTTTGTAATAACCTGTAAGGGAAAAGAACCTGAAAAAGAATATCTGTCTATCTATATATCTATCTATCCATCCATCTATCTGAATCATTGTGCTGTACACATAAAACTAACACAACATTGTAAATCAACTATACTTCAAATTTAAAAAATAATGAAAAAGTCAGGAAGAGTATTTCTTCTGATTGGAAGCCATGGTTTACTTATTACTATGACAACATGACTTTCTTGCTATACAAGGGTCTCTAGTGAATGGAAACCCTGCCCTGTTCTCCTGATAAAGGCAGTGCATCTGCAGAGCCTCGAGCTTTCTTATGCCCAGCCTCAGAGAGGGTGCTGCTTCAGGCTCTGCTCAGTGCTGTTGCATGATCTATTTGTTTAATGTGATTTAGGTGTGGTCGTTAATCAGTGTTTGGCAGTTACTGACTGTTCTGAGCTGATCTTCTAAAACTGAAGTTTAATTTGCATAAACACTGTGGGTTCTAAATAGAATCAAGGCTTTGAGCTGTGGCCCTACTCTCTTAAAAATGAGACACAAGTTTTGTTTTAGAGGACTCTAGGGCTTTGCTTTATGTGGCAACCTCTGTTGTGCTCTATAAACTGTTGGCATTTGCAAAACGAGACCAGGACATATTTAAATGAGGGGCAGCTATGGAGAAAGGAGAGGTGTGGTAGCAAGAAGAGACAACAGGTGGTAATTTTCATGAGGGAAAAAAAGCAAAATTGTTGTTAAAGGATTTTTTTTCTCAAAAAGACAGTAACCACATAAGCTTGTTCTTGACCTAGATGTGATTTGGTCTTGAATTGATAGGAAAGCAAATGATCTCAATAGTTGTTTAGGACAATGAAATGAACGTGAAATGTGTTTAAAGAATGTAGCACATGCCCAATCCAAGTCACCCACCAGATGAAAAGTTGAAAAATAGATATCTTAATTAACTTACACAGTTTGACTGTATTTGGTTTTGGTTTGTGATTTGAACAGATCCTGAACATCCATGATTGAAAGGATATTTATGGGATTTTATCCACCATCAGTCACATTCTTTCCCAATGTTTCTAGTTACCTTTCACTCGAGATAAAATTAAAGATCATACAGCAGTTAGCTTTCACTTCAAATTTAAATAAAATTTATCTGAAATTTGTGCATGTACCTTTAGTTTACTGTGAGAGAAGCACTCAGTACAAGTTGAATACATGATGAGGTGAAATACTTGTTGGGTTGCTCTAATTTTCAAGAAATTAAACTTAGGAAATACTAATACAAATCTAAGAAAATTTCACAACACAAAATATAATATAATTTTACTTTAAATAAAAAGCTAAAGCCCAAGTTCCAAGTATATTTTCCAATTCCCAATATTATGAATTAGAATTGATACTGCTTTTAATTTTTACCCTAGTAGATTATTCAGAGCAAATCTACACTATGATTTTTAAATGGTGGATGTTATATTTTAGAATTGAAGAGAGGTAAAATATAAAAACACATGCATAGGATTTAAAAAGTAGTTACAAAGATGTAAGATTATAATTATTATAAAAAGAAATCATTGATTTTTGAAGGAGGTGCCAATATAATTCAGGGAGGAAGAGATTTTTTTTTTCAATAAGTCATCCTGGGAAAATTGTATATCAACATGCAAAAATTAACTTTGACCCTTACCACACAACATACTTAAAAATTAACTCAAAATGGATAATAGACCTAAATGTAAGAACTAAAGCTATACAAGTTCTGTAAGAAAACCTAGGAGAAAACCATCTTGACCTTGGGTTGGGCAAGAAGCAAAGAGATATGTAAGCAAAAGCATAATCCATAAAAGAAAAAATTGACAAATAGGAATTCATCAAATTTAAAATTTTAAATGCTTTTGTTTCACTAAAAGTAGTGTTTCCATATGATCCAGCAATCCCACTCCTGGGCATATATCCAGAGAAAACTATAATGCACCCCTATGTTCATCCTAGCACTATTCACAATAGCCAAGACATGAAATCAACCTAAATGTCCATTGACAGATGAATGGATAAAGAAGATGTGAGATATATATATATATATATATATATATATATATATATATATATACACAATGGAATATTAGCCATAAAAAAGAGTGAAATAATGCCATTTGAAGCAACATGGATGGCCCTAGAGATTATCATACTAAGTGAAGTAAGTCAGAAGGAGAAAGACAAATACCATGTGATATCTCTTATATGTGGAATCTAAAATATGACACAAATGAACTTATCTATGAAACAGAAACAGACTCACAGACATGAGAAGAGGCTTGTGGTTGCCATGGGGGAGAGGGGGTGGGGGAGGAATGGATTAGGAGTTTGGGATTAGCAGATGCAAACTATTATATATATCTAGATAAACAACAAGGTCCTACTCTATAGCACAGGAAACTATATTCAATATCCTGTGATAAACCATAATGGAAAAGAATATTAAAAAGAATGCACATATATGTATAACTGAATCACTTTGCTGTACAGCAGAAATTATCACATCATAAACCAACTATACTTCAATAAATTTTTTTTAAAATTTGTGTTTCAAAAGGCACAATTAGGAAAATTAAGACAAACCACAGAATGGGAGAAAGAATTTGTAAATCACATGTCTGATAAAGGATTTGTATCCAGAATATATTGAAAACTTTTACAATTCAATAATATGAAACTAAATAACCCAACTAAAATATGAACAAAAGACTTGAATAGAAATTTTATGAAAGAAGATGGCTTATTAGCACATGAAGTGATGCTTAATATCCTTAGTCATTAGGAAAATGCATATTGAAATCACAGTGAGATATCATTTCACACTCCCTGTAGTTGTAAGAAAAGATAGACAGCAACAAATGCTGTTGATGTAGAGAAACTGGAATCTTCATTATTATTCATCTTGAGAATACAAAATATTTCCACTTTGGAAGACAGTTTGTCTCTTAAAAATTTAAATATAAACATACCATACGACGCAACAAACGTTCATAGCAACATTATTCATAATAGTTCTAAACTGGAAGTTATCCAAATATCCATCAACTGGTGAATGCATAAATAAAATGTCATATATAAATGTAATGGGACACTAATTAGCAATAAAAAGAAAAAAAAAACTGATAAGTGCAACATGAATGAACCTCAGAAAACATTACACTTAGTGGAAGAATCCTGACCTAAATTACTACATGTGGTATGATTCCACTTATATGAAATCTCCATTAAATTATAGGGACAGAAACAGATCAGTGGTTGTCTAGATCTGGCTGTGGGAGCAGGGATTAACTCAAACAAGCATGAGGTTTTGGGGTGGAGGTGCTATAAAAATGCTCTAAAATTGGGTTGTGATTCTATAAACTTTCAAAATAATAATTAAATTGTACAGTTTTAATAGGTAAATTTAATGGTTTAAATTCTACCTCAATTAAACTTAAATAAATATGAATGAATACACACACAAAAAGCAGGCCAAAGATTTGAACAGACATTTTACCAATAAACATATATAAATAGCAAATAAGAACATGGAAAGTTGCACAACACTTGTATTAGTTTGTATGGTTGGTGTAATAAACTACCAGAAATTTAGTGGCCTGAAACAACACAAACATATTATATTATAGTTCCATAGATTCTCAGGTCCATTCTCATGGACCTCATTGGGCTAAAATCAAGATGTTAGCAGAGCTGTATTTCTCTCTGGTGACTTGAGGGAAGAATCTTCTCTCTTGCCTTTTCTAGCTTCTACAGTGTGTCCACATAACTTGATTTCTGGTCCTTTCTGTGGACAAAGCCAGCAACGCCATGATGAGCCCTTCTCACATCAAATTACAGTTGACCCTTGAACAATGAAGGTTTGAAGTTCACAGGTCCATTTACATGTGGATTTTTTTCAATAGTAAATACTACAATACTACACCATCCAGATTTGGTTGAATCCTAGGATGTGGAACCACAGGTACAGAGGAACCTGTCTTATCTGGAGGGCCAACTATAAATTATGCATGGATTTTCAATTGCATGGAGGGTCAGTGCCCCAAAGCCCCAAGTTGTTCAAGTGTCAGCTGCACTCTGACCTAGTCTTCTGCCTCTCTCTTCTACCTTTAAGGATACTTTTGATAACATTGGGCCCACCTAGACAATCCAGGGTAATGTTCCTATTTTAAGGTCAGCTAATCTGTAATCTTAATTCCCCTATGCCATGTAAGATAACATATTCACAGGTTCCGCGGATTAGGACGTGAACATCTTTGGGGGGCCTACAGCAACATTAGGTTTCTAACACAAATTAAAACCACATTGCTATACCCCAGTAACTACACACCTATTGTAATGGAAAATGAGGATGACTGACAAGGGTGTGGAGGGAAAAATGTTTGGTACTTTCTTAAAAATTCAGATGTTTGTCTAGCTATTCCACTTCCAGCTACTTGTGCAAAATAAATGAAATCATACATCCGTGCAAAAACTTACACACAAATGTTCATAGCAGCATTATTGATAATATCCAAACACTGAAAACAACCTGATGGCCTTGAACAGTTGAATGATCAACAAAATATGTTACATCTATGCAGTGGAATACTGTTCAGCCATACCAAGGAATGGAATACTTGTATCAGTGTTTCTCAACCTCAGCACTATTGGCATTTTAGTCAAATAATGCTTTGTTGAGAGGGCTGTTCTGTTCATTGTAGGATGTTTATCAGCATGCCTGGCCTCTATGTGCTAGATTCCAGTAACAACTTCCTGCTTCTGACCCACAATTGCGGCAACCAGAAATGTTTCCAGACATTGCCAAATGTTCTCTGTGGAGCAAAATCACCCCTGTTTGGTAGCCACTGATATAAACTTTATCCCAGTAGCCTTGCTCAAGTATGTAATTTGTCCCTAATTCAACTATCCTTTGCAGCTACTGCTCAGAAAAATCAATCAATCAATCAAAGATTCTATAATCCAGTGGATTAAAAATAAAGGTATATACATTCCGAATTAACGAATAGCTCTTGTAAATGATTTTTAAAGATTTTTTTGTTTTTTATTTTAATTTTATTTATTTTTTTACTGGAGTATAGTTGATAAAAAGGTTTTAAAAATATGCCTCCTTTGATTAATTTTTGGAATGTCCTTGATAGGTTTCCAAAATATTCAATTTTATCAATAAATAAAATATTCAATTTTATCGCTGTACTTTAGGGAAAGCATTGCTTATATATTTTTAGAACCAATGTGTGTCTTTGCACTAGGTCTGTGAGTATTTGATGTGTAGTTCTAAGCAATTTAATCCTTTTAGAATTTTGTCATAACTCTAAACCTATCCGTAGGTTTTTTAGGTGTTTTATGGTTGTGCATTCATTAGTTACACAATGTTGCTTAGGCTTGCAATTCCTTGCAATGTTGTGTACCTGAAGTTATTACAAGCTGCCCATAGAAATCAATATTGCTGTTTCCAGTAAACGTGATTAAATCAGAACAAGAACTGGGGACAGAATGTGATATAGGATTTGTCTATATACTTGATTTCAAAACTCCACTGAAGAGACACGGCTTTTTTAATAGATCCTGTTGCTCTTTGTGAAGGACGCTACATATTTTCTAGAGGACGTTCCAAATAGGGCTCATAGACTGGGGAGGCAAGTGTGAGGATCTCCTGGGCATTGCAATCTCTAAACACAGAGAAAAATACCTTTTTAAATAAGGAAAAAAGTAATGAAACCTGGCAAGATAAGAAACTACTCTTGAAAGAGCAACTGCAACCTTTAAAAGAAAAAGTAAATAGTTTTGTTATTGAAATAATTATAAGACCTTTTAAATTCTCATTATTTGAAGACTTCTTGATCTGAAAGATTTATATATATATTACATATATAATGTTAATAATTTACATTGCTTAAATTGTGACTTTCAGTCATAATATTAAAAAAAATAAAAAAGAAAAGACACCTAAAAACTATTATGTTTGGAGAAAGACCCTCTGGGAACCAGACAGGAAGACATGTTGCTTATGTGTAGAGCGCAGAGAAAATTAACAGGTAAGAGAAAGATATCTCTTTTTCTCTCTCATATGTCAGAGGGGAATAAATAATCCATCCCCTTCAGGGTGAAGCCAAACAGTGTGGCCGATCATCATCTCTCATCATCTCTTAGGAAAACAAAAAAATATTACCAGGGGACAATAAACCATAGCTAATATTTGAACAATTGATTTAAAAATTCTTAAATCTATTCCTCAACTCCATTTCATTTTTTTTTCTTAGCAACTTTATTGGAGTATAATTGCTTTACACATCTTATTTATGCATTCATCTGTCGATGGACACTTAGGTTGTTTCCGTGTCCTTGCTATTGTAAATAGAGCTGCAATGAACATTGTGGTACATGACTCTTTTTGAATTACGGTTTTCTTAGGGTATATGCACAGTAGTAGGATTGCTGGGTCGTATGGTAGCTCTATTTTCAGGTGTTTAAGGAACCTCCATACTGACCTCCATAGTGGCTGTATCAATTTACATTCCCACCAACAGTGCAAGAGGGTTTCCTTTTCTCAACACCCTCTCCAGCATTTGTTTGTAGATTTTTTGGTGATGGCCATTCTGACTGGTATGAGGTGATATCTCATTGTAGTTTTGATTTGCATTTCTCTAATGATTAGTGATGTTGAGCATCCTTGCATGTGTTTGTTGGCCATCTGTATATCTTCTTTGGAGAAATGTCTATTTAGGTCTTCTGCCCATTTTTGGATTGGGTTGTTTGCTTTTTTTGATATTGAGCTGCATGAGCTGCTTGTTTGTTTTGGAGATTAATCCTTTGTCAGTTGCTTCATTTGCAAATATTTTCTCCCATTCTGAGGGTGGTCTTTTCGTCTTGTTTATGGTTTCCTTTGCTGTGCAAAAGCTTTTAAGTGTCATTAGGTCCCATTTGTTTATTTTGTTTTTATTTCCATTTCTCTAGGAGGTGGGTCAAAAAGGATCTTGCTGTGATTTATTTCATATAGTGTTCTGCCTGTGTTTTCCCTTAAGAGCTTTATAGTGTCTGGCCTTGCATTTAGGTCTTTAATCCATTTTGAGTTTATTTTTGTGTATGGTGTTAGGGAATGTTCTAATTTCATTCTTTTCCATGTAGCTGTCCAGTTTTCCCAGCATCACTTATTGAAGAGGCTGTCTTTCTCCATTGTATATTCTTGCCTCCTTTATCAAAAATAAGGTAACCATGTGTGCGTGGGTTTATGTCGGGGCTTTCTATCCTGTTCCATTGATTTATATTTCTGCTTTTGTGTCAGTACCATACTGTGTTGATTACTGTAGCTTTGTAGTATAGTCTGAAATCTGGGAGCCTGATTCCTCCAGCTCCATTCTTCTTTCTCAAGATTGTTTAGGCTATTCACGGTCTTTTGTGTTTCCATACAAATTGTAAAATTTTTTGTTCTACTTCTGTGAAAAATGCCATTGGTAGTTTGATAGGGATTGCACTGAATCTGTAGATTGCTTTGGGTAGTATAGTTCTTTTCACAATGTTGGTTCTTCCAATCCAAGGACATGGTATATCTCTCCATCTGTTTGTATCTTCTTTAATTTCCTTCATCAGTGTCTTATAGTTTTGTGCATATAGGTCTTTTGTCTCCTTAGGTAGGTTTATTCCTAGGTATTTTATTCTTTTTGTTGCAATGGTAAATGGGATTGTTTCCTTAATTTCTCTATCAGATTTTTCATCATTAGTGTAGAGGAATGCAAGAGATTTCTGTGCATTAATTTTGTATCCTGCTACTTTACCAAATTCGTTGATTAGCTCTAGTAGTTTTCTAGTAGCATCTTTAGGATTCTCTATGTATAGTATCATGTCATCTGCAAAGAGTGACGGCTTTACTTCTTCTTTTCCAATTTGGATTCCTTTTATTTCTTTTTCTTCTCTGATTGCTGTGGCTGAAACTTCCAAAACTGTGTTGAATGATAGTGGTGAGAGTGGACAACCTTGTCTTGTTCCTGATCTTAGAGGAAATGGTTTCAGTTTTTCACCACTGAGAACGATGTTGGCTGTGGGTTTGTCATATGTGGCCTTTATTATGTTGAGGTGAGTTCCCTGTATGCCTGCTTTCTGGAGGGTTTTTATCATACATGGGTGTTGAATTTTGTTGAAAGCTTTTTCTGCATCTATTGAGATGATCATATGGTTTTTCTCCTTCAGTTTGTTAATATGGTGTATCACATTGATTGATTTGTGTATATTGAAGAGTCCTTGCATTCCTGGGATAAACCCCACTTGATCATGGTGTATGATCCCTTTAATGTGCTGTTGGAATCTGTTTGCTGGTTTTTTGTTGAGGATTTTTGCATCTATGTTCATCAATGATATTGGCCTGTAGTTTTTTTTTCTTTGTGACATCTTTGTCTGGTTTTGGTATCAGGGTGATGGTGGCCTCATAGAATGAGTTTGGGAGTGTTCCTCCCTCTGCTATATTTTGAAAGAGTTTGAGAAGGATAGGTGTTTTAGCTCTTCTCTAAATGTTTGACAGAATTCGCCTGTGAAGCCATCTGCTTCTGGGCATTTGTTTGTTGGAAGATTTTAAAACACAGTCTCAATTTCAGTGCTTGTGATTGGTCTATATATATTTTCTATTTCTTCCTGGTTCAGTCTTTGAAGGTTGTGCTTTTCTAAGAATTTGTCCATTTCTTCCAGGGTGTCCATTTTATTGGCATATAGTTGCTTGTAGTAATATCTCATGATCCTTTGTATTTCTGAAGTGTCAGTTGTTACTTCTCCTTCTTCATTTCTAATCCTGTTGATTTTAGTCTTCTCCCTTTTTTTCTTGATGAGTCTGGCTAATTGTTTGTCAATTTTGTTTATCTTCTCAAAGAACCAGCTTTTAGTTTTACTGATCTTTGCTATTGTTTCTTTCATTTCTTTTTCATTTATTTCTGATCTGATCTTTATGATTTCTTTCCTTCTGCTATCTTTGGGATTTTTTTATTCGTCTTCTCTAATTGCTTCAGGTGTAAGGTTAGGTTGTTTATTTGAGATGTTTCCTGTTTCTTGAGGTAGGATTTTATTGCTATAAACTTCCCTCTTAGAACTGCTTTTGCTGCATCTCATGGGTTTTGGGTCGTCATGTATTCATTGTCATCTGTTTCTAGGTATTTTTTGATTTCTTCTTTGATTTCTTCAGTGATCTCTTGGTTATTTAGTAGTGTATTGTTTAGCCTCCATGTGTTTGTATTTTTTACAGATTTTTTTCTTGTAATTGATATCTAGTCTCATAGCATTGCGGTCAGAAAAGACACTTGATATGATTTCAATTTTCTTAAATTTACTAAGGCTTAATTTGTGACCCAAGATATGATGTATCCTGGAGAATGTTCCATGAGCAGTTGAGAAGAAAGTGTATTCTGTTGTTTTTGGATGGAATGTCCTATAAATATCAATTAAGTCCATCTTGTTTAAGGTATCCTTTAAAGCTTGTGTTTCCTTATTTATTTTCATTTTGGACGATCTGTCTATTGGTGAAAGTGGGGTGTGAATGTCCTCTACTATGATTTTGTTACTGTCAATTTCCCCTTTTATGGCTGTTAGCATTTGCCTTATATATTGAGGTGCTCCTATGTTGGGTGCATAAATATTTACAATTGTTATATCTTCTGCTTGGATTGATCCCTTGATCATTATGTAGTGTCCTTCTTTGTCTCTCGTAATACTCTTTATTTTAAAGTCTATTTTGTCTGATATGAGAATTGCTACTCCAGCTTTCTTTTGATTTCCATTTACGTGGAATATCTTTTTCCATCCCCTCACTTTCAGTCTGTATGTGCCCCTAGGTCTAAAGTGGGTTTCTTGTAGACAGCGTATATACGGCTCTTGTTTTTGTATCCATTCAACCAGTCTGTGTCTTTTGATTGGAGCATTTAACCCATTTACATTTAAGGTAATTATCGATATGTATGTTCCTATTGCTATTTTCTTATTGGCTTTGGGTTTGTTATTGTACATCTTTTCCTTCTCTTGTGTTTCCTGCCTAGAGAAGTTCCTTTAGCATTTGTTGTAAAGCTGGTTTGGTGGTGCTGAATTCTCTTAGCTTTTGCTTGTCTGTGAAGATTTTAATTTCTTTGTGGAATCTGAATGAGATCCTGCTGGGTAGAGTAATCTTGGTTGTAGGTTTTTTCCTTTCATCACTTTAAATATGTCCTGCCACTCCCTTCTGGCTTGCAGAGTTTCTAATGAAAGATCAGCTGTCAACCTTATGGGGATCCCCTTGTATGTTCTTTGTTGTTTTTCCTTTGCTGCCTTTAATGTTTTTTCTTTGTATTTAATTTTTGATAGCCTGATTAATATGTGCCCTGGTGTGTTTCTCCTTGGATTTATCCTGTATGGGACTCTCTGCGCTTCCTGGACTTGGTTGACTATTTCCTTTCCCATATTAGGGAAGTTTTCAACTATAATCTCTTCAAATATTTTCTCAGTCCCTTTCTTTTTCTCTTCTTCTTCTGGTACCCCTATAATTCGAATGTTGGTACGTTTAATGTTGTCCCAGAGGTCTCTGAGACTGTCTTCAATTCTTTTCATTCTTTTTTCTTTATTCAGCTCTGTGCTAGTTATTTCCACTATTTTATCTTCCAGGTCACTTATCTGTTCTTCTGCCTCTGTTATTCTGTTATTGCTTCCTTCTAGAGAATTTTAAATTTCATTTATTGTGTTGTTCATCATTGTTTGTTTGCTCTTCAGTTCTTCTAGGTCCGTATTAAACGTTTCTTGTATATTCTCCATTCTATTTCCAAGATTTTGGAACATCTTTGCTATCATTACTCTGAATTCTTTTTCAGGTAGACTGCTTATTTTCTCTTCATTTGTTTTCTCTGGTGCGTTTTTACCTTGCTCCTTCATCTGCTGTGTGTTTCTCTCTCTTTTCATTTTGCTTAACTTACTGTGTTTGGGGTCTCCTTTTTGCAGGCTGCAGGTTCGTGGTTCTCATTGTTTTTGGTGTCTGCCCCCGTGGGTAAGGTTTGTTCAGTGGGTTGTGTGGGCTTCCTGGTGGATGAGCCTGGTGCCTGTGTTCTGGTGGATGAGGCTGGATCTTGTCTTTCTGGTGGGCAGGACCACGTCTGGTGGTGTGTTTTTGGGTGTCTGTGACCTTATTATGATTTTAAGTAGCCTCTCTGCTAATGGGTGGGGTTCTGTTCCTGTTTTGCTAGTTTTTTGGCATAGGGTGTCCAGCACTGTAGCTTGCTGGTCGTTGAGTGGAGCTGGGTCTTAGCATTGAGATGGAGATCTCTGGGAGAGCTTTTGCCATTTGATATTATGTGGAGCTGGGAGGTCTCTGGTGGACCTCTGTCCTGAACTCGGCTCTCCCACCTCAGAGGCACAGGCCTGACACCTGGCCTGAGCACCAAGACCCTGTCAGCCACACACCAGGTGTTCTTTAAGAACACTCTTAAGTAATATCCTGATTGTGTGTGGTACAACTTTACTTTCAAACTGAGAGTTGCAGTGGATGGGATTTTTGCCTTCCCCAGATGGTTGAAGTTTACGATTTTTGTTTTTGGAAACCCCACCAACTCCTTATTTCTGTTATTATTTTTGCAAGAAACGTATAAAGAGAGTTGGAGTGGAGGTGAGATTTGTGGTCGGGAAAACCCTGGATGCCCTCCTTCTCCATCTTCCGCCTCTCTCTCTCTGATTAGTTCCTATCCAGCAGCCACATTTCATTCTTTAATCTGAACTACATGTCTATGTAAACTCTGCATAAACAGACCTGCCCTTTATGTTCTTGGAACTATGTAAAATAACAGTATGACAACCTAAATTCTCCTAAGGATTCACAGAAGATTGAGATGTGAATTTTAGGAACCAATTTCTACCTTAGTTATAAAAGCCTGCCGAAATATTTTCTGTATGTTCCACATATAACACTAGATTTTGGCTAGAGGTGTTTCTTCTATTATCAATGTCACCATTATTCCTTTGTGAAAAATGAAGGTTTGAAATATACTAGAGGGCTCCCCCTATTCAAGAAAAATATGTCTTCAAGTTCTGCCTACATAAGAAAGTATGTGAGTGGTATACAGGATAGAAAGACCTGTTGGTAGGTGAAAAATATATATACATAACTTATTCTTTGAAGATTGGGAAATGATTGTGAAAGTAACTTATGGGCAGAATAATTCATTTGTATGTTAACCAAAATTTTAGTAACAGAGACCTGATTGAAATGAAGAGTGCTTATTTGGGTTTATTAGGTCTGGGAGGCACAGATTCAAGAGACACTTGAATTGTTGTTCCACTGATTACAAAATGGGGGAGGCTTATGAAGGCAAAAACTGCAAGGCCACAATTAGTTACATGAATTTTGGGCCAAGAATTATAATCGGAGCTGGAAAGAAGTAAGGGTGCTCATTAAACAAGAATTGATTGGAATCCAAAGTAGTTGCATAGTTACAAGGGGGAATAACCTTGAGATACAAGGTTGCAGCTAGCAAATGCTGTTTTACAAAAAGCTAGTGTCCTGGGTTCAGTTGAGTTCACAGAAAGTTCAAGTCCTCAGTGGTGTGAGGATGTGACGGAGACCAGATCCCCAATGGATCCCCAGATCCCCACCCGCCTCCATTTTGTATGCTTGAACTCTGCTTACTCCATTATGATTTCAATCTGTCATCATGTATAATTTGTATTGATTGTTGGGAGGCCTAGAGTCAAATTTGCTGTCCACCAAGAGATCTGTGCAGGGTTTTATGCCATGCAATTCTGTACTGAATGCCTCTGGCCTCACCTTACTCTGAGATCCAGCAGAGGAGCAGCATATGGACGTGATGCTGGTGTGTGAAGTAAGGGTCTGTTCTTTGATGGCTTCAATTTTCTTAATAAAGTAAGTAGCAAGGTTATTGATGGGGAAGGAGGTACTGGAGGCTGAGAAAGGAGGAGAAGATGTGGGATATTTGTGTAGGACACTGGGAGACTGAATGGACCAGAGAATCACAGTGTGATTGCCAGGCAGTGTTGAGCCGCTCAAGGTGATCATGGCTGACATGAGACCTGTTGCAGGAATTGTGTGGGTCTTCTCCAGCCATGTTCAGTTTCCTGGATTCAGATGAAATAAAGGTGTATTGTTGGATTTAATGAGTATGAGGGCTGTGGTGTCACCCAGCAAATGCAAAGTAGCAAGAAGAAAGCAAGGGCTTTGAAGGAATGCATTCAATGGGGTGGCTGTGTTTGGCAGGGGCTTCCTCCAGAGAACTCAAGGGGAGAGGACAGCACATGTGTGGGGGCAGTGAATAGTTGGTCCAGTCAATGGAGTTGAGGTCCCATTGGGTCAAAAGGCTTGTGGAAATTGGAGGATTAGAGAGAATGACTTGGAAAAACAAAAAGTGTTGGTCAGAGAATGGGAGGCAGGAAGCTGGGATCCTGGAGGAGTTCCAGCTGTGGATCTGGGCCAGCCCTTCACAGCCTTTCACGTGCATGTAAATCACCTGGGAATCGTATGAAAGTGCAGGTCTGAGTCCGTAGGTCTGGGGTGAAGTCCGAGATTTTGCATTTTTAAAGAAAGTTTTTATTTATTTATTTTTGGCCACACCACGCAGCTTGTGGGATCTTAGCTCCCCGACAAGGCATCGAATCTGCGCCTCCTGCATTGGAAGCGCAGAATCTTACCACTGGACCGCCAGGGAGGTCCCAGATTTTGCATTTTTAACAAGCTCCCAGGTGGTATTGACACTGCTGACTTGGGAACTCCACTTGAAGTGGGGAGACCAGGTCTGGCTGTGGTTTAGGGACAGGTCATTGGAGGAGAGGATTCCCAGCACCCAAAAGGCCAGGGGTTGGAAGAGCTTGTGCATGCATCGAAATTGCAAAAATTAAGATGTGAGCAACTGTGAATTCAGAGCTCAAGTTCAGAAATGTGGGGCAGTGGCCAGAGCTGGAGGCCACAGCAATGAGGGTCAGCAGGTGATTTAGTCTGATAATGTGAGATCCAAAGCTGGGAGCTTTAGGGAAGTGGGAGGCAACATGGTCTCAAAACAATGGAGAGAAGCAGGGGGAACATCATCCAACAACCAGGCTCAGGGTGCCAGGGCTCTGGCCAAAAAAGTTTCTCCTGGGAGTGTCCTGGGAGAGTTATTGCAGCAAGAAGGTGATGGGGGAAGAGCATGAGTTTTTGCTGATGGATTCCAGAAAACATAGTGGGAAGGTTTAGGGTTTCTTTTTTTTTTTTTTTTTTTTTTGATGTAGACCATTTTTAAAGTCTTTATTGAACTTGTTACAATATTGCTTCTGTTTTATGTTTTGGGTTTTTGGCCCGGAGACATGTGGGATCTTAGCTCCCTGACCAGGAATCGAACCCGCACCCTCTGCATTGGAAGGGGGAGTCTTAACCACTGGACCGCCAGGGAAGTCCCAGGTTTGGGGTTTCATGAGGGATGAGAAAAGGGAACAGATTCGCTGGGAGGAGTACAGAATGTGATGTGGGGTGACCTGGGGGGCTCCAGAGCTTCTCGAGGTGACTGACAGAGAAAGGCAGGAGAGGAGTGCTGCCGGTTCCAGCAGAGGGAGGTGGTCTGTGAGTGTGGGAGTCGGGGGCGTTGTGAGTGGAGGTTGATGTGCGGTTGAATTGGTCAGTGGAGCTGGGAAGGGCTGGGAGACCTAGTCCCAGAGCAGGGACTCTCCCTAGAGCCCTTGCTGCTTTGATGTCCATTCTGGGGTGTGTGTGTGTGTGTGTGTATGTATGTGTGTTTGATTATTTACTCCTACTTCCTTAAAATATGTCTTGGTAAAGCAGTTCAAGTTATTTATTTGGCAAGGGAAACAAGCCAAGGGTATGAATAACTAGAATTAATAGAATTAAATTCTCCTAATTCCTTTTAACAAGGAATATTATTGAGGGCTGTGAGGACCCAGCTTTCCGACTGCATTCACTGGGCACAGGTCAAGGGTGTGGATCGCTGCCTCTCAGCTGCCTTGTAGCTTGGGCTAAAATAGGTACAACTTATATCTGAAGTTGTGAAGTTCCAAGTCAAATTCAAGAAAGCATAAGACATTTTAAAATCACTTTGATATGACACATTCACAGTGTAAAATTTCTGAACATAATTGGCCCAAGAGTCACTACATCATTTAAAGTTAGACCATAGTCATTTGCCAGGATGCACCAGACAATTGCCTTAACAGCAGCTTCACTGAAGCAGAAGCAGGGCTGGGTCTCAATTAGGAAAGCAAGATTGGCTGACAAGGCAAGGTTCCAGAAATGGTTGAGCTGGCTCTGCCCTTTCGAGAGCCGTCAAAGTTCTAGCAGGGCTTCAGCAAAGCTCTGCTCAGCACAGATGCAGTCAGGCCTCAGGATTTGTGAAAAGGACCTGAGGTGCATTATAGAAAAACAGAAGAACGGAAACCACTTACACAGTCTGGCACTAGCTCAGTGTTTTCACAGAATTCCCCAATTCAGATCTCTCCACACTTTGGGGTTACAGTGTCAATGTGCTCCAGCAAAGACCACCAGAAACACACCTGTATGAACGAGCTGGGCTTATTACTTATTGGAGAGAGAGTGAAGCTCACCACTGTTTCCAGTGGTAGGAACAGTGTAGGGCCTACCTACACTGTAGGGCCTCTCAGTAAAAGGGGGTTAGATAGAAACTATTACAGGATTTGGGCTTTGGTTGGGTTTAGAGCTAAAGAAGCAGGGTTCACTCTAGAATGGGTGCTGTCAGAAAGAGGGACAACTCTGTGATTGGATATCTCAATAAATCTGATCTTTAGAGAGAACCGACTAGAGTGAGGATAAAGGGGTGGTAATTGGTAAAGAAGCACATTCATTAGCCAGGAGAGAGGATGTTTGTTTGATGTTTTGTGGGTTGTTTCTATCTGTGTTTAGAAAAATTATGAAGTACCTTGTTTTATCTCACCTTGTTGTGGTCTCACAGTGACCTTGTCTGCTGTTGGTGCTTGTCAGTTTGTTTGTGTCCAACAGGAGAACACCTCGGCCCACGGACGATCGCCAGGCCAGCTCCTAACCACGCTGATGGCTGCTACTAAGTTCCTGAATGTCAAGGGCTATTTTCTTTCTCAGGCAGCACTGCCTAAACCCCAGCAACAGAAGGAGGGGGCTGCACGCCAGGCTGGGGCTGTCTCATTTTGGAGAGAAACCCCGAGGAATTGGAGGATTCTCAATTTGAACCTGGCCTTCCGGGTGCTTATGAAGGTATGTTTATCAAGATAGGAGATTGGATTAGATTGGCCTGGATTATAACTTTTGAACGTTTTAGACCTTTAACACATGAACCTTTATTTTCACTCTTGCCTTGGGCCATACAGATGTTGGGGATATGTGGCAGGGTGGGTACAATGACACCTGAAGAGTCTGGGTCACTGAATATACAACCCACTCCCTTAACCAACTAGCTTTAACCCTTCTCTAGAAGGCAAGCTGGGGGAAAAGAGTTCACACTGTGAGAATAAACGCAGCAATGTGCAAAACCCAAGGAAGCTCCCTACCTTGGCAGTGGGCTTTCCATCTGGCATGTTGCCCAGCAGCAAGGGCCCAGGGTTGGGGGAAGGAGGGGCTCAAATCGCTCAAGGGCAGGGAGGAGCACCCACTGGCAAAATGAGCCTGGGGGGATGTGAGCCTGGTGGAGAACTGGAAAGCCAAGCCCCTGCTTAAGGATTCTGGAAAATGGGCTCCAGGTTGGTGGTGAGGGTCTTTCAGGTTTTTTTAGAAAAGCAAAAAATCTGTTATTGGCTAAACGATGATTCAGCCAATTTCTAAATGATGGTAGTTAAATGACTTAAAATATTAACATATAAGCAGTGCTGACAAAGTAAGCTATATCTGAGGGCTGGATTTGGCCAGTTGGCAACTATTTGGCATCTTGGAGAATAAAGACCCAGTTTGGAGAGTTCTGGGCAGTATGGTGAGATCACAGTCCCATCCTAATGGAGAACTGAAGAGAAACAGCGTCTGAGCACCGAGCTATGGACAGCCAGATGGCTGCAGTGCCGCCTTCTGTCTTGGGGCTCTTTCAGTGGGGTTGGACTAAAGGAGGGCTGAGCCTAGAGATGGGGGCAGGAGACAGGGAAGGCTGCTGGGGTGTGGAAGTGAGGAGATGGGCAGCACTCGGGTGTTTGCAGCCTCCATGGCAAACCAAGGTCACCTAGAGACCTGGTCCTCCCAGCAACTCTTGGGTTCATCTTGTCTAGGCATATGTGTCGGACCACATCAGCATTGCTGCTTAAATCACATCAGAAAAAAGTCACTTAAATTATTTTAATTGTTCCCTTAGGAAAATATCCAATTTATTTGTAGGTGAGAAGACTCACTGTCAATTTTTTAGTGGCCCAATCTTTTCAACAGGTTTGAGAATCCCTCACTTTGTAAGTTTTGGTGGAAGGCCAAGCCAACCTCTGGCTCCAACCCCATAATCTCTGACTCACCTTCTAAAGCCCCTTCTCGCTTGTCCAGGGGCTGGAGTTCAGTGAGTCCCAGAGCAGGTGACCAGGAGCAGCAGAGAAATATATGTCAGGCAGCAGCAGGAGGGTCCTGAGCAGCAGTGGTGGATGGTGGTGCTGTAGCAATGGGCGAGCTGCAGTGCCACACTGGACCCCTCTGTCCAGTGCCTTGGAGACTGGTCCTTGCGACCTCTGTTTCTTAAAACTATCACCCTTGACAAAAACCATTGTTTTAAATTATTTTCTACTCCATTATTGATTAAGATTTTTATCTTGAAGATCTGACTGCAGGTTTACATGGAAGTAGTTAGGTTAATGAACTTGGAATCCGTAGCCGGATTTGTTACTAATTTGTTCTTTTCTCTGTGTTGTTGTTGGATTCCTTTTACTCTCATCAGGACACCAGTGTTTTGGTCTAGCATCTCCTGGTAGGGAGTTCTATGTATCCAGTTAGATAGTTGTCCGAAGTTTGGTTCTATCTTCCTTATCTTTACTCCTCTCCCAAGGAGGTCCTTATTTCTGCTTCTGCCACCCACACACCTCCCTCCTTGCGCTGCACCCACTGTTTCCCTCTGAGAACAAGGCCTTCCACCTCTCCACCTGTTCAAACCTGCCCGGTCTTATTTCTTCAATAAATTCCTTTTGCTAATAGTTACTGGCAACATTGATCATACTCTATTCTGTAATGTTTATTGTATTTGTAACTCATACAATGTAAACGGAAAAAAGATTAACTAGTAAAACCTCTGGATTACTGTTTCTGGGGAGATACTTGATAATGTGTTATATGTAGAATTGGAGTTTCAATTTCAGCAATAATAAGTTCTTCCTACAAACAGAGGCATAAGAGAAATCACTCCTCCTTCTGCAGAGCTTAGAGGATTTGAATGGTGGTCAAAAGGAAGCAGCACCATAAAGACCAACAGCAAGAGCTTCATCCCAGCCATGAACACTGATGGTTTGATGATAAGGAGGAAGCATGCAAAGAAATCCACAGGTGGAGATCAACTGAGGCAGACCTCGTACCTAAAGCCTGTATTTTGAACAAATGCATAACCAAACAAGTGTGTTCTGTGGTTAGAATTCTTGCCATGAATGAGAAATGCCTGCTAGGTAGATGGTATCAGACCATTTGACTATTATGATGTGAAGGAAGTCCCACAATATGCCTTTCTGGATTAACATCTAAGGCTTCCAAGTTGAAACAGGGAATGGACAATTAGAATCTGGCCCATTCATATGATGGAATATTATGCTATTTTCAAATATATCCTAGATCTATATTCATCAGCATGAACAGGTCTTTAAAAGATAATATTGGGGGGCTTCCCTGGTGGCTCAGTGGTTGAGAATCTGCCTGCCAATGCAGGGGACATGGGTTTGAGTCCTGGTCTGGGAAGATCCCACATGCCGCGGAGCAGCTAGGCCCGTGAGCCACAATTACTGAGCCTGCGCGTCTGGAGCTTGTGCTCCGCAGCAAGAGAGGCCATGACAGTGAGAGGCCTGCGCACCGCGATGAAGAGTGGCCCCCACTTGCCGCAACTAGAGAAAGCCCTCGCACAGAAACGAAGACCCAACACAGCCATAAATAAGTAAATAAATAAATTTTAAAAATAGATAATATTGGGGAGAATAAAGTATGTTGCATAATATTTCACCAAATATGACTCTATTTTAAACCTAAAACAGAATTACAAACCAGTAATATAGATGGATATGTATACATAGAAATATATAAAAGTACATTTGCATCTCTAAAATGAAGGGATATAAAGAGGATTTTAACTTTGTTAGTGATATTTTATTTCTTTGATTAAAAAGTAGAAGCAAATATTACAAAATAATTTTTAATTTTTTTCCTTCTGGGTAAAAGTACATATTAATTTCTGCACTTTTATGAATAGTAATTTTCATGTAATAGTTCTTAAAATCCCATTTCATTTCTCAAAGTGATTTTTTTTTTTTAGGTAATTAGACTTGAGCCTCTTGAGTGTTCAGCGTGGAACTCCAGCTAACGGAGCTCTGATCTTGAGACAAATGAAAATTAAGGCTTTATAGTAAAGTGAGATAGAAAGGCAGACCCCATCAGGACAGGGCCCCCTGGGACAGGGATTAATGAGCACATTTACCCCATGTCACTACAGGTTTCTAAGGACCTTAGCAATCCATGAGCAACCACTGCTAGGAATGAAAGAAAATTCCTTGGAGGTCAGAGATCTCATCCTCTGGTGAGAAGAGACATATTTTTAAAAAAACTAAACTAAACTAAATAAATATGTATTAGCAAAGAACAAAAAAAAGTTACTTAAGGTTTTTTAAAATGGTAAATTATAAGATTTATGTTGTGAATTAAGTACCACATTCTCCCTATCTCCCATGGGCAGTATTGTATAACATAAAACATAAAATAAAATAACCCCTTTTTATCTTACTAACAATCAGATTGATTTCCTGTGATCCTAATAACACTGTGAAATGGGTTTGCCTCTCCAAGTGTGCTGGGACCTGAAATGGAAGAGATAAGGGGAAGGTTGTTTCAAGCAGAGAGTCAGAATGAGGAAATGTAAGTGTGAAGGATAAGTAAATAGAGAGTGCCCCACAGTGCCTACTGGTGTCAGATTTTGTGGTGGTGGTGGTAGTGGTGGTGGGGAAGCTGGAAACTCTGCTAAGGAGTGCTGACTTCATGCCACAGCAAATCAAGTTGGGTGCAATTGTTCACTCCTATGTACACCCTGAGTCACTTCCATTTGTTTTTTTTTTTTTTTTTCTTTCCATCTGTTTTCTCTTCCTTTTGTACAGAAATTGCTCTAGCCAAGATGAATAATGGCCTCCCTGAAGCTTAATCCATTAGATAATTTTAAGTTGTGTTATGACCTCCAGGCAGCATTTGATAGCATTGGTCATTATCTTCTAGAAGACCTCTCTTCCTTTAAGCTTCCATGATTCCATATTGCATTGGTGTTACTGTGACCTCTATGATCACCTCATTGGGCATCTTTCTCAGGCTCCCCTTTCTGAGCTGCCCTTAAACGTTGATGCCCAATAATTCTTCCTATACATGCCTCATAGTATACCTAGGTTGTCATCTCTATTTCCATGGTGTTAATCATCATATATATTCTGATGTCTTCTAAGTGTCTGTCCTTAGACTAGAACTCCTTCCTGAGTCACAGTGCCCTGTAGACCATGTGCTGGTCAGGTCCATAAAACTCTAGGGCAGACAGTTGTGGCCTCACTCACCACCTCTCACAGCAGCCAAGTAGGAACCTTGTGTCTGGTAATCTCAGATACTTTGAACACATGGAGGGGGATCAGACAGAAGGAGCCCTTCTCTCTTGCTGCACATGGTGCCTGGGAGGAACACCAGGTCCTGAATTCCCTTGTTGAAAGGGAAGCAGTTTGATCAGGTTTGGAAAGAAAAAGCACAATGCAGTAAGATGCCCTTTTTAGAATAACACATATAATGGAAAGTAATATTGAAGTTAAGCAGAGATAAAGATATACCAATTAAAAGAAAAGAAAATAGAGGGTACAATGTTAATATTTAATAATGGGAGATTTGCCTGAAGAACTAAGTGAGACATATAATTAGAAATGCATAATCAACCAAGAAGATACATCAAAACATGCATTAAACAATGGGGTGACCAAATACTGATTGCAAATAGGCCTTGACAAAAATAAAAATAATTATAGTCTGAAATGTTAGTACACACTCTTTTGGAAATGCACTTACTGAATAAAAGAAGACAGAGTGATGTCAGCATCATGTCAAAATGAGACTCTCACATTATCTTTTCCCTTCAATCTATATCCAGTGACTCAACAGGGACCCAATACACCAGGATGCTGGAGGATCCTACACATCTGTGCATCTAAAGGTGGGCAGACTGAAACACACAGAGGAGACAAAACTGGTGAAACAGCAGAGGTGATACCTGCAATCCTGGTCCTCTAGGCACGGCAGCTGGGCCTGAAGCCCCAGAGAAACTGGTAGCAGCAGGGTAGGTGATGCACATGACTCCAGCCACTCTGCTGCAGCTGCATTCATGGCCTCAAGTATCTGTGCAACAACAGCCGTGGGGCCTGATACCCCCTCCCTCCAGCTGCAGAGATGTCCAAGACTCTGGGCCCCTGTTCCCCTCCAAACCCCACAGCCACGGATTCTGAGGAACTGACAATTCCAGACACAGCAGAGGCACCCATGAGATGCTGGCTCCCCCCATCCCCTTCCCCTGTGGCAGGGGTCCTGCAACTCAGGAGACAGAAGAAGAGCCCACCATCCCCGTACCCCAGGTGGCAACACCAGCAAAACCGGCAGCAGCAAGGCATGAACAATCCCAGAGGTACAAGCACTGATAAGAAGGGCATGAGGCAATACCTCTGACAGAGGCTGTGGAGGATAGAAAGTGCCTCCCAAATATAATCAGAGGCAGCTCAGGTAAGATAAAACAAAAACATGCCCTATAGTGCCCCTATTGGAAGACAAAAGAAGACCTCTAATTTCTAATCTGTTGAATCATTAGAATCATGTAGAAAGGTGTCCACTACTTCACATGAGCCAGAAGAGGAACAACTCATCAAGCACCATAAATAAACACAGTGACAATGTACCACAAAAAGAAAATGACAATTCTCCAGAGACCAAGATTAAAGTCACAGAATACTGCAATCTAACTTACAGAGAATTCAAAATAGCTGCCACCAAGAAACTCAGTGAGCTACAAGAAAACTCAGAAAAGCATTTGAAATGAATTCAGTAATAAAATTAATGAACAGAAGGAATACTTTACCAAAGAGATTGAAATGCTAAAAAAGAAACAAACATAAATTCTGGAGCTGAAGAACTCAATAAATAAGATGAAGAATACATAGGAAAGCATTGGAAATAGAGCAGACCATATAGAAGAGAGAATTAGCAAGTTTGAAGAAATGATACAAGTAGAAGAGGAGAGAGAATCAAGATATTAAAAAAATACTTAAATTCTATGAGACTCTTTTCCATCAGACTCTTTTAGGAAGGGCAACGTTAGAGTAATGGGCATCCCAGAAGCAGAAGAGAGGAAGAGAGCAGAGAGTTTATTTAAAGAAATAATAGCTGAGAACTTCCCAAACATGGGGAAGGAATTGGGTATACAAATCCATGAAGTTAACAGAACACCTAATTATCTCAACACAAAAAGACCTTCTCCAAGACATATTGTATTAAAGCTGTCAAAATCAATGGCAAAGAAAGAATTTTAAAGGCAGCCAGGGGGAAAATGATGGTAACCTACAAAGGAAGCCCTGTTGGGCTATCAGCAGATTTCTCAGCAGAAACTCTACAGGCCAGGGGTAAGTAGAATTACATTCTCAAAATACTGAAAGATAAAAACTGTCAGACAAGAATACTCTACCCTGCAAAGTTATTATTCAGATATGAAGGAGAAATAAAGATCTTCCCAGACAAACAAAAGCTGAGGGAGTTCATCAACACTAGACCTGCCTTACAAGAAATGTTGAAAGGAACTCTTCTCTCAGAAACAAAAAGGCAAAAGTACACAAAACTTTGAGTGAGGTGATAACTAGACAGACAGAATTAGAAAGTTGCAACTCTATATCAGAATAGGTTTTTAAACACTTTATTACAGCACAAAGATTAGAGGGAAAAAAGCAGGAAAAAAAATAACTACTCCTACTTCAATTTGGTAACAAACTCACAACATAAAAAGGGATAACTTGAGACAACAAAAACATAAAAGGGGAAGAGGAAAAGGATAGAACCCACGTAGGTAAATGAAGATATGATGCTCTCACACACAAAGGACTATTTTATCTATGAGACATTTTATAAAAACCTCATGGTAACCACAAAACACGAATCTAGAGCAGAGACATGAAACATTAAAAAAGGAAACTGAGGAAAACATAGAAAACCACCAAATCAAAATGGCAGACAGAAACACAAGGAAAAGGAAACAGTGGAGATATAGAGCAACCAGAAAACAAAAGATAAAATGTCAGTACTAAGTCCTCAACTATCAATAATAACCCTACTTTTAAATGGGTTGAATTCACCAATCAAAAGACACAGAGTACCTGGATGGATTAAAAAACAATATCCAACTATATGCTGCATCCTGGACACTCATCTCAGCTCTATAGACAAACAGGTTCAAAGTAAAGGGAAGGAAGATGATACTCCAAGCAAGTATTAGCCAGAAGGAAGTAGGTGTAGCCATACTCATATCAGACAAAATAGACTTCAAGCCAAAAAAATGTAGCAAGAGACAAAAATGGACTGTATATAGTAGTAAAGGGGCCAACTCATCAAGAAGATATAACAATGATTAATATAGATGCACTTAACATAGGAGCATCAAAATGTATAAAGCAATTATTAACAGACCTAAGGGGAGAAATTGATCACAACACAATAATAGTAGGGAATTTTAACACCCCCTTATACTTCAACATGATAAAGGACCTATATGACAGATCCACAGCTAACATAACACATAATGGTGAAAATTTGAAAGCTATCCCTCTAAAATCAAGAACAAGACAAGGATGCCAACTTTTGCCAGGCTTATTCAACATAGTATTGGAAGTCCTAGGCAGAGCAGCTAGTCAAGAAAAAGAAATAAAAGGTATCCAAACTAGAAATGAAGAAGTAAAACGGTTACTATTTGTGGATGACATGATTTTATACATAGAGAACCCTAAAATCTCCACCAAAAATTTTTGGAAATAATAAACACAGTTAAGTCACAGGGTACAAAATCAACATTCAAAAATCTGTTGTGTTACTATATGCTAGCAATCAGCTAGCAGAAAGAGAAATTAAGAAAAGAATCCCATTTAAAATTGCATCAAAAAGAATAAAATACCTAGGAATAAGTTTAACCAAGGAGGTGAACGACTGAAAACTATAAGATGTTGTTGAAAGAAATTGAACTAAGCACAAATGAATGGAGAGATATTCTGTGATGTTGGATTGGAAGAATTAACATTATTAAAATGTCCATATTATCTAAAGCAATCTACAGATTCAATGTAATCCCTGTCAAAATCCCAAGGACCTTTTTCACAGAAATAAAACCAAAAATTCTAAAATCTACATGGATCCACAAAAGATCCTGAGTAGCCAAGGCAATCTTAATAAAAAAGAACAAAGCTGGAGGTATCATATTTCTTGATTTCAAACTATTAAATACCTATAGTAATCAAAAGAGCATGGTATTAGCAAAAAACAAGCAAACAACAAAACAAAACAAAACAAACAACAACAATAAGAACACCCCACCAAATACATAGCTAAAAGGAACAGAATTGAGAGCCTAGAAATAAATCCACACGTATATGGACAATTAGTTTCTGACAAAGAAGGAAAGAACACATAATGGAGAAAG
Source organism: Balaenoptera ricei (assembly GCF_028023285.1). NCBI lineage: Eukaryota > Metazoa > Chordata > Mammalia > Artiodactyla > Balaenopteridae > Balaenoptera > Balaenoptera ricei. The sequence continues at coordinate 23,552,268 of NC_082644.1, forward strand.
GATAGTCTTTTCAATAAATGGTGTTGGGAAAACTGGATAGTGACACGCAAAAAGGAAAAAAGGAAAAAGAAACTAGGCCACTATCTCACACCATACATAAAAATCAACTCAAAATGGATTAAAGACTTGATTGTGAGGCCTGAAACCATAAAACTTCTAAAGGAAAACGTAGGCAGTATGTACTTTGACATTGGTCTTAGCAATATTTTTCTGGTTATAACTCCTGAGGCAAGGGAAACAAAAGCAAAAATAAACAAATTGGACTACATCAAACTAAAAGGCTCTGTACAGCAAAGGAAACCATCAACAAAATGAAAAAACAACCTACCAAATGGGAGAAGATATTTGCAAATCACAAGGGGTTAATATCCAAATATATAAAGAACTTATATGAACAATATCAAATTAAAACAAACAACCTGATTAAAAAATGGGCAGAGGATCTGAATAGACATATTTCCAAAGAGTACATATAGATGGCCAGCAGGCACATGAAAAGATGCTCAATGTCACAAATCATTAGGGAAAAGCAAGTCAAATCCACAATGAAATATCACCTCACACCTGTCAGATGGCTATTATCAAAAAGTCAAAAAATGACAAGTGTTGGCAAGGATATGGAGAAAAGGAAACCCTCATACACTGTTGGTGGGAATGTAAGTTGGTCTATGGGAAACAGTGTGGAGATTCCTCAAAAAAATTAAGAATAGAACTACCATATGATCCAGCTCTCCAATTTCTGGGTATTTATCCAAAGAATATAAAAACACTAATTTAAAAAGATATATGCACTACTATGTTCATTGCAGCATTATTTATAATAGCCAAATATGGAAACAACCTAAGTGCCCATAAACAGATGAATGGATAAAGAAAATGTGATATACATATACAATGGAATACTACCCACCACTAAAAGAAGATGAAATCTTGCCATTTGTGACTGTGTGAATGGCCCTTGTGAAATAAGAGAAAGACAAATATCATATGATTTCATTCATATGTGGAATATAAAAAACAACAAACAAAAAAAAGAAATGAACAAACCAAACCAAAAAACACATATGTAGATACAGAGAACAGAGTAGTGGTTACTAGAAGGGAAAGGATGGAGGGAAGGGTGAAATGGGTAAAGGGAATCAACTGTATGGTGATGGAAGGAAACTAAAGTTTTGGTCATGAACATGCTATAGTGTATATAGAAATAGAAGTATAATGCTCTACATATGAAATTTATATAATGTTACAAAGCAGTTACTGGAATAGAAAACAAATTAAAATTTAAAAAATTTAAAAGTTCTGGAACCACTGAACTTAAAAAGAAAAAGAAGGAAAAATAAGCATGCATGTTGAAGATTCAAATAATTTAATCAAGTCATATTTAATAAAGTTATAGTACATAATACCCTCTAACAAAGAATACACATTCTTTATGTCCATAGAGGATTTATAAAAATCCAACATTCTTCTTGATACAAAGAAAATTCTTATTAAACACCAAAGCCAAAATTCAAATTAAGAAATTGCAAAATAAAATAAATAAATTGGAATAAAATAAGAGTAAGATATAAATACATATAAAAGCTGAAAATAGAACAAAATATATATGATCAGAGTCAAAATTTGGATTTCTGAAAATGTCTTGGAAGTAAATAAAACTCTGATTTGGTTAGTGAAAAAAAATGATAAAAAAGATTTTTTAAGTAATTAAGAATAAGAATGAGATTGAAGTGAAAGAGTTAAGGATATTTTGTGGTAATAAAATAGAATTTTTTGAGAAATATAATGCCCTGGTAATATATGAAGATGTGTAATAAACATTACCCAGAGGAGGAAATTTGAATAGGTCAATATGTTATAATATGTTGTAAAGATAATTAGAGATCTTCTAGGCTTAATTTTCAGTTTAGAAGGGTAAGAATGGCTACCCTGGGGCTCAGCAGACCAGACGCTCACAATTGTATCCGACTTTGCCAGATTCTTGGCATGACCCCTCCTAAGTCTGATCTTCCTTTACTAGCCTGGCCAGCAGTTGTTTGGTCTTTTTCTTTTCTCCACTTTATAATTCTTATTAACCCAGAAATAGTACCAAATGGAGGAATTAGAGGGGTTTAGAATCTGTTTGTGTGAGATGAGACAGAAGATGTTTCTCTTTGTGCTCCTGATCTAAAGTTTTAGGGAACACTCAATATCCAAAAAAATCACCAGTGCTGTCTGAGAGGCAAGTTCCAGATCATGCTGAGATTACCCTTCTCAGTTTCCTAATCTCATCAGAAAACCATGAATGAACTGGGTATCCTGGTAAATTATCCCAAAGCCTGGCAAAGATGATTTTCTATGCAGCTTAGAATGTTGTTAAGTAACTGTATCATCTGAAATATTGGGTGAAGATGTGAGTAAAATTTTCCCTACGCTTTATCAGCAGTGCTGGTTCCAGTAATCCTTTCTAATTATATATAAATTTGGAGATGGATTTTTCCACTTACCTTGGCACATCTATCCATCTAGTTAAAGGTCATGTAGGACACAATTCTTGTGCTACTCTTTGTAATTTAGGTTACTAGATATATATTTTTCTGCCAAGGAAAGAGGAAAGTTAACTGTGACCTTGAGAACAGGCTCTCTCAATCTAATTTACAAAACAGAGATAAGAATTGGAGAATTTGGAGATAAAAGAAGGTAAAGCATATAACAGATAGAGTGAATTCAATAAATGACAGATACGTTTCACATTCATTGTGATCCTTAGCTAGTAAATCTTCAGAACTGAAATCTCTTAGATATCAGTTTTCCTATCAACCATTCTTAAATTTACCTTTTTAATGTTATTTTAAATGATATAGCATTTTGTCATATTTTTAGCACAAAACAATCCTATATTTTAACTGATATTTTAAAATCATTATTTTTCATAAAATGCTAAATATACTTAAAACACTGGAATTAAATATCTTCCCCTTTAATAGGGAGCAAAAAGTGTTACCAAAATATTTGTCATTTTTCTATTTTATACCCTCCAAGTATTAAAAATTTTTACTTAATTTTTATCAACGTATACGCATTTGGCATTTCTGCAGTTTTGATTTTTTTATTTCAGCTTTATTGAGGTATAATTGACAAACAAAATTGTAATATATTTAACACATACACCATGATGATTTGATATACATATACATTGTGAAAGGATTCCTACCATAAGGTTGATTAACACATCCATCACCTCACATATTTACCTTTTTTTTTGTAAGAACACTTAAGTTCTATTCCCTTAGCAAATTTCAATTATATAATGAAGTATTATCAACTATAGTTACTATGATATAATTAGATCTACAGACTTTATTCATCTTGTAACTGAAAGTTTGTACACTTTGACCAGTCTCTTCCTATTTCCTCCACCCTCCAGCTCCAGGAAACCACTATTCTATTTTCTGCTTCTATGAGTTTGCCTTTTTAAAAAAATTCCACATAAACGTGATACCATGCAGTATTTGTCTTTCTCTGTTTGACTTATTTCACTTAGGATAATACCGTCCAATTTCATTCATGTTTGTGCAAATGGCAGGATTTCCTTCTTTTTAAAGGTTGAATACAGTCTGTTTTGTGTGTGTATATATATATATATATATATATATATATATATATATATATATATATATTTATATATTTATATATATAAAGTGGTTGTACCAATTTACATTCCCACCAACAATGACAAGGGTTTCCTTTTCTCCAAATCCTTGCTAACACTTGGTATCTCTTGTGTTCTTGATAATAGCCATTCTGATAGGGGTGAGGTGATATCTCATTGTGGTTTTGATTTTTACTTGCCTGATAATTAGTGATGTTGAGCTTCTTTTCAGGTGCCTGTTGGCCATTTGTATGTCTTCTTTGGAAAAGTATCTAAAGTCTTTGGCCCATTTTTTAATCGAATTGTTTGTTTTTTGCTATTGAGCTGTATAACTTCCTTGTATATTTTGAATACTAACCCCTTATTGGATATGTGGTTTGCAAATATTTTCCTTCATTCCATATGTTGCCTTTTTATTTTGTTGATTGTTTCCTTTACTGTGGAGAAGCTTTTTAGTTTGGTGGCATCTCACTTGTTTATTTTTGCTTTTGTTGCCTTTCCTCTTGGTGTTAAATCCGAAAAAATCATTGCCAAGACCAAGAAGCTTAGCCCCTATGTTTTCTTCTAGGAGTTTTGTAGTTTTAGTTCTTAAGTTTAAGTCTTTAATCAATTTTAAGTGCATTTTTTGTGAGTGGTATAAAATAGCAGTTCAGTTTCATTCTTTTGCGTGTGGACATCCAGTTTTCCCAACACCATTTATTAAAGAGACTATCTTTTGGGGATTTAAATTTCTTATACTTTAGTGGCTTGATTTACTTTCAAATATATGAAGTCATTCCATGTCAAAGCTTACTGTGGATATAACCTCAACAACCACAAAAAAAGCATTGGTCAAGAGAAAGACACAGCGCCACCCTCTAATCCTGCTTTCATGGCTGGCAGCTGCCACCACTTTCCACTGAGTGGGAGCACCTACTCTGGGTCAGCTGTGGGCATTGCAAGACAGCTCACCCCAGGAGTAGGGCCAGTGGGGGGAGAGCCTGGCCTCCTGGATTCCAGTGAGTCTTCAGTCTTTCTGTATTTGCAGTTGAAAATGCATGGTGGTTATGACCTTGTACTATTCCAAACTAACAAATGGCTTGACCAGCCATTCCTCCCTTCTCTAGAAAACCTTTCTGTAGTGTGTTGCTTGGGATGATCAATCTTTTCTTTTACTCTCCTCAAAAAAAAAAAAAATGCTATCATGTTTTTTTTCTGCTTCTATAGAATTACAAAAGTCTCATCATCCTTAAGTCTTCCAAAATATTCTTTTATTTTACAATCAAAATCCAAGTTGATTTGAATTGAGAACCCCCTTAACACTTCAAAAGCTTGAGCCAGTTTGCATTAAGCAAAGTGCCACAGCAAACACTTGAAATTTGAGATTGTATTTCTGATAAAGCTCATGAGTCATGATCTAAATGTGTTTATTAATTATTCACAGGAAGAACCCCTATAATAATTTCTGATATAATTTCTAATTACATATATTTTCACTGTATAAGAAAGATAAAAACAACATCAACTGGGAAAGTAAAGGGAAAAATGCCAAGACCAATATGATAATACATTTTTTTTATCAGTCTACTTGATTCTGCACACGCTTATTATTTTTAGTTTACACCTATAGAGTCTTGTCGCAGGGGTTTATTGAAATTCTTTCACAAGTGTAGTTTTTTAAATTGTTACATTGTATGCCAGTTACAGCTCTTAATTTAAATCACTTATTGTAGAACCTAGTTAAGAACAGCTCCACAAGCAAAACAGATAAACTGACAAATATCATATATGTTATCTATAACCTCTAATACAAATATATTCTATATTTGCTACATCAAGAAATATTGGGTTTTTTGTCAGCTACTGGATTTACATTTTGTAATAGAAATCGTTCAGTGATGGATTTCACTGCAACATATATTTCTAATGCCCTTTGTGGTTCAGTTAAGAAGAAAGGAAAAGATGAACACACTTGTTTAACTTTAATTTTTAATTATTAGGAAAAATCTTTTTTTTTTTTTTCCTTTGTAAAGTAAGTAGAACCAGTGAAGACACAAAACTTGGCAGTTTTTTCAAAAGCATACTGATTAGTTTTTGTTTCTGTTTTTTACATGAAATAGGCATACACTGAAAATGTAATATGCCAAGATTATTTTATTCAGTTTTTCAGGATGGTCTCATCAAACAAAGCCAAATATTTTATTTTAGGAAAGTCTGCTTGCTCTTTAAATGTCATTTTCTTATCTATTTTGTATTTCCCTTTGTCAACATATATTTGGGAAAACATTTCAGAGCTTTGGTTAATTCCATTCTATAGTTCAATTAAATCAGTATCATCACAGAGCTAACAAGGGCCACCTGCAGCACCAATAAAAACAGTTTTAAAAGTAGCTGGTGTAGCTGGTGTTGCTGTTACTGATAGTGTGATGTGACCTGAGAGCAGATGTCGATAGTATTTTATGAAGGTTAGTTAAGCATTACAGCCCCCATCAATATGATTAGTAGCAAAAATTATGGTGCCGTAATTGCAGACTGAAAAAAAGATGATGAAGCACTCTGTCTTGTGGAATTTTTTATAATCAACTGATAAGATCATGTAATGTGCATGGATTGATTATGACCTAAAGATAATTAATTTGCATTTGATTGTGTCATTATTTGAGCTAGAAAATGAGATGCTGGATTCAGAGTCCACTATTTACCTTGTGAATAAAAATTTCCTAAATCTCAGGTCTGTATGTGTCATTTGTTTTGGAAGATGAAGTTTCACACCTACCTAGACAGACCTGGGCTCCCTGAATATTTAAAAATACACATTACCTTGTGTAACAATGTCTAATTTAAGCCACCAACGAAATTGTAAAACGGTTGATCCTAAGTAATTTTATACACAAGGGAATGTTTAGGCAACAATATGATTATCAAGATACAACTGATGAAATTATATTTTTAACTTCTAGTTTTTGACTTTACAGTTTGTTCTAGATCAACTGTAGTATTCGCCTCATATTGGAAATATATTTCCATGGCCACTTAATATAAATGCTTTATCAAATAGCCCACATTTTGCATAATATATTTTAAAAATTTTGCCTTTTCTGAAAATAATCGCTACATTTTGAAAGTGTATACATGTGGCTCTTTTGAAGACCTTTAACAAGTTTAACATTTAAAGTTCTATTGTAGGGACATCCCTGGTGGCAGAGTGGTTAAGAATCCTCCTGCCAATGCAGGGGACACGGGTTCAAGCCCTGGTCCGGGAAGAACCCACATGGCATGGAGCAACTAAGCCCGTGGACCACAACTACTGAGCCTGCGCTCTAGAGCCTGTGAGCCACAACTACTGAAGCTTGTGTGCCTAGAGCCCGTGCTCTGCAACAAGAGAAGCCACCGCAATGAGAAGCCCGCGCACCACAGCGAAGAGTAGCCCCTGCTCCCTGCAACTAGAGAAAGCCCGCACACAGCAAGGAAGACCCGATGCAGCCAAAAGTAAAATAAATAAATTTATTAAAAAAATAAAGTTCTATTGTAGCTCAAAAATGTTTTAAATATCTTGAAAAAAGTAAATGAAGCATTAATACATAAGTAATTCAAAATCTATTTTAATTAGAGATCATTGTAAAATCTGGGGAAAAAAAGCACATTATATTAGTACTTTACTGATCTGGGAAAGGAAAAAAAAAATATCTTGCTCAATGTCAAATCATAGGCAATTACATACCAGCAAACGGCAATTAAATTGAACTGCTTCCAATGCAGTTTGGATTGCTAAAGGTGAACAGAGGCAGTATTCACAACACGTCCTTCAAAATGTAGTTCTACATGGTTCACTTAATGACAATATAAATCATGATATAGGTTAGTCATAGGTTTAGATGCCTTGTGTTGAAGAAAAGTCATTACCTAGATGACCTAGAGGATATAAATGTAACAGAGGACATTGGCTCTTTTATACATATTTTCAAGAAGGTAACTTAATGAGAAAATAGATACCTCAGAAAAATAATGCAGCTTTGTTTTTATCTATCACTTTACAATCTAGCTACACATAGATATATACACATAGACATATATATATGCATATATCTCAAGATTAATACATTTAAATTAACATGTAAAGTAGTAAATTATTGCTGCACCAAAATATTATTAGTGACTAAGAAAAATAGCTAGCACAGATATTAAATTTAAATTCCCACTTGGAAGCCAATGTTTTTACTAAATAATTTAATAACCTGAGGCTAATGTATTGTTTTCTCATACCAAAATTTTAACTTTAATTTTATTTCATCTATTATATTTAACCAACTAAAATGAGATTCCTTTTTAATTTAATTTTTATTTTTTTAATTGAAGTATAGTTGATTTACAATGTTAGTTTCTGGTGTACAGCAAACTGATTCATATATATATATACATATATATATATGTGTATATATATATATATATATACATATATATATGTATATATATATATATATATTCTTTTTCATATTCTTTTCCATCATGGTTTATTACACGACATTGGATATAGTTTCCCATGCTATACAATAGGAACTTGTTGTTTATCCATTCTATATATACTAGTTTGCATCTGCTAACCCCAAACTCCCACTCCATCCCTCCCCCACCTTTCCCTTGGCAACCACAAGTCTGTTCTCTATGTCTGTGAGTCTGTTTCTGTTTCATAGATAAGTTCATTTGTGTCATATTTTAGATTCTACATATAAGTGATATCATATGGTATTTGTCTTTCTCTTTCTGACTTACTTCAGTTAGTGTGATAATCTCTAGGTCCATCCATGTTGCTGCAAATGGCGTTATTTCACTCTTCCACTTCTTTTTTATTCATTCCTCTGTCAATGGACATTTAGGTTGCTTCCATGTCTTGGCTATTGTGAATAGTGCTGCTATAAACATAGGGGTGCATGTATCTTTCTGAATTATAGTTTTGTCCAGATATATGCCCAGGAGTAGGATTGCTGGATCATATGGCTACTCTATTTTTAGTTTTTTGAGGAACCTCCAAACTGTTTTCTACAGTGTTTGTACCAATTTACATTCCCACCAACAGTGTAGGAGAGTTGGAATTCCTTTTTTAGACTGTTATTTTATTTACCATAAGAAAGAAAACATTCTGCCAATTAAGGTATAACATGCCACGGATTTAAGAACAATCTGATTTCACTGATGATAAAATGTGATAAAAATGTGCTTCTGTGAATTGATGAAATACTTTGTTACCCATTTGGTTCTGGGAGAAGCATAACCTGCCTGAGATAGAGATTATTAAACGGTGTGAGCTCCTGGGATCAAGGTCAGGAGTGAAGAAGGCAGGATGGGAAAGAGGGAGACATAGAAGGTGATGCATTCACAGCCAAGGCCTCCACTGGTCCTCCACGGAGCTCTGAGGCTGGAGGCTGGGAGTGAGCCCTCAGAGTTTTCCTGAACTGGAAGAGCATGTGACCTTGAGCAAGGCTGTTCTCTTCAGCCTCAGACTAAGGGCGGTAGAGGTGGACATTTGACAAAATTTGGAGACATTTTCAGTTCTCACAACCTGAGGAGGCGAGGATGGGGGAGTGTTGGGGGGTGTTAGAGGGTTGGGAATATTGGGGGCATGTTGGGGGTGATTGTGGGTTTGGTGGTTGCTGCTACTGTATCTAGTGGGTAAAGGCCAGGGGTGCTGCTAAGCACCACACTGCACAGGACAACCCCCAACACAAAGAATTATTCAGTCCGAAATAGCAATAGTGCCAAGGGTGAGAAACTGTGCCTGGGCAGTTGCAGGGCTGGGAGGAGTGGGGGGCAGCTCTCTGCATTACACTGTCCAATCTTCAAAACCCTCAGACTTCTAGAAAATCAGATATGGGCAGTAAATTAGAAAAAAAAAAAAAAAAGGCTCTTAATTTTAAAAGCACTTCTAATATAGAAAGAGTGTAATGTATATTGCAGCAGAGGGCTGCTAGGGATCATGTAAAAAGAACACCTTTCTTTTATGAATTACTCCCATATAAATTGAGGGCTGGGTTTGCCAGGATGAACAGAAACCCACAGAGCGAGTCTACTGCATTTGGCCAGCAAGTAGTGTACAATATATTTTGCCATGTACTGTTTAATCATAGTTTTGGATGAATCAAGATCTTAAGGCTGGAATTCCATTGCCCCAATCTAGATTTTATTTAGCATAACAATTAACAGCCTCTTCCTTCTGGGTTTGATTTTCATCAAACTGCATTTCCAAATACTATATGCTTGTACCCCACACTGCCTTGTGTATGTGAGTTTCAGGTTGTTCTAAATCAGCTGGTGAATAATGACGTCTTCCAGGCGACGGATTAGTTCCGCAGTGCCAACATCCTTGAGTTATCATTTCAAATTGCACAGAGACTCCTGTAGAGTTAAAGATCATAGTTTATTATTATTATATTTAAAAAATTTGAGATGTGCACATTAGAAGTGTTTACATTTTTATATAAAGGGAGCGGTTTCAACAAACTTAAAATAATTAAGATAAAAAAATCATTAGTTATGCTACAAAAGACAAATCCTTGCCCTCATTCTGAAACTAAACCTAAGCCAGTAACCCATGGGTTTAATTATAAAGAAAAGAAGAACAAAACAGCAACAAAATGTTGCTTTAAAACAAAGCTGTTTAAAACAAAGCTGTTTAAAAAACAAAACAGCTTTAAAAATGATTATAGTAGAGAAATATTTTTAGGAAAGTTTCTACGCATTCAGATTTATTTTGGCATTTAATAATATTTTAATTTGCTGAGACTGAAAATCCCCTTAAAACATAAGCAACAAACCAGGCTGGCTGCCTGGGTAACCAGCCTGGCTTGGAGCAGGGATTATCTGTGAAATGAATCCCTGCATATGCTGTAACAGCTTTGCAGCACCAAGAGACCACACAGGAATCTAGCAGAATCCCTTCTAAGATTGGGGAGAGGAACTATGTCCCTGAGGGTGTCGCTTTTTACTACTCTCTGCTGGGATCAACGGCAGGTATGCCAGCTCTGGGTTCCTGCAGGATGAATTAGGTCAGGTGCCATCCAGGACAGACCCACCTCTTCAGCACTTTATGAGAATTGATTGCCTTGAGCTTTGGCTGGTTTTCAAGGAACAGGTTTCTGTTTCCAAAGGGCTGTGCTTAGAAGGAGGCCTACTCCCCCTCTAGGCCATACTGCAATGGACCAGCCTCACACAAGACCTTCTTTTTGCATATTCAAGTTTGGTATCAAAATAAAGGCTGCCCTTGCAGATACTGTTAGTAACCTTGAAAACTGCTTCTCTTCAAAATAATGTAAACTCATTACTTACTTAAGTACCTAAAGAATTGTGGGGAATCACACATATATCCATTACAGAAGGCATTTTAGATTGTCTGCCAAGGTTTTTTCCATTTATTAAGGGCTTTTGTATCTTTGCAGTGTTGTGGTTTATTCCATTTTATAAATATTAGCTTGATTTTTTTTTTTTAAGCTCTTTTTAAAATTGCAATACTTCTGTGCACACACTGAGCTCAGTGAATGAATTTTTTTGTCCAGGACTTTTCTACCCTATCTGGCAACTATGGAGAGTTGGTGACCACACGTCCACAACTGTCTCATCTCATTAGTGGGATTATAAAACACGTGAGAGATTTCTGAATAGCAAGCCCCATTTTTATCATGCTTCAATGTGTTCTATGTTCTTCCTCATGTATATGACTTTTCCTGGGCAGACGCATCTTTTGAGCACAGTAAAGCCATGTCCATACGATTTTCCAAACTGGAAAAAGAAAGTACACAACGGCTGTAGAGAAGAAAAGCAATTAGTGAAGAACTAGGGTCTATACAATATTGAGAATTTTAACCTGAAATTCAATTTTTTTGTTGTTGCTTTATTTTTTTTGAATTTTTGAATTTTATTTTATTTATTTTTTTATACAGCAGGTTCTTATTAGTTATCTATTTTATACACATCAGTGTATACATGTCAATCCCAATCACCCAATTCATCACACCACCACCCCCACACCCCTGCAGCTTTCCCCCCTTGGTGTCCATATGTTTGTTCTCTACATCTGTGTCTCAATTTCTGCCCTGCAAACTGGTTCATCTGTACCATTTTTCTAGGTTCCACATATATGTGACAATATACGATATTTGTTTTTCTCTTTCTGACTTACTTCACTCTGTGTGACAGTCTCTAGATCCATCCACGTCTCTACAAATGTCCAAATGTTATTCCTTTTTATGGCTGAGTAATATTCCATTGTATATATGTACCACAACTTCTTTATCCAGTCGTCTGTCGATGGACATTTACGTTGCTTCCATGACCTGGCTATTGTAAATAGTGCTGCAGTGAACATTCGGGTGCATGTGTCTTTTTGGATTAGGGTTTTCTCTGGGTATGTGCCCATTAGTGGGACTGCTGGGTCGTATGGTAGTTCTATTTTTAGTTTTCTAAGGAACCTCCATACTGTTCTCCATAGTGGCTGTATCAATTTACATTCCCAGCAACAGTGCAAGAGGGTTCCCTTTTCTCCACACCCTCTCCAGCATCTGTTGTTTGTAGATTTTCTGATGATGCCCATTCTAACTGGTGTGAGGTGATACCTCATTGTAGTTTTGATTTGCATTTCTCTACTAATTAGTGATGTTGAGCAGCTTTTCATGTGCTTCTTGGCCATCTGTATGTCTTCTTTGGAGAAATGTCTATTTAGGTCTCCTGCCCATTTTTGGATTGGGTTGTTTGTTTTTTTAATATTGAGCTGCTTGAGCTGTTTATATATTTTGGAGATCAATCCTTTGTCCATTGATTCATTTGCAAATGTTTTCTCCCATTCTGAGGGTTGTCTTTTCATTTTGTTTATGGTTTCCTTTGCTGTGCAAAAGCTTTTAAGTTTCATTAGGTCCCATTTGTTTATTTTTGTTTTTATTTCCATTACTCTAGGAGGTGGATCAAAAAAGATCTTACTGTGATTTATGTCAGAGTGTTCTTCCTATGTTTTCCTCTAAGAGTTTTATAGTGTCCGGTCTTACATTTAGCTCTCTAATCCATTTTCAGTTTATTTTTGTGTAGGGTGTTAGAGAGTGTTCTAATTTCATTCTTTTACATGTAGCTGTCCAGTTTTCCCAACACCACTTATTGAAGAGACTGTCTTCTCTCCACTGTATATTCTTGCCTCCTTCTTCATAGACTAGTTGACCATAGGTGCGTGGGTTTATGTCTGGGCTTTCTATCTTGTTCCATTGATCTACATTTCTGTTTTTGTGCCAGTACCATATTGTCTTGATTACTGTAGCTTTGTAGTATAGTCTGAAGACAGGGAGTCTGATTCCTCCAGCTCCGCTTTTTTCCCTCAAGACTGCTTTGGCTATTCGGGGTCTTTTGTGTCTCCATACAAATTTTAAGATTTTTTGTTCTAGTTCTGTAAAAAAATGCCATTGGTAATTTGATAGGGAATGCAGTGAATCTGTAGATTGCTTTGGGTAGTATAGTCATTTTCACAGTGTTGATTCTTCCAATCCAAGAACATGGTATATCTCTCCATCTGTTGGTATCATCTTTAATTTCTTTCATCAGTGTCTTATAGTTTTCTGCATACAGGTCTTTTGTCTCCCTAGGTAGGTTTATTCCTAGGTATTTTATTCTTTTTGTTGCAATGGTAAATGGGAGTGTTTCCATAATTTCTCTTTCAGATTTTTCATCATTAGTGTATAGGAATGCAAGAGATTTCTGTGCATTAATTTTGTATCCTGCAACTTTACCAAATTCATTAATTAGCTCTACTAGTTTTCTGGTGGCAGTTTTAGGATTCTCTATGTATAGTATCATGTCATCTGCAAACAGCGACAGTTTTACTTCTTCTTTTCCAATTTGTATTCCTTTTATTTCTTTTTCTTCTCTTATTGCCATGGCTAGGACTTGCAAAACTATGTTGAATAATAGTGGTGAGAGTGGACATCCTTGTCTCGTTCCTGATCTTAGAGGAAATGCTTTCAGTTTTTCACCATTGAGAATGATGTTTGCTGTGGGTTTGTCATATATGGCCTTTATTATGTTGAGGTAGGTTCCCTCTATGCCCACTTTCTGGAGAGTTTTTATCATAAATCAGTGTTGAATATTGTCGAAAGCTTTTTCTGCATCTATTGAGATGATCATATGGTTTTTATTCTTCAATTTGTTAATATGGTGTATCACATTGATTGATTTGCGTATATCGAAGAATCCTTGCATCCCTGGGATAAATCCCACTTGATAGTGGTGTACGATCCTTTTAATGTGTTGTTGGATTCTCTTTGCTAGTTTTCTGTTGAGGATTTTTGCATCTATATTCATCAGTGATATTGGTCTGTAATTTTCTTTTTTTGTAGTGTCTTTGTCTGGTTTTGGTATCAGGGTGATGGTGACCTCATAGAATGAGTTTGGGAGTGTTCCTTCCTCTGCAATTTTTTGGAAGATTTGAGAAGGATGGGTGTTACCTCTTCTCTAAATGTTTGATAGAATTCACCTGTGAAGCCATGTGGTCCTGGACTTTTGTTTGTTGGAAGATTTTTAATCACAGTTTCAATTTCATTTCTTGTGATTGGTCTGTTCATATTTTCTATTTCTTCCTGATTCAGCCTTGGAAGGTTATACCTTTCTAAGAATTTGTCCATTTCTTCCAGGTTTGCCATTTTATTGGCATAGAGCTGCTTGTAGTAGTCTCTTAGGATGCTTTGTAGTTCTGCTGTGTCTGTTGTAACTTCTCGTTTTTCATTTCTAATTTTATTGATTTGAGTCCTCTCCCTCTTTTTCTTGATGAGTCTGGCTAATGGTTTATCAATTTTGTTTATCTTCTGAAAGAACCAGCTTTTAGTTTTATTGATCTTTGCTATTGTTTTCTTTGTTTCTATTTCATTTATTTCTGCTCTGATCTTTATGATTTCTTTCCTTCTGCTAACTTTGGGTTTTGTTTGTTCTTCTTTCTCTAGTTCCTTTAGGTATAACGTTAGATTGTTTATTTGAGATTTTTCTTGTTTCTTAAGATAGGCTTGTATAGCTATAAATTTCCCTCTTAAAACTGCTTTTTCTGCATCCCATAGGTTTTGGATTGTCGTGTTTTCATTGTCATTTGTCTCTAGGTATTTTTTTATATCCTCTTTGATATCTTCAGTGATCTCTTGGTTATTTAGTAACGTATTGTTTAGCCTCCATGTGTTTGTGTTTTTTATGTTTTTTTCCCTGTAATTGATTTCTAATCTCATAGTGTTGTGGTCAGAAAAGATGCTTGATATGATTTCACTTTTCTTAAATTTACTGAGGCTTGACTTGTGACCCAAGATGTTGTCTATTCTGGAGAATGTTCCATGCGCACTTGAGAAGAAAGTGTAATCTGCTGTTTTTGGATGGAATGTCCTATAAATATCAGTCAAATATATCTGGTCAATTGTGTCATTTAAAGCTTCTGTTTCCTTATTTATTTTCATTTTGGATGATCTGTCCATTGGTGTAAGTGAGGTGTTAAAGTCCCCCACTATTATTGTGTTACTGTCGATTTCCTCTTTTATAGCTGTTAGCAGTTGCCTTATGTATTGAGGTGCTCCTATGTTGGGTGTATATATAATTGTTATATCGTCTTCTTGGATTGATCCCTTGATCATTATGTAGTGTCCTTCCTTGTCTCTTGTAACATTCTTTATTTTAAAGTCTATTTGATCTGATATGAGTATTGCTACTCCAGCTTTCTTTTGATTTCCATTTGCATGGTATATCTTTTTCCATCCCCTCACTTTCAGTCTGTATGTGTCCCTAGGTCTGAAGTGGGTCTCTTGTAGACAGCATATATATGGGTCTTGTTTTTGTATCCATTCAGTGAGCCTGTGTCTTTTGGTTGGAGCATTTAATCCATTCACGTTTAAGGTAATTATTGATATGTATGTTCCTATTACCATTTCCTTAATTGTTTTTTGTTTGTTTTTGTAGGTCCTTTTCTTCTCTTGTGTTTCCCACTTAGAGAAGTTCTTTTAGCATTTGTTGTAAAGCTGGTTTGGTGGTGCTGAATTCTCTTAGCTTTTGCTTGTCTGTAAAGCTTTTGATTTCTCCATCGAATCTGAATGAGATCCTTGCCGGGTAGAGTAATCTTGGTTGTAGGTTCTTCCCTTTCATCACTGTAAGTATATCATGCCACTCCCTTCTGGCTTGTAGAGTTTCTGCTGAGAAATCAGCTGTTAACCTTATGGGAGTTCCCTTGTATGTTATTTGTCGTTTTTCCCTTGCTGCTTTCAATAATTTTTCTTTGTCTTTAATTTTTGCCAATTTGATTACTATGTGTCTCAGCTTGTTTCTCCTTGGGTTTATCCTGTATGGGACTCTCTGCGCTTCCTGGACTTGGGTGGCTATTTCCTTTCCCATGTTAGGGAAGTTTTCGACTATAATCTCTTCAAATATTTTCTCGGTCCTTTCTCTCTCTTTTCACCTCCTGGGACCCCTATAATGCGAATGTTGTTGTGTTTAATGTTGTCCCAGAGGTCTCTATTGCTGTCTTTATTTCTTTTCATTCTTTTTTCTTTTTTCTGTTCTGTAGCAGTGAATTCCACCATTCTGTCTTCCAGGTCACTTTTCCGTTCTTCTGCATCAGTTATTCTGCTATTGATTCCTTCTAGTGTAGTTTTCATTTCAGTTATCGTATTGTTCATCTCTGTTTGTTTGTTCTTTAATTCTTCTAGGTCTTTGTTAAACATTTCTTGCATCTTCTCGATCTTTGCCTCCATTCTTTTTCTGAGGTCCTGGATCATCTTCACTATCATTATTCTGAATTCTTTTTCTGGAAGATTGCCTATCTCCACTTCATTTAGTTGTTTTTCTGGGGTTTTATCTTGTTCCTTCATCTGGTACATAGCCCTCTGCCTTTTCGTCTTGTCTATCTTTCTGTGAATGTGGTTTTTGTTCCACAGGCTGCAGCATTGTAGTTCTTCTTGCTTCTGCTGTCTGCCTTCTGGTGGATGAGGCTATCTATGAGGGTTGTGCAAGTTTCCTGATGGGAGGGACTGGTGGTGGGTAGAGCTGGCTGTTGACCTGGTGGGCAGAGCTCAGTAAAACTTTAATCCACTTGACTGCTGATGGATGGGGCTGGGTTCCCTCCCTGTTGGTTGTTTGGCCTGAGGTAACCCAACACTGGAGCCTACCCAGGCTTTTCGGTGGGGCTAATGGCTGACTCTTGGAGGGCTCACACCAAGGAGTACTTCCCAGAACCTTGTCCTCACAGTGAGACAGAGCCACCCCCCGCCTCTGCAGGAGACCCTCCAACACTAGCAGGTAGGTCTGGTTCAGTCTCCTATGGGGTCACTGCTCCTTCTCCTGGGTCCTGATGTGCACACTACTTTGTGTGTGCCCTCCAAGACTGGAGTCTCTGTTTCCCCTAGTCCTGTTGAAGTCCTGCAGTCTAATCTCACTAGCCTTCAAAGTCTGATTTTCTTGGAATTCCTCCTCCTGTTGCTGGATCCCCAGGTTGGGAAGCCTGACTTGGGGCTCAGAACCTTCCCTCCAGTGGGTGGACTTCTATGGTATAAGTGTTCACCAGTCTGTGAGTCACCCACCCAGCAGTTATGGGATTTGATTTTATTGTGGTTGCCCCCCTCTTACTGTCTTATTGTTGCTTCTCCTTTGTCTTTGGATGTGGGGTATCTTTTTTGGTGAGTTCCAGTGTCTTTCTGTTGATTATTGTTCATCAGTTAGTTGTGATTCCGGTGTTCTCGCAGGAGGGAGTGAGAGCATGTCCTTCTACTCTGCCATCTTGAACCAATCTCTCAATGTTTTTTCCCTATTTATTACAAATCCATTTATTTCTATTCCTTTAGGAAACTAAACTAATCATTTATGTTATTTAATTCAATTGGTATTTTTTAAAAGAGGCATAGTATAAAGCTATTTCTGTTACTGAATCAGGTCTGGCTGCCTACCGCTTGAAAAATCAATACTCGAGAGAGAGAAAAATATTGGTAGAAAGGAAAGGTGCCTTTAATCAGAATGCCAGCAATCTGGGGAGACAGTGAACTCAGTGTCCCCCAAAACCACTTCCAAAGATTCTGCTCAGCCATGAAAATTTTAAAGGGAAGAAGCGAAGTAATCTCAGTTAATCATTGAGACAGGAGGTCAGAGTCGTTGCCATCCCTCACTGTGTGCAGGCTCGTCCTGCAGGTTTGTGGTCTCCTCGAGATCTTCCTCTAGGTGCTATCTTATTCACACAGTTTGGTCGCACAGTTTGTTCACAACATTACTGAAGGGGAAGCTAGCAAAGAGATCTGATCATCTGTTAATTACATATCCTTCATTCCTATTTCTTTGATCTGTGGAAAGAACCAACAAGTTAGGCAAGGTGTTGTGTGACCAAAGGACTTGAAAGGTGTGCTGGGGTCAGAAATGAGTAAAACATGGGGGCACCTGCTTTAAGGTTAGTGACAAGACAAAAGGGGCCTCCTGCAAAGAGCTCTTTCCTTCCAAAAGGTGCTTACATTTCTCTATCAGCAAAGTGAGCTGCCATGGCATAATAATGGCATGGTGGCAAATCTTTTCTGTGAAATTTTCTTGAAAACCTTCATTTTCAGGAGTGCAATTGTCTCTAAACAGAAAATTATCACAAGATACCTGTTTAGTTTAAAGAAGAAAAAAAAAAGAAACCACAGTTTGGTGTGAAGAGCTCATTCCTCTTTGCTGAGATTGTTTCAAAGTCCCAATGGGACCAGCACTTCTCTGAGCTGTTATACAGATCGCAGCCCCTCCTAGAAAGAGGTGCAGGATTTTCTGTGATGAGAGGAAAGAGGAGGCTGACCACTCCTTCGGCTGAAAAGGTGAATTCTGAATAAGTCAGAAGAAACCTTCAGGGACCCAGCATCACAAACACTGACTTTCCAACCCTCGGGGAAGCTTTCCCAGTAAGAAATCTCCGCTTTCAATTCCCTGGAGCTGGTGGCCTCCTTGTCACCCCCCTCAGCCTGGAGTTATGCTGTGTAGTGGAAATGCCACCTGAATTCCAATGTGGCAATTCCTATTCCTATGGAAAACATAAGCATTCTTAGTTGTCCCTTGTGAGAAATTTCTAATGTTTTAGGAACTAAGGAAAACTTGATCTCCCCTGAAGTGTTGATGTGATTTCCTTTGTAAGTGAATTAGAACCAGGATCTAAATGCTAAAATCTTCCCAAGAGTTGACATTTCTTTACTTTGTTTAAACCTTGTTTACTTCTTTATAATTAACCTTTAAATAGTGATGTTATTTTTAATAATTTCAATATATTGGTCCTTTATATATGGTATCTTAGGCTCTTTGGTGCAAGAGATGGGGGGTGAATAAAGAATTGAATCAGCATGCTCGATACCCTGGTGGCTGCTGTCCTCTGATCCTGGGAAGTTGTTTGCCCACCCATGTGCCAGAAGGTGACATTTAGATGTGAGAACCCCAGAGGCAACAGGACAGCATGACCTCAGGAACACCGGTGCTTGTACTTCCCAGACACATCTGTTTCCCTGTTTGTCATAGTTGCCGCACCCTCATCCCCAGGAACTGCAATCATGGTCCTTCTCCAGGATTCTGGGAAGGCTGCCCTTGGTGCCAGGGACCTAAGGGCTTCAAGCATCCTAACAGCACAAGTTTTATAATTTTCATAGTTTATGAACTTAGGACTCCCAGTAGTTTATATGGCCCTGCATCTTTTCTTTGGCTGATTTGGAGATGTGATAGAGGTCAAGGGAAGCCTCAAGGCAGTGATTCTGATTCCTCTTCACTACGTTCTTGCTTCATGTTAGGGCAGGTGGATGGGACAGGGAGATGAGTGGGGGGGTCACGAGCCTGGCTAGGTTTTATTTTCCAGACCTGAGGACACGGCTGGTGTCACCTCAGACTGTGTCCTCTTTTCTAGAGGATGGGCCTTTGGAAAATATGGACAGAGATTAATCCCACAGCTAAAATGCAGAATGTTTGACTCTGTTGCCAAAACTATAGAATGACAAGTAAATTTTTAATAAAACAGAAAAACCACTTGTATTTTTTTTGTAAACAATACCTTGCAGTAAGCAAACAGTAAACACAATAAACAGGCAATTCTTAATAAATTCTTAAATAAATAAATTGCTCTAGTTTGGGTACATGATTATCCTAAGTACATGGAACCAAAGAGAAATGAATGGTTTCAAAATGCTTCACATCATATGAATATTTTTCTTTCCATAACCACCATCTCATAATTTATATTTACATTTTAATAATACATAGCATATTATAGCAAAACTATAAAGTAGAAAAATAAAAAAAACTTATAACAGCACCCTATGAAATTTTTTAGGTTAAAACAATGTATGACAATGGTAAAAATTTAAACAGTATTGTAGTTGTGGATAAGCAATATTTTGTTTAAACCAGTCATTTTCTGTGGGACATGTTTTCTAGAGTTATACTCTTAAAATCTATACTACAGTGGATACTCTTGTGCATATATATATATATATATATATATATATATATATATATATATAACACGCTTTTGCAAGATAAATTCTTAGTAGTGAAATGGCTCTATCATAGGGTATATGGATTTTGATAGTTCTTCCAAATTACCTTTTCCAGAGATCACATTAATGGACACACTCACTAAGTGTGTGAGAGGATTGATTGCACACCCACCTTTTAATTTTTACTTAAACTCTCTCACGTGACTCCTGTTGCCCACCCTTCAAGACCAGTCAGTGGCCAATGAAGCAGTATTATTTTTTTTCCTATTGAGAGACTTCATTGCCTATCTCAACTCTTTGGTTAAAGTACATCATTAATAAAGACAATTTAAATTTTGGAAAATGATACAGCCCAAACTATATCAGAGCAATTCAAACCATATTTTACAGTGTTGTGATTTTGTTAAATTAACATGTGTAAAGTCGAGACCCAAGTGGGGAGTTGAATGGTGAACCACAGTTCAACAAAGACCACAGGGGAAAGTGAAATAGAGAAATTTATTAGTTGCAGGTCCTGGAGGAGGTACAAGGCATGCCTGGAGTGGTAACCCGGGGAGGTCAAGGCAAGGTGCAGGCAGAGAGCCTGATACCAACCAGGGTTCTCAGCCTTCCTTAATCAATAGAAATTGATAAGAGACCAGACAAGAAGTTCAGGCAAGGCTTTACTGGGGCCCCTGCTGCAACAGGGGGGGAGTGAGAACAAGTAACAGGTCCCCTTGCTCACTCCCCGAGTAGGGGTGAGCTGGTTCTTTATATGGGGTGAGGGTAGGGGCGGGTCCAGGGATTGAGCACAGGGGTGGCTTAGGTGGTTTGCCCACCCCTTTGCTGGTGTTGTGTGCAGGGGGCATGTGCAGTACCTGCTTTTTCTCCTGATCCCCTGCTTTTGCTCCCGCTCTTTGGAAGTGGCAGTTGTTTTCTTTTGGGTCTTTTTGTATCTTTTTGTACATAATTTGCCCCAGCTCACACGCATGCAGTTATTTATAGTCCCTTATAGTTTCTTTGTATTTTGTTGCTTGAGAAGACATTTGTCCAGGTGCAAGCACTGCAGCAAAGGGTCCCAGGTCCTACGTCCCAGACTGTCTCAAGCCCAGCTGACCATGGGCACATGACTTTGTTAAGGTCCAAGCGTGGAGTGCTTTTGGAATTTCAGGGCTAATTCAAACCAAGAAGAACAGTGTTTTGGTAAGCTATGTAGTTGGGATGGGTTCTTATCTAAGGGGTGCACATGGGGAAGGAGCTTGGAGGCATGGCAGACTGTTTATCACGCAGGGCACTGGAGAAGTCATATCAGGAACTTATAGTTACCTGTGACTCTACAGGCCATGTGCTAGCCTCGAGGGAGGGCTGGTGTCAGTTCAAGGCCCCTGCAGGCTGCTCAGCCACACAAAATGGATGCCAAGGCAGCAATATTATGGAGTAGTTTAGCTAACTTCTCTACACTCAACTTATACCCTTTGAAATGAGTCATAAGACGACAGCCCCAAACCTTCTTGGATTAACAGGCTCATAGCTTCCTTCTGATCCTCACATGAAGAGAATATCAATCCTAAACAAAACAGTGCTAAGGAAAGTGTTAGGACCATTGATGCTTTACTTTTAGTGAATAGCAACAACAGTATGGAAGTTCCTTACAAATAGAGTTGCCATATGATCCTGCAATCCCACTCCTGGGCATATATCCAGACAAAACTATAATTCAAAAAGATACATGCACCCCACTGTTCATTGCAGCATTATTTACAATAGCTATGACATGGAAGCAACCTAAATGTTCATCGACAAGTGAATGGATAAAGAAGATGTGGTATATATATACAATGGAATATTGCTCAGCCATGAAAAAGAATGAAATAATGCTATTTGCAGCAACATGGATGGATCTAGAGATTATTAAGTGAGGTAAGCCAGCCAAAGACAAATATTGTATAATATCACTTATATGTGGAATCTAAAAAAAAATGATACAAATTAACTTATTTACGAAACAGAAAGAGACTCACAGACTTAGAAAACAAACTTATGGTTACCAAAGGGGAAAGGGGAGAGGAGAGATAAATTAGAGTTTGGAATTAAAATATACACACTACCATTTCTAAAATAGATAAACAACAAGGTCCTACTGTATAGCACAGGAAACTATATTCAATATCTTGTAATAACCTATAATGGAAGAGAATTTTAAAAAGAATATATATATTTACATATATATGTATAACTGAATCACCTTGCTGTACATTTGAAACTAACACAGCATTGTAAATCAACTATATTACAATAAAAATTTTTAAAAAAGAATTACAAAAATATTTTCATATAGAAATGTAACTAGCAGCAGCTGCTAAATGAGATGATCTGAATTATTTATTGATTGAATCCTTTAGGTAAATGATGGGAATATTTTTGGAATTTTATCTTGCTCCATTGAAACTCTGGCTCATTTTAGAAACTGTTAAAAAGATAATACAAAATTTATTTTGATTGACATAAAAAGGAAAATGATTGAAAACTTAAATATTGATCAAAAGATGGAAAACAATGATGCATCACTGAGGTATTATAATGTTGGTGAGCAATATTTACAATTTGCATAATGTACAGAATTCTCTACAAGTTGCCTGAGGAGTTTGACAATAAACAGAATTTCAGAGTAAATCATTGTTTAAAAAAGACAGAAGGAGAGGAAAGAACTGGATTATGTGGATATATGTAATAAATATAGAATTGACAACCAAGTCTATTACTCACAAAAGTCATGGGAGTTGATGCAGTAATAGAGGTCGGGACATTCAATTCAGATTGGCTACACAAAGGGCATAATTTGGAAACACTATTTTAAAACTAAGAAAAATACAAGTTGGTGGAGTTCTGGAAAAGTATTCCAGGAATGTGGGGAGAAATGCAGTTGGAGGAGCACCCATAAAGGCAGGCTGTGGGTCCTGAACATTGCGGAGGCCAAGTGGTGGCGAGAGATGGCTGATAGCTGGGCATAAACGTTAAGTGGACGGGATTGAATAATTATCATCTAACTAGAGGAAAGAATTAGAGAATAATTGTTGCAAATTACATCCTGGGTTTTAAGGACCTGTTTACAATATGGCACAGTAGCATTTTCCTACTCAAAAGCATTCTGAGAAATGCAACCTTTAGAACTTCCTTTTCAGCAAAGCAGCAACTCGTTGCAACAGGTTGCCTAGGAAATGTCACTGGGCATCACTCAAGCATTAAGGGATGGTACAGTCCTTGGTTCTCTCCATGGAAATTTCTCTTTTGGGATCTCATTCACCTTCCAATTCTCCCCTAATTGCATGACTGTCCATAAGCTCAGAATTAGATGTTTTGCTTTGATTTAAGAGGCCTTTGGGACCCATGATGGAACTGAGAATGACAGCTTATGCCACTGACATCACAACTAAGGGATAATAGTCTAATAACTATTTTTAGAATAAATTGGAGAAGATCTGAAAGTGGATAGGACTTTGGGGCACTACTGGTACTGTGCATGGACACCTGGATGGTGAAGAGGAGAAGGAGGTGGTTGAGAATACACTCTGCTGGGAGAAATGGCAGTTTTGTGCTCTCTACAGTACCCAGGGATTTGAGATGTTATAATCCATCTCAAAGTCACAAAAGAACAATCTTCTCTGGGGTGGAAAAGAAATCATAAAGAATAACTTGGTAGTGGACTTGTGATGACCTTGACAGGAAAATTGCCTGTAATTAGCCCGTAACTTCCCCTGTGTAGAAAGCAGTTGCACTTGTTGTAAGGGCCCAAAGGAACAAAAGTACTCACTGGGAACCATTACATAGGCTTTTTCCCTGCACCCAGGGAAATTCTGTATACTTTGCTGTTCACAGCCCAGAAGGTTGGTAGAAGCAGCATCTGAAATCTTATGCATATCCCCTCTTGCCATGGATAGCAATAATCTAACCTGAGTTACTTTGCTCTGTTGAAATGTTCTCATGGTTTACTAACATGTTATAGTAATTGACAGGTTGTTCATAAGATTAATATAGAAAACAGCTGTAATTTCCACTTCTGTGAGGAGACTCATATTTTCTCCTCTAGAGTACTATTCTCAGATTTTTTTTTTTTTTAAACAGGTTTGAGAGGAAACACACTTCAGAGGTAATAAATAAGAGTGAGAGAGAGAGAACAAATCAAACCGCTATTCTGGGTTTTACTTGAACCATTATTAGCACCGTGCTGGGATTAGAGCAGGGTTCTTCATGAGTGTTTCTGTGGCATCTGCTTGACTAAAAGGAAAAAGAAATACTGTTGGGGAAGTATTCATTTTATGTTAACAAGACGAGGACAGAGAAACTTGTGGGACAGTTTCTCTGTTTAATTAGATGTTTGGCACAAAGTCAATTGAAGTACTTTATACCCTAATTTGTTCTTATTGGAGCCCCAGAAGAACTATTTTAGTGACATTATCTTTTAGGGCATTTCTGATATTTGGTGGCCAGACTTGGATACTGCGATAACAAAGACTGAGTTGGAGAATTGGGAGTGGAAGAAGGAAACGGGCAAAGTGATAAGTACAAGGGAGAGGCAAGTCAAGAACTTCCAGGGGCCTCCCCTCCCTGCACCAGCACCTTGTGTTCACTTTCTGCCCTTTCTCTGTGTCCTCACAGCTTTGGAGCATGGCTGGATTGCACTTTTCCTCTCTGCTTCCCCTCTAGATGTGAGTTCCTGAAGGGCAGGGATGATGCCTTTTATACCTGCTCTCCAACACCAACCAAAACATGGAGCATAAGATCAAATACCTAATGCATGCTCAGTGAGAGAGTGAGTGTGTGAATGTATGAATGTGTAAATGAAAAGGAGGCCTGGATTTCTAGCAAAAACCACAGAGCAAGTAGATCTCAATGAGAGTGGAGTTAGGAGGACTTGGAGCTACATCCAGAAGAAAACACGGTAATAAGAAAAATCTCTACATGTGTGTATTAGTCTGGGTTTTCCAGAGAAACAAAACCAGTAGGATATTATAAGGCATAGGCTCACATATTATGGAGGCTGGAAAGTCCCATGATCTGCAATCAGTAAGCTGGAGACCCAGGAGATTTGGTGTCACAAATTCCAGTTTGAGTCTGAGTCTGAAGTCAAGAGGAGAACAATGTCCCAGCTCCAAGAGAGGCAGAGAGAGTGAACTTTTTCTTATTTAGATTTTTATTCAATTTAGGCCTTCAGTGGGTTGGATGAGACCCACTCACTTTGGGGAGGGCAATCTGATTTACTTAGTTTATTGAGACAGATGTTAATCTCACCCAGAAACATCCTCACAGACATACCCAGGAAAATGTTTAACTAAATATCTGAGCAGCTGTGGCTCAGTCAAGTTGAGACAAAATTAACGATCACAACAATCTGGTTCTGGTATTATCAGAACGAGGGGACAAGACAAGGTCATGTATATATAGCTTATTTCCATTGAGAGAATATATAAGACAAATAACATTTTGGCTTAAATTTAGTGACTACATTCTCTGATTCAAAAAAAGAAAGGGGGTTGGACTGGGAGATGAATTTATTCACTGAAATTCAATAAATAACTTTCTATAGATAACTGATTGACATATTTGAAATATGTGTGCATGTCTGTGTGTGCATATGTATAAAATTTATGTGATTTTTTTATAGCATTGAGCCAGCTGGGTCTTCAGAGGATTTCTTTAGGTGAGATTTAAAGCAGTGCCTTGATTCAAAAATAAATATTTTTTCTTCTTGTTGGGAAAATAGCTTGAAACAAGTTCCATGCATTTCCTAAGGTCAATATTGACCCTCAAGCATTTTCTATAGGTGTGGGTGTGAATTGTCTATTTTTTCCTTAATATTACAAATAATACATTTTCCCACTTTGGTATTTCAAAAAACAATTATACTGTTGTCAGACACCTTCAGCATTGCGTCTTGTACCACTTTTGAGAATATTTTTGAGTTGGTTAACAAAGTTTTCTATCCTTAGGGTTTCCTTCCAAGGAAATGACACTTATTAAAGCTGTATAATGACATTGTCAGTGAAAATTTAATTTTGGAGTAGATGTCTGGATTCAGCTAACATTTAATAATTTTTTCCAGCTGGTCCTGTAGGTATGTATACCCCAATATCTATAACATATCCAGTTATTTGCTGAATTTCTTTAAAAAAATAAAAAACCTCTTTTTCTTAAGAAGAACACACTGAGAGAAAATAGAAAATAGCTCAAAATAATAAGTAGCTCAAAAATAAATAGCTCAATGAATGCTTCGTCACAGAGTACACTCTGTTGGAGACTCACAGATCAGGAGAGGGAAGATGACCAGCACCGAGGAAGCTTCCTCTATGCCCCCTATGAATAACCATGCTCCTGTTCTCACCAAGATATCCAGCATTCTGAATCCTAACACAATAATTTTGTCACCTTTTGTACTTTATACAAATAAAATCATTCATAATGTACTCTTGAGTCTGTCCTCTTTTGCTTGTATCATATTGAGAGATTTTTCCATGTTGTTGCAGACAGCTATAATTTTTCAAATTTATTGCTGCACAGTATCCTATTCTATGATCGTATAGCTATATTCACTTCTGGTGATGTACATTTGCATTGTTCTCAGATTTTGATGATTATGAATAATTCTATTTTGAACATTCTTGAATGTGCCCCTTGGTGCACATTTGCATCTATTTTTGTTTAGTCTATACATAAGAGAGAAATTGTTGGCACATGGGGTACAGGTATTTCCAACTTTAGTAGATAATATCAAATGGTTTTCAAAGTCGTTGTATAATTTACTTATCCTCCAACAGTGTGTGAACATGCATGTGACTCCACAGCCTTACTAATTGTTATTGTTTTCCTGCCTTTTTTGTTTTTGTCTTTCTTTTTTGTTTATTGTTCACTTTGGAAATTTAGTCCTTTCTGTGATTAATGATACGACATCTCCTTCTGGCTTCATTTGCATTTTCTTGGTGCTTAATGAGTTTAAACATTATTTCATGAGTTTAATGACCATTTGAGAGGGAATGGATGTAGGACATGGGTCAGGAAAGAGAGTACATGGAGATGTCCAGCTTTCCTTGATCAACGTGGTTAGTCTGTTTGCAGCAGTCTTATTAGGAGGGATCTGGGGAAAGAGATCACCCAACCTTTTCCACCTCCCTCCTATCTTTACCAGTGTTAAACCTACTCCTAAAGTCAAAGCATTTTTGATCTACCCAATGAGTCTCAAGGATTTAGTTGTCTGAGATGATCAACAATAACGGTTTTGATATATAAAACAAAAATCTTATTTATTTATGTGGGGAAACCTGTATTTTATAGAGCAGATCTTGTCAGTTCATTGTCAGGAATATCCTCTGTTTTGTTTCCAAGTGAACTACTGGACATGTTTTTTTGTTGTTGTTGTTTGTTTTTTTAAAGAAATTCACGTTCTTTTATTTATTTATTTATTTACTTATGACTGTGTTGGGTCTTCGTTTCTGTGCGAGGGCTTTCTCTAGTTGTGGCAAGTGGGGACCACTCTTCATCACGGTGCGCGGGCCTCTCACCATCGCAGCCTCTCTTGTTGCGGAGCACAGGCTCCAGATGCGCAGGCTCAGTAACTGTGGCTCACGGGCCCAGTTGCTCCGCGGCATGTGGGATCTTCCCAGACCAGGGCTCGAACCCGTGTCCCCTGCATTGGCAGGCAGATTCTCAACCACTGCGCCACCAGGGAAGCCCTGGACATGTTTTTAATTAGACAGGTATTTGTTCTGCCAAAGAAAGAGTTGTGGGATGGTTCACAGAGTCATGTTGAAATGTTATGGATAATTCATGAGATACATTAGAATACATCTTCTAAAAAAATGCTTTTGCCTCTCTTTTTCTCTCTACCCTCTAAAAAGTCCTGGACAAAAAATGCCAAAGTTTGGTTTTTGAGAATTTTCACCACCCTCCCTCTACTAATACATGTTTACTTCGAATATGTTACAAAATAGTTAATTAGGTTTCAACTTTTTTGTTCAAAAGTTTATTTTTCTAGGACCATCCCTAGTTAAGTTGATTGGATTCAAACCTTGATGTGCATCATCTCAATGGTACATTTAGAGATCACGAACATGGGGTGCCACTCTCCAGCTGTGTACATCATGCAGGTTTTATAAACCGCTTACATTTTTCAAATTTCTAATTTTAAAAATGCGGATAATAATATTAACCCTTCGAGTTTCTCAAGAGTTTAAATTAACTCACGTGTGACACTTTCTAAGAACAATACCTGGTATATAGCTGACATTCATGAAACGGGAAGTATTATTCTTTAAGCTGCTGCAGCTAACATCATTACTAATCTCATTCTTTCACAGTATACTCTTTTTCTTATCTGGCTCTCTGGGTAACTTGACTTACAATTTCTAGGAAAATTCAACTCACGTTTTCCATATGGGATTGTTAGAGAAAGCAGCAAGTAGTATCACTGAAGAAGGATGGAGGTAAGAAAGGAATTGGACCAGCAAAAACTAGGTAGACAACAAGATATATTAAGAGATAGGATTCAGGGGTGGAAGAGAGGAACAGCTGATGAGAACATCGATTCTAAGGAATTGAAGAGGGACAGAGAAAGGCATTTGACAATTACAATTCATTTATTTAGGCAATTTTGGCCTTGAAAAATAGATGTCTAGGACTAACTCTGACTAAAATAAATTCAAAATTGATGCTAATTGGATCTACTTGCATGGATACTGCCAGAGTTCAATGCTCATACATGTGTAAGAGTTATATCACTCATTACATAATGTATTTAATCTTCACAATAACAGTTAAAGTAGGAATGGAAACTTTCTTTGAAATTAAAAAGACTATGTTATCTCAACTAACACTTTTTTTCCTTTTGGTGCCAGGTACCAGGGTATAATTTTATACATACTTATTTATTCAATCCTCACAACTTTGCCTAGGAGGAAACTGAGGCTCAAGTATAATTATTACTCTGCTCCAGCCATGTACTTATGAGGCCCTGGGTCCAGTGCTCACATGCTCCACTGGGAAAGGCCACTGGTGTAACTCCTTGAGAATCACAGGAACCAAGATCTGAGCACGTCTGCACCATGGGCACATCATTCATACTGGGTATGCTTTCCCTTCTTCATATATGAAATGTGAGATTTAGGTCTAATGGCTTTTCAAGTGCTAAGCTTGCCCAGCTCTGTGAGGATATTAGCATCTGTGTACAATTTTTAGAAATGTGAGTGGTGGGAGAAGAAGAGAGAGAGACATTAGGGAGAGATTCCAGGGAGACATCTCGAATGTTTAACATCTGTCATGAATTTTAAATACATTCAGGAAGAAAGAAAGAGACCTGCCCCATCATCATTCCTAGGAATATATGTCAACAAGAATGATATTGTTTATAATTATTTACAAATGTGTGTTGGGGGGCATTTGAAGGTGTCAATAATAAATTCTATTTTTGCTTGTGAAAAAGATGAACAATGCTGACAGAAAAATAGGTAATGGAGGAATGTTTACTTTAGTTGAAACTTGTTCTAATTTTGTTAGAATAAAGAAAACACAAAACACATAGAGAGTAGATTTTTTATAATTAACAATAATTTATTGTTAAAATAAATTATTAAGTGTATTCCATTAATAATAATAAATGAACTTTCCTATTGATTTAGCAGAACTGAGCTTTTCAAGATAGAAAACAACATATCTTTCAAATGACTCTGATTTTAATATCAATTTTCATTACATATACCTAACTGATAACTTCTAATATTTTAAAATTGCCTATTAAGAATGTTTCAAAGAATCAAATGAACATAAATAACCCGACAATTAAAGTAATTGGTAATTTACAATTTCTGTTTTTATTTCATCTAAGCCTTTGGGTTTGACTGAGAAGATATAAAAAGCAGCATTTCTTTTAGATGTTAATATTATTATTTTAATCTTGTAGATTCAAAGCCAATTTATTTTCACATAAAGCTAATTTAAACTTAATTAAAACCAGACTGTGCTTTATTCTGTGGCTATTACAGATTCCACTCACTAGTACATATCCTTCGGGAAAGATTTTTTCTATTTTTATGCTTTAAATTTATAATTTGTTCCTAAACTTTACAATTTTTTCCTATTTGCAAATAACTTGTAGAAAACTAAAATAGCAAGAAGTCTTTTGCTTTTTTTTTGCACCCCAAGTACTTTATTACTACTAAAACAGGAATTCATATTACTTGAGAGTATCATTAATTTTATGTGTTTCTTTCTCCTTAATGTGAATTTCATGGGCAGAAGAGTTGTTTCCAGCACTAAGGAAATATTTGTCAAAAGGTGAATTCACAATCATTGATTTTAAATGAGTTGGTCTTTTTTTCTCTTAAAGTCCATAACAACTAAATTTTTTCCCTTCCCCCCTTTTTCCTTTGTCCCTCCCTCCCTCTTTCCTCCTTATATTCATGAAGGAAACTTTTCTCCCCCTCTGTCCTGAGTCCTGCTGGGTGGAAGCTATAACAAGGTCAAGTAAGATATATTCCATTTGGTACTCTCAGTGCAGTGGGGAGGCTTGAGGTCACTGCATTTCTGGACTTTATGTAAATGAGGTCTTTTGTCTCACCATCCACCACTACCCCCAGGGTTTGGGATTGGATTGAGTATTTATAAAATGATCCCATAATCTGGAGTTTTGCTCCACAGATTTTTTCTTTAAGTAAAGGACTTTTTCACTAAGGATACTAATTCCCCATTAGCAGAAAAATAATAAATTTGCTCTGTCACATATAATTTTATTAAACCTTTGGCACATCTTTGTAATACAACACCTGATTTGGCAAAATGTATGACACAATTACATATTCAGTTACTCCAAGTGAATTATATTTGTATTTCATGGTATTATTCAAAGAATTTTGTTGTAGGTGGGTTGGGAAGGCCTGTGAATTAGCGTTTCTATATTTAATCTCTAAAGTACCTATTCCAGTTATTTGCACATAGCAGAAGTTAAATTAATAAGAAAATGAATATGGAAATAAACAGTCAAATTATAATACAGTGCAATAAATGGAATAATCATATCCCCATGGGCTGATTTACTAGATGAACAGAAAAGGTACATTCAAGGCACAGTATCACATTCAGATCATCTGAACATCCAGGGACTACTGTGCTCATTACAAAGTCTGTGCTTCATACCATACTGGGAGAGGAGAGGAGCTAGAATAGTCACAACCGGAGAAAACCCATGTCCTATGAAAGAAAAGGGATTCCTGAGTTGTCAGCTGAGGATAATGCTAGAGGAGAACTGTGATGATGACTCTACTCACTGTGTCTTGAGATTAAGAATTTACACTATTGCTGCTAAAGATACACAGCAGGTACTTGAAAGCTTTTTAGTTTGATGTAGCCCCATTTGTTAATTTTTGCTTTTGTTTCCCTTTCCTAAGGAGACATATTTAAAAAATATTACTAAGACTGATGTCAAAGAGCATATTGCCTATGTTTGCTTCTAGAATTTTTATGGTTTCAGGTCTTACATTTAAGTCTTTAATCCATTTTGAATTTATTTTTGTGCCTAGTGTGAGAAAGTAGTCCAGTTTGATTCTTTTACAGGTAGCTGTCCAGTTTTCCCAACACCATTTATTGAAAAGGCTGTCTTTTCTTTATTGTATAGTCTGACATCTTTGTCATAGATTAATGGCGCATATAAGTGTGGGTTCATTTCTGGACTCTCTATTCTCTTCCATTGATGTATGTGTCTGTTTTTGTGCCAGTATCATGCTGTTTTGATTACTGTAGCTTTGTAGTATAGTTTGAAATCAGGGAGTGTGATACCTCCAACTGTGTTCTTCTTTCTCAAGATTGTTTTGGCTATTTGGGGTCTTTTGTGTTTCCATACAAATTTTAGAATTATTTGTTCTAGTTCTGTGAAAGATGCCATTGGTATTTTGATAGGGATTTCATTGAATCTGTAGATTACCTTGGGTAGTATGGTCATTTTAACAATATTAATTATTCCAATGCATGAACACAGTATATCTTTCCATCCTTCTGTGTCATCTTCAATTTCTTTCATTGGTGTCTTATAGTTTTCCAAGTACAGGTCTTTTACCTCCTTAGTTAGATTTATTCCTAGGTAATTTATTCTTTTCAATATGATGGCAAATGGGATAGTTTTCCTAATTTCTCTTTTTGATAGCTTACTATTAGTGTATAGAAACAACATATTTTTGTGTATTGATTTTGTATCCTGAAAATTTACTGAATTTGTTTAGTAGTTCTAATAATTTTTTGCTGGAGACTTTAGGATTTTCTATATATAATATCATGTCATCTGCAAAAGTGACAGCTTTACTTCTTCCTTTCCAATTTAGATGTCTTTTATTTATTCTTCTTGCCTAATTGCTCTGGCTAGAACTTCCAATAATATGTTGAATAAAAGTGACAAGAGTGGATATCCCTGTCTTGTTCCTGATCTTAGAGAAAAAGCTTTCAGCTTTTCACCTTTGAGTATGATGTTAGCTTTGGGGTTGTCATATATGGGCTTTATTATGTTGAGATATATTTCTTTTATTCTTTTTGGCTTTGTTGAGAAGTTTTATCATAAATGGAGGTTCAATTTTGTCAAATGATTTTTCTACATCTATTGAGATGATTATATACTTTTTATACTCGATTTTGTTAATATGGTATGTCACATTGACTGATTTTTGGGTGTTGAACCATCCTCGCATCCTTGGAATAAAATTTCACTTGATCATGGTGTAACATCATCTTAATGTATTGTTGAATTTGGTTTGCTTATATTTTGTTGAGGATTTTTGTATTTATGTTCATCTGGGGTATTGGCCTGTAATTTTCTTTCTTTGTAGTGTCTGTCTGGTTTTGGTATTAGGGTAATCTTGGCTTTGTGAAATGAGTTTGGAAGAGTTCCCTCCTCTTCAAATTTTTGGAGGATTTTGAGAAGGATAGGTACTAATTTTTCTTTCAATGTTTGGTAGAATTTACCAATGAAGTCTGGTCCTAGTATTTGCTGTGTTGAGAGGTTTTGATTACTGATTCTAGTAATGTCTATTCAGATTTTCTATTTCATCATGATTCAGTCTTGTAAGGTTGTATGTCTGGGAATTTATCCATTTCTTCTAGGTTGTCCAACTTGTTGGCACATAATTGTTGGCAGTAATGTCTTATGATTCTTTGTGTTTCTGTGATATTAGTTGTAATATCTCCTGTTTCATTTCTAATTTATTTGATTTTATCTTTTTTTCTTGGTGAGTTTAGCTAAAATTTTCTCAATTTTAAAAATCTTTTCAGAGAATCAGCTCTTAATTTATTTTTATATTTTCTACTGTCTTTTTAGTATCTATTTCATTAATTTCTTCTGTAATATTAGTTACTTCCTTCCTTCTACTAATTTTGGGCTTTGTTCTTTTCCTAGTTCCTTCAGGTGTGAAGTTAGGTCATTTATTTGAGACTCTTTTTGTTTCTTGAGGTAGGCATTTATTGCTATGAACTTCGTTCTTAGAACCGCTTTTGCTGCATCCCATAAATTTTGTGGGCTGGAGGGTGGTGGGGTGTGGGTAGGGGTAGGGTTGGGGAGGGGAGCAGCTGCCTGGCCAGGAGCAGCTGCTCCTGGGGCTGCTGCCCTGGGTGTGGCACTGGCCGCAGAGCACGTGGTGGGGGAGGGAAAGGGGGCGGCATGGGTAGGCAGGGCAAGGAGGGGGCCGTGGGGAGGTTGTGGAGGGACTCATTGAATTGCCTGCCTCCCGCCCCGTCCGCCACCTGGCACTAGGAGCAGCCCCGGGTGGCAGCGTGACAGCCATGTCTGCAGCAATGAGTCAAGGATTCTACTAATTCCATCATCAGAAGAACTGCAGTGACTGACTTCTTGGCAAACACCAAGGCCAACACCAGCGTGAACTGGAGCTACATGGCACTCAGTGTCATTGGGCTGGTGGCTTTGTACCTAGTGTTTGGTCATGGAGCCTCTCTTCTCTGCAACCTGATAGGATTTGATTACCCAGCCTATGTCTCAATTAAAGCCATAGAGAGCCCCAACAAAGAAGATGATACCCAGTGGCTGACCTACTGGGCAGTGTTTGGTGTGTTCAGCATTGCCGAATTCTTCTCTGACCTCTTCCTTTTATGGTTCCCCTTCTACTACGTGTTGAAGTGCAGCTTCCTGTTGTGGTGCATGGCCCCCAGCCCTGTCAATGGAGTGGACCTTCTCTACAAGCGCATCATCTGTCTTTTCTTCCTGAAGCACGAGTCCCAGGTAGACAAGGCAGTGAATGACTTGAAGGACAAAGCCAAAGAGACAGCATATGCCATCTTTAAAGAAGCCAAGAAAGCTGCTGTGAATTTACTGGGTGAGAAAAAGAAAAGCACCTAAACCACTGGCTGGATGAAACGTTTCTACCCTCTCTGTACTTTCCTAGTAGAGCTTGGTGTTATATTAGGAACTGTGCTATAATCATTTTAATAATGTTGCCTTGGAAACATTTTTGATATATTAAAAAAATGAATGTGTTGTAAGTTTTTTTGCTTACTTTTACTGTCTATATACCCAGGGAGCATTTAAATTTAAATGTAATGCAATGGGCAGTGACCAAGTTTTTAGAAAACATATTTTGCCTCTGGGTAGGAAAAGACCTATCATACCATCCTGTAGGAAATATAAACTTAAAATAAAATTATATATCTCCCCCCCAAAAAATTTTGTGGGTAGTTCTAAGGTAAGATGGTAGAGTGAATGTCTTTTAAGTATCCTGTGGATGGATAAGCAGGGCAAGGGCCAAGAACAGATCTACATGTATGTGTAAATTCTAACTGCCTTTCAAGACCTGAGAAGCACTTCATTTGCTGTATTAAGTAGCTTTATCTCATTTAATATATGTGTTATTCAGCTCAGATTAAGAATCAGAGTATGCTTCAAGCTTTTGTAATATTTTTAGAGATTAAAAATCCAAGGGAATAAATATTTTTAAGTGCCAACCATACACTACTTCAATTCACATTGTTCTGGGCTCTTAACCCATCCACAAGGCAAGAAAATAAAAATTTCAGAAACAATAAAGAATTAAAAACTAGTAAAATTGTCATTACTCACAGGTGATATGATAGTTTACATAGAAAAAGCCTAAGAAATTTACAAAATTTTAAAGCCAAGATATTCATTTAACAAAATTTCAGATTACAGTGTCAATGTACAAAGTCCAGTTGTATTTCCAAATACTAAGAATAAATAACTGAAGTAGGAAAATGAAAAAAAAATCCAATATCCTTACAAACCAAATCAAACAAACTAAGGAAAAAACTCTAAGAAATAAAATGAAGAATGGGCAAAACTTAGACAATAATTACTGGAATATATTGCAGAGAGACATTAAAGAAGACATTAAAAAAATAAACAAATAAATAAATAACAAAGCAAGCATATCATGATCATAGGTTGGATAACTTGAAATTGTTAGGAAATGAATTCTCAAAAAAACTTATCTACTAAATCAATGCAATCTCTATCTAAATCCCAGTTGACTACTTTGTACAAATTAACAAGCTGATTATAAAATGTTTGTGGAAATTCAAAAGCCCTAAAATAACTAAAACAATTTTGGAAAATAACAAACTACCTGATTTTGTGACATCCTCTCGGGCTATAATATTCAAGACAATGTAATACTGACCTAAGTATAAAGAAATAGAAGAGGAGTGTCCAGATAGACCCACATGTATATGGTCAATTGACTTTAAAGGCACTAAGGTCATTTGAAAGGGAAAATATAGTCTTTTTAAAAGCTAAAGCTGATATAACTGGTTAACCACTTGGAGAAAAAATGAAGTTGGTTTCTAACTCAGACATACACAAAAATTAAGCAGAAAAGTATACATTATAGGCATAAACATAAAAGACAAAATTTCTAGAGGAAATTATGAGAGAATAACTTTGAAATCTGGACGTAGGCAAGGATTTCTTAGAACCCAAAAGCACCAATCATTTTTAGAAGTTATAAATATGACTTTGTCAAAATTTAAAAACTTGCTTTTTCAAAGACAATTAAAGAAATAAGAAGTAAGGCACGTGCTTGTAGAAAATATCAATATTTGCAACACATATATCTATGAAGGAAATTTATACAGAATATATTCTATAAAGAACTCAATAATAAAAACCCAGTTTAAAAAACCAAATGAAAAGGGGGAAAAGATTTGATCAGACAGTTAAAGATATGACATTCAAATGACCAAAAATCACATGAAAGAATGTTGAACATCATTTGTCATGAGGGAAATACAAATTAAAATCACAATAAAATACCATTCCACATCCAATAGAGTGGCTAAAAAAAGACTGACAATACCAAATGTTGGTTAAGATTGGGAGCCACTGGAACTCCTGTAAACTGCTGTTAAGAATGTAAAATGGTGCAGTCATTTTGGACAACAGTTTGGCAATGTTTTATAAAGCTAATCATAAACTTACCAAACAACCCAGCAATGTTATTCCTAGTTTTTAACCCAAGAGAAATTAAAATATGTCTACTCAAAGAGTTGTACAAAAATGTTCACAGTAGCTTTAATTATAACAATTTTTAAAAATGGAAAGGACTCAAATATCTATCATTAGAAGAATGGGTAAACACATTGTAGTACAGTGACACATGACTCGACAATAAGAATTAACAAAGTACTGATGCAAGCAACAAGATGAATGAATCTCAAAAACATAATTTTGAGTGAAATAATCTGGACACAAAAGAATGTGTACTATATAATTTCATTTATCTGAAGTTTTAGAATAGTCAGAACTAAGCTGTGATAGTAAAAATCAGATCAGTGGCTGCTGGGATTGAGGGTGCAAGATATAGCCTGGAAAGAGGCATGGGGAATTTTTGGGGTGATGAAAATGTTCCACATCTTGATTGGGGTGATAGTTATATGGGTATACACATATATTTGCCAGAATACATTAATTACTGTATAGTAAAAATCTTTTGATTTTATTCTTTGTGAATTATGTACCAGTAAATTTAATAAAAATATGTTATGTAGAAAATAGAAGAAGAGGGAACATGCCACTGTTGTGAGGTTATTGTAGTTGATCAATTTTGACATTTTTCCATTTAAATCTATATGATGAATATGTACTATTTTCTGACTTTTAAAGAAAGTGTTAAAAATTGTAAAATTTTCAGTGGTTCCCAGATACATTTCTGGGTGTTCCCAGATTATACAGTGAAGTTTTTCAGCCACTGAGTACTGAGCACTCCACATCTTCTTTCTCGAGTCAGACATGTGGATAGTCATGTATATTTTCATCCATTATTTGGAGGAAAAAAGTAAGATAAATAGCCAGAGTGGGGAATTATTGTTTCCTCTACATTTCTTTGTGTTCTTCCTTATGTTTCTAAAGCCAATAAACAATAACAACACCCAAACCTTAAAGATATTTATATCAACTCTCTGGCATAAATATAAGAAATTAGCTTGTTTACTGTTGCCAAAATTTCAATTTTTCTGTTACAATTATTTCCTAAGATACTTGCACTATTTTTAATACACCAGCGTTTTAACGTTCACCCAAAATTCTTCCTGTCTTTCTCAGGTCTGTAGCTTTATTCACATTGGGAAAAGGGATACTCCTAGAAAGAAAATGATTATTTCCATGAAAATTTAAGATGTTATCTTTACACATAGGAGGAAAAATATTTTAGATATGCTTCTGGCTCACTGACTGAAGTTCCACGTGAATTGTTCCTTCATTAACTTTGCTGAGATGACAACATTAACAACAAAAGACTTTGGGTTCTGAGTTTATTTACTCTGAAGATAAATTCACGACTTATCATTGATTTATTTGAGTGAGGTTAAGTAAAATTTAGATCAATGAAAATTAAAATACATAACTTCAGAATTACCAAATAACAGCTCTTCAAAACATGAGTACATAAAGCTGTGAATAAAAGTCAACTCTGTGTTGATGTATAAGCATAATGTGAGGACTTGTAAAGCTTGGGAAAGGATTTGAAATGAAATATTAAGCTTAAACTGCCTAATTTAATTTTTATTCAAGAATTGTTCCTAGAAGCATCTGTGTTTTGGAGTTTTCTATAAATAGAAAAGTCTATATATATATATATATATATATATATATATATATTTTTTTTTTTTTCTATATATAGAAAAAGTCTATAAATAGACTTCTTTTGTACTTAACTCTAGATAAGCATCTTTAGTGCCCTGGAATACATATTAGTTACAAGGCTATTTCTTTCTGCTTTGGTTTCTGTATTTCTAGTGGAGTAGCTTTGCCTAGAGGAATTGCATTAACATGGACATGGCTGGTGATGTAAGAGAAAAGATTTAGATTTGATTGAAAAAGGGACTCTGCATGATAGATTTTCTGGTTTGATAAGCAAAGCAGCAGGAGTATATCACTGTAATAACAAACTTAGTGCTTTGAAATAAGACACACACCATGCCTAATTTACCAGTTCTGTGATTAAAAAATGCATTCTATTTAATCAGATTTTGCAATATTCTCAACATATAACTACTTTTAGTATTTGGAACATATAGTACATACAATTTCTTTCTTCCTTTATGTCCCTTTTTTCCGCCTTTCTTTTCCTTTCCTTTTTTCTTTTATTTTTCTTTCCCTTTCTTTTCTTTTCATTCCTTTTTTTCTTTTTTTTCCATTTAGCAAAGCTTTCTCTTTTGAAAGATACATTGCCTTTTTCATAATTTCTGATAAATAAATGTACTGCTAAATTCTTTTATGCATAGCTATGCATTCTCTAACTCAGAGCTAATTAGCTCTTTCTAGCCAGAAACCACAGGAAATTATACTATGAGTGCATTCCTTAGTTGTGTTCCACTCTGTGTTTCACTAGACCCCTTCTGATTGGCATTCCAGTCTCATAGATCCTTCTTTTAGCTCTTCAGTCAAATCATTTATACATATTCAAATTTCTGTCTTATCTCATGGAGCAGTGCAATAATATAAGTGGAACTATTTTAAAGTCGTAAAATTTTGAGAAACAATTACATAAACCAGCATTTTAAATTCTCTATTTAACTTTAATTATGATGAACATTTTAATTCCTACCTAAATGCCTTTGTGTTGCTTACTTATCTTTTCTGAATGTAAATTACCATCTTATGCAACATAATTGAACAAACTGAATTATAAAATGAGATAGAGCTTATAAACAATGTGTTTCATAATAGTGACAAAAGAATTAAGGCCTCTAAATTAATAAATGACATGTCACAGTAATTCAGAAATACTATCAAATATGTAATAATCTGGTAAAAACAATTGCAAACAATTGTTTGCAGGAGCTTTTTTTTTTTTTTAGCTTTTTAATTTATATTGGAGTATAGTTGATCAACAATGTTGTGATAGTTTCAGGTGTAGAGCAAAGTGATTCTGTTATACATATACATGTATCTATTCTTTTTCAAATTGTTTTCCCATTTAGGTTGTTTCATAATGTTGAGCAGAGTTCCCTGTGCTATGCAGTAGGTCCTTGTTGGTTATCCATTTTAAATGGACACGGGGGCATTTTCTTGGGCAGAAAAAAATGTGGTGCAAATTTTAGATATTACAAGAAAATTTAAAGGCTAGCAGTGTGGTAATTAGAATAATGGTCCCTGAAGACATCTACACCCTAATTCCCAGAATTTATGACTAAGTTAACTTACACAGAAAGGGAGAATTAAGGTAGCAGATGGAATTAAGTTTGCTAATTCTCTGACCTTAAGATAGAGGGATGATTCTGGATTTTCTGCGTGGGCGCAATGTAATCACGAGACTCTTTGATATGGATGAGGGAGGCTGAAGAAGAGGTAGGAGTAATGGAATTAGAGGACTAGACCCCCTGCAGCTGGCTTTGAAGATAGAGGAAGGGGACCAGGAGACAAGGGATGCAGGTGACCTCTAGAAGATGAGTAAGGCAAAGAAAGGGATTGTTCCCTTGAGACTCCAAAAGGGAACGCAGCCCTGCTGACACTTTGATTTTAGCCCAGAAAGACCAATATTGGATTTTTGATATAAAGAGCTGCAAGGTAATAAATTTGTGCTGATTTAAGCCACTACATTTGTGGTAATTTGTTACAGTAGCAATAGAAAACTAATGCAGAATGAATAAATACATTTTAAGTACTAGTATGAAATAACATGTATTCAATAGCTAAAATTTGTGTTATGAAAAGTTTCATAAAATTTGTTAGTGTTCTACAGATACTTAATCTAAATAAAATTTAAAATCTAAATTTGATAAGTTACTTTGCATATAAGGAAGCTGTTTTTAGGTTTAAAGGCAATCATTAGGCAAGCAGGTAACTTGTTCTAAAATAATTTATTTTAAAGATGGCTTTCTTCTTCAGCATTCAATTGCCAAAAGATTTCAATCACATTCTTTATGAGATATTGAAAATCTGAGCATAAAACTAACTATGACAGTATTAGAAAAGTTTGACAAGGTATGGGCAAGAGTGACCTAGTTAGTCAAACTGTAGCTATGTGAAAAATTAATGAAATTATTCAGACCAAATTCCTCTTAGCTAGTCATGTGACAAGTAAAAGCAAAGAAGATTATATTTTAGAAGTGGTTTTAACATTCAAGTCTAGATGGTTTCAGAGGATCTATCTAATCATGCAATTTTGTTTCATCACATTCTAGCCGCTCCTTGAAAATCATCTTTGTGTAGAAAAAAAGTATTATATTATATATCTGAACTATTGTTTTACTCCAGTGTACTGCTAGTAGGATGGCTGCTGAGGATCTATGCCTTGTCAGGAGGTGTGCCATGACATCTAGAATTATCGGTAATATGTACAGAAAATAGACTGCCCTTAGGCTGTAACGCAAACATAATTTTGTTGCTTAATAACTAAAAGTCACTTCAAAAAATACAACCATATATATGTGTATGTATATATATATATTATATCCCATACCACAATGATCCAGTTGATAACCCAAGTTGCCATCTTAAATTCTTCCAGTAATAACTTTATTCTCAACACCACTAACCTTTGTGTGATTCTGCACCTGTTCTCTCTCAGCCCCTCACTCTCAATTTGTAACCCGACCCATTTCCTCAATCTCAGACCATTAATCTGCAAGATGACCTTTGGTTACTTTGAAAAGCAACTTAATGGACTGATTCATTCTTGCTCTTAGCAAACCTGTATCTATTTCTCTGTCTTCTCCTAATCCTGCACATAAAAGCCCAGTGCTGCCTGGAACACTTGCATCTTCCCTTGGAGGCGGAAGAGGGCAGAAACTCAAGGAGACTGCAGAGGAGTATTTAAAGTTTGAACCTTTCCCTTTTCCCCAGTTGTATACGTATGCCTGTTTATGCTGGGCCTGCTTTAAGTCATAAAATGTAAAAAAAAAAAAAAAATACTCCCAAGACTTTGTTACAGTTTCATTGGAAAATGGGAAGCAACACATCTTGTAATACGAACTGGAAAAAAAACAAAGTTGAACCAGGATATTTTATGTGTCCAACCTGGAAAATTAAATGTGACCTGTTTTTATTTGGTTATTGCTGAGGGAAAGAGGTGCTGTTTG
Source organism: Balaenoptera ricei (assembly GCF_028023285.1). NCBI lineage: Eukaryota > Metazoa > Chordata > Mammalia > Artiodactyla > Balaenopteridae > Balaenoptera > Balaenoptera ricei. The sequence continues at coordinate 23,593,899 of NC_082644.1, forward strand.
CTTGATTATTTTTTTGTTTGTGACAAAGTCCAATTGGATAACATCAGAACTTAACAAATCTTGTGTTTGTCAAAAATAAAAGTCATTTTCCCTTGTGGCCACCAAGAGAAAGTTTATGATTGGAACATCTTTGATAAAGCTGTTTACTTGGAAACTGGCATCTCGGGCTTAGGAATTGTGGTAGAGGAACAGAATTACTGCCGTGCTCTGTCAATTATATTCCATGTTTCCGAGTCAAATATATTTCCTGTAACATTTTGAAGAAAGTTTCTGAAGAATTGGCAGCTAAGCCATCTCTGTTCCTCGTGCAAATGGGTCTAACTCTGTTGCCTATGACTACAGTTAGAGTTAGTTCACTAAATGAGAATTCCTAATGCTGGAGCCAGTTTTGGTAACAGTGAAAACTTAGATAGCTTTCATGACGGGTGAAAATTGATTTACTGAGAAAAATGGTACTCTGGTCACATGTGGATAATCTCAGATGCTTAATAACAAATAAATAAAAGCATCTGTGATGTTTTTCCTGCTCTGGTGAATGAGATTAAGTGCTCCTATCATGGGCGGCCATTGTCCTTCATCTCTGCCTCAGTGCTACCCTGAACTCTGCAAGCAGGCTGGAAAGTGGTGTGTCTGTCTTAGCACAGTGGATGGGGACTCTTCCCTTGAATCACTGCTGTTGCCTGAGGACTTTTAAAAAAGAAATGGGGGTCCATCCATGTTGCTGCAAATGGCATTATTTACAAAACAGAAACAGACTTACAGATGTTGAAAACAAACACAGTTACCAAAGGGGAGATGTTGGGGGGAGGGATAAATCAGGAGCTTGGGATTAACATACACACACTACTATATATAAGACAGATAACCAACAAGGACCTACTGTATAGCACAGGGAGCTCTACTCTATATTCTGTGATCACCTATATGAGAAAAGAATCTGAAAAGTAATGAATATATGTATATGTATAACTGAATCACTTTGCTGTACACCTGAAATAACACAACATTGTAAATCAACTACATGCCAATAAAATTAAACAAAAAAAAGAAATGGGGTTCCCTTGTGAATTTGTTCCTGTTTCATAGGAAGCCAGCTCAAATGCCAGATATCAAAATTTGAAAGGCTTGACTGAACTCCAGATAAAAAACACTAAATAATTTTAAGAAGAGAGGGCTACATTCAGAGCAATTTTAGGGGAGTAATTCTCATACTAAGCTTACTGGTGGGTGATTTTAGGCCTAGGAATTAAAGAGATATTTCTGCTACAGACAGAAGTGGACAGTGGCATACAACTGTGACATATTAAGGTATTTTAGTCTTCAGAAGTAAAAAGTGACTATTTTAAAATATTTATTGCATACCAATATGACCCATACACTTTTCTAGGCAAAAGGGATATAGCAATGAAGAAAACATACAAAGTCTCTGTCTTCATGGCCTTACTTTTTAGAGACTGGAGAACAAAATAAATAACATATTATTTCTAGGATCATATAGTGTTAAGCAAATTAGAAAATATACAGCTAGTTATAAGCATAGTAAGGAGTAGTATGGATGCTATTTTTGGATAGGTAAAAATTCTAGCTGAGGAGGGATTCTTTGAGGAAAAATCATGGGGAGGGTACCTGGGGAACACATTACAGAGGAAGAGCAGAGAGCTTTGTGTAAGCGGATCACTCCCCGTGTTGTACAATTCCATAATCCCACGCTGCGTTGAAGCCAAACAACAACACACTTCACAGTGAAATTTGCCTGTGGGATTAAAAAAAATCATGGTGTCTTATCATTTGAACTAGATGTATTTAATACTTCTTTATTTTAGCAAACAACCATTTTGTGATGATTCTTACTTTAAATAATAAACTAAATGAGAGTACAATCATTCATCTTCCTGCCATAGGGACTTAACCACTGTTGATATTTTGACATATTTTCATGTGTTTGTAAAATACACATGTACTTTTAAAATCACATAAGTAACATATTAAAGTGTCATATTAAAAATTAACATGTTGCAAAGAAACCCATAGTTCATTTGTCCACCCTAATTCCAATTTCTTCCCTCCCAGAGGCAAATCTTCACTATGAAGCTGGTGTCTGTGCATCCAGCCTTTTTCCAAATATACATGCATGTACACACACATGCACACAGTAGTATCATTTTATGTGTGTTTTGCATAAGTGGTAATGCACTATTTACCTCATTCTACAGCTTTCTTCTTATAAACAATATCTCATCATGCTCTATCAATGTTGATCTAAAGATGTACTTCATTCCTTTAGCTGCTGTGTAGTATTCCATTTTCAAATGTTTATATATGTGTTCAAGTGTGCACATGTGAGTATTTACCCATGTATGTAAATGCATGTGTTTGTGCATGAGTGTACTATTTTATTTAGTAACCCTGTCTCAATAAATGAGGTATAACATGAAATGTTTTTAATTTTCCTACAGTCTTCAAATACATTAGCTGAATTTCCTTTTCTTATCACTTAAAGTTTCCCGTGCATCCCGTAATTTACTGGCCAGTTTTACATATTAAAGTTCAGTTCGAAAGCTTAATATAACATGAAATTTCATTCTCACCCCTTTCCCATCCTCAACACAAGCTTGATCTGAGACCCTGACTACCCAAAATGGGAAATGGGAAGCTACCCTCTTCTATCTCAGGCCCTGGTTTCTTCCTCTTTGATGGCCCCTCAGTTCCTGCCAGGAGCACAGAACCCCACGCACTTCTTGTGGCTGTGATCTCTTCACATGTTATATAGAATTAGAGTAAGAGAAATATTAAAGGCATCTGATTCTTCAAGTTCAGTTTTCAAAAAAGTAACACTTCACATTAGTATTTCTCTTGATAACAAAGAGTTTTTTAGAAATATATATATATATTAAAAGTATCTTTTAGTCATATTTCTCTCACTTATTGCTTTAGTGTCAATTATCAGGTTTTCCAAGGTGAGTATCTGAGAGATAAATGTTCATTGTAAATATAAAAAAAGAAGACTGCATTACCATTGCATTACCATTTTGATCCTATCAGTCTCATTTACTCTGGCTTCACTTCTGTTTATCTTGCTGAGTTCAGCCCACAATCAACCATCATGCAAAGAATGGGTAAAATAGTTCAACTTTTCCCAGGAGAATCTTGAAAATATTATTTTGTTATCTTTCTGGAAATAATCTACTCTGTTCCTGGGCATTCATAGAAGTAGTATAATTTAAGAAACACAGAAATTGCAAAGCTATTAACAAAGTCTTTTTAAACTACACCTGTGGTGTTATGCAAAATTTCCACAATTTTTAAAAATTAAGTGCCTAAATGTTATTGTTAAAAAGATCAGTTACTATCTGAGAGGAGTAGCACATTAAGCTGTTATCTGCCACGAACTCCTTATTGCAGGTCAATGCATGCCCTTATCTAGTCAGTTAACCTATAATGAACAGAGAAGAAGGGGAAAAAGACCAAGGAAGGGCACTGTGGGCAGGGTGTGTGGGCATAAAAGTTGAAGACATCAGTCCAGGGTGCAACTGAACCCAACGTGTTGAAAGGAAGATGGCGTGGGGAGAAAATAACGCACACCATTTTATATGGAGACATCCCTGATGTCCACTATAAAAAAACACACACCATCACACAGCATATCAAGCAGCTGTGAATGTGGCTGCTTGCAGGTGAGTTTATGTGTGTCTACACACATGCACAAGCAATAGATATATACATATGTGTGTAAGTAATTGGGATGAATCTAGAGTTTGTGCTTAATTCAGAAATGTACCAGTGGACCTCATCAACATGTGTAAAGCACATTAAAGAAAACAAGAATTTCATCAAAACAACCTTATTAAAAGTCAGTGAGATGGCAGCTTGGGATTGACATGTACACATGCTATATTTAAAATAGATAACCAGACCACCTAGAGGGGTGGGATAGGGAGGGAGGGAGGGAGATGCAAGAGGGAAGAGATATGGGGACATATGTATATGTATAACTGATTCACTTTGTTATAAAGCAGAAACTAACACACCATTGTAAAGCAATTATACTCCAATAAAGATGTTAAAAAATAATAATAAAAAATAAATAAATAAAATAGATAACCAACAACCTATAGCACAGGGAACTCTGCTTAATACTCTGTAATAACCTAAATGGGAAAATAATTTGAAAAACAATAGATACTTTTAAATGTATAACTGAATCATACTGCTGTATATCTGAAACTAACACAACATTGTTAATCAACTATACTCCAATATAAAATAAAAATTTTTAAAAAATCAGTGAGGCACATCAAGCTGCAATTAAAGAAAATGGAATTCTGCTTTCTTCAGCCCTGGTCGAGGCCATCTGACTGCGATGTTATGTGTGATAACTGTGCTTTAGGAAGGATATAAAATAATGTCTGTGGAGAGGACACTCAAAACAATGTTGACGCAGATACCATTGATGTCCACACCCACCTGGTAGCAACTAGCTGCAACATGTTCTGGGAAACACAACACCTTTCCAACTACAGGGCTTGTCTCAAGGGCAGAGCTTCCTCCAGCCTTGGCTCCTGTGAGGTGAATCCTGCAGTAGAACATGGTCAACACCTTGGGCAATGCAGCAGATGGGTCAGGAAGTTAGTGTATCAAAGCCCCCGCCTCCCCACACTCTGTTCGACAAATCTAAAGTATGTTAAGCATGGTATTTCAGAAGGTCCCAGAGACAGGTGTCAATGTTGGTTGTCCACAGTGGTACCTGCCTCACTGACACACTTAACCATTAGCTTATCTCCTGTCCTGTGTCTGTTCCCCACTCCCTCACTTGGGTTTCTAGGAGTCATCACTCGAGTAAACTACAGACACCCAATCCCTTGCTTAGGGTCTCTTTTAGGTGAAACCTAAACTAAGACAATTGTGAAGTGGGTTATGGTTTTAAAAACTGAAAATGACAATTGAAATAGAAAAATTAGCAACATGACACAACTGAACCTACCTATGAAACAGAAACAGACTCATAGACATAGAGAGCAGACTTGTGGTTGCCAAGGTGGAGATGGGGTTGGGAGAGGGATGGATTGGGAGTTAGGGATCAGCAGATGCAAACCATTATACAGAGAATGGATAAACAACAAGGTCCTACTGTATAGCACAGGGAAATATATTCAATATCCTGTGATAAACCATAATGGAAAAGAATATGAAAAAGAATGTATTTATATGCATAACTGAGTCACTTTGCTGTACAGCAGAAATTAACACAACACTGTAAATCAACTATAGTTCAATCAAAAAAAAAAAGAAAAATTAGCAACAATAATGTCATCTTCACATATTTGAAGTTTCATGAGGGAAAAAGGACTAGATTTTATTTCTATGATCCTTTCAAGGAAAGACAATAACGAAGTTGTGTGTGTGTGTGTGTGTGTGTGTGTGTGTGCATGTTGGTACTTCAGAATGGTGAACATTTGTTGAAGAAAGGAACAAATGTTAATAATCAAATGTATTGCACTGTCTTGCTAGAAGATGAGTTGCACTCTCCAAGGCTGGTTTATGCCAACTTGGACCAGAAATCCAAAAAAACAACTGTTAAAATAGAAAATTGTTCTTAAAGAATTCATTATAAGAAAGAAACAAATCAGTTATTACCATTTTTACCTTCTTCAATAAAGCAAGCTATGAACAACCATATCAGTTGATGCTGATGCAGACTTTTTTTAAAAGATAAGAGCATTTCTTACAGGTAAAATTTGAGGGAGCTGTTTCTCTTTCAGATAAAAAACTGAAACGAGTTTTTATCAGAAACGCATGAAAAAGAAACCTGTTATTCATAATATCTCCATCTAAAATAGAGAAGCTGTTGTTGAATTTGAGTCATACATATTGGCTTGTGTGACTTTTGGGGGAAAATGTCAGGTGAGCACCATTTTTTTATTAAAATAATCATAAAGTATTCAAATAGGAAATAATATTTGATATATATATAGTATTTTATAGACTTTCCCACGTACTTTAAAATACTCTCATTCAGAAAAAAATCCCCAAGTCATCAGGGAGCATTTAAAATTACTTGAATGCTATTGTAGTTTGAAAGATAATTAAGAGTACTGTAAAAATGAATTTATCTTGATGTGTAATTGAGTTAATACATACTCGTGATGCTCTTAGGTTTCAAGAACTTAGCTTTCATGAGGTTTTTAAAATTGTTTTTGTTCTTTTGGTATCAGATAAACATTTTAAATCATGTTTAATTTTCCCATATAAACATTCTCATTTGGTCAGAACTGAGCAACTCATTAATAAATACACTATTTAATGTCCCTCTGTGGGCTATAAAATGTATATTCAGCTGGTTACAAAGCCCACAAACAAAACATATTTTTGCGTTATTTCTTTTGGCCAATAGCAATCATCTTTTTGTAGGAAGCATGGTGATTTATTGGATTTTTAATAGCAACCTGGTGATTTATGGGATTTTTAATAACAGCCTACTGAGATATAATTCATGTACTGTACAATTTACCTCATTAAAGTGTACAATTCAATGGTTTATAGTATATACACAAAGTTGGGCAATCATTACACCAATTTTAGAACATTTACATTTTTTAAAAAAGAAACGTCATACTCATTAACAGTCATTCCCAGTTTTTCCCCAACCTCCAGCCCCAGCCCTAGGCAAACACTAATCCACTTTCTGGGTCTATAGAGTTCCCTATTCTGCACATTTTGTATAAAAGGAATCATAAAATATATGCAATATGTGGTCTTTTGTGACTGGCTTCATTTATTTAGAATAATGTTTTTTTTACAGGCGAATATGTTTTAGCTTTAATCAGTACTTCATTTCTTTTTATTGCTGAATAATACGTGGTTGTATGGATATATTACATTTTGGTTATCCATTCATCATTTGATGGACTTTTGGGTTATTTCTAAAATAGGTTTGGTTTTCTCTTGTGTCACAACTATGCTTGTTATATGTTGAAGATATAATGAAGATCTGTTGAAGACACATTGAAGCCCTAACTCCTAGTACTTTAGAATGTTACTTTATTTGAATATGGAGTCATTGAAGTTGTAATTAGTTAAGTGAGGTCATACTAGAATAGAAAGGTCCCTGAATCCAGTAAGACTTGTGTCCTTATAAGAAGAAGAGAGATACACGAAAAGAAGACAGCCAGGTGATCATGGAGGCAGAGATTGGAGTAATGCGTCTACAACCCAAGGAAAGACAAGGATTGCTGACAGACACCAGAAGCTAGAAGTAGTACGGAAGAATTCCCTGCTACAGATTTTAGAGGGATCAAGGTTCTGCCACACTTTTATTCCATGCTTCTAGCCTCCAAACTGTTTGAGACTGACTTTCTGGGTTTTTTTAATTGAAGTATATTTGATTTACAATATTGTGTTAATTTTAGGTGTACAGCATAGTGATTCAATATTTTTGCACATTATATTCCATTATAGGTTATTACAAGATATTGGGTGCAATGCCCCATGCCATACAGTAAATCCTTGTTACTTATCTATTTTATGTATAGTAGTTTGTATCTGTTGATCCCAGACCCCTAATTTGTCCTGACACCCCTTCCTCTCCCCTTTGGTAACCACAAGTTTGTTTTCTATGTCTCTGAGAGTCTGTTTCTGTTTCGTATATACATTCTTTTGTATTATTTTTAAAATTCCATATATAAGTGATATCATATGGTATTTGTCTTTCTCTGACATTTCACTAAGCATAATATTCTCTAAATTTCTGGTGTTTTAAGACACGCAGTTTGTGGAAATTTGTTACAGCAGCCCTAGGAAACTAATACACCTTGTATGCTACAATTTATCATTCTCTTGCTGCTTTAAAAATTTCTCTTTGTTTTTGGCTTTCAGCATGAAAAATATGTGTCTCTGTGTGGGTCTCTTTGTGTTTATTCTACTTGGAGTTTGTTTTCTTGGATGTGTAAGTTAGTGGTTTTCATCAAATTTGGGAAGTTTCAGCATTATTTCTTTGAATATTTTTTTCTGCTCCTTTTCTTTTCTTTAGTAGAAGCATTATATAATGTTTATTTATATATGTCCACAGATGCTTGTACAACATACAATGACTACTTCTAAAGCTCAGAGCATTTTTTTCCATGGTGGGGCGGTCGCTGTGCAGGTACCCCAGGCCTCCCTTTGCTCCTTTCTTTTTCTCTTCTTCTGATACTTCCATTACACATACATCAATGATGTCTCATATTTCTATGAGGCTCTGCTCATTCTTCTTCATTCTTTTTTCTGTCTGTTTTTCAGATTCCATAATCTCTATTGATCTATCTTCAAGTTTACTCATTCTTTCTTCTGTCAGTTCAAAGCTACTTTTCAGCCCCTCTAATAAAATTTTTACTTTGTTTATTGAATCTCTGGAATTTCCATTTGGTCTCTTCTGTAATTTCTAACTCTCTATTGATATTCTTTGTATGATGAGACATTGTCATTATATATTCCTTTACTTCTTTATGCATGAGCTTCTCTAATTCTTTGATCACATTTATAATGACTGCTTTGAAGGGTTTTTTCTTCTAAATCCAGTACCTTGGCCTTCTCACAGTTAGTTTCTGTCGGCTGCATTGTTTCCTGTGTAGCAATCACACGTTTCCGTTTCTTTGTATATCTTTCCTCTGCTTCTCCAAGCATGGAAGCTCAGCCATATGTGCATGTGTGCACCTGGGACAAAGGTGATTGAGACACCGTATTCTCAGTCTAACATGCCTGGGACAGACAGCTCTATGCGTAGGGGCTGGGTGGAGGAAGGGGGGCCCCAACTTCTCAGTCACACTTGTCAGAAATTTAGCCTCTGCAACTCAGAGGTGGAAATAATGAAAAATACTTGTAACTTGCCCCTCCTGGTTGGATTCCATATTCCTTGACTGGGAACTGAGGGGAGAGAAAGACCCAACTTGTTGGCCACACACATGAACCCATGCATATGGGAAGGTGAGAAATGAAGGCAGTGCATTATGGCTTAAAAAACACAGACTCTCACTGTGTTACTGAAAGCTCGGCCTCTCTGTACACCGGTGCTGAATCAAATCTCAGAGACAGAGGTTTAGGTGAAGTAGAAAATGATAGCTTTATTACTTTGCTAGGCAAAGGGGGTCACAGTGGGTTCCTGCCCTCGAAAACTATGTGTCCCAACCAGGGAGGATTTGATGAGGGGTTTTATAACAATGGTTCAAAGATGGGGTCTCTGACAAGATTAGGAGGTGAGCAGGGTCTGCAGTCTCTTAATCTCATCTCAGGTGGTCTCCTAATCTTGATGAGCTTCTCTGGTCCCTTTAATCTGGCCTCAGATGGCTTCTTGGTTGCTCCTCTCTTGATTAGCAACTGCTTGAATCTGCCCTTTGGAACTCAGGGAAGGTCATGGAGGCTGGAGTCTTGCCTACAAGAAATGGGGGACAAAAGGGCCTCCGTGACCAGGAGCCCCACAGGGCCTCACTCAGTTTCCATTGGTCTTATTGAGATTGAATAGATTTTCCTCAATAAATGGCTCTTCATTTGCTGTTTGCCTGTAGGACAACTTCCTGAAACTTTAAATGGTTGTGATTTAACAATAAACAGTAGTTTTTTTATTTCACAGGAAGCAGGTCTGGGGAGCCCCTCACACCACCATCTGGAAGGGGAACTCTCCTGATAGGAAAGATTTTGTGTTACTGGAATATGACTTATACAAGGACTTTTGTTCACAATGTATCCCAAGTACCTATAACAGCCCGGCACATAGAAGCCTTAAATAAATATGCGTGGAAGGAAAAAAAGAAAAGCAGAAAGAGTGAGGGAGAAAGGAGGCAGAAAAGAGAGGGGAAAGGAAAGATGAACAAAATAAATTTGAAAATACTTTTATTTATGTTTGGGTAGTTCCTGGAAAACAAATCAGGAGAATCAAATTTTGTGTTTGAAGTCCCACCATATGGAGTAGATCCTGATTTTATTTTTATTAACTAAATTAAATATTTTAATTAACAAATAATGCAATACCAGTAGATTTTTTTATTCCTTGTTTGTGTGTGTTTCAACATGAAAGATAAATTTATACTAAATCACTAACACAGTATTAATATATAATAAAATATATAAATATAAAATAAATATAAGAGAATTTCTATAACTATGATGGCATGTATTAAGAACCATGAATAATGTGATAAAAAGAGTTACCCTGTTTAGTTGGTTGATGTCTTAATGACTATTGGGCTAACTTGACAATCACTGTCAACTTTTTTTATATCACCCTAGTCATGTAGACAAGGAAAGTTCAGTTTGAAAAACTCTATATTATTGCAGTTAAAATTTTTTTCTATACCTGATGAATAATATTTTCCTTCCGTGAATTTTTTACATAATGGATTGCTAATATGTGCAATTCCTCCCATACTTTGGCTGCTCTGTTAGATCCTTATAGTTGCATCCTTCCTTGTGCCTTAGGAAAGTGGTTCAGTTTGAAAATTCTCATATTTGACATTTTGTTTTTTCAACAGAGCTGAACTGTCACCCTCTGTCAAGCTGAAGTCTCAGAAAAGGGCCCATCAATTACATACTCCACCACAGCTATGACATCGTATGTCTCTATGCTTGTTGGCCTAAATTGATTTTAAAAGCCATCACAAAAAGTCTAAAGGCAGTTGAGTATTCATAATAAAGCTTTGCTGAAATATAGGAAGTAAGAACTGATTAAAACATTGATACATAAACTTTTTGGGGTTAAATAAGTGCTAAACTAGACTTACACCTAAACTTTGCATTTAATATTAGGAGATTTCAGATATCCTTTATTACTTATTTTCTCAAATAGAAGCATTTTTAAATATACAAAAACAATCAGCTTAATCATTGAAGAAAAATCATCAAACTTTTGAGTTACTATCAAAAACTAAAAATTTGACTGAATTCACTGTTTTAAGCTGAATGTTCCACATTCATACGTGATTCCTGTCTTGTGCTGGCAAAGTGTTAAATGTCAAGCCCACCACAAGGTTGTCAGGGTTTCCCCATCAAATTGTCTCCATTTGTTTCCAACATATTTTATGATTTCATGGGACTGGAAATCAAGAGGCCTTCAACTTGAAGGGAGCTTCTCAGACCTTTTCTGAACAACTTCAAACCAATCAACCGTTTCATCCTTTTAAATTTCATCCATCACCAGTTTGCAGTCTCATTTCCTACTTTTATAAAAAGCAAAATGATAGAGCAACCACCATGACAAAGTGACAGATCCATGAGCAACTCAAATCAAAAGACTGAAGGATATTTTTAAGAAAGCCTGCAGCCATCTGCTGAAATGTAAAGGAAGATAAGGTGCCTTCAATGTGTTCAAAGCTGAGAAATCGTTCCAGGATTAATTTGAAGAAGTAATGTATATTCACAGCCTGACATGATGCAGTTTTTGAAAGTCAGGGAATGTAAGGAAGTTATTTCCTAAAAATGTAAGTCTTGCTGTCTGTTTTAAATCTTCTCTATGATTAATAAAATTGTGTATTAAAATGATGACATTGTAGACTTAACCCAGGAATAGCTACTTGCTTATTTATGCAGGAGAAGCAGCAATTTATGATGGATGAAGATAAGCCACACATATTTATAAACATTTATATAAAATTCTATATATCCTATAATGAAAAGCAAAAAAATGTGGGTAGTTATAAACATCTAACATAAATCTTTCTAAATATAATGCTAAAGGCAATTGTAAAGGTTCAACACTAAGTCTTAAAGGGAAAATATAAAATATAAATTTAATAAATTTAATGTATTCATTTAATTAATTTAATTAATTTTGTAAGTATAAAATTAATCCTTCCAGTCTTCTATACTTTGTTGTCAAGACTTTCTCACTTGTTACATAAATCTCTACTGACAACTGACATTATTATTTGTTGTTTTCAGGTAACATATCCTATATTTTATCATAGAATGTGAATAACTATCTAAATGTATCAATAATTTATAAAAAATATCACTAGATAATATGGAGTCTTAAAGTCTTTCAAACAGGGCTCATGAGTTCTATTTACCCATATCCTAAACAGAACTCTATTATGTTCATTCCAGCCTCTGATTTTATTTTTCACAGAAATGTATAGAAAAATCATCTAATAAAGAAGATTTTAAATTTCCAATTTATACTTTCCTATGACTTAGCTACTTCACAATTTAACAACTTTATACAATATAATTGGACATTCTAATGAAAGGAAAAAATTAGCACAATCATCTTACTCTCCATTCCCATTTCCCAAACTCATTTATCTATTTGTATTATTATGAACAATTTGTTTTATTAACTATTTGTATTATTTATAGTTCTATGTTAGTTGCTTTAACAATAAATAATATTTTAAAATAATTTTCTTGTTCCATCAACTTTTGGTATTCCCTTAAGTTCCAGACTCTCTAAAATGACTATACTTTCCTAAATCTTTAACTTCCTAAATTCAATTATATCCTTAATATTAAATTGCCATGACTATTGTTAACAATTTAACTGTCAAGACTACTGTGAAAACTGTTAATATTTATACTATATTCCAAATGACAAATAGTATTTTTCCATTTTGTCAATAGATTGGTTCTATGAGTTAAAACCTCTAGAAATATCAATCACTGTACCCCAAATACTACATTTCTTCCCTTATGGAAACAAAGGTATAACCTATATGTCACTTGATGGAGAGTTTTCCTAGGATCAAGGTAAAATTTCCTTAAGCCCCATCAATAGCTTAAAATTATGGTGCATTTAAATTTGCTTCACAAATGGTCCCATGATTTCTGGTATAGCTTTTGTGTTCCCTGAACTTTCTGATTGCCTCTCTTTCTTTTTGACTAGGAATAAATTTGCTTACTATATACATAAAACTTAACCTTAATCTCATCTTTCTTAATCACATCTTCTATTGCATGTGGTCCAGTTTCTGCCTAGAGCAGTTTCTGCTCTAGGCAGAAACTGGACCTCATCTCTCATATTTTCTTCACCAATTTGCCTTAAGTGCTGTCTCAGCTCACTGCACAACTCTTACTGCAGAGCAATTTTCTCTGCACTTCTAGATTAATCTCCCTGATTCCTGGGCTTCAAGTTTTCCTCGTACTCATTTACCTCCTCTTATAAATTGAGCGTATTCTCTATTTGCCTCTTCAGAAAAGAACGGGATGTAAGTTTTTTGCAGACAAAGTTGGCATTACTTTGAATTAGCATCTATTGGACACTTAGTTTGTGTAAGAATTTTAAGTTCAAAATCAATCTCCTTGAGAATTATAAAGGGCTTTTTCTCTCTCAGTTTGAATGTAATTTTCATCTCTTTCAGGTCTTCCCTGCCATAGAACTTTATCACAATTCCAAAGATAGCTGAAAATATTTGATTTGGAAGGAAAAAAATAATAATTCAGATTATATATAATAGGAGTTCTGGCACAGCTAGGAGTATCCCATTAAGTTCTATTTCTCCAATCTTCCCATGGAACAATAAATTACACTTTCTTGAAGCATCTCAAAGCAAAGTTCCTATGGAGCATTGGGCATCCCTAGAAGTAGCAGCTGAGTTTGAAAAGTTGGCAGGAACATGGCCAAATTACACGTTATAAATTTATGTAATAATAATTAATTTTGTGCTGTGGTATAGTTCTGAGTATTCAGATGGCCAACAGAAACCTGACTTCCTTCCTCTAGTAGTCTCGCCTTCTCAGTACAATCTTTCATTTTCCTCTCCCTTTCTGGAATTGTAAGCTACTTAGTAATGATGTCGAAAACTTAGCCTCTGTGCACCACTGCTGAATCGAATCTCAGAGACAGAGTTTTGGGTGAAGTAGAAAAGAACAGCTTTATTGCTTTGCCAGGCAAAGGGGGACACAGTGGGTTAATGCCCTCAAAACTGTGTGTTCCAACCTGGGGGGATTTGGTGAGGAGTTTCATAGCAGTTGTTCAAGGGGCAGGGTTGCTGATAAGGATCAGGGCGTGTGCATGGCCTGCACTCCTTTAATCTGGCCTCAGGTGGTCTCCTGATGAGCTTCTGTGGTTCTCAAGGTTATCAAACTGGGCCCTTCCCTCTGGAATGAAGAATGCTTCATCAAGTAGTTAACATCTTCCATTTTTGGGGAGTTTTAGTTCTGCAGAAGAGCTCAGAGATATTATTATGTGTATCCCTTGAGGAGGAGCCAGAACCCTGCCCCAAGGCTGCACTATTGTTTCTTGGCTGCTCCCCCTTTTTCTCTGCATCCCCTCCCTTCCCTGATTAGCAATTGTTTGAACCTGCCCTTTGAAACTCAGGGAAGGTCATGGAGGCTGAAGCCTATTTCCTACAAAGAAGAAATGGGGGACACAGAAAGACTTCTGTGCCCAGGAGCCCCACAGGGTCCTGATTGGTTTCAGTAGCTTAGTAGCTCTTTTCAATCTGAAGAAAAAAAATCTCTTTTTAGTACTGGGAAGTATTTTTCTTATTATTTTCTGGTAATTTCCCAACCAATATCCACTCACCCCACCATCACTAGCATTGTTTTATCATTCTCAGTTTCTGAAACTCCTATCAGGTAAGAGTGGAACTTCTCATTGATCCTTCAAGTCACTTGTAATTTCTATTTTTTTTCTTTTCTCCTTTTCTTTTTTCCTTTTTGTGGCTACTGTATATCTTTATCCTAGATTTATGCTTTATATCCTAGATTTTTATCTCATTTTCATTTTTCTTAATAGTCTGTTTATGTTTTGCAGATGGAATATTTTGTCTTACATACGTTTACTCTCTTGTGTTAACTACATTCTTATTTCTTCAAGGTCTATTTTGTGTTTATTTTGGTCTTTTTCTTTCTATGCTACTTATTTTCTCTCTGTATTGGATACTCTCTAATTTTTTATCTGCTTATATTTAAGAATGGAGGATTAAGTTGATTTCTACTAGTGTGCCTTCCATCTGAGTAGGTCTGTCAGAATCAGAATGTTGACTTTTAGTTGGTGTGGAGTGTAGCTCCCACATGCCAGAAAAAGGAAGACTTTGCTTCAGGTGGCAATATTCACACCAGAAGTTTTTTGGATAATTTTAGTTGCAATTCCTATGGGTTATTGCTGGTCTTCAAGTAACTCTCTGGAGTGGGAGAGTCAGGGTCATGGAGGGGTGCAGCCTGGCTCTACTTCTGCATAGACAGACTTTCACTATTCCCCACCACTTCCACCCCCTCACCCCTCAGGGCACTTCTTGCTATCATTGTTCATGGGGCTTCACTGACATTTATCCAGGAGGTTTGGTTCCCTCATCCATTGGGACCTCTCACATTCTTGCACCAAGAACATAACATACCTTTGTAACTGAAAGTGGGGTCTGGCTGCTCACTGCTCAAAAGACAGTAAAGAAGCAAGGTTGGTGGAAAGGAAAGTTTGCTTTATTTAGGATGCCAGCAACTGGGGGTGGGGGAGGGAGGACTCCTGTCCAAAGGCCAACTCCCCCCCAACAATCAGGAGGCAAGAGCTTTTGTAGACAGAGGGAGGGGGCCACATGCAGAAGCAGCACAGTCATCTCTGATAGTCATCTTGAAATTGGTTATCGGTGGTCTGACCAGCATCATCTTGATTACTTCAGGTACAGTTAATGTCCAGTTTCAGGGTCCATTTATTTCCATTTCTTTGAGTCCAATTCTCAGAATTGTGGCAGCTTATGTCATGGCTACAGTCTGGTCATCTTGTAGTTAACTTCTACCTGGTGGGGGTTTCAGTATCCATAAGACAGCTCACAGGATATGGCTCAGAATATTATCTATAGCCCTTGAGAAGGAACTAAATGTCCTTGACTATGCTTAATGACTAAGCTATTATTATTTGGTTTCCTTTGACTGTTTTCCTTTGTCTCTGCATGTTCTCACTTCTCTGATTAAAATTATTCTCAAGGTAGGGGCAAGATGGCGGAAGAGTAAGACGCGGAGATCACCTTCCTTCCCACAGATACAGCAGAAATACATCTACACGTGGAACTGCTCCTACAGAACACCCACTGAACGCTGGCAGAAGACGTCAGACCTCCCAAAAGGCAAGAAAATCCCCACGTACTTGGGTAGGGTAAAAGAAAAAAGAAATAACAGAGACAAAAGAATAGGGACGGGTCCTGCACCAGTGGGAGGGAGCCGTGAAGGAGGAAAGGTTTCCAGGCACTAGGAAGCCCCTTTGCGGGCAGAGACTGCGGGTGGCAGAGGGGGGAAGCTTCGGAGCCGCGGAGTAGAGCGCAGCCACAGGGGTGCGGAGGGCAAAGCGGAGAGACTCCCGCACAGAGGCTCGGCGCCAACCAGCACTCACCAGCCCGAGAGGCTTGTCTGCTCACTCGCCGGGGCGGGCGGGGGCTGGGAGCTGAGGCTCGGGCTTTGGTGCGAGCCGGGAGGGAGTCCGGGAAAAAGTCTGCAGCTGCCGAAGAGGCAAGAGACTTTTTCTTGCCTCTTTGTTTCGCGGCGCGCAAGGAGAGGGGATTCAGAGCGCTGCCTAAACGAAATCCAGAGACGGGTGCGAGCCGCGGCTATCAGCGCGGATCCCACAGCAACAGGGGTGCAGAGGGAAAAACGGAGAGATTCCCGCACAGAGGCTCAGCGCCGAGCAGCGCTCACCAGCCCGAGAGGCTTGTCTGCTCACCCGCTGGGGCAGGCGGGGCTGGGAGCTGAGGTGCGGGCTTCGGTCGGATCGCAGGGAGAGGACTGGGGTTGGCAGCGTGAACACAGCCTGAAGGGGTTGGCGTGCCGCGGCGAGCCGGGAGGGAGCCGGAGAGGAGGTCTGCAGCCGCTGAAGAGGCAAGAGACTTTTTCTTGCCTCTTTGTTTCGCGGCGCGCAAGGAGAGGGGATTCAGAGCGCCGCCTAGACGAACTCCAGAGGCGGGCGCAAGCCGCGGCTAACAGCGCGGACCCCAGAGACTGGTAGGAAACGCTAAGGCTGCTGCTGCCGCCACCAAGAAGCCTGTGTGCGAGCACAGGTCACTCCCCACACCGCCCCTCCCGGGAGCCGGTGCAGCTCGCCACTGCCAGGCTCCCGTGATCCAGGGACAACTTCCCCGGGAGAACACACGGCGCGCCTCAGGCTGCTGCAAGGACGCCTCTGACGCCGCAGGCTCGCCCCGCCTCCTCCGTACCGCTCCCTCCCCCGGCCTGAGTGAGCCAGAGCCCCGGAAGCAGCTGCTCCTTTAACCCCGTTCTGTCTGGGCGGGGAACGGACGCCCTCAGGCAACGTACATGCAGAGGCGGGTCCAAATCCAAAGCTGAACACTGGGAGCTGTACGAACAAAGAAGAGAAAGGGAAATCTCCCCCAGCAGCCTCAGAAGCAGCTGATTAAAGCTCCACAAACAACTTGATGTGCCTGCATCTGTTGAATACCTGAATAGACAACGAATCATCCCAAATTCAAAAGGTGGACTTTAGGAGCAGGATATATTAATTTCCCCTTTTCCTTTTTTTGTGAGTGTATTTGTGTATGCTTCTGGGTGAGATTTTGTCTGTATAGCTTTGCTTTCACCATCAGTCCTAGGGTTAGGTCCGTCCATCTTTTTTTTTTTTTTTTTTTTTTTTACTTAAAAAAATTTTCTTTTCCTAATATATATTTTCTTAATAATTTTTTCCGTATTTTCTATTTTTAGAAATTAAAAAATTTTTTAATAAGTTTTTTCATATTTTTTATTTTAAAAAATTAAAAATTTTTTTTCTTAATAAATTTTTTTCTTAAAAATCTTTTTCTTATTTTTTACTATAAAAAATTAATAAATCTGTTTCTAAAAATTAAAAAAAAATTTTTTTCTGAATACATTTACTCTTAATAATTTTTTTTCTTATTTTTTATTATAATAGCTTTATTTTATTTTATCCTCTTTTTATCTTTCTATTTTTTTCTCCCTTATATTCTGAGCTGTGTGGATGAAAGGCTCTTGGTGCTCCAGCCAGGCATCAGGGCTGTGCCTCTGAGGTGGGAGAGCCAACTTCAGGACACTGGTCCACAAGAGACCTACCAGCTCCACGTAATACCAAACGGCAAAAATCTCTCAGAGATCTCCATCTCAACATCAAGACCCAGCTTCACTCAACGACCAGCAAGCTACAGGGCTGGACACCCTATGCCAAACAAGTAGCAAGACAGGAACACAGCCCCATCCATTAGCAGGGAGGCTGCCTAAAATCATAAGGCCACAGACATCCCAAAACACACCACCAGACGTGGACGTGCCCACCAGAAAGACAAGATTCAACCTCATCCACCAGAACACAGGCAATAGTCCCCTCCACCAGGAAGCCTACACAACCCACTGAACCAACCTTACCCACTGGGGACAGATACCAAAAACAACGGGAACTACGAACCTGCAGCCTGTGAAAAGGAGACCCCAAACACAGTAAGATAAGCAAAATGAGACGACAGAAAAACACACAGCAGATGAAGGAGCAGGGTCAAAACACACCAGACCTAACAAATGAAGAGGAAATAGGTAGTCTACCTGAAAAAGAATTCAGAATAATGATAGTAAGGATGATCCAAAATCTTGGAAATAGAATAGACAAAATGCAAGAAACATTTAACAAGGACATAGAAGAACTAAAGAGGAACCAAGCAACGATGAAAAACACAATAAATGAAATTAAAAATACTCTAGATGGGATCAATAGCAGAATAACTGAGGCAGAAGAAAGGATAAGTGACCTGGAAGATAAAATGGTGGAAATAACTACTGCAGAGCAGGATAAAGAAAAAAGAATGAAAAGAACTGAGGACAGTCTCAGAGACCTCTGGGACAACATTAAACACACCAACATTCGAATTATAGGGGTCCCAGAAGAAGAAGAGAAAAAGAAAGGGACTGAGAAAATATTTGAAGAGATTATAGTTGAAAACTTCCCTAATATGGGAAAGGAAATAGTTAATCAAGTCCAGGAAGCACAGAGAGTCCCATACAGGATAAACCCAAGGAGAAACACGCCAAGACACATATTAATCAAACTGTCAAAAATTAAATATAAAGAAAACATATTAAAAGCAGCAAGGGAAAAACAACAAATAACACACAAGGGAATCCCCATAAGGTTAACATCTGATCTTTCAGCAGAAACTCTGCAAGCCAGAAGGGAGTGGCAGGATATACCCTAAAGTGATGAAGGAGAAAAACCTACAACCAAGGTTACTCTACCCAGCAAGGATCTCATTCAGATTTGATGGAGAAATTAAAACCTTTACAGACAAGCAAAAGCTGAGAGAGTTCAGCACCACAAAACCAGCTTTACAACAAATGCTAAAGGAACTTCTCTAGGCAGGAAACACAAGAGAAGGAAAACACCTACAATAACAAACCCAAAACATTTAAGAAAATGGGAATGGGAACATACATATCGATAATTACCTTGAATGTAAATGGATTAAATGCTCCCACCAAAAGACACAGACTGGCTGAATGGATACAAAAACAAGACCCATATATATGCTGTCTACAAGAGACCCACTTCAGACCTAGAGACACATACAGACTGAAAGTGAGGGGATGGAAAAAGATATTCCATGCAAATGGAAATCAAAAGAAAGCTGGAGTAGCAATTCTTATATCAGACAAAATAGACTTTAAAATAAAGAATATTATAAGAGACAAAGAAGGACACTATATAATGATCAAGGGATCGATCCAAGAGGAAGGTATAACAATTGTAAATATTTATGCACCCAACATAGGAGCACCTCAATACATAAGGCAAATACTAACAGCCATAAAAGGGGAAATTGACAGCAACACAATCATAGTAGGGGACTTTAACACCCCACTTTCACCAATGGACAGATCATCCAAAATGAAAATAAATAAGGAAACACAAGCTTTAAATGATACATTAAACAAGATGGACTTAATTGATATTTATAGGACATTCCACCCAAAAACAACAGAATACACATTTTTCTCAAGTGCGCATGGAACATTCTCCAGGATAGATCATATCTTGGGTCACAAATCAAGCCTTGGTAAATTTAAGAAAATTGAAATCGTATCAAGTATCTTTTCCGACCACAACGCTATGAGACTAGATATCAATTACAGGAAAAGATCTGTAAAAAATACAAACACATGGAGGCTACACAATACACTACTTAATAATGAAGTGATCACTGAAGAAATCAAAGGGGAAATCAAAAAATACCTAGAAACAAATGACAATGGAGATACGACGACCCAAAACCTATGGGACGCAGCAAAAGCAGTGCTAAGAGGGAAGTTTATAGCAATACAAGCCTACCTCAAGAAACAGGAAACATCTCGAATAAACAACCTAACCTTGCACCTAAAGCAATTAGAGAAAGAAGAAGAAAAAAACCCCAAAGCCAGCAGAAGGAAAGAAATCATAAAGATCAGGTCAGAAATAAATGAAAAAGAAATGAAGGAAACAATAGCAAAAATCAATAAAACTAAAAGCTGGTTCTTTGAAAAGATAAACAAAATTGATAAACCATTAGCCAGACTCATCAAGAGAAAAAGGGAGAAGACTCAAATCAATAGAATTAGAAATGAAAAAGGAGAAGTAACCACTGACACTGCAGAAATACAAAAGATCATGAGAGATTACTACAAGCAACTCTACGCCAATAAAATGGACAACCTGGAAGAAATGGACAGATTCTTAGAAATGCACAAACTGCCGAGACTGAACCAGGAAGAAATAGAAAATATGAACAGACCAATCACAAGCACTGAAATTGAAACTGTGATTAAAAACCTTCCAACAAACAAAAGCCCAGGACCAGATGGCTTCACAGGTGAATTCTATCAAACATTTAGAGAAGAGCTAACACCTATCCTTCTCAAACTCTTCCAAAATATTGCAGAGGGAGGAACACTCCCAAACTCATTCTACGAGGCCACCATCACCCTGATACCAAAACCAGACAAAGATGTCACAAAGAAAGAAAACTACAGGCCAATATCACTGATGAACATAGATGCAAAAATCCTCAACAAAATACTCGCAAACAGAATCCAACAGCACATTAAAAGAATCATACACCATGATCAAGTGGGGTTTATCCCAGGAATGCAAGGATTCTTCAATATACGTAAATCAATCAATGTGATACACCATGTTAACAAATTGAAGGAGAAAAACCATATGATCATCTCAATAGATGCAGAGAAAGCTTTCGACAAAATTCAACACCCATTTATGATAAAAGCCCTGCAGAAAGTAGGCATAGAGGGAACTTTCCTCAACATAATAAAGGCCATATATGACAAACCCACAGCCAACATTGTCCTCAATGGTGAAAAACTGAAACCATTTCCACTAAGATCAGGAACAAGACAAGGTTGCCCACTCTCACCACTATTATTCAACATAGTTTTGGAAGTGTTAGCCACAGCAATCAGAGAAGACAAAGAAATAAAAGGAATCCAAATCGGAAAAGAAGAAGTAAAGCTGTCACTGTTTGCAGATGACATGATACTATACATAGAGAATCCTAAAGATGCTACCAGAAAACTCCTAGAGCTAATTAATGAATTTGGTAAAGTAGCAGGATACAAAATTAATGCACAGAAATCTCTTGCATTTCTATACACTAATGACGAAAAATCTGAAAGTGAAATTAAGAAAACACTCCCGTTTACCATTGCAACAAAAAGAATAAAATATCTAGGAATAAACCTACCTAAGGAGACAAAAGACCTGTATGCAGAAAATTATAAGACACTGATGAAAGAAATTAAAGATGATACAAATAGATGGAAAGATATACCATGTTCCTGGATTGGAAGAATCAACATTGTGAAAATGACTCTACTACCCAAAGCAATCTACAGATTCAATGCAATCCCTATCAAACTACCACTGGCATTTTTCACAGAACTAGAACAAAAAATTTCACAATTTGTATGGAAACACAAAAGACCCCGAATAGCCAAAGCAATCTTGAGAACGAAAAATGGAGCTGGGGGAATCAGGCTCCCTGACTTCAGACTATATTACAAAGCTACAGTAATCAAGACAGTTTGGTACTGGCATAAAAACAGAAATATAGATCAATGGAACAGGATAGAAAGCCCAGAGATAAACCCACGCACATATGGTCACCTTATCTTTGATAAAGGAGGCAAGCATATACAGTGGAGAAAAGACAGCCTCTTCAATAAGTGGTGCTGGGAAAATTGGACAGGTATATGTAAAAGTATGAAATTAGAACACTCCCTGACACCATGCACAAAAATAAACTCAAAATGGATTAAAGACCTAAGTGTAAGACCAGACACTATCGAACTCTTAGAGGAAAACATAGGCAGAACACTCTATGACATACATCACAGCAAGATTCTTTTTGACCCAGCTCCCAGAGAAATGGAAATAAGAACACAAATCAACAAATGGGACCTAATGAAACTTAAAAGCTTTTGCACAGCAAAGGAAACCATAAACAAGACCAAAAGACAACCATCAGAATGGGAGAAAATATTTGCAAATGAAGCAACTGACAAAGGATTAATCTCCAAGATTTACAAGCAGCTCATGCAGCTCAATAACAAAAAAACGAACAACCCAATCCAAAAATGGGCAGAAGACCTAAATAGACATTTCTCCAAAGAAGATATACAGATGGCCAACAGACACATGAAAGAATGCTCAACATCATTAATCATTAGAGAAATGCAAATCAAAACTACAATGAGATATCATCTCACACCGGTCAGAATGGCCATCATCAAAAAATCTAGAAACAATAAATGCTGGAGAGGGTGTGGAGGAAAGGGAACTCTCTTGCACTGTTGGTGGGAATGTAAATTGATACAGCCACTATGGAGAACAGTATGGAGGTTCCTTAAAAAACTACAAATAGAACTACCATACGACCCAGCAATCCCACTACTGGGCATATACCCTGAGAAAACCATAGGTCAAAAAGAGTCATGTACCAAAATGTTCATTGCAGCTCTATTTACAATAGCCAGGACATGGAAGCAACCTAAATGTCCATCGACAGATGAATGGATAAAGAAGATGTGGCACATATATACAATGGAATATTACTCAGCCATAAAAAGAAATGAAATGGAGGTATTTGTAATGAGGTGGATGGAGTTAGAGTCTGTCATACAGAGTGAAGTAAGTCAGAAAGAGAAAAACAAATACAGTATGCTAACACATATATACGGAATCTAAGGGAAAAAAAAGCCATGAAGAACCTAGTGGCAAGACGGGAATAAAGACACAGACCTACTAGAGAATGGACTTGAGGATATG
Organism: Balaenoptera ricei; assembly: GCF_028023285.1. Lineage (NCBI taxonomy): Eukaryota > Metazoa > Chordata > Mammalia > Artiodactyla > Balaenopteridae > Balaenoptera > Balaenoptera ricei. The sequence continues at coordinate 23,617,117 of NC_082644.1, forward strand.
GGGAGGGGGTGGGGTGAGATGTGACAGGGTGAGAGAGTGTCATGGACATATATACACTACCAAATGTAAAATAGGTAGCTAGTGGGAAGCAGCCGCATAGCACAGGGAGATCAGCTCGGTGCTTTGTGACCACCTAGAGGGGTGGGATGGGGAGGGTGGGAGGGAGGGAGATGCAAGAGGGAAGAGATATGGGAACATATTGTATATGTATAACTGATTAACTTTGTTATAAGGCAGAAGCTAACACACCATTGTAAGGCCATTATACTTCAATAAAGATGTTTAAAAAAAAAAAAAAATTATTCTCTGGCTAAGGTTTTTCCACAGACAAAAGACAGGCAGAGGACATGGGCGACAAGGACCATAGGGCCCTGCTCCATGTCACCTTCTCTGGTATTCCTGCCCAAAACAGATAATCTGAATATAATTATGATGAAACATCAGACTAACTAAAACCAAAGGACATTCTACAAATTAACTGGCCAGTATTCATCAAAAGTGAAAATGTCTTGAAAGCCAAAAATTGAGGGACTGTTCTAGATTAAAAAATTACATCTTTGATACATGACAACAAAAAGTAACAAGTAATCCTGAATGAGGGGAAAAGACACTATCAGGACAAATAATAGTTGAGTGTGGACTTTGCATTAGATCATAGTAGTATATCAAGGTTAAATTTCCTGATTCCTAATTTTTGTAAGTGTACAATTGTTTTTGAGAAGAGTGTTCTTGTTCTTTGGAAAAGCACAAAAAATATGTAGGGGTAAAAGGACATGGCATTTACAACATATTCTTACAAGATTCAGGAGAATCAAAAGTCAAATAAAAAATGAAAACCTTGATGAATCTGGTAAAATGTTTAGAGGAATTTTCTATGACTTTTCTTTGTTTGAAATTATGTAAAATTTTAAAAGTTCCAAAAAATTTTAGACCTCAGTGAGGTTTCTCATTCACTTTTACTGTGGCTGGAAATATAGATGTTGACAGTAAATTCAAACATGAAGACATCTGTTGGAAAACAAAACAAAAACAAAAATCATATCTATGGACCACATAAAGCCCATGCACCTCTGTTAATGAAGAAAAACATTAGAAGGATTTTAGAGTTCTTCCTTCTTTATATTTTAGAAGGATAATAACAAGCAAGGCTGATAAATTAAAACAATTCCCCTTAGGGCTCTTAATCACTCTGGTTTACTTGTGTCAGCTCTGGCTGTAACCTGATTTATCCCTCTATCATGCATATACCTATGGAAGAAAGCATCTTGCTTACACGATTATTACCTTGGATTTTGTGACCTGTGTCAGTTTAATGTCAAGTAAGTACAAAAATTAAAAAATTGAAAACAGCACAAAGTTATTTTGACCTGAAAATGGTAATCTAACATTTTATTATAGACATAAAACAATCCCTAATAGTAGATACCTCTGTTATGCAGAGATTAACTGGCTCTCATATACACAATGCCCACTCCACCTACCTCTATAGACAAGAATCCACATTCCAAAATTACTCCCTTCTAGTAGTTGCCCATTCTATTTTTTCCATGTTTTCCTTAGGTGATTGTGACTCCCTCCCATGCCTCGGCTTCTCAAAGTCTTACACCAATGCCAAGTTACTGTAAATTATTCCAGCATTTCCTTCGTTTTCCTCCTGCCTTTTTGAATATGTAAATTCTCTTGTATAAATGAATTTAAATGAATCTAAGAGATCAGTTTATACAAATGCATATTTCAAACTCAAATAATCCACACTACATAAAAGTAAATTAGCTGATTTCCATGTCCAGTTTCCAAAAATTCCCACTTATTCTCCTCACACAGGTGCTTCTCATTAAATCATTCCCTTCTTTAACCAGCCTTATACATTAATAAAAGATGTATTCTTTTTTTATTTTCCTTTAAGGGCAAATTTAATTTAAAACCAAAGCATGTTCTGTGCTATGTAGTCTGACAGCTTCATTGAGATATAATTTACATACCATAAAATTCACCCATTTAAATATACAATTCAGTGGATTTTAGTATATTCACATAGATGTGAAACCATCACCACAATTTTTGTATTACAGCCATTTTTTATAGCAACCTTTTGTGTTATAGCCATCCTAGTGGATATGAGGTAACATCTCACTGAGGTTTTGAATTATATTTCCCTGATGACTAAAGATGCTGAATATCTTTTCATGTGCTTTTTTTGACCATTTCTATACTTTCTCACTGTCCATTAAGATCCTTTGCTCATTTTTAAAGTGAATTATTTGTCTTTTTATTGTTTAGTTGTGAGAATTCTTTACATGTTCCTGGTATGTCTCTTATCAAACATATGATTTGCACATATTTTCTCCTTTTCAATGGCTTTTCTTTTGACTTTACTGATAGTATAATGGCCAGCACAAAAATTTTTAATTTTGAAGTAGTCTAACTTATCTGTTTTTCTTTGTTCACTTGTTTTGTATATGGTGCTTTGGGGGCGGATATCTGAATCTATGCATTTATTGAAATCCATAGACCTCTACATTACAATGAACTTTAGTATGTGAAAATTAATAGGTAAATGTTTTGTAGATGATGACAGCCAGTTTTCTCACTTTCAGGGAAAGTAGTGACAAATAAGCAAAGGAGAAGATAAGGATGAACCCTGTGTTACCAGATTACTGTTGGAGGTATCTATAGGATCTTATGTTTATTTTATTTACATAAAGATAGTCCTAATAATGTATGGTACATGTATGATTCAGTATACATATATATATATGTATATATATATATATATATATTTCCTAAATCTCTTCTCTGAGATAACCTAGAAGCCATGACATCCCAGTAGTAACAGGCACATGTACTGCCCAGATTATGGTTCCTAATAACCATTGTTTAGTAAAAGGAATCCAGTTGCTTGATGAAAAAGTTAGTTTTAGAGCAAAGGCAGGGGATATACAGATGAATGTTGAGAATCTTAAAGTGCCAGAAAGTAAAGAAAAATTCAAAAAAGAAAAAAGAAAATGAGAAAAATATGTTGTGTATATGTCTATAGGACACAGAAACCAACCTGAATGAGCTCCCAATGATTTAAAACTGGATACTTCTCTTTATCCTGAGTCTGTGAAATATGATGTTTCTCAGTCACCTTCAAGTGACCAATGAGCTGTGGGAAGAAGTTACACATGGGGCAAGAAGTTTACATTAGCTCTAGGTGAAGCATAGAAGACCCCCCTTCTCTTTCTTCCCCATACTCCAGCAAGTGGTGATATTTGTAATGACAAAATCTCTATTAGCCTGGGTCCCTGAGTTACCTATGATGAACGCATAAGATGAACAAGCAATGCATCTCTGTATTAAGTCATTGGTATCTTAGGTCTGTTTGTTACTGCAGCATAACCTACACCATTCTGATGCAAAGCCTAAGGGTTAATGAATGATCATAGTAGTGGGCGAATTCAGGTATGTTGGCACTGAGACTTCAGTACAGAAATCACTTCTTCACTGGCAATAATTTCCAATGTAAAAATATCTTTCTGTAATCCTATACTTACAATGAAATACCTGGTAGGAGTTAGAACAATAAGAGAGATGGAAGAAATGAAAAAGAATGAAAAAGTACTATGGAAGGGAGCTCCTTTTCTGAAAATCCCATAGAGAGAGACAATATGAAGTACATGTAGTTTAATATGGAAAAGTTCTACCATGAACAAAACGAAAAGACAACCTACGGACTGGGGAAAATATTTGCAAACAGTGAGAACTACAAGGGATTAATTCTCCAAATATACAAAGAGCTGATACAGCTTAATATCAAAAAACAAACAACTCAATAAAAGATGGCCAACAGGCACATGAAAAGATGTTCAATATTGCTCATTGTTAGAGAAATGTAAATCAAAACTACAATAAGGTATTAACTCACACAAATCAGAATGGCAATCATTAAAAAGTCTACAGGGACTTCCCTGGTGGCACAGTGGTTAAGAATCCACCTGCCAATACAGGGGACACAGGTTTGATCCCTGGTCCAGGAAGATCCCACGTGCCGTGGAGCAACTAAGCCTGTGCACCACAACTGCTGAGCCCGCACACCCTAGAGCCTGCACGCTGCAACTACTGAGCCCACACACTCTAGGGTCCACGGGCCACAACTACTGAGCCCGCATGCCGCAACTACTGAAGCCCGCACGCCTAGAGCCTGTGCTCCACAACAAGAGAAGCCACCACAATGAGAAGCCCGCACATCGCAACAAAGAGTAGCTCCTGCTCGCCGCAACTAGAGAAAGCCTGTGCACAGCAACAAAGAACCAACACAGCCAAAAAAAAAAAAAAAAGACTTTAAAAAAAAGCCTACACATAATATATGTTGGAGAAGGTGTGGAGAAAAAGGAACCCTCTTACACTGTTGGTGAGAATGTAAATTGGTACAGCCACGATGGAGAACAGTATGGAGGTTCCTTAAAACACTAAAACTAGAGTTACCGTATGATCCTGCAATCCCACTCCTGGGCAATATATCTGGAGAAAATTCTAATTTGAAAAGATACATGCATCTCAATGTTCATAGCAGCACTATTTAAAATAGTCGAGACATGGAATCAACCTAAATGTCCATCAAAAGATGAATGGATAAAGAAGATGTGATTTATATATATATATATACATATTTTTATTGAATATTTGGAATATTATTCAGCCATAAAAAAGAATAAAATAATTGCATTTGCAGCAATATGGATGAACCTAGAGATTATCATTTTAAATGAGGTAAGCCAGATAAAGACAAATGTCATATGATATCACTTATATGTGGAAGCTAAGAAAATGATACCAATGAACTTATTTACAAAGCAGAAAAAGACTTACCAACAGAAAATAAACTTACGGTTACCAAAGGGGAAAGCAGGGTGGTGGGGGGAGAGATAACTTAGGAGTTTGGGATTAACATATACACACTACTATACATAAAATAGATAAACAACAAGGACCTACTGTATAGCACAGGGAACTATATTCAATATCTTGTAATAACCTATAATGGAAAAGAATCTGAAAAATATATATATATATAAAACTGAATCACTTTGCTGTACACCTAAAACTAACAGAACATTTTAAATTAACTATACTTCAATTAAAAAAACAGTTCAGCTTTACTGGAAATTCCTATGATTTTCGTACTCTCAATATATGGTTTCACATACCTGTGATTTGCCATATTCTTTCCAGCGTGTAGCTTCATTATTTACAGCTCATGAATGGGATTAGGACCAGAGAATGCATGGCTTTGATTGTTAGGCAAATGCACTTAATTTTAATTCTTGAGCACAAGGGGGTGTCTCTGAGAGTTTTGAGCAGTAGAGAAAAGTGATAAAAGGGGTGTCAGAGGAAGAGTCATTTAGTGGGGAAATATAACAGATTGAAGAAAGTGGAAACAGAAAGCAGGAATGTCAGGGCATTCAGATGTTCCTACTTGAGTCTTTTTACGTCCAGATTCTTACTATGACTTTTTTGAGGGGGGCGAATTAATGCAATTTACTCATTTCAGGTTTTGTAGGTCCTTATTAGGCAAACATAAACTTTCTGGTTCATGGGACTTCCCTGACAGTCCGGTGGTTAAGACTCCATGCTTCAACTGCAGGGGGCACGGGTCTGATCCCTGGGCAGGGAACTAAGATCCTGCATGCTGCATGGAGTGACCAAAAAAAAAAAAAAAAAGGAACAACAACAAAAAACCTTTCTGACTCATAAGAGAAAGCTCAATATTGCTGAGAAAGCTCACGGCTTGAAATTTTGACAGACTTTTACCAAGTTTTTGTCAAACTCAGAAAAGTAAACAATTAGGAAACATACCGGAGGGGCAGTAAGTTAAGTAAAATTTCCTTGTGTGTTTCCTGAAGGGGTTTTAAGATTTTGAGGATGCTTCTTTCAAAGAAAATATTTGTAAAAACAGTCATATATTTTTCTTTCTGCTTGAAATATTAATTTCTTAATAATGTAATACTCAAAGACCTTGACAGTAACTAAAATTTTCTGTTTTCTAATAATTTCAAAGAAACAAGTGTAATTTATTTTCCTCTTCTGGTCATGGTAGCATGTTTTGGAAGATATGGATGGGAGTGGAGAGCACAAAAGTCAAAAAAAAAAAAAATAGAGATAAGAAATAGAGCCAATTTAGGGAGCTGGAAATTGTGCTACACAAGTGCATACACATATGAAAACTCTGTTCTCCTATTGATAATGGAGTGCTCCTTCTGTAACTGCAAGAGAAGCAACAACTCTTGAGGGGGAAATAGAATTGCACTTGACATTTGTATGATATATAGTAAGTGCATGAGGAATGGCAGGTTCACCTTCCTAAGAGAGAGTTCATGTGAGTATCCTAGATAAGAATGAACAGAAGTTAGCCTTAGATATGACAACCTGAAATGCAGTACTCAGCACTTCAGCGGAAGTGGAGATGGGAATATAATGAAAAGATGCATTCATGCAATAAATGAAGATGTTAAGAAAACCTTGTAGTGAAGTTTTTATTCACCTGACTGGTTTCTTCCTCCTAGATCAAAGAATTGACTTTTGGACTCCTGAATAGCTATTTTAAGTGCTATAGATAAAAATCTTTAAAAATTCTCAAATTTTGCTTGGCTTTTAAATTCCCCAGTTATGTTTGTAATTTTATTATGATGTGTCAATTCTCTGTAATGGTAAATATTGTCATACCAGAGTTGATAAATTGATAAATAAACTTATTTTGTGAGGGTGAGCTGATATTAATCTGGAGAGCAGACCTGTGCTTGTTAATTTTCACTGATGTGAAAAGGAAACATATTTCTAAAAAAAAATTAGCAAACTATGAACCATCTGTTTTTGTAATAAAATTTGCCATTTGCCAGGGGGAGGCAAGTGAGGTATTGTCATGCAAGGGCAGAGCAGAATCTTGTCTTTATCTGAAATTGTGATATTTTGTTTTTTGTGGATTTTGCAGTACTTTTGTTTTTTAAAAGTATTGTATTAAGTATTCTTATTTTAATTACTGATTTTGTGGGCCCTCTTCCTTCCTTAAAGTTTGTATTTGAGATAGATGTCTCACTGATCTTACATAGTACATGTGGATGTGTATGTGTGTACTTGTGTGTGTGTATGCATGTGTGTATATGTGGTGAGTGAAGACAGAAAGTAGGTGATGCACTAGAGTATCATACTGCTTGATGCGATGATTTTCTGTTGAGTGGCCAAGAGACTACATTATGGAACAATTCTAATTACATTTTTTGACTGTGTTTAGTATTCCTAAATACTAAATTAGTCATGAATTGAGGGTGGGACAAGTGGTCCACATACTAGTTGGGTATTCTCTCCTGATCTGGGCCATCAGTCTTTATAATTATATGAAGTGGTTCTGAGATCAGCTGAGCAATCTTCCAAACTCACAGCTCTGGAGCCAATCAGTACCAGGTGGCTTATGCTCAGCTCACATCAGGGCAGAGAGCTGCAGACTGTTCTTCTCTTCACTGTGAATCTTTTGGTTTCCACCATACAGGAATACCACCACACAAGCAGGAATATTCATGGGTTCAAGAGTTATGCTTAACTACCTCAAACAAAAATAATGCTCAGTTCTGAAGAATATTATTGTGATTGGATACTTCTCCCATAGATCTTACTCTCTAAAACCTATACATGGTTTTAGATGTAACTGGCTACTTTATTAAACAGGCACAAGATGAGAGATGAACTGGGATTGTTACTTCATCAGTAGTATAACGTGTATTAAAAAAATTTTTGAATGGAGTCAGGATTAACGAACAGCAAAGGACTCATACTTTACTTTTTTTGTAGACCATGAGCTATTTCATACTGTGGAAGTAGAAGCACCCCAACCAAATGGGGACAAGCAAATGTTATTTATTTAGAGCTTGTTATCACAAGAGAATCAGCTACCATAACTTGTGTTTTGGCAAAGACTCAAAATTAGATAAAGGAGTGGGCAAGATCTATAGTGAAGAAAAGGAAAGTCTTCAGATATGCCCTGATGGGCGGCTGTTGCATTGAGAAGCTGTAGCCAAATAATTAGAAGGAGACATCCCATGTGATTTGTTAGGGGAGCATATTTGGCTTTCTCTGGTTGGTCCTAACTTAGAAGTGGGGGCAAAATTTTGGGAAGTTATCAGTTATTAATCAAGTCCTGGTTGTTTTGTGATGATTGTTACAGGAGTTATTGTTTGGCTTCCTGAACTGTTTGTGAGAGATAGTGGTCTGACTTACAGATAGTAGGTTGACTTTCTGGGCTGGTTGCTGCAGATTGCGGGTCACGGTTCTATTTTCATATATGGTCTGGTCATTGCCCATTTGTATATTCAGCCTATCAGTACTTTGGAGAGTAAGAAAATTAAATAAGGAGAAGAAAGAAATATAGAAAGGGTGAACAGGAAGAGATGATACGGGGAGAATGAAGTAAAGTAAAGAGAAGTGGTAGGCTGAGAAAGTGGAGTCGGGTGTGGTCACCACCTGCTCAAGGTGCAGGGATAGACCAGGGTCTCCAAAATATAGCTTCTCACCCCATCCTGTACCCTTCCTTGTTCCACCCAGGACACAGCCTGGCCACCTTGTAATGTTGGTTCTAATGCTACCATACGATTAAAAATGCCTGTGTGGAGCGGAGTAGTGCCTGCACACAGTGGTTTGCAGTTTACTAGATGGCTTTAGGATCCATGACCAATAGTAATGAGAAGCGCAGGTGTTGTCCTAAAGTGGAGACTACGTCACAGAAGGTTTTCTCTGCTTCTCGCAGAAGTCGTCTTGAACTAGTGTTAAGAGTTTCACTTGCATTCCAATCAACCTAATTCTCTGAGCATTGTTTTACTTTTGCTGTTGTTCTGCTTTTAAATAAATGTTCTTAAGTTTTATGTTTTTATTATTAACCTGGAACAAAAAAAGTATAGTTACATAATCCTAACAGGGTTGAAAAACTAGGTCAGTAAAATCCAGTCATAAGGTCAACTCCCTCCACAGCCTGGTTTCTTGTTCACACGAGCTGATCTGTCTTGACCACCCTGGAAGTGTATTTGTGGTGGTCCATCTTATTTCACCCAATTTAGAGTAAGAATTTGCTCCTGCCTTCCCAGGGCCCATACATATGTCCAAAGGCAGGCAAGATGGCCACATTAGGAAGATTTTACAATACATCTTCTGCTTTGCAGGTACTGAAGGAAAATAAATCCAACATTGGAAAAATGCTTTCCACTGACTTGTTGAAAAATCACTATGTTTTACTGACAGTATAACATATTTCACACTTTAACATTTAAACAAGTAGGATTAACCTTTCAGTCAATGTCTCCATTTTAAATACGTGATATTGTCTCTTGTTATCTTTTTAACTTTAAAGCTTTTCTGTGTCTTACATTTAATGGTATCTTAGAATCTAGTTACTACAGAAAACTAGGATTTTTTTTCCCTACCTCAAAAAGCTAAACATATATTGTTGGGGGGTAAGTGTGAGGAGGTAAAAACAGAAAAAGATATCTATGAAGTCATGATTTAGTACTAGAAAGAATAAGTGTTGAGCAGGACTTCTGGAATGACAGTGTAAAGAGCTTAGGGAAATCTCTCCTCCAAATAGACATTTATTAAACAAGTGAAAATTAGCGTGGACAGTCATTCAGAGTCTCTGGAGATTGATCAAAGGGGTTACAACAAATCGAGACACATTTATTTAATGCAATTTATTGAAGCTCAGTAAGACCAATAGGAGGTCCTGACGTGCTCAGGACAGTTCTGCCTCGAAGAGGAGCTGTTCCAGCAGTCTAGTGGTGGTTCCCATCTCCCCGGATTCCCTGGGGCAGAAGAACTATTGTTATTAGATTCAGTACCTGGGAACATGGGCAAATCCCACTTAGAGCTCCATGTTGTGGAAAGACTCCACGAAGCAGGTGGCATGCTTTCATGCCCACTTCCAACTACATAGGTAGGACAGGTGTGGGGCAGCTGGTGGAGAGAGCAGTCACATATTACACATTCTTGCAAAACAGCAAAAATGGCTCTGGTGGTGGTGGGCTTAGTCGTTGAGGATCAGCTTACATCTCTCCTAGCTTTCTAGGAAGGAAGATATATTCATCTATTCCAGATATATTCACCTACCTAGTTAATTATTCTCTTGGATTCAGGCTGGGAAAATCTATATGCAGCAGTGGTGGCAACCTGGTCATGGCACCAGTTACTACCACCCACCGCAATTTCTTCTACGTACATCTGCTCTGCAGGAAGGATCAAGGTGTGGCAGCTAGTGAGAAGTGTTTCCCATCCCTTCTCCCCAGCTTCTGCTACACTGTGCAGAGGTTCTGCCCGGGGAGGTTTCCCAGAATCCTCACAGACTGGCAACACTCTGCCCCTGCCAACATCCTAATTTATCTGGCTCAGATTGTTGAGCAATATATTTGCCAGGAAACCATTTAAAATAATAGAGTGATTAGATGGCCATTATTGGGGGTTAACAATTGAGTGTGATACCAACAGAGACAAAGAACCAGAAGCTTAAAAGGGAAAGAGACATGCAAATAGAGCCTGCCAAAAACCACAGTCATTCTTGGTAGTCAAGAACATTGTCTGAATGCCCAAGGCCACATCCTCTGAGGAGTGGCCAGAGAGGGAACTTCAGAGCTACAAGTACATGGACGACTGCAGGGCTGTTTGCAGGGAAAACACATATGCTCCCAGAACAGTAAGAGCAGTCTCTAAGCCACACACAGATCTAACAGTACAAGATGAAAACCAGGCTGGTTTGAGGGGCTTAAATATAACTCTGACCGATCATTGGCTGACATTAAGTGGTGCTAACTCTGGCATGACACATAGAAGGTGAGGTTTAGAGATAAAAGTACGGAAAACCATTTGGGACATTGGATACTGCATGCTGTGGGGGAAATAGGCTTCAAAGAATGAATCCAGTTATGTCACTAAAAAACCAAATAAGCAAAAACAAGTCCTAGGTGCAGGGTGAGGGTGGAAGTAGGCATGGAACTAACACCAGAAGTTAGAAAATACTTTGAGATGAATGAAAACAAACAAACAAAAATAACATACCTAAACTGAAGGGATATAGATGGAGTAGTGCTTATAGGGAAATTGATAGTTATGAGTGCATATATTTAAAACATGAGAGTAATTTTAAATCAATAATCTAACCATCTATCTTAAGATGCCAGAAAAAGAAGAGTAAACTAAACCCAAAGCAAATAAAAGGAATAAAATAATAAAGACTATACTAAAAATAAGTGATAAAGAGTCTAGAAAAACTATAGGGAAAATCATGTTCTTTGAAAACATAAAATTGACAAACCTTCAGCTAGATTTGCAAAGAAAAATACACAAATAAAATACCAAACTCAGGAATGAAAAGGGTGACATGACTGATATTACACAAACATAAGGGATTATAAAAGAACACTATAAACAACTGTATGCCCACAAATTAGAAGATGAGATGAAATGGGAACATTCCTAGAAAGACTGAAACTATAAAAGCTGATTAAAGAAGAAATAGAAAATCTGAATAATCTGAAAATACATAAACAAATCGAAAAGTTATGGCTGAGGTGGATATACTGGTGATTTCTAGCAAACAATTAAAAAAGATTTTATGTCAATTCTCCCCAAATTTTTCCTCAAAATAGGAGTGCACTCTTCTCAATTCATTCTATGAGGTTAGCATTTCACTAATGCCAAAATTAAGACAAAGGTAACAGAAGAAAACTAGAGACACATAAACTTTATAAATATAGAAGCAAAATTTCTCAACAAAATACTATCAAAATGAATCCAGAAACATATGAAAAAGATTATACAATATGACCAGGTAGAATTTATCCTAGTAATATCACAGTGGGTAAAATCTGAAAATCAATCAATGTAAAAAACTGTATTAATATAATAAAATCAAATACAAAATGTATGTCTTAATAGACACAAATAAAATGAGATTTTTTACAAAACCCAATACTCTTTCAGGATAAAAACACTTTACAAACTGAAAATAGAAAGGAATTTCCTCAGCCTAATAATGGACAACTACAAAAAAATACAAAGAAGATATTGTAGCTAGTGATGAAAGACTGAGTACTTTCTTTCTAAGATGAGAAACAAGACAAAAATAGTAGATCTCACCACCTCTATTCAATTTTGCATTAGAGGTTCTATTCTGGGCTGTTAGGCAAGTAAAAGAAATACAAGCTATCTAGAGTGGGAAGGAAAAAAATAAAACTTTCTTTGCAGATGACATGAACTTTTATACATAAAAATCCTAACATTCCAACAAAAAAATCTATTAGAATTAATGAATCAATTTACCAAAGTTGCAGGATACAAGATCAACAAACCAAAATCAATTGTATTTCCACAGATTAGCAATGAACGATCCCCAAATGGGATTAAGAACACGATTTTAATTTAACTCTCCCTCTCCCCAGCTATCCCCTTTGGTAACCATAAGTTTGTTTTCTATATCTGTGAGTGTATTTCTGTTTTGTAAATAACTTCATTTGTATCATTATTTTAGATTCCACATATAGGTGATATGATATTTGTCTTTGTCTGACTTACTTCATTTAATATAATTATCTTTAGTTAAATTAGGAGTTTGAGATTAACATATACACACTACTGTATATAAAATAGGTAAACAACAAGGACTTACTGTATAACACAGGGAACTATACTCAATATCTTGTAATAACCTATAATGGAAAAGAATCTATATATACATAATGGAAAAGAATATATATATGTATATATATACACATATACATATATATATAACCAAATCACTTTGCTGTACACATGAAACTAACTATACTTCAATTAAAAATTGTAATATAATATAAAAATTATATAATATAATATAAAAAAGAAAACAATTCCATTTACAAAAGCATCAAAAACATAAAATACTTAACAAATAAATTTAACGAAGCACAAGACTTGTACACCAGAAACTATAATATATAATTGAAAGAAATTAAAGGAGACCTAAGTAAATGTAAAGATATCCCATACTCATCAATCAGAGGATTAATATTGTTAAGATAACAATACTCCCCCAAATGATCTACAGATTCAATGCAATTTTTATCATCACAGTTGTTTTTTCTGCAAGTATTAAAAAGCTTACCCTAAAACTATATAGAGATGCAATGGACCCAGCACAGTTCAAAAACTCATGAAAAAGAAGTAAAAATTAAATAGATAAATTAAAATACTTCAAAGCTAAAACCTTTTGTGTGCAGATAACATCATCAAGAAAGTGAAAAATGCTTCACAGAATGGGAGAAAATATTTGCAAATCATGTCTCTCAAAAGATACTTACATCCAGAGTATATAAAGACCTGTTACAAATGAATAATTTTTTAAAAAGATAAATAACCCACTTTAAAAATGGGCTAAGGATCTGAATTTCTCCACAGAAAATATGGAAATGGTAAATAAGCACATGAAAAGATGCTCCACGTAATTAGTCATTATGAAAATGCAAATCAAAACTGCAATGAGAAAACACTTCATACACACTAAGATGGATATAGTTAAAAAGACAGACTATAAACAAGTGTTATGATCATGTGGAGAAATTGGAGCCCTCATATATCACTGGTGAGAATGTAAATGGTATAGCTGGTTTGGAAAACAACTTGGCAATTTCTCAAAATCTTAATCACAGAGTTACCATAAGACCCAGACATTCCACATCTAGGTGTATGCTTCCCAATCAAAAAAAAAGAAAACTTAATAACCAGTACATAAATACTTATAGCAGCATTATTTATTTTAGCCAAAACCTGAAAACAAAAAAATGTCTATAAACTGATGAATGGCTAAAGAAAATGTGGTATACCCATACAATAGAATTTATTTAATGATAAATAGTGATGAAGTACTGATACATGCTATAACATGGATGAATGATGAAACCTTCTGCTAAGTAAAGGAATCCAGTCACAGAAGTCCATGTATTAGATTATTCCATTTATATATATGACTTGCCCCAAGTAAACAAATTCTTATGTACAGAAAATAAATTAGCAGTTGCCAAGGGCTGAGTGGTTGGTTAGGGAGAGGATCAAGAGTGACTGCTACTGGGTATGGGTTTGCAAGGAGGAAATGAAAATGTGTAATCAGATAGTGTTAATGGATGTACCACTCTGTAAAATACTAAAAATCTCTGAATTGTGAATTATTTATTAATAAAGTCTTTTCTTAAAAAAAGAAACAAATGAGTAGTAATAAAAGATAATGACTAAAGTATCTATTTTTTTAATTTGACAAATTCACATACAATAGCAGTCACTCCATATTCACTGCCACCATCACCCCCAGATCCTGGAATCCACTCATGTACTTTCTTTTTCTATGGATTTGTCTCTTCTAGACATTTCATATAAATGCAATCATACAGTACGTTGCCTTTTGTGTCTGGCTTCTTTCACTTGGCATAATTTTTTAAACTAACTCTTTCTAAAATACCTGTTTTATGTAAAATGCTCTGATATTTGGTCAAAATAAAAGTAGATACATGTTATTTTATATATTTTGGAAATTATGGAAAACATTACATTTGACCAAAAGAGGGCATCTATTATTTTACAATCAGTGAAAATTCTACTCGTAAATATAGAACTAAAGTCTCACAAAATGTTATTTTTTTAACAAATGAAATGCTATAACATATTTTGTTTGTTTTCCTTCAAAGATAATGTCATGAGCATTTTCTCAAATAAACATTCAATTATTTTATGTCCATCTCTATTTTTATATAATTGTCAGAGAATAAAAATGATTTTATGTTCTAATATTACTAGTTTTAAAATTTGTACTGCATCATGCTATTTCTACTGAAAGTTATTGATGGGCCAGTTCTGCAACATCTTGTCCTCAGAAGCCTAACACAATGTTTTATTCTCTTCTGAATGTGTGGATATCTAATCACATATATAATCACAGAATTATTTCCAGAACTCTTTTAATATACATTTTCTGGTTCAATCTTGATTCTAGTAGCCAAAATTTCAGTTGGCAGACCTATGACTAAATAGGTTCAGAAATGACTTACCTTAGTAAGAAGAGAGCTTAAAAGAAAATGACCAGCTATCTTGTGATTTCTGTGTTTTATGAAATTGTTCCTTCATCAATAGAAAGTGTCAGTCAGAACAAAAGAAAATATTCAAAATACAAGTGAGAATATGTCTTCTCCTATCTGCTTGCAATAATGACAAGCTGGAGGTTTTTAAAACACAGCATCTGTTATACTACGGTATCTTTCAAATGACTTTGAAAATATCATTTCTTGTTAGAGTGTAAGAAAAAAAATTAGATGTCCTTGAAAATAGGACTTTTTGAGAACATTATATGACACCGAAATTACAAAACCCTATGCCAAGTAAAAACACTGAGTGGATAACTTGACATCATTGTCCATTGTACTAATTAACATGATTTACGACGAATATTTCATAATTTATAGCTCTCTTTTCAAAAGATTCCCCTCGCATTTCCAAAAGTTAATTAAAGAGCCCTGCTTCTGACTATGCTCAAATCCATGAGATATTTGTGAGATGATTTAAAGGACTTTAACAAATAAATATTGAATTGAATAGCTATCACAAACAACTCTAGAGTTTGGAAAAATACACAAAACCACTATTTTCAGGAACTGTGCATTAAAAAAAAAATTGTAATTTTTAAAAGTAGGAGGCACGTGAAGTGATCCATCCAATTTTCCTCCTGAGGACATTTTCTTGTGTGGGCACATGGTGGTGGAACTCAAGCAAGAAATGGCTATCTCATTGACGGGGTGAAAGAGTGAAAAAGCACTCAGATTGAGAGGCTGCCAAGGCGATGGCTTTGGGGAGTGAGGTGCCAAAGTGATTGGAGGTACTGAGAGGGAACCTCAAAAGACTGTGTGTAAATTCTGCTCAAGTCCATGGCCAACACCTAGGCTGCACAAGCTTGTCAAGAAACTCAATAAGGATTGGTAGATACTAGTTTGGTAAGTCGAGCGCTAAAAGATAAATTATATGTCAGGAAATGCTGGAGTAATATCATGGTTAGGATTTACCCTAAATGTAGAGAACTTGGTGAAAACCTCTAGCATTAAGGGTCCCAGCTGAAACCCTAAAAAGGCTTCACTCTAGGCGCAATTTACACTTGGAGTAAAGGTGAAACTAAAATAAGCTTATCATTAAAAGCATAAGCCAGGCTTAGATATGATCACAGTGATCTGATGACAATTTTTCTGCCTTCCAGAATTAAACTCAACACTCTTTTGAGAAAAATAGCACAATCCAGGGCGTCTACAATGCATCATCTAAAATGTCCTGTATATAGTAAAAAATTAATAGACATGCATGGAGGGAAAAAATCATGACCAATAAAGTATTAAAAGATAAAAGTATTGAATTTTTATCTCAAATCAAACATCTAAGCTTCTACCTTAAGATACTAGAAAAGGAAGAGTGAAATACCCCAAATCAAGCAGAAGAAAGAAAAATATATTTGCTGGCTGAGAATCTGTTTCAATACAGGAAAAGCCACAGCTATAGGTCAGCTTTTGTCAGATATTCTCTCCTTGTTTAGGGTGCAAACAGCAAATAGGTATTTTTTAAAGGTGAGGATAATGACTCTTCAAGGTCAAGGGAATAACCTGTATCAGATGATCTGTAGAATTAATTTTATAAGAACAGCACAAACTATTTACTAATTTGGTGGCCATTTGAGCCACAGAAGCCAATTAAACTGCACAGTCTGAGCACCCTAAGGGCTATATAATTACCTTCATAATTGTACTTCTGATATTGAATCGCAGCACCGGTGCACAGGGTTTGGTAGGAATCATGGGGCCATGTAGTACCACTATCTTTTGATATCCAAATTCATGCTTTGATTCATTCATTTATCCTCTAAGTAAATATTAGATATTTCAGGAGTAGACAGGGAAGTAAAAGTTTCTAACTCTGGTTTCTAATCAGAATCTGTTTGAGTTTACTCCCAATTACACATTCCAAAAGGCATGATATTTAAGTGAACTATTATTTTTTCTATAAGTGACAAACTGAATAATTATTTTTTAAGATTGATAGTATTTTTTTAAACTTAAGTTATTATCGTACACTCTTACTACAGAGTTTTTCACATGGTTTGGACTTAAAGTAAAAATGTTACATATAGTGATCAATCTTTGTATAGCATTTTAAAATTCACTGTGCATTTTCACAGATATCAACACATTCAGTATCAGGTTATTAAAGGAATCAAAAAAATTGAGGCTTGTTATTGATAAGTTAGAACTTGAATGAAGTTTTCATTAAAAAAAATACTATGCTCTTCTAGTACAACATCCTTCTGATTTTCAGGTGATAAAAGCTTCAATGCCTAATGTTATCTTTTTTTTAAAACTTTGGTTATTTACCTAAGAATTAAAAAAAATTATTTTAAACTTAACAACCAGCAAATTTTTTTGTTTGATGTCTCTGAACTGGGCTCTAAACTATGTTCTGGTTATCTGTGTCTGTGGATCATGCTATTTGAAATATCCAGCCCTGTATAAATGGGATTCCTGGTTATACACAGGTAATAACCATCACTGCTCACCATGTGCTCTGAGACCAGCGGGCGGGATCAGTAAAACAACTGTGCGACTCCGGTTAGAGAGTCTCCCACCAAGCAATTCATTTGCACTGGGAAACATTTTCATTCATTTTAGTTGGCTGAGCTGCTTTTCTCTTTGTTTGTGCTCTTGCTTCTGTGGCTAGTAAAGAAAGGGCAATTAGTTATATATGCTGGTTCTTTGTAGACACAAGCTAAGTGAAAAATTGGGGGGAGAGGACAGTAAGTCAACTCAGCCAGACTGATCATCTAATTGTGGTGAATGGGAGGAGTCAGGTTCATGTAAATTTAAATAAATCAAATAGCACTGGAGTGTCCTGAAGAATTTAATCTACCTCCAACGGCTGTGGGTTTTCTACCAGGTTTTTTAATGCTTGCTTATCACATTATGAGGCTTATTATGATACAAGTTTGTTAAATAGTGACATTATAATAGGGATGGTGTTAAGTACAGACAGTGTTAAGAAAACTTGAAATAAGGCTAAAGGAGTTGGCATGTCCATTCAGTGTTATATTAGAGCATTGTTTAATAGACATTGTTCATATACAAGAATTATTTAATTTTCTAAGAATGTGTTTGACTTAGCTACCTACTATTTGATTAGAGCACAGACTCTGGGATATTATATGTTAATTTACAGAATTGTGTCTTCTAGAAATGCAAGTGATTTTGTCTAGGCTAAAAGATATTACAATTCTTTATTGTTTTATTGGTCTGTAGGACATTAGCTTGCTTTATATCTAATCTAGAAATCTTATTATAGCATTCTTTTAAAAATGATTAAAAATACCCATTTCCTCAAATGGTCTTGAGTCTGATTTACCATACATGGTGGTTCCTCACCAATGGGGAAAAAAAAGTCTTTGGCATGTGTTTATCCCATATATCTGTTGAGTTTTATTTTTAATGTCTTGAATTTTACACTGACAACAAAAATATGTGCTTGGTCCAATTGGTACTATTGAAGAACTTAGTAAGTAGAACAGACTTATAATTGCTTTCCAGGGATCTTTCAGATTTAATAAGAAACTGCTTTCTCCCTCTCTCTCATATATATGTATTTAATCTCCAAAAATATTTAGCGATCTTTTTATGAACACAAAACTATGTAGCGACATTTTCATCACTTATATTTTTTTGTGGAATCTCATAGCTTATTTCTTGAGAATATTATATCCAGTAAAAGGATACTCATGTCGAAGGAAACAATGGTAGCAGTCAGCTAAATGACACATATTCCTTTGTTCCAAGAAGGAGCAGAGACATTTGTCACCCTTGGTTCAGACACTTCTAGAGGGAGTTTCAGAATATTTATAAATCATCAGGAGTAATCTACACCCAGAGCAGTGCATTGCTCTGGCAATGACAGATGCCTTAAGAAATCTGGAGCACTTGCCAGCTGCCACTCGAGCTTTTTATTTATGAACTTTGGGCTCTTTAAAAGTGAGAACAAAGTAACTAACCAAATTTCTCACCTTCCTGAAGATAAAAAACCTGCCTGCTGCTGGTTGTAAATTTAAAGGGATATTTCTTTATTAACTTCACAGTTTCACTGAGTGGTATTTTTCCTGATGATTAACAGAAAGTTAACTTTTTTAAAAAAGTGAAAGTTAAAAAGCAAATCCTTTTCATTCGTTGAAAGAGGGAAATGAGTGCCACTTTTGTTCTTAAAATCATTTTCATGGGCTACATTATAGAAATAACTGGAAGCCTTTAGTTGCTGCTGTTAATAATGTAATACAAATTGGGGGGCCGAGGACCTCCTGTGGCACCTACCAATGACTGTGACAATGGTAGTGTTGGTTGCTGTGGGTAACACACTGGGAGTATTTACTGTGTGCAGGGGCTGTGCTCGGAGCCTCACAGAGACATAGCCATGCAACTCTTATCCGGTCTCGAACTCCACTCTGCGCCTACCTCAGCCACTGTGGTCTCCCTGTCTTTCAGCTCCCCGTCCTGGGCTCTGCTTGGCTTTTTCCCTGCCCCACAGTCTGGAACCCCTCTCAAGGCGGTAAGCAAGCTCACTATTTTTGTTTTCTGTCTCTCTGGGATCACTGTGTTTTGTTGCCCTATAGCCAACATTTTGAATAACATTGTTTCATATATTTTGTCTTTTTTGTTTTCCGCTGAGAGGGTAAATCTGTTGCTCCATCTTGGTCCTAATGTTGTATTTATATATTGTATCAGTTTCCTATTGCTGCTGTAACAAATCACCACAACTTAGTTACTTATAACAATACAATTTTATTACCTTACAATTCTGGAGACGGTGCCGGTAAGGCGGTGTTCCCTCTGGAGGCTTTGGGGGAGAATCTGTTTCCTGGATGTTTTCAGCTTCTAGAGGCCACCTGTGTTCCTTGGTTTGTGCCCTCTTCCTCCGTTTCAAAGAGCTTCACTACAACCTTGGCTTCCCTCCTCACATATCCGTTTTTATGACTTTGACCTTCTTGCCTTCCTGTTATAAAGACATTAATGATTTTGTTGGGCCCACCTGAATAATCCAGGAAAATCTTTGCATCATAAGATCCTTAACTGTGTCTACAAACCCCTTTGCCATGAAAAGTAACACTCATAGATTCTGGGGATTAGTGTATGGACAGCATAGAGGAGGTATTATTCTGTTTATTATGTATATCAATACATCACCTCATATAAGCCCACCACCACTCTGAGTTTTGGAATTTTTCTCATTTTACATATGTACACATATATACACTATATGTATATGTGTATATATATTTGTAGTTGTTTTACTTAATTGCTGTTTGTAGTTCCGTTGCACCAGGATTATGATACTTCCTATTGGAGGACTGGTAACAGTGTATCAGTTGATCAAATATGTCCAGTGGTGCTAAATTAACAGCTCTTTTACCTTATTTTTTCCTGAATTTAGATTACTTGATTGCACACAATAGATCACTGAACAATAGGGAAAATGTTTTATTTTGACATATCTTCCTATTGAGTTCACCCAATACTAGCACACATGTAATAATCTGTGTCTTTAGAATTAAAAAGACACATGGGCCTACTGCTTTAGACTAATGAAAAATTTTCTTTTTTTTTTAAATTAAACGTTTTATTTTGAGATAATTTTAGATTTATATGCTGTTGTAAAAAATAATACAGAGATCTTGTGTGTCTTTTAAGGCTTTTTGTGTCTATGTTAATGAGGGATATTGGTCTGTAGTTTTCTTTTGTTGTATTATCTTTTTCTGGTTTCAATATCAGGGTAATACTGGTTTAATAAAATGAATTAGAAGGTGTTTCTTCCATTTTCTATTTTCTCAAAAAGATTGTGTAGAATTCACGTTTAAATATTTGGTAGAATTCTCCAGTGAAGCCATCTGGATATGGAGATTTCTTTTTTGGGGGAGTTTTTATGTCACAAATTCCATTGACTTAATAGTTGTAGGTTATTCAGATTATCTTTCCTGTATTGGGTGAATTGTGTTAGTTTGTGTTTTTCAAGGAATTTGTTCATTTTATCTGTCAAATTTATTTGTGTAACATTGTTCATAGTATCCCTTTTTTATTCCCCTTTTAATGTCTGCAAAGTCTGCAGTATTCTTGTTCCATTCCTGATGTTAGTACTTTGTGCCTTCTCTCTTTTTCTATTGTCTTCTTCTCTTTCTATTGTTAGATGTTTGTCAATTTTACTGATATTTCCAAAAAACTGACTATTTATTTCATTGATTTCTTCAAATTTTTTTTCTGTTTTCAGTTACATGAATTTCTGCTCTTTATTATCTCCTTCCTTCTGCTTCCTTTGCTCTTGTTTTTGTAGGTTCTTGAGGTGTGAGCATAGATTATTGATTTGAGAATTTTCCCTTTTCTAATGTATGCATTAAGTCTTATAATGTTGACTATCAGCATTGCTTTAGTTGTTCTCCCAAATTTTGATATGGTATATTTTCATTTTCATTCAGTTAAATGTGTTTTTGTTTGATTCTTTCATGATTTCCTCTTTGACCTATGTATCATGACCTATGGATTATTTAGAAGTGCACTGCTTAGTTTCCAAGTGCTTGGAGAATTTCCTGTTAACTTAGTATTATTGATATCTATTTAGATTTTATCATGACCAGAGAAAACACTCTAAATAATGCCAACTACTTAAAATGCCAATTATTTTTAAATTGTTGAGATTTGTTTTATATCATAACATGTAGGTTATTCTGGTATTGTGTCCCATGGGCTATTGAAAAAAAGTTTACTCTGTTTCTGGATGAAGTGTTCTGTAAGTGTTAGATCCTATTGGTTGATGTTCTTGTTGAAGAACATCTTTCTTCTACATCCTTGATGATTTTCTCTCTGAAAGTTCTATAAATTGCTGACAGTGCTTTGTTGAAATCCTAACTGTAATTATGGATTTGCCTGTCTCCTTTTAGTTCTACTAGTTTGTGTGACACTGTGTTTTTCAATGAATACACAATTAGGATTTTTATGTCTTCTTGGTGGATTCCTTTTATCAGTATTTAATTTCCTTCTTTGTTTCTAATAATTGTCTTTCCTCTTATGTCTGCTTTTTCTATTATGAATATAGCCACTCCTTTCCTTTTTTTTTTTTTTTTTTTGGCTGCACCTGGTCTGTTCCCCGACCAGGAACTGAACCCATGCCCCCTGCAGTGGAAGCAGAGTCTTAACCACTGGACGACCAAGGAAGTCCCACCACTCCTTTCCTTTGATTAATGTTTGCATAACATACCTTTTATTTTTTAATGTGTCTATATCATTATAAAGTGAGTTTATTGTTGACAACATATATAACGTCATGTTTTTTGATCCACTCTGCCAATCTTTATCTTTTAATCTATACATTTATAACCATTTATATTTAATATCATTATTGACATGTAAGGGTTTAAATCTGCCTTTTTATTTTTTGTCTTTGTTCTTCTGTTTTCTTTTCCCTGCCTTCCTGTGGTTTAACTAATGTGAATAATTTTAAGAATCTATTTTGATTTGTCTCTGGTGTATCTGAGTGTATCTCTTTGCATAACTTTTCAGTGGTTGCTCTAAGTATTACTTAATATATACATGCCTCCACACAGCCTACTGGTGATGTCATTTTACCAGTTCAAATGAAATGTAGAAACCATATCTATTTCAACACCCTCTTTTCCTCCTCTGTTTGTAATATAATTGTCAAATATTTCTTCTACATATATTGAGAATCACACAGTGTTATAATTTTTGTGTCAGCAAACATAATTTAGAAAATTCATGAGGTAAAGGAAAGCTTTTTGTATTTACTCATACTTCTGTTTTCTTCCTTCCTCCTTGATGTTCCCAAGTTCCATCTTTTATCATTTGTTTTCTATTTAGAGAACCCTCTTTAACATTCTTTTATGTTAGGTGGTAAATTTTCTCAGTTTTCCTTCACCTGAGAATGTCTTGATATCCCCTTCATTCCTGAAGGATATTTTCATTGTATACATGCTTCCAATGGGAGCAGGATTAGAGAAACCCAAAGTGCCCACATAAGGGTTCAAATAGCAGAGTCGACTAGGGTCAAGAATCCTTCTACCTAGAGTGTTGAGATTGGCAGAATACAAGAAAACATTTAGAACCCTGGGGACAAAATGGTATTTTCTACTATAGTCTAGTCCATTTTTTTCCCTAGATGCTAAGAAATATTGTGGACAAAAAATGTTGCCTGCCATATCAGTAAACAAAGGATGTTGGGGCCATCAAGCCATCAGCCACTGCCACCACCCCAGACTGTGTACCCTCAGGGGATTCAGGATACTGTCCCTAGATAGCTGAGGTGCATATCAAAGGGATGATTTCAATGAACCCAGACTCTTGCATCTTCCCATACAGAGAAAAGCTCTAAATTCATTAACTTGAGATTTTTTTTTTTCTTCAATTAACAGTAATCTTTTGATGTTCTAACTACCAGGTTTTTGTTGCAAAAACTCATATGGATCCTGGCTCCTCCCTTACCTCTTCGGAACTGTCCCTCAGAACTTTCTGAGAGGCTATCTCCCAGGCTTAAGTCCTCAGCAAGTTCAGCAAATAAAACATAATTCTCAAATTTTAGGTTGTGCATTTTTCCCAGTCAACAACATGTAACATTGGGAAGGATAGAGGAAAGAATGTGAGTAGAACAGGATCAGATGCTGACCAGAGAAGGGTGTGTTCTTGGGTCAGTGAGAATGTGAGCCTGGCTGAAGAGAGGAGTGGAAGTTTTTAATAAAGCAGAAAGTTGGTCAGATTATGAAGGATTTGCAGTGTATGCAGAGAGAAGCCATGCTTATAGCACAAACTGAGGGACAGAATAATAACCTGTGAACTTCACAGCACAACTTCTCATAGACATGGTGCTAATACATGGTCCTCTATGTCATAATGTGTCTTAGACCTCTGTACTAGGGAAAGCTGTGTTTCCTTTGATCAACTGTTATTTTCATCTTGGGAAGATTCGGGAACTTACTACTGATTCTTTTTCTTTGCCATTCTATTCTAAATGAAACTCAGAGCTGAATTGGCAGCCCACAATCAACAGTTGTATATACTCTGGGGTTTAATCTTCTCTGTCCTCACTCTAATATTTTTTTTTAAGTAGTTAACTTTCAGTTGGCCTTTGTTTAAATTTTATTTATTTAACATTATTATTGTGTGTATGGTATTTTCAGTTTGAAATGATAATGCGATTCATGTTAAATGCATAAAGTTATTTTAATCTCACAGAATAAAAATTGATTTTTACACGTTATTGTGTGTGGTGGCAAAAGAAAAAAATTTGTGGCATTTTAGGATGACTCACCCGTGGATGAATACAAAATGAAAAGGAAAAGTCTGCAGAACCATGGCAAGAGGATTAACTCAAAGATTACCATTACAATTCTTTCCTAATAGAATGGTAATGAGGCTGTTGCCCACCTTGGAATAGCCACCCATGACCCTTCCTCTGTACTCTCACGCTACTAGGGAGAGTGGATACCCACAGCAGATTTAACAAAATGACAGTTGACCTTCTCTGCCTCTGATGTCTACAAACAGATGGTGATTATTGTCTCCCTGATGCATGGGACATCAGGAACAGACCTTCACAAAACACCTGCCAAGCACCGGTTCAGTAATCCCCGCCCCTAGGGATTCTGTAGAAGTGGCTTTTACTTCTGTTTTATCCTGGACCCAGAACCAGTAAGTAAATTGCTGTGCTTTGGGTGACTTCTTAAACTTTCTGGGCCTCAGATTCTTTCTCTTCATACTTGAATAATTTCTCAGAGCCCTTTAAACTCTAAATATATAAAGATGGGAGTTTTCCTTGCTTTCTCTTGAGAATTGCTAGTCAAGCACACAGCCAAAATATTTTTTAACATTCTGTATTTTCTGTATTCCTATTTGTTTAATATATTGATCTTATTTTACTCTTTAACTCTCGCGTGTCTTGAATGTATTGAACACGAGGAAATCAGAGCTTGTCAAAGTCATTTTTTCCTCTGCAGTAGGCTAAATCTTCTTTCAGTATCCAATGTCATTAGGCATCAGTGTTCATGGCCTACGTTGCACTTCAGTTATGTTGTAACTACAAAGCCCAAAGAAATTTCTGAAAGTCTTTACCTTTCCATTCATTTAACCACAATTACTTCAAAAGTCAGCAGACATGCTTACTAAAAATCTACTAAAGATGGTATCTATATACAGAGAGATTTCTTACTTTGTCTTCTTGCTTTCTTTTCTTTTTTGCTCTAGTTTGTGTCATGCCAGTGACCCTGTTCTTCAGATGATGAATCCAATTCTTCATTAGTTCACTAGGCTCATGCCTTTCAAGTCTAAGGGGTCCATTAGTTTGTGAGTGAGATCAATTGTTTTCATGTCTGCTGTATTTTGCTATCTTTTGATACCATTGTATATTTTTCTGTCTATAATGTTATGTTAAGAACTCATTCTTGGTCTTTAATGTTATTGTACATATTAATATTATTGCGCATTTTAACATTTAATTTTAAAGGTACCATTTGCTAAATATATCTCATTTTCAGCTATAAAAGGATTTATATTATTTGACTTCTGATGTTTCTCTATAATACCTGGTTTCATGTCCTTTAGAACAACAATCAGGAAAGGCTTCTTATTTAAATCAAAAGGAGTTAGAATCATATTTTTATGACATGGAATGTTATAGATCATCTTGTCCCAAACTCCGGTTTTCAGATATAAAAAACAAAGCCCCCAGGTTTGATACCACTGTCAAATAGAAAATTGGGTGTAGCCAAGATGAAAATTTAAAACAAATTTAAAAATGTTCACAGTTTATATTTATTTTTTTAATTAAAAAAATTTTTTTTATGTTTTTAACATCTTTATTGGAGCATAATTGCTTTACAATGGTGTGTTAGTTTCTGCTTTATAACAAAGTAAATCAGCTATACATATACATATATCCTCATATCTCCTCCCTCTTGCGTCTCCCTCCCACCCTCCCTATCCCACCCCTCTAGGTGGTCACAAAACACTGAGCTGATCTCCCTGTGCTATGTGGCTGCTTCCCACTAACTATCTATTTTACATTTGGTAGTGCATATATCTCCATGCCACTCTCACTTCGTCCCAGCTTATCCTTCCTCCTCCCCGTGTCCTCAAGTCCATTCTCTACATCTGCGTCTTTATTCTTGTCCTGCCTCTAGGTTTGCCACAACAATTTATTTATTTTTTTTTAGATTCCATATATATGTGTTAGCATATGGTATTTGTTTTCCTCTTTCTGACTTACTTCACTCTGTATGACAGACTCTAAGTCCATCCACCTCTCTACAAATAACTCTATTTTGTTTCTTTCTATGGCTGAGTAATATTCCATTGTATATATGTGCCACATGTTCTTTATCCATTCTTCTGTCGATGGACATTTAGGTTGCTTCCATGTCCTGGCTATTGTAAATAGTGCTGCAATAAACATTGTGATACATGACTCTTTTTGAATTATGGTTTTCTCAGGGTATATGCCCAGTAGTGGGATTGCTGGGTCATATGGTAGTTCTGTTTTTAGTTTCTTAAGGAACCTCCATACTGTTCTCCATAGTGGCTGTATCAATTTACATTCCCACCAACAGTGCAAGAAGGTTCCCTTTATTCTACACCCTCTCCAGCATTTACTGTTTGTAGATTTTGATGATGGCCATTCTGACTGGTGTGAGGTGATATCTCATTGTAGTTTTGATTTGCATTTCTTTAATGATTAGTGATGTTGAGCATCCTTTCATGTGTTTGTTGGCAATCTGTATATCTTCTTTGCAGAAATGTCTGTTTAGGTTATCTGCCCATTTTGGGATTGGGTTGTTTGTCTTTTTGATATTGAGCTGCATGAGCTGCTTGAAAATTTTGGAGATTAATCCTTTGTCAGTTGCTTCATTTGCAAATAATTTCTCCCATTCTGAGGGTTGTCTTTTCATCTTGTTTGTGGTTTCCTTTGCTGTGCAAAAGCTTTTAAGTTTCATTAGGTCCCATCTGTTTAGTTTTGTTTTTATTTGCATCACTCTAGGAGGTGGGTCAAAAAGGATTTTGCTGTGATTTATATCATAGAGTGTTCTGCCTATGTTTTCCTCTAAGAGTTTTATAGTGTCTGGCCTTACATTTAGGTCTTTAATCCATTTTGAGTTTATTTTTGTGTATGGTGTTAGGGAGTGTTCTAATTTCATTCTTTTCCATGTAGCTGTCCAGTTTTCCCAGCACCACTTATTGAAGAGGCTGTCTTTTCTCCATTGTATATTTTTGCTTCCTTTATCAAAGATAAGATGACCATATGTGCGTGGGTTTATCTCTGGGCTTTCTATCCTTCTCCATTGAACTATATTTCTGTTTTTGTACCAGTACCATACTGTCTTGATTACTGTAGCTTTGTAGTATAGTCTGAAGTCCAGGAGCCTGACAGGAGCCTGATTCCTCCAGCTCTGTTTTTCTTTCTCAAGATTGCTTTGGCTATTTGGGGTCTTTTGTGTTTCCATACAAATTTTGAAATTTTTTGTTCTAGTTCTGTGAAAAATGCTATTGGTAGTTTGAAAGCGATTGCATTGAATCTGTAGATTGCTTTGGGTAGTATAGTCATTTTCACAATGTTGATTCTTTCAACCCAAGAACATGGTATATCTCTCCATCTGTTTGTATCATCCTTAATTTCTTTCATCAGTGTCTTATAGTTTTCTGCATACAGGTCGTTTGTCTCCTTAGGTAGGTTTATTGCTAGGTATTTTATTCTTTTTGTTGCAATGGTAAATGGGAGTGTTTCCCTATCTTCTCTTTCAGATTTTTCATCGTTAGTGTATACGAATGCAAGAGATTTCTGTGCATTAATTTTGTATCCTGCTACTTTACCAAATTCGTTGATTAGCTCTGGTAGTTTTCTGGTAGCATCTTTAGGATTCTCTATGTATAGTATCATGTCACCTACTAACAGTGACAGCTTTACTTCTTCTTTTCCAATTTGTATTCTTTTTATTTCTTTTTTTCTCTGATTTCTGTGGCTAAAACTTCCAAAACTGTGTTGAATAATAGTGGTGAGAGTGGACAACCTTGTCTTGTTCCTGATCTTAGAGGAAATGTTTTCAATTTTTCCCGATTGAGAATGATGTTGGCTGTGGGTTTGTCATATATGGCCTTTATTATGTTGAGATAAGTTCCCTCTATGCCTACTTTCTGGGGTTTTTTTTTTTATCATAAATGGGTGTTGAAATTTGTCAAAAGCTTTTTCTGCATCTATTGAGATGATCATATAGTTATTCTCCTTCAGTTTGTTAATATGGTTTATCACATTGATTGATTTGTGTATATTGAAGAATTCTTGCATTCCTGCGATAAACTCCACTTGATCATGGTGTATGATCGTTTTAATGTGCTGTTGGATTCTGTTTGCTAGTATTTTGTTGAGGATTTTTGCGTCTATGTCCATCAGTGATATTGGCCTGTAGTTTTCTTTACTTGTAACATCTTTGTCTGGTTTTGGTATCAGGGTGATGGTGGCCTCATAGAATGAGTTTGGGCATGTTCCTCCCTCTGCTATATTTTTGAAGAGCTTGAGGAGGATAGGTGTTAGCTCTTCTCTAAATGTTTGATAGAATTCGCCTGTGAAGCCATCTGGTCCTGGGCTTTTGTTTGTTGGAAGATTTTTAATCACAGTTTCAATTTCAGTGCTTGTGATTGGTCTGTTTATATTTTCTATTTCTTCCTGGTTCAGTCATGGAAGGTTATGCTTTTCTAAGAATTTGTCGTTTCTTCCAGGTTGTCCTTTTCATTGGCATATAGCTGCTTGTAGTAATCTCTCATGATCCTTTGTATTTCTGCAGTGTCAGTTGTTACTTTTCCTTTTTCATTTCTAATTCTACTGATTTGAGTTTTCTCCCTTTTTTTCTTGATGACTCTGGCTAATGGTTTATCAATTTTGTTTATCTTCTCAAAGAACCAGCTTTTAGTTTTATTGATCTTTGCTATTATTTCCTTCATTTTTTTTCATTTATTTCTGATCTGATCTCTATGATTTCTTTCCTTCTGCTAACTTTGGGGTTTTTTTGTTCTTCTTTCTCTAGTTGCTTTAGGTGTAAGGTTAGGTTGTTTATTTGAGATGTTTGTTGTTTCTTGAGGTAGGATTGTATTGCTATAAACTTCCCTCTTAGAACTGTTTTGCTGCATCCCATGGGTTTTGGGTTGTCATGTTTTTTTTTCATTGTCATTTGTTTCTAGGCATTTTTTTGATTTCTTCTTTGATTTCTTCAGTGATCTCTTGGTTATTTAGTAGTGTATTGTTTAGCCTCCATGTGTTTGTATTTTTTACAGATTTTTTCCCTATAATTGATATCTAGTCTCATAGCGTTCTGGTTGGAAAAGATACTTGATAAAATTTCAATTTTCTTAAATCTACTGAGGCTTGATTTGTGACCCAAGATATCATCTATCCTGGAGATTGTTCCATGTGCACTTGAGAAGAAAGCATATTCTGCTGTTTTGGGATAGAATGTCCTATAAATATCAATTCAGTTCATCTGGTCCAATATTTCATATAAAGCTTGTGTTTCCTTATTTATTTTCATTTTGGATAATCTATCCATTGGTGCAAGTAGGGTTTAAAGTCTCCTACTTTTATTTTGTTACTGTTGATTTCCCCTTTTATGGCTGTTAGCATATGCCTTATGTATTTTGGTGCTCCTATGTTGGGTGCATATATATGTATAATTGTTATATCTTCTTCTTGGATTGATCCCTTGATCATTATGTAGTGTCCTTCTTGGTCACTTGTAATACTCTTTATTTTAAAGTCTATTTTGTCTGAGATAAGAATTGCTACTCCAGCTTTCTTTTGATTTCCATTTGCATGGAACATCTTTTTCCATCCCCTCACTTTCAGTCTGTATGTGTCCCTAGGTCTGAAGTGGGTCTCTTGTAGACAGCATATATATGGGTCTTGTCTTTGTATCCATTCAACCAGTCTATGTCTTTTGGTTGGAGCATTTTATCTATTTACATTTAAGGTAGTTATCGATATGTGTGTTCCTATTACCATTTTATTAATTGTTTTGGCTTTGTTATTGTATGTCTTTTCCTTCTCTTGTGTTTCCTGCCTAGAAAAGTTCCTTTAGCATTTGTTGTAAAGCTGGTTTGGTGGTGCTGAATTCTCATAAGTTTTGCTTGTCTGTAAATGTTTTAATTTCTCAGTCGAATCTGAATGAGATCCTTGCTGGCTAGAGTAATCTTGGTTGTAGGCTTTTCCCTTTCATCTCTTTAAATATGTCTTGCCAAGTTTCTGCTGGAAGATCAGCTTTTAACCTTATGGGGATTCCCTTGTGTGTTATTTGTTGTTTTTCCCTTGCTGCTTTTAATATTTTTTCTTTGTATTTAATTTTTGATAGTTTGATTAATATGTGTCTTGGTGTGTTTCTCTTTGGATTTATCCTGTATGGGAATCTCTGTGCTTCCTGGACTTGATTAACTATTTCGTTTCCCATATTAGGGAAATTTTCAACTATAATCTCTTCAAATATTTTCTCAGTCCCTTTCTTTTTCTCTTCTTCTTCTGGGACCCCTCTAATTTGAATGTTGGTGTGTTTAACGTTTCCCAGAAGTCTCTGAGACTGTCTTCATTCTTTTTTCTTTATTCTGTGCTGTGGTAATTATTTCCACTATTTTATCTTCCAGGTCACTTATCCGTTCTTCTGCCTCAGTTATTCTGCTATTGATCCCATCTAGAGAATTTTTAATTTCATTTATTGTGTCATTCATCATTGCTTTTTTGCTCTTTAGTTCTTGTAGGTCCTTGTTAAACATTCATTTTATTTTCTCCATTCTATTTCCAAGATTTTGGATCATCTTTAGTATCATTACTCTGAATTCTTTTTCAGGTAGACTGCTTATTTCCTCCTCATTTGTTTGGTCTTGTGGGTTTTTACCTTGCTCCTTCATCTGCTGTGTGTTTCTCTGTCTTCTCATTTTGCTTAAATTACTGTGTTTGAGGTCTCCTTTTCACAGGCTGCAGGTTCATAGTTCCCATTGTTTTTGGTGTCTGCCCCCAGTGGATAAGGTTGGTTCAGTGGGTTGTGTAGGCTTCCTGGTGGAGGGGACTGTTGCTTGTGTTCTGGTGGTTGAAGCTGGATCTTGTATTTCTGGTGGGCAGGACCGCATCTGGTGGTGTGTTTTGGGGTGTCTGTGAACTTATTATGATTTTAGGCAACCTCTCTGGTAAAGGGTGGGTTTGTGTTCCTGTCTTGCTAGTTGTTTGGCATAGGGTGTCAAGCACTGTAACTTGCTGGTTGTTGGGTGGAGCTGGGTCTTAGCATGGAAATGGAGATCTCTGGGAGAGCTTTTGCCATTTAATATTATGTGGAGCTGGGAGGTCTCTGGTGGACCAATGTCCTGAACCCAGCTCTCCCACCTCAGAAGCACAGGCCTGACACCCGGCCGGAGCACCAAGACCCTGTCAGCCACACGGCTCTTCAGTATTTCAGATGCAGCCTCGTAGGGATTGCAGAATCTGAGTGAGGTGGCCGAATTTTTTCCCTATATCTGATAGATCTGCATAATCATCTTGGCAACCTGACAGTGGTGCCGGCAGCTCAGCCCCACGCTCGCGTTGACCAGGAGGCCCGAGCCGCCTGCACACGGGGCGAGGGTGGAAGTAGAGAGCCACAGTTTGTTTTTAAAGTTCAAACAACATATAAAACTATGGGGGATAAATTTAAAAAGAATCATTCCAATCCCATTTCCAGAAACCATTTTCATTTCATACTTCGCATTCCAGGTGTCTTCTATTGTGGATGCATGAAAATATAGTTAAAACATAATTTTATTTACAAATTTAATAATTTTACTGAGTTGTGAAAATAATGTTATATGAGCAGAATAATTAGTAATTTAATTAACTATAAAGGAACTGCCAGAGTTTAATGAAATATTTCTTTAATATAATACATGTTAGTGCCCAAATTATTTCTAAAAATTATGATAAAATATTTTTTCACAATTTAAAAAAAAATTATTGGAGTATAATTGATTTACAATGTTGTGTTAGTTTCAGGTGTACAGCAAAGTGATTCAGTTATACATATGCATATATTCCTTCCTTTTCAGATTCTTTTCTCATATAGGTTATCGCAGAATATTGAGTAAAGTTCCCTGTGGTACACAGTAGGTCCTTGTTGGTTATCTATCTTATATATTGTAGTGTGTGTGTTCATTCCAAGCTTCTGATTTATCCTTTCCTGTCACATTTCCCCTTTGGTAACCATAAGTTTGTTTTATAAACCTGTATGTCTGTTTCTGGTTTTAAATAAGTTCATTTGTATAATTTTTGTAAAAGAATTAGATTCTACATATGAGTGATATCATATAATATTTGTGTTTCTCTGTCTGACTTAGCTCACTTGTGATAATTTCTAGGTCCATCCATGTTGCTGCAAATGACACTATTTTGTTCTTTTTTTATGGTTGCGTAATATTCCATAGTACATCTGTACCACATCTTCTTTATTCTGTTGATGGACATTTAGGTTGTTTCCATGTCTTGGCTATTGTAAATAGTGCTACTATGAACATAGGGGTGCATATATCTTTTTGAATTATAGTTTTCCCTCAGTATATGCCCAGGAGTGGGATTGCTAGATCATATGGTAGCTCTATTTTTAGTATTTTGAGAAACCTCCACACTGTTTTCCATAGTGGCTGCACCAGTTTACATTCCGACCAGCAGTGCAGGAGGTTTCTTTTTTCTCCACACCCTCTCCAGCATTAATTGTTTGTAGACTTTTCGATGATAGCCATTCTGACTGGTGTGAGGTGATACCTCATTGTAGTTTTGATTTACATTTCTCTGATAATTAGTGAGGTTGAGCATCTTTTCAGGTGCTTTTTGGCCATCTGTATGTCTTCTTTGGAGAAATGTCTATTTAGATCTTCTGCCCATTTTTGACTGGGTTGTTTGGTTTTTTTGACATAGTGATTCACAATTTTTAAAGGTTATACTCCATTTATAGTTATTGTAAAATGTTAGCTATATTCCCTGTGCTGTACAATATACCCTTGTAGCTTATTTATTTTATACATAGCAGTTTGTACCTCTTAGTCCCCTACCCCTGTCTTGCCTTTCCCCCCTTCTCTCTCCCCACTGGTAACCACTAGTTTGTTCTCTATATCTGTGAGTCTCTTTTTTGTTACATTCACTAGTTTGTTGTATTTTTTAGATTCCACATAAAAGAGATATCATACAGTATTTGTCTTTCTCTGTCTGACTTATCTTACTAAGCCTAATACCCTCCGAGTCTATCCATGTTGTTGCAAATGGCAAAATTTAATTTTTTCAATGGCTGAGTAGTATTCCATTGAATATATATACCACATTTTCTTTATCCATTTGTCTGTTGATGGATACTTAGTTTGCTTCCATATCTTGGCTATTGTAAATAATGCCTGCAGCCCTTTTTCTTTCCTTCTATTTTTGGGAAGACATCCTTCCTTCAGTTGAACAATAATCTCTCCATCTGTGTCTATAAGCAACCCTTCTGTAGAGGTGGTTTTCCATCAATTATTTTTCTTACTCCCCATGCCATGACTTCCATCTTCTCTCTTTGGCTCCTTCTCATCAACAGTAAAACATTCTCAAGTCTCTCCCATCTTCAAAAAGCATATTGTTTATTCCCCCAGAAGCTGTCCTTCCTCCTACCATTTATGGCCAAGTTTAGCTACATTTATCCATACCTATCTTTGTTTTCTCATTTCCCAGGTATTCCTCAGCCTACTAAGTCTGGCCTCTGCCCCAACCATTGTGCTTACCTTGCTCTCACCAAGATCGATAAAAATTTTTGTATTTAAAAAAATTTTCTTTTGTATTTAAAATTTTTTTTTAATTTTTTATTAAGATCAATAACATTTTTTGAAGAATGTTAATAGGATGGAGTTTTCCTCATGTTTAGACTTTCAAATCTTTTTTTAAAAATTTTTGGCAAAATACACATAACAAAATTTACCATCTTAACCATTTTTAAGTGTACAATTTGTCTTTTTGTGACTGGTTTATTTCAATTAGCATGATGTCCTCAAGGATATACATGTTGTAGCATATGACAGGATTTCCTTCCTTTTAAAAAGTTGAATAATATTCCATTGTATGTATATACTACAATTTGTTTATCCTTTTATTTGTCAATGGACAGTTGGTTTGCTTTCAACTTTTGGCTATTGTGAATAGTGCTACTATGAACATGGGTATACAAATATCTCTTCAAGACCCTGCTTTCAATTATTTTGGGTATATACCTAGGAGTGGAATTGCTGGATCATATGGTAATTCCCTTTTTAACTATTTGAGGAATAAACATACTGTTTCACATAGCAGCTGCACCATATTCATTTCCACAAACAGTGCCCAAGAATTCCAATTTCTCCACATCCTTGCCAATACTGCTCTTATTTTCTGTCTTATTTTTGATAGTGACCTTCCTAAAGAATGTGAGGTAGTACCTCATTGTAGATTTGATTTACAGTTTCTGTAATTATTGGTGATGTTTAACATCTTTTTAATGTGCTTATTGACCATTTGTATATTTTCTTTGGAGGAATGTCTATTTAAGTTCTTTGTCCATCTTTAAACATTTATTGTTGTTATTTTTGAATTAAACAGATTCTTTATATATTCTGGATATTAATCTCTTTCTTGACTTGCAAATATTTTCTCCCATTCCATTGGTTGTCTTTCCATTCTGTTAGTTGTGTTCTTTGATGCATAGAAGTTTTTAATTTCAATGTAGTCCAATTTTTTCTTTTTTTCTTTTGTTGCCTGAGCTTTTGGTGTAGGATTGAGTGTTATTTCAAGTACACATTGTGATTTTATACTGCATTTACTGACTTCTTTATACGACATATGGGCTTTTAGCATACAGAGTTCCCCCCATCCCAATTTGATCCCACCACGGTATTTACTTGTTATGGACTAAGGCATTTATTTTTCTCTCTAATGTGGATTTCCACAACTTTTAGACTTGGTACTATGTTATCTATTTAAATGAATACAATGCTCAATACCCAGCCTCTTTATTCTTCACTTTCCTCCCTGAGTCCTTTATTTTGATTCATCTCTTAAGTCATTGGATTTCAGGGTCCCATATAACTAACCTCAAGGAGAGTCCCAGGTGTCATGTTCTCCACCCATGCACAGGCAACACTGCCTTGTTACCAACTTGGTACCTGAGGGATCCTCTCTTTCCTCCTTCCAACCTTTCCAAGTCTGGCTTGCACTTGTCTCATTTAGCCAGTTTGAGGCATTCTGGAGGACAAGCTACAAAATACAAATTGTATAAATTCAGTGATTCTACATATGAGTCAAATGCTCTTATTTTTGCATTTAACACTGGCATTGCATAATATAAAAATGAATAGTAAATTTATACTAATATTTTAACTTTTAATTTTTCTTTACTTAGAATGATATATAACAAATGAAAAGTACTGTAAACATCTAGAGAGAGAGAGGATGCAGAAGGAAGAAGAAAGCTTTGTACTTTAGTATTTTTAACAGAATTTTTTCCTAGCTTTTTGAACAAAGAGCCCTGCATTTTCATTTTTCATTCTGTCTGTATATGTATATGTGTATATATCTATACTTTTTCAGTAAAAATATTGCTTGACTTTATTTTTACATAAGTTAGGTAATTTTCAGTTTTAAATTGTCAATCCTTTTAGTCTATTTCAATTTAACTCAATATCTTCTTGCTTCATGTTTTATACATTATATTTCCAAAGTTTCTTGTATATTTATTTTAATAATAGTATCTGTTTTACTTCCAAAATTTTACACATAATTTTATTTTTTTCAAGAGATTTAGGTGTGTTGGTCATAGCAAAACAATTTCAAAAATCTCTTCATTTTTCTCTGTGATTTGGTCTTTTCCTTTTCTCCATGATGCCAAAATGCTCTACAAATAGAGTTACAGTGTAGAGTTAGATTTCCCCCTGTGGTTTGAATTCATGCTCATCTACTCTATAGGATGGCCAAGTGAAAGAAAGAATTTATTTGAATTTTTAGGGTAAAAAGTGGAGTGGGAGGACTATTGTCAAACATAGTTTTGATCAGATGAAGGGTAGGATGGTATTGCCCCTGAGGTTTCTCCTGTGTGTGTGTGCGTGTGTGTGTGTGTGTGTGTGTGTGTGTGTGTGTAGGTGCATAGGCAAATTCTCAACACGATTTATTTCATTTAAGCACAATTTAAGAAGAGTGTGAGAGCATGAAGAGTAAAGAGTAAATGATGAATGGGGGTCAAGGAGTGGGGGGGCCACAAATGGAAGGTGCACATGGAACCATGGGCTGAGGGCTCCTAGATACCTATGCAATAAAGAGTACTAGAGAAAAAATAACTCACTGTCCTTAGAAAAGACTGACTCTTCTGTAGCCAAGGGGACAAGCAACCACTAAAACCTGTTTTAAACCCATTTAATCATTATAATGACAGAACCTAGTGACACTGCTGCTGGTAATCATGTTCCCATAGCCAAGCTCAATAAGGCCTGGCATACACATCTCTGAGAATCAACCAACCCCTTGAAATACACACTTGCCATGGCCTCTGAGTCAGACCAGCTCTTTTCTCCAGTGGGTGTGGCCATGAGCTACAAATGGGGCTCCCAGTTGGCTTTAGTAAGCAATAACTTCACCCCTTGTGTTCAGATGCAGAGTGGTGGTCTCCTCTGCATCAGATTCATTCACAGTTCTCCTCCTTCAAAGATAATTTGTCATGTACAGAATCATCAGTGTTGTTCTTTAATACTTTGAATTCTTTGTACCAGTACTTATCAGCTTTATTTAATTAGAGGCTAGGATTAGGAAATCTAGCTACTGTGATTAATTTGAAAGTTGCCTTTTATAAAAAAAAGTCAAATAATGCTGCAATGAAAACTTTTTCCTCAAGTAAACAGGCGAACTAATGTTTATAAAATCAAACACATTCATATTTGAATAGTGAATAAAAATTGGCAGCCTAGAGGCTACTGATCTTATCTCACCCCAGATCACAGCAGGGTCAGTTCTCTCTATTTTCTACTTAGATGGAGGGCAGTGTCCATGCAGTTTAACTGTACAGCAAATTACATACAAACTTGTAATGAATGTCTTTGTGATAGGGCCAGATTAAAAACAGAAAGTATGTCCACAAACCAGGATCATCTTAACAGTTGAGAGAGTGTACCTCTATCTTACACATATTTCAGAAATAAACCCTTCCTTTGTATTTATTGATCTGGAATAAGTCCCTGTCTTGCATGTGCTTTCACCACATATGCTCGTACAGGCACACAATGCAGAACCACCCTATAAAGATGTACCACCTCTTCCAGGAAGATATACTAGCCCCTCCCAGTTCATGATGAGGTCCCTCATCACAGCCAGCCTGGATTCTGTTCTCAAGCCCTACACAGGGAGGGACCAGAGCCTCCTGATCTGGAGCTTGATACTCATGAAGTGCCCACATTTATATTATGGATTTCATCTTCACCTGAGGTTACTCATATGACCACAGAAATATCCTTGAGACAGAATGATGATGCTTGTCATCGTCAACTTGCAACCTATGTCCTGGGCCTGGACCCGAATTCTTGCCTTACTCTAGGGATCCAGTTGTTTTATTCATTGTGTAACTATCTTGTGAACAGCACAATTAGATACTGATTCATGTTTAACTGTTCAATTTTTAATGTTAACATGTAAATATATCCCAGTTTTTGTAATCTTGTTTTGCATTTCTTTAATTTTTAAAACGTATTACAGCTCTAAAAAAATGGAAGTGATCTGGCTTACATGAGCTTCAGAAACACATTCATCTCCTCAATTCATCTCCTCCTCCTGTCTACCCAGTTCTGTGCGCTGTGTCAGCTTTTCTCCCCCAAGTGTAAGCCATGCATTTTGTGTGTGGTGGGGGTCCTAGAATGAGACTAGATGTAGCAATTTAAAGGAGCATGTGGGGAAGCCCCTGTGTGGAGGAGAAACCAGTATGATACTGACTCATGGTCCTGATGAATGAACACAAGTTGTGCTGGCTGAGACAGAAAGTGGAGAATGGCTTTGGGAAAGACAGCATCTGAGGTGTCTCCTGAGGGGAC
Source organism: Balaenoptera ricei (assembly GCF_028023285.1). Classification (NCBI taxonomy): domain Eukaryota; kingdom Metazoa; phylum Chordata; class Mammalia; order Artiodactyla; family Balaenopteridae; genus Balaenoptera; species Balaenoptera ricei. The sequence continues at coordinate 23,655,327 of NC_082644.1, forward strand.
CAGGAGGAGACTGCCAGGCAGAGAAGGACATTCTGGAATTCAAAAATAGGAGAAAGTTTTTGTTGCCTGCCTCCAGATGGCTAAATAAAAATTCCTGGATATGTATAGACCAGAAGCATCCTGTGTATTTTGGGTGACTATAACCTAAAGACCATGCCCACGAAGGAAGTTGAAGGCTTCTTCTTGACCTGTCGTAGGCCAAGTTCCAACCAAGAGTAGGACAGCCTCCCCCTTTGTCTCCGTTAGCTGCTCTGCACGGGCCACCACAGTCTTCTTGTTCTACCACAAAGATGAGTCAGGGGTCTGTGCACTTGACAGGGAGCTCCCCCAACCTGAGGTCCCGTATGGTGTGGAGAGCAGCCTCTGGTCCTCAGTCAGGCTCTAAAAAGAAATACCATCATCTTGGAAGCCAAAGGCTTTGTATTGTGGGGCTCACGCCCTCAGTTTTTCCTTGTATCAGAGGTAAATACTAGGGGTTAAGTAATTTGTAAGGAAGCTATGCGACTCAGGTGGCCCAGGGTGAGCACGTGCTGTTTGGTGGCTACATTGTGGCCTGAGTAGAGTTGTCAGGGCCAGTCAGGGCATAGAGGGTGGCTGGGGCCAATTTGCAGCTGGTCTGCTTCTATGATGCCAGGAGGGCCTGAAGCAGAGGAAGAGAAGAAGAAGATGAGGAGGCGGAAGAGGCAGTGGGGGGGAGGCGGGGGGAGAAGTCCAAAGCCTGAACCCTGGACCCTCCAAGTTTAGAGATCACAGAGATGAGGAGAAAGCAGCACAGAGAATAGAAAGAGCAGTCAGTGTGTCAAAAGGAAAGCTAAGAACCCAAGTCAGGAAAGGGCATCCACCAGGAGAGTGTGTTCAGCAACCCAAATGGTGCTGGCAATTCTAGGGAGGTGAGGCCTAAGAAGCAGTCTTGCGATTTAGCAATGGTCATTGTGACCTTGACAAGAATAGCTTCAGGAGAAGTTACTGGATTGAGTTCAAGGGAGAATGAAAGTATGATTAAAAACAATTACATATGTTTCTTGTGTATGTTTTGCTGTAAAGGAAGGAGAGAAATGGGGAAACGGGACTGGAGCTGTAGAGGGAAATGGGGAGAAGAGACTAGAAGGGGATCCATGTTTGATTTCTTGTTTGTATTCTCCCCAGATCAGTGGAAGGGGAAAATGATGCAGAGGAAGGGAGAATACCTGGTGAGTGAGAGAGAAAGGTGTCATGCCCAGATGGTGGGGTTGCCCCAAGACGTCATGGACAGGTCATTCGCCATAACAGGAGGGAAGATAAGTGGGGCACATGCCATGGGGGGGCTTTGGCAATTTTCATCTGGTTAACATCTATGTTCTTAGAAATCAAGCAGTTTGATTCTGGTCTTTCAATACCAGCTGATGGATTATCCTAATTCAGCTTTCCTTTAGAAAAGCTTATTTCAAGGTTCTCTATGGTTTGACCATAAATTAAAATCTTCTAGGGCATCAAGTCCATCAGTGATTCTAGTTAGACTTTGGGGTTATTTTGTGACACATGAAAGTTTATGGCAAGCAACTGTATAACATTTTGTTACTTTAATAAGGGAAAAAGAGCATGGCCTATAGTATGATTCGATCAACCCAAGAAAATGGCATTTCCAACTATCTGATATTTGCTTTCTGTTCATATTCAAATGTGACAGCCCCATTTTTCACTCAAATAATGAATGATTGTGTACTAGTCTGGATTCTCCGGAGAAATAGAAACAATCTGATATATATAGAGAGATTTATTATAAGAAACTGGCTCATGTGGGTATCAAGGCTGAGAAGGCCTAAGATTTACAGCCAGCTAGCTGAAATCCCAGGAAAGCTGATGGTATGGTTCTTATCCAAGTCTGAAGGCCTGAGAAGCAGAATTGCTGGTGGTGTAAGTTCTACTCCCAGTCCAAATTCAAACGCCAGAGAAGACCGATATTCCAACTTGAAGACAGTCAGACAGAGAAAGCAAATTTTCTCTTACTGCATCTTTTTTTTTTTTTCTATTCAGGCCTTTAATGGATTGGGTGATGCCCACTTATATTGGAGAGGACAATATGCTTTATTCAGTCTACTGATCGAATGCTAATCTTATCCAGAAACACCCTTACAGATATCACCCAGAATGATATTTAACCAAATATTTGGGCACCCAGTGGCCCAGTCAAATTGACACATAAAACTAAACATCACAAATTGATACACATGAAAATAAATGTAAAGTGCATATTTAAGAGAAACTGATGCCATTTGTTAGGCAATGAGGCCATCCAAAATATGGAAAATTATCAGAATATAGTTGGGAAATAATCAGAACAGGGAACTGTTGTGGATCTTCTGTTTTTGTGTGTGCTGATATATTATATAACAGCATATAGCAGAAGAAAACATCTTTGGAAATTAAGACAAAAAGATCTTATGTTAGGAATGCATTATTTTGTTAGGGCTGCCATAACAAATTACCACAGACCAGGTGATTTAAACAACAGAAATTTATTTCCTCACAGTTCTGGAGGCTGGAGGTCCAAGATCAAAGTGTAAGCAGGTCTGGTTTCTTCTGAGGGTTGTCATGGAAGGATCTGTTCCAGGCCCCTCCCCTTGGCTTACATCTGACTGCCTTGTCCCCACACATCCTCTCTGTGCACTCATGTCCCCATGTCTCTGTGTGTCCAAATTGCTCTTCTCATGAGGAAACCAGTCAGATTGGATTGGAGCTTGCCCTAGTAGCCTCATTTTAACGTAATCACCTATGGGTGTTATTTTGGAAAATAAGTGAAGAATGTGCATCAAAGCAAAGGAGTCATGAGCTGTGTCAAATGAGAAATATGAAAACTGAGACTTGACTATTGGCTTTGGAAATGTGACTTGACAATTGGTGATTTGACAAGAGTAGTTTTGGTAGTCAAAAGTCTGACTGGAGTGGGTTTAAGAGAGTATGGATGGAGAAGATTTGGGGAGAGTGAGTACAGACAATTCGGTGTAGAGGGGAGCAAAGTGGGCCAGTAAATAGCTGAGGAAGTGGGCCAAAAGAAGGGTTTTATTTACTTATTGTAAGATGGGACATATAATAATAAACTTGGATGATATTAGAAATAATTCAAGGAAAAGTGAAAAATTACAAGAAGAGAGAGAGGAAATCCTTAACGGACCTTTGTCCTTAATTAGGTACATGGATGGATAGATCATCCTGTTGTAAGGTGGGGAAATCCAGTGTACTGGGGCAGATGCTGGTGGGCAGGTAAATGCAAGACAAGCGGCTTGTGGAAATTCTCTACTGATTTCTTCGCTTCTAGTGAATTCAGAAGCAAGAAAAGTAAGAAGCTGAGAGTGAGGTTTGTGAGGAGATGCGGGGAGAGAAGAGTGAGGGAAGGTTTAAAAAGTGGAGAAGAAAGAAGTCAAGAGACACAGAAGCATAGTATGCTTTTTGGCAAAATTCAGTGTACACAGATGTTTCAGCTCATTTGATCTCAACATAGATGTGTATTTTTCTCTATTCTATTTGGCTGCTCAGGTGCAGGCAAAGGAAAGGTGGAAGGGTGGGGTTAACCAGGGTTGTGGTTTTGTCTCCACAGTGAGTGCTAGGAGATGAGAGAGGAACAAGGGTGCACGTATCGCATGGAGACACAAACTGTGGGATTTAGGAGGTGTAATCAAGGAGAGATGGCAGCAAGACAGTGACAGAAGGTGAAGAGAATTAGGGAATTGGTCACTGATGAGAATGCAGTGTTAGAGGTATTTGCCCAGTTATTTGGCTAAAGGTGCTTAATTCTATTATTTGAGTAAATATTTGGGGTGACTGTGTTTTTTTGTTTTTTTTTTTAAATATAAGAACTTGTATTTTTTTTTTATTTTATTTTTATTTATTTATTTATTTATCTATGGCTGTGTTGGGTCTTCGTTTCTGTGTGAGGGCTTTCTCTAGTTGCGGCAAGTGGGGGGCACTCCTCATCGCGGTGCGCAGGCCTCTCACTACCGCGGCGTCTCTTGTTGCGGAGCACAGGCTCCAGACGCGCAGGCTCAGTAATTGTGGCTCACGGGCCCAGCCGCTCCGCGGCATGTGGGATCCTCCCAGACCAGGGCTCAAACCCGTGTGCCCTGCATTGGCAGGCAGATTCTCAACCACTGCGCCACCAGGGAAGCCCGTGACTGTGTTTTATTTCTCCTTTGAAATGTTTACAGAAGTAATAAAGAACAAAGGGCTGACTTCTCAACTTCTGAATCTAGAATTATTTAAAAGAAGCAAACTGAGTATTGAATACTCATAAAATGGCCTTTCTTACACTGAGTATTTGAGGACGCAGGGTCAATCTTTAAGGTCATTGGAGTTGTGAGCGCCATGACATAATCAGGGAGAACCCTTGAGGCCCAGACAGAAGAGCTGCTATTAAGAACTATAGAATATTTTTATCTGGGTATCTATCAATCTTATCTGTTCTAATGCTTCACTTTGCAGGGGAGGGATGCAAGGTGACTCAGCTCCTCTGAGCCAAGTCCCTACTCAAATCCTCATCTGTAGATGGTTGGGTTTTCTGCTCCCTGGCTACCTCCTAACTCACCAGATATTTTTGTGCATAACAGGTCCACAAATAGATCAGGCTTCTTGCAATCTGCCCCCAAACATGGCTATCACCTTACACACTGCAGAGGCCAGTAGATCTCAGTGAGGTGTGCAATCTTCCTCTACACACCCCCAAGACAGATCCTTCCACTAAAAGCCTCTAAGGTGCTTTAGCACACATTGTCCAAAAGAGAACTTACTTAACATTCCTGACGAGGGGTACCAAAGGAAAAAAAGTTCCTAAAAGAAACCAAAGGAGTAATCCCAGATAGGGAGACTGTGGGTGGGAATGAGCTGCAGCAGGAGAGGAGAAATGAGCAGAAACAATGTATAACCACCCACTTGCACTCTTGCTGATTGTCCGCAGGGGGCCCCTGGGCTGGTTCTCCTATGGTTTGCAGCCCTGGCAGTCAATCTCGCCTGTATTTGCATATGGGCACCGCAAAAAGTATAATATTAGTTCTCCTTAAAGAATACAACATAGTATCTTGAAACCTTCTATCCAAGCTTCAGAGTGTGCTCAAAAGGCATTTCTTTTGTCTATCATAAATGCCCAGAGTTCTTAAATACAAGTCTGGTTAGTACTGTGTATATTAGGTGTCAGTGCCAATTATGTTTTTCTTTTCAGAAAACAGAACAAAACAAAAAACTAACAAAAAGCTACAATTTACCAATCGCAGAGTTGTAAGAAAATAAAGATGAAAACACAAGTTTTCTCCTCCCAGGGGTCCAGCATCACACTCATTTCTTTTACTACATTTGTCTTGTTCTGTCTGGATCTTATGATTTTTTCCCTACCTCTGCTTTCCAAAATTTGATCTGACTCACATTCACAGGTCCCGTGTTTCACTTAAAATACAGGTGTTGTGAGTTATAGTAACTCCAATGCTATATGAATTTGGAGTTTGCTTGATTCCTCTGTTCCCCAAAGGCCAGTCTATCTTTGGGAAACAGTTTTTGGTTCTCCAAAAAGTGAACATAGAGATACCATATGACCTGCCAATTCTACTCCTAAGTATATGCTCAAAAGAACTGAAAACATATGTCCACACAAAAATTTGTACACAAATGATCATAGCAACATCATTCATAATAACCAAAAAGTGGAAATAATTCAAATGTTCTTCAACTAATGAATAAACAAAAAGTAGTATATCTGTACATTGGAATAAAATGAGCAGCGAGAAAGGATGAAGTACTGGCATATGTTACAATATAGATTAATCTTGAAAAAATTATTCTGAGTGAAAAAAGCCAATCACAAGAGAACATTTATTGCATGATCCATTTATATGAATTATCTAAGATAGGCAAATATAGAGACAGAAAGTAGAATAATCTATGTAAGGGCCTAGAGGGAAGGGAGAATTGGGAGTAACTACTAATGGGTGCATGATTTCTTCTTGAGGGAACTAAAATTTTCTAAAATTAGATTGTAGTGATAATTGCACAACACTATGAATATACTAAAGAATATTGAATTGCGCACTTCAATTGGTAAATAGCATTGTATATGAATTGTATCTTAAAAGGTACATACTGAGAGCTTTAATATGCAATGTACTGTTTAAAGATCTAGGAAGGATATACAATAGATATAAGATTTGTCCATAATGAACTGAAAATAGTGGTTTGTAACTTTTTTCCCTTATCTATGTTATATATAAAGGTATCCTTTTGTGCCAGTCTTAGCTTGATAATGATGCCATTGGTTAGGAACACCTGGGGCACTCACCTGGGCTCTACTGCTGCCTGTGGCCACTCCCACCAGACATTTCCCAACCAGAGCCAATGCTGTGGCTGGAGTGGTCCTTGTGGCCCTTATTATGATTGCAGGATACACCACAGCAACAATCATCAGGGAACTTTGAAAAAACAAGGTTTATTTTTCTCACTTCCTGGCGAGTACTTAGCACATCTGGGGCCACACAGCAAGGTCTCGAGTGGAGAGAGAACACAAGGACCTGGGTCTTTGCCTTTATTGGGATTGAGAGTGTGGTGTCTTGGGTTTCACAGCTTTACTCTTTACTGGTGAATTTAATACATAAGAGCAGGAATTAAAAGGGAAGAAGGAAGAGAAACGCAGGGTCACTCAAGAGGTCAGTTATCTAGGTCACCCAGGGCTTTCTACAAGGGAAACTTCATGGGTGGGGGGGTGGACTGGCTCTTTATGTAGTTGTGTAGCTGGCAGTGTGTTTATTCGAGATGGATGTCTTTGAAATGAATGCTTCAGTGTTAATGTCCTGAAAGTGTGTGTCCACCTGACTAAAATGAGATGAAATGATTATTAGTTTTCCTTATCATGTCTTGTTATATAATGTGATGTTTTTCCTATCCCTGCAACAATTGATGGGCACATCAGAACTCTGAGGCCTCTGGTCACTTGACACGCAACTTCTGGATTTTGGGCCTCAGTATGCTGGTTGAGCATGAGAGGACTACCTGGGGCACACAAAGCACTATGAAGTATGGATCCCAACCTTACCCTGCTAATTGCATCATGCATTGTGTTCCCCATTTATGTAAAGCATCTATTCCATTCCTTTTTCCTTTCTTGCTTTCTTAAATCTCTCCACACTCCCCACCCCACCCCAACTTTTTCCTCTGGTCTCTTGCATAGACCTTTAGCAGTATTGATCCCCACTAATGGAATGTTAGGGTTAAGAATATTGAGACTTTTGATTTTTATCTTCTTTTTGATAAAGGGGAAAGGAATATTAACACTATAAATCCTGAGATAAAGCCATGCACAGGGTGTTATGAAAGCCTAGAGACAGGGCAAATGTTCTGAATTTGAAAATCTTGGAAACTTGGGTGAACAGAGCAAGGAGGTGCCCCCTTTATTGTAAAGGATTTTTTTTTTAATATTTATTTATTTATTTATTTATTTTGGCTGTTCTGGGTCTTAGATGAGGCATGCGGGATCTAGTTCCCTGACCAGGGATCGAACCTGGGCCCCCTGCATTGGGAACATGGAGTCTTACCTGCTGGACCACCAGGAAAGTTCCGTAAGGGAATTTTTTTTTAAATTTATTTTATTAAAGTATAGTTGATTTACAATGTTGTGGTAATTTCTGCTGTACAGCAAAGTGATTCAGTTATACAAATATATACATTCTTTATCATATTCTTTTCCATTATCGTTTATCAGAGGATACTGAATACAGTTCCCTGTGCTATACAGTAGAACCTTGTTCTTTATCCATTGTATATATAATATTTTTAGTTGACACTTCTTCCCAGGTAAAATTCTTCAATGACTTTGCATTTTCTTATCTTCGCTTTAAAAGCCATACTAAATTTGGCTTCAGTGCCTCTCTTCAGGCTTAACTTCTTTTAGTCCTCTGCAGACAAACAGACCTACTCATCATTTCTTTTATATGCGCTTTGCTCCAGTTTTCTGCCCCTCAGATCAGGCAGACTCGAACCTCTTCACATCTATGTGTGCAGATCCATGCTGCTTCCTCCAGAAAAACTTCACCCAACCCAGAAGGAAATAATGGTAGAATTCCTCAGACTGGGTCACTCTACTTCTCTGGAACTCTCTCGAGGTCCTTTTTGCTTTCTACCTGCTTTCCTAATTGCACGGTGCGTATCACAGGACTCCTAGTCTACCATCTTCTTGAAAGCAGGCATTTTATCTTGTTCTATTTTACCTTAAGGATAGTAAGAATTTCTTAAATGTTTATTAAATATAAGATGAATAATAGTAATCTTAAAAGATAATTTTCAGGGAAAAGCCTTTTGTTCACTAATCATTAAGTTGAGGTATACAAATTGGAAGCCTCCTCTGTGAGATAATTTGTTGTTTTGACCGGGAGAAACCATTCCATCCCGGTTCCATCCCTGTTCAACTTCTTAGTTAAAATCTCCCTGGGCTCTAGCTCCAAAGGGCCAGATTAAATTCCCTGCTCCAACAGATATGGCCTAAGCTATTTACTACTCTTAGCCTTGGATTGCTCATTTCTAAAATGAGGGAAATAATATTCTTTGGCCTCAATTTCCCTGTCTGAAAAGTAGGATTTGACAGTGACTCTTTTGTAGGCTGGGTAATAATCTAGGCAAAGTGCTTACCATGATGCAGGACACATATCACTACTAACAATTTACCTTCTCTTTTAATGACTATCCATAAACATGAAGAGTTTTATGAATTAAATAAATGTTATATACTGTCTTAATTTAATGGTGGTAGAGGATTCACAAATGACTGGCTAGAACTGCATATAATCTGACCCTCCCATTCTTGCTCAAATCAGGATCCCTAAACTTATTAGAAATCTGAAATATGCCCAATTTACATCTATCCCTATGTATCTCATAATGGAAATGTTTATATTTTTACCATATTTGTTAGAAGACAAATGCTTTGGGAAACTGACCAGAGGAGAAAACAATTGCTAGTGTTTAAATTGTTTATCATAGGGTCTTTTTGAACACATAACAGAAAGGTAAGGTCCATTTCTCAAAGTCTTCCTGAATTTTCTCAGTACACTTAATCATCATTAAGCCTTAAATGATAAGCGAGATCAATGTGATTGCTGCAAAAACATGATAAATTACTTCTTACCACCAACTAGATTTTAAAATATTAGAATACTGGAGGTTTATTTAAAATTTTTGAGTATATTGAATATTTTATCTCTAAGACAAACCTAAGCATGTATATAGAAAATGTAAGAAAATGATTTTGCATTTAAATTAAATGCATATTAATTAATGTGGATTACATTTACCACATTAAAACTTGAAAGTAAGCTGGCAGTGAAAACTGAGCAAGGTTATGGCTTTGTGATTCTAGTGTAAAAATACTCCACAAACATAAAGTGCTCTCTAATCATTGTTTAGAATTATTAAATAGAAAATGTTTAGGACAGCATTCAAATGTTGGCTCTCTACTCACCTAAAATGTACACCATGTGCCAGGGCAGTTCAGGCAGAACCATCCTAAGAAGGGCTGTGACTCTCTGTCCTGCATTACTGCCCTAATGATCTGAGTAAACCTGTGGGGCTGATTTTCCTGTCAGCCTTGAAGGCCATCTTCTCACTCTCAGAAAACATCAAAATGGAAGACACAGAAGCTGCCTTTGTATCTGGCGGATGGCCATGTACCTGCCACTGAGGTCATTTTCCATCTATGAGGACTTCTGGTTTCTAGATCTTTGTTTTCCTTGTCCCCAAACCTGTTCGTTTATTACTATATGGACCTTGTTATTCTGAGGATTTGGTGTTGCTGCTAACCACTGATTTTGATGACTTTCATAACTGTTCACTGGGACATCTGTTTGAAGATATCAGAGAGCAACCAAGGCATCCAGGTACTGAGGGTTTAAAATTCAGAGTAAAGGGAAGCACACTATAGCGAGTCCAGTATTCTCCACTACTTTCCCCTCAAGATAGCTGCCAGTTGTAAGCAGTGAGATGCCAAGAAGTGAAGCAGAATTGGGGGCTGAGAGATTTGATGGTCTCATATGGCTGGGGAGACGAACACTGGAGTTCAGGACTTCCAGTACAGCAAAGACTAAGATTCTGGAGCAGTGAGGGTGACGGATCTCTGAACTACATCCCCCAAATTGGTTACAGACCAGTCAGTCTAGGGGGCTGGGGGACTAGGCATGAATGGTGCGGGGTGGAGGAGAGTAGGTATGCAGAGCACCAAGCAGAGCATTCAGTTCAGCCTCATGAAACTTACCAAAATCCTAGAGAAATGGGAAGCTCCAGAGAAGAGGGCAGAAAAGAGATGGAGGGAGCTGAGTGAAGCCAGCATGAGATCCTCCCTAACATACAACTTCAAGACCTGATCCATCTTCCTGGCCCCTGCCATGTGTCCACTGCTGCCTATACTTAATCTCCAGCAAGATTATAAGAAATGAAGTCTAGTGAGAGAATAAAAAGGATGTAACTGAATGAAAAGATCTCTGGTAAGAACTGGCATTGAGATGACAGTTTCAGTGGACACGGAGAAGACCCTCTGACAAACTGCTAAGTGCAGAGCTCTCTAATGGGGATACTTATAAGAGAATTGGAAAATAGGGTCAAAGAAAAGTAGCTGAAGATGTTCTGACTAAACTCATACAAAATCTATGTGCTTCATGACAAAGGAGAGTAGGGTGAACAGTGAAGGAAGCCACCCTTACTACTGTTACTAAGGCTGGCTGAGTATTCTGGGGGGAGTTTGGACATGAAATTTGCCAGTGCTGCAAAGTCCTTTGTGTCTGTGGGAGGACTGTACTGCCCCCTGCCCACCTCTATCACCCCACTACCCCTTGGGAATGCTTGTGAGAATCTCACACTCTTTCTCACTGACTTGTCCCTTCATACCTACCTGGGGGACCTGCCACCTCTGCTGAATTCCAGGCCTTCAATGCTCCCAGGTCCTGGCAGACAGAGGCATGTCCCAGACAGTGACTGAGAGACCAGTTTGGGAAGGAACACTGATGGCTGAGACCCAGAGAAGGAAGCCAAGAAAAAGAACTGCATATGGGGATGGGGACAGAGAAGGAGGAAAGCAGAGGAAGACTTTATGGGGCAAAACAGCACAGGAAAGGAAAGGGCTGTGAACTCCTCCTGCCAGCTATGAGCAACTGAGAAGTCCTGAAAACCCAACCAATTTCTATGTCCTAGATTTTAATAATTTAAAATTGTCCTCTTTTCTTCAGTTTTGATTATTAGAGGGATCTGTTTTGTTTTGTTCTATTTTTTTGTTATTGTTGTTGAGCTCTTCAATAGTTATCTATCTACAAATGCAGAATTATTATAAGAGAGCCCTTAGGAATGGGAACTTAGGAACTGGGGACAATTGTAAAGCAGAATTTCACCTCTAAACCATGTAGTAAAATCATTTCTGTGGCCTTTCAGGATACATCCATGATTCCTCCCTTTCCCCACCAAAGCCAATAACACTGTGATAGAGATGCGACTAGGTATCCATACAGCTAAGGGTTGACTCCACTTGGACATCAGAGAGGAGAAGATCACGGGAGATAGGGGGTGATGAGTGAGATGATGCAGAGCTCTAAGTGATTACTTAAAAATAATTGTTAATGTCCTTTAGCCAAAGACCACCAATAACATCTGGAGTTGAATAAGTTGGGTTCATTACTTGTTGCAGTGAGGGAAAACACACACCATGGGGAACTGTGGGGTATCTCAGCAAGAGGGTGTTCGTACCTAACATATGATTGCATTTTGGTTGGGTAATTTGGGAGATGGTCTAAGGAAGCAGGGGCTACTCTGGGTTGAATGTTGTCAGAAATCAGAGAACAAGTCTATGATTATCTCAATAAATTTTACCTAAAGGGAGGGTAGATTATAGTGAAGTTAAAGGTGTTATTGGTTAAGAGTAGCAGTCATTCATTTAGCAAAATAGGGAATGTATGATATTTTGTGAGTTGCATGTCATCTTATCTCAAGTGGACATTGTGTGTGTGTGTGTGTACAACAGAAAAATAACGTGGTTCAGTCATAAGCATTAGGTCAGTTTGTAGTAACCTTGAGGTTTAAGCATGAGGCTAAATCAGTTTCTGGATGTCAGATGCTACTTTTTCTCTTAGAAGGGGATAAAAGCTCATTTAATGCAATTCTTGTATTTTACACATGAGGCAACTCAGGCCCACAGAGATCATCCAAGTGCTTAAGGTCATAGATCTGGACTTGTCTTAATAACACATGTAATAATTATAGTATCTAATAACAGTGCCATGTTTTAGACATGGTCTATAGCATTTTATGTGTATTATGTCGTTTAGTCCTCACAACCACCCTAAAAGCCAAACATTATGAGAAAATGAGGATTACTCCCTTATCCAAATTACACAGCTAATACCTGACAGAGCTGGGATTCTATATCTGACTCTGGGTTTTTAGCTCCAAACTGCAGTCTGCAGTGCTTCTGCTGGTGGAGAAGAGCTGCCACTCCAGAAGGATGTCCACAAATGATTGGGTTATGTGGTCAGACAACTGGTGGACGTCATACTTCTCATCCATAGTATTAATTACTTTCAGACACTTCATACTTAAGACAATCATTTGTAAGCTCTATCAAAACTAAATCAACGTTTGATGAGAAGATCAAATATCTTAGAAAAAGAGCCACTTTTAACCTGATGTACACAACCAAAATTTTGAAACACACACAGCAGAAGAACAAATTATCAATAAAATGACTGTACTACACAGAATGCAATAACAATTAACCTGGTAAACATCATTTTTATATGACTGTTATATGAACATCCACTATTCATCAAGGGGAAAAATATTCTTTTTTTTTTTTTTCTTCAAATCTTGATGTTTTCAACATTTAGATTTTTTTAAAAATTTATTTATTTATTTTTGGCTGTGTTGGGTCTTCGTTTCTGTGCGAGGGCTTTCTCCAGTTGCGGCAGGTGGGGGCCACTCTTCATCGCGGTGCGCGGGCCTCTCACTATCGCGGCCTCTCTTGTTGCGGAGCACAGGCTCCAGACACGCAGGCTCAGTAGTTGTGGCTCACGGGCCTAGTTGCTCCGCGGCATGTGGGATCTTCCCAGACCAGGCCTCGAACCCGTCCGTATCCCCTGCATTAGCAGGCAGATTCTCAACCACTGTGCCACCAGGGAAGCCCCGGAAAAATATTCTTTAATTTTCTTATGTACATATCTACTTTCTTCCATGTTAACAGTCTAGCAAACATTGGCTTTGATGTTTTCATGATGAGGTAGTGAAATAAACAGTGAACTTTAATGCTGTCGTTAATGGGTATACCATTAATTTAACTTTAATCAATGTGACTACTAAGAGTTCATTGAAAATCCATGCTCTTGCTTCTATAATATTGAAGCATAATTAATTATAGAAAGATACAATAAATGTTTCCTAAATGGATATAGAAAACATATAGAAATCTAATGGATATAGAATTAGATTTTAATAAACTAAGTGCTTGTGTATTGTATAGTACATAAGGCGATTAGCATTTTCTCAGTAAGCTTTGGGATATACACTTAGTAGTGGTGGGTCTTGAATAATAAAAATACAGTGAGGTTAGAGATTGATACAGATTAAAGCCTGCCCTTTCTGTTCCCCTTTTTGGCTGTGTATGAGCAATTGTCTATGCCATAATGGTGTAAACTAGAGGAGGAAGATGTATGTGATTTGCTGCTTTAACACCATTGAGCCCCCAAGGATCTGGGCAGAGCTTGTTTCATTACCATGAATATAAAATTGCAACATTAGAGCTTGGTCTAAGCATACTATAACTGAATAATCCATTCAAAATCTAAATATGAATCATTATAAATGCAGGATTTGTGTTACTACCAAATCACATTATTCTTGGAAGTGTTTTATTTGTTCCAAGGTCATGTCTGTCAATCTTGCAGAGTTGTTAGAGTTATAATGAAGGCTCTAAATAGAGCAAATGATAGTCTGAGTGGCTCCCTATACTGGTAAAAACTGAGTGCACTTTCATACTAGAACAATGTATGCAGTGATAGTTACATCTGAAAATATGAAGGATAGCTTCATTTGGGTATCTGTGATCTTTCTTTCTAGAAATTACTTTATTATTCATTGGTTCTTACATATGACCTATAAATGAGATAGTTATTATAAGTAGAACTTGGAATGTCAAAAATGAGGGAAGTTCCAGTCCCTGAGGTACACATGGGGAGTCAGTAGTGAAGCTGGTGATATCTCCCCATTCCCCAAAGCTCAAATTTGGGACAAATTCTGTTTTGGAAAAGATAGTTTCATAGCTCCCTGGGACACCCAACATGGAGGAAGCTGAAAAATCTAACTTAAAATTAGAGCATGATTTCTCAGATGCAACTTAAGAAACGCTTTGTAATCTTTAGAGCAACCTTAAGAAAATAACTAAAAGTATATAGTAAAACATTCAAGAATGGAATTAACATAGTCGACTAAAAATATTTATTTACAGTAAAAGAAGGTAGTCAAAGAGGAATGAAGGAAAAAAAAAAGATAGGAGACATAAAGAAAACAGCAAATGGCATCTTTAAAGCCAACCATACCAATAATTATATTCAATGTGAATGGTCTAAACATCTCAATAAAAAGACAAAGATTATTAGGCTAGATATAAAAACAGTATCTATGTATATGCAGTCTATAAGACACACACATAGATTCAAAGATACAAATAGTTTGGAAGTAAAAGATGGAAATGGATATACCATACAAACAGTAATCATAAGAGAGCTGAGTGGTTATATTAATATCAGAGAAAATGAACTTTAAAAAAGAAATATCATTAGATAAAAAGAGGGTGAAAAAATGAGGAAGACATAAAAACTATAAATTTATAGACACATAACAATGGGGCCTAAAAAGTTACAAAGCAAAACCTGACAAAATCGAAAGGAGATATAGACAAATGGAAAAGTATAGTAAAAGATTTTGATACTCTCAATAATTGGAAGAACAACTATACAGAAAATTAGGAAGAATGAAGACTTGAACAACATTATTGACCAACTTGACCTAACTAACCAACATAGAATATACTACCCAATGGCTGATGAATAATATATATTTTTTCAAGACCACCATGAGGGACTTCCCTGGTGGTCCAGTGGTAAAGAATCTGCCTTACAATGCAGGGGACGTGGGTTTGATCCCTGGTCAGGTAACTAAGATCCCAAATGCTGCAGGGCAACAAAGCCCATGCGCCACAAATACTGAGCTCACGTGCCTCAACGAGAGAGCCTGTGTGCCACAAACTACAGAGCCCACGCACCCTGGAGCCCGCATGCCACAACTAGAGAGAGAAAACCCCCACACCACAACTAGAGAGAAGCCCATGTGCATCAAGAAGATCTGACACAGCCAAAAAAAAGACCACCATGAACATCATCCTGGATAGCTCTAAATTTAAAAGCTTGTTACTTAAAAGGATTGAAATTATACAAAGAATGTTTTCTGAGCACAATAAAACTAAATTGGAAATCAACAATTGAGGAATTTATAACCTCCCATGTATTTAGAAACTTAAAAACACACTTTTAAATAACTCATAGATCAAAGAAGACATAACAAAGAAATTAGAAAGTATTTTGAAACTGAAGGAGTAGAAAAACACAACATATCAAAATTAATGGATGCAGTTAAAAAATTAATCTTTTGATGCCTATATAAGAAAAGAAGGGTCTCAAATCAATAACCTAAGCTTCCACCTTAAAGAAGTAGAAGAGAAAAGTTAGTCCAAAGTGAAGCTGAAGAAATAAAATAATTAAATTAAAGCAGAAATCAATGAAAAGGTAATAAAAATGCTAAAAAAAATCGATACAAACAAAAGTTGGTTCTTTGAAAATATCAACAATATTGGCAACTCTTAGATAAGCTACAAGTAAATAAAACAAAGACAAAAATATCAGACTCTGGAATGCAACAGGGTCATCCCTACCTACTCTACAGAAATTTTAAAGATTATAAGGGAATATTACAGTCACCATTATGTTAATAAATTTGATAGCTTAGATAAAATGATCAAATTCTTTGCAAAACAAAAATTATCAAAACATAATTCCAAGAAGAAATAGAATTTTTCAATAGTACCATAACAGTTAAAGAAAATGAACTGATAATTAAAAATTTTTCCACAAAGATAAGTCTAACCCTTGGGGTTTTACTGGGAAATTCTACAAATACTTAGAGAAGAAATAATTTCAATCCTTTATAAACTCTAAGAAAACACAGAAAGAAGGAATACTTCCCAAATCATTTTACGAAGCCAGAATTACCCTGATAGCAAAGACAGACAAAGATATCTCAGAAAAGCAGCAACAGCAAAAAACTACAGACCAATATTTCTCACAAATACAAAAATCCTTAACAAAATATTAATTAATGTTTGTTCATATAAAAATGATTACGTACCATGACCAAGTGGAGTTTATCCACTTGAGTTCAGAGTTGGTTTACACCTGAAAATCCGTTAGTGTAATATACCATAATAATAGAAGAAAAGGAAAAAAAAATTTACATTATTTTAATAGAAATAGAAAAAGCACTTGACTATACCCAGGACCCAATTATGATTGAAAAATAAAAAAATAAATAACTTGCAACAAGCTAGGCATGAGAAGGGAAAAATGTCAACATGATTTAAATAATCTACAAGACCCTATACTAATATCATTCTTAGTTGTGAAATATTGAATGTTTTCCCTTAAGATTGGGCACAAGGCAAGAATGATTTTTTTTGTTACTTCTATTAAACATTGTACTGGAGATTCTAACTAATACAGTAAAAGGACATAAAAGTAAGAATAGATTAAAAGCACATAAAGTGAAAAGGAAAAAATAACAGTGTCTTTAATTTGGATTATATATCTCTGTAAATAGAAAATCCCAGGGAATTCACAAAAACACTCTAATAAAATTAGCAAGGTCACAACACATAAAATCAATATACAAAAAACAATTGTATTCCTATGTACTAGCAACAAACAATCCAAGTATAAAATTTAAAGAATAATTTAATTCATAATAGCTTCAAATAGAATAAAATAATTAGGACTACATATAACAAAAGAAATAAAAAATGTACATATTGAAAACTCAAAAATGTTGCTTATAGGTATTAAAGAAGATCTAAATAAATGAATAGATATTTCATATTCACGAATCAGAAGATTCAATACAGTCAACATGGCAATACCCTCTGAATTAAGCTATAAATTCAATACTATCTCTATCAAAACCTCATCAGGTCTACTGTGAAAATTTACGCGGTAGTCCTAAAATTTATCTACAAATGCAAAGAACCTAGAATAGCAAAACCCATTTTGAAAAAGAACAAATTTGGAGGATTTACATTACTTGATTTCAAAACTTGCTCTAAAGGCACAGTCATCAAGATACATACACTAACAAATCAGAATCAAAGGTCAAGAAATAAATCCTTCCATTTATGGAAATTGATTTTTGACAATGGTACAAAGATGATTCAATGGGGGAGATGATAGCATTTTCAACAGATGGTGCTGGAACAATTGGATATTCACATGTGAAAAATAGGAACTTAGGTTCTTACCTCAGGCCATATACAGACATTAACTCAAAATGCCTCATAGGTTTAAATGTAAGAGCCAAATTATAAAACGTCCAGGGAAAACAAAACAAAACAAAACAAAAGACAGAAAGTCTTTGTGATCTTGAGTTAGGCAAAGATTTCTTCTATACAACATCAAGGCATGACCCAATGTAAGATAACCTTGATAAATAGGACTTCAAAATTAAAAACTATGTACTTCATAAGATTCATTAAGAACATGGAAAGACAAGTTGAAGCTAGGGAGAGGATATTTGCATATAATTTATTTGAAAAAAACTAGCATCCTGGATACATAAAGAATACTTAAAATTCAATAATAAGAAGGAGAGGATGTGCAGAAAAGGGAACCTCCTACACTGTTGGTGAGAATGTAAACTGGTGCAGCCACTATGGAGAGCAGTATGGAAGTTTCTCAAAAAACTAAAAATAGAACTATCATATGTTGCAGCAATCCCACTCCTGGGCATATACCCAGAGAAAACCATAATTCAAAAAGATACATGCACCCCAATGTTCATTGCAGCACTATTTACAATAGCCAGGACACAGAAGCAACCTAAATTCCCATCAACAGAGGAACGGATAAAGAAGATGTGGTGCATATATACAGTGGTCTATCATTCAGCTATAAAAAGGAATGAAATCGTGCCGATAGTCTTTGGATAGACCTAAAGACTGTCATACAGAGTGAAGTAAGTCATAAAGAGAAAAACAAATATCATATAATATCACTTTTATGTGGAATCTAGAAAAATGGTACAGATGAACTTATTTGCAAAGCAGAAAGAGAGACACAGATGTAGAGAACAAACTTATGGATACCAAGTGGGGAAGGAGGGGTGGGATGAATTGGGAGATTGAGATTGACGTATATGCACTACTATGTATAAAATAGATAACTAATGAGAACCTACTGTAAAGCACAGGGAACTCTACTCATTGCTCCGTGGTGACCTAAATGCAAAGGAAATCTAAAAAAGAGGGGATATATGTATACATGTAACTGATTCACTTTGCTGTACGGCAGAAACTAACACAACGTTGTAAAGCAACTGTACTCCAATAAAAATTAAAAAAAAAATAAGAAGACAAGTAATCCAATTAAATAATGAGTAAAATAGTTCAAAAATATTTCATCAAAGAAGATATATAAATGGCTAATAAGTACAAGAAATGATGCTGAACATTATTCCTCATTAGGGAAATGCAAATTAAAACCACCATGAGATACCACTCCACATACAAAACAAAAAGACCAGTAATAGCAAGGATTCACAATGATGTGGAGAAACTGGAACCTTTTTTCATTGCTGGTGAAAATTTAAATGGCATAGTCATTTTGTAAACAATTTCTTAAAGGTAAACATGCCTTGATTATAAGATTCAGCAGTCCCACTTACAGGTATTACCCTAAAGAAATGTAAGCGTGTATTCACACAAAGTTGTGTATATGAGTATTCATAGTAGCAGTATTCATAATATCTAAAATTTAGAAACAATATGAATGCCTATCAACTACTGAATAGATCAACAAAATGTGGTGTATGCATACAGTGGAGTATGTTAAAAAGAAAGAACTACTGAAACTTGCTGCAACTTGGATGAACCTCAAAAACATTATGCAAAGTGAAAGATGCCAGAAACAAAATGTCACATATTATAAGATTACATGTTTATGAAATGTCTATAAAAGGCAAGCTTACAGATGTAGAAAGATCATTTGCAGCCACGGCTGAGGGTAGGAGCAAGAGTTAACTGTCAATAAGCACAAGGGAATTCTCTGAGGTGGTGGAAATGTTCTAATACTGGATTTTTATGGTTGCACATTTCTATAAATTCACTAAAATCATTTAATTATACACATATAATTGGAATTTTGTGGAATGCCAATTATATCTCATTAAAGCTGTAAAAAATTATTAATGAAAAAACTCAGAAACAGATCATGCTTGGTTATGCTTTTCTATTTTACTTTATAGAATGCTTGGGTTTTAAAATTTTTATTTTTCAGACTTGGTTGGCAAAATCATTTCTAGTTTGTATAGAAGAAAAGTGAATCTAGCTTTCCTAAGGTTCTGCAAAGCTGTGGTGTCCTCCCTGCAGCTCCATGACTCACAATTGCTTCACCTTTTAGACAAATGTTTAAAGACTGGCCAAGGCACAGCAAATACTGTACTTCAGGCCTTCACCCTGTTGTTTCTGATTCCTGGCAATGCCTCAGCCTCAATTTGTCTGCCTGAGAAAAGCCTTTTTTTTCCATACCCTCACTTTTATCCCAGCACCGTCTCATCTCCCATGGGAAATCTTCTCTGACTATATTCTCAGCAAACTGTAGAAATCCCCTGTGTTTCCATATTATTATGTTCCAAGCTCATGAGAGCCCTCTCAAACTGTAAAATTGGTAGCAGTTTCTATCCTCAGCATAGGTTGTGAAAATCTAGAGTTCAAAGACTCTACCTTGCTCACATTTGTGTTGTTTGTTCACAGCATGCAGAAAAGCAATCAAATAATTTTTATTGTCTGATTATTTGAATGGATGGTTTTGGAGAGTAGGAAATTAAGGTAAGGTAAGGTCTGAAGACCTAAAGTGCAGTCTGCTATTTAAAAATCTAACATTTATTTTTGTAGATTTCTCTTAATGAAACTGTATATCGCTTTAAGGTTATTTTGCTTTTATCATAAGTTGTTGAAATATACATCATTTAACTTACACTGGCAGCATCAATTGCTGAGATCATTATGTTTACTCATTTATGCTTATTTCATCTGGTTCTAGGAGTTCTTTTGCTCCTGAGATTGACTGATCCACTGAAGTCAGTCAATTTGTCTTTAGTCAGCCTCTGACAGGCAACTGGGTTTGGACAATTATTCAAAAGAGAACCCTTGAGTCATAATTCTTGGTAACAGGGTATTTTTAAAGTTTTATTTATTCCCATGCTAAAGCCTCTGCAGAACTTTTCTTACCAAAGCAGTCTATTCCAAAAAAAGAAATTAACACACAGGATTTATTGTCTTTATAAGTCATTTGGCACATCAGTAACATACTGCTGTTAGCTGTCTTTTAGTATATTCATAGCTTCCCAAATTGACCAGAGAGCCATTAAGGACTCTTATTTATATTTCTTATTCCCCCGCTCTTCCTCCAGAGTACTATACTCAAGTCAGTACCAGATAAACACTTTTTATTGATTGATTGAGTCTCAAGACTTCTGTAGCTATTTGAAAATGGTAAATGTGATCATCCTGGAATTGGAGCTGCTCCCTAAGAATTAATCCTTTATCTTCACTTTCTGACCTGTGATTAGAGAATCAAATTCCTCTGTCATGTCAAATCAGATTTTGGAGTGAAGTAAGTGTAACTCTGATGTGACTAAAGTTCTTCAGATCTGTATCACAAGATAAAGGAAATGGCATGTAACTATCAGAGCCATATATTGAGCTGACATTTGAATTCACAAATGCAACTTGCTAACTTCAAGGTAGGTTGACAGATAAAAGTGGGTCACATCAAAAGAGTCTGAAATCTTTATTCATTTTACAGCTCAGTGATTTGGGGATTCTCTGAACTCAGAAACACTATGGGGAAAAAGGGGATGGAGAGGGATTTGATATCTCTTGAATCTTCATTAGACCTAGAAAATCATCTGACACTTTTATTACTGGCTTTGTAATATGCATAGTGAAATTTATCATGTCTAAATCTGCAGTGCTAATATCAATCTCTTTCTGATTTTGGATAGGAAAAAGGGAGGCCAGTTAAAAAAATCCAAATACTGCGGGTTAGAATTGTCTGGGGGGGCACTTCTAGGCAGTTACATCAGAGTTTCTGGAGCTGACAACCAAATATGAGTATTCCTTTTAGGCTTCCCAGGTTTCTGTCTAACATGTAGTCAAATTTAAGAACAAATACTTAGTAATACAACTTTTGTTGGTATTCTTCATTGTCTTTAGATATCTTGGTTAAAATAGTGATGTGGTAAGAACATTAGCATATTTTGCAGCAATTCCACTCATGGGTTTATATCCAAAAAAACCAAAACCACTAATTCAAAAAGATACATGCACCCCAATGTTCATAGCAGCATTACATACAATTGCCAAGGTATGGAAGCAACCTAAGTGTCCGAAAAATGGATGAACGGATAAAGAAGATGTAGTATATACATACAAATGGAATACTACTCAGCCACATAAAAGAATAAAACATTGCCATTTGCAGCAACATGGATGGATTGTAGGGCATTATGCTAAGTGAAATAAGTCAGACAAAGAAAGACAAATACTGTATGATGTTATTTATATGTGGAATCTATAAAATACAATAAACTAGAGAATAAAGCAAAAAAGAAGCAGACTCACAGATATAGAGAACAAACTAGTGTTTAGCAATGGGGAGGGGAAGGGGGAGGAGCAATATAGGGGTAAGGAGAAAAAAAGTTATTATGGGATTATATGAAATCATGTGTGAGAAACTTTTGAAAATTGTAAAGCACTATAGAATTTGAAGAATCTTTAATTCAATAAAAAAATTAATTTAAAAAAAGATTCTATCAGGCAGGTATGGAGATCTACTCATCTCGAGGCTGCAGCTGTCCAAGACAAGCCTTGTATGTAAGTTTCCCTGCTTACTAAACCTGCCACCTACCAAAAAATGTAAATTATTATTTGTTCTCTGTTTGACTTTTAAGCAAAATGATACTCTATTTGGTTTTTAAGAGTACTATCTAGAACAAAATGATGTGAAAAATAAGAAAAACAAAAGAACTCAGGGATGTCAACAAAATAAAAGCCATCATGAAACAATGGACTAAATATATCATTTCCTATTGAGGAAAGAAACAATGGAAAAGGAAGGTTTAAATCACAAAATGGGGCTTCCCTGGTGGTGCAGTGGTTGAGAATCTGCCTGCTAATGCAGGGGACACGGGTTCGAGCCCTGGTCTGGGAAGATCCCACATGCCACGGAGCAGCTGGGCCCGTGAGCCACAACTGCTGAGCCCGCGCGTCTGGAGCCTGTGCCCCGCAATGGGAGGGGCCGCGATAGTGAAAGGCCCGTGCACCGCGATGAAGAGCGGTCTCCGCACCGCGATGAAGAGTGGCCCCCGCTTGCCGCAACTAGAGAAAGCCCTCACACGAACCGAAGACCGAACACAGCCAAAAATAAATAAATAAATAAATAAATAAAGTAGCTATAAAAAAAGGTAAACGGACACCTACACACCCACACACCTGATGCTCTATATTCCAGTGTATACTCAGCCTCAGTTTAGGACAAGTGTGTAAAAACAGAATCCAAACACACTGAGAAATAATTAGTTATTTACTGAGTCCTTGGACACTATTTAAAAAAAAAAAAAACAAAAAAAACCACAAAATGTTATTTGCAAACTAATGTATAATCAAAATAAATGAATGTAGAAGATACTAAAATATAAGGAGATACTGACAGAGGGAGCACTGTTGTAGAAATGTTTAACCTATTTTGCTCAGTCTTTTACACATTTTACCCCCCATATTCTGCATGACAAACATATGCATATTGTGTGAGCTGAATACATCTATTGTCTTTTGACAACTGTAATAATCCCAGAAGATGAATACAACATATTCATGAACCAATATGAGAGCTATACAAAGCAAAATATATTTAAATTGTAGAAACTCTTTTCTATTTTTTAGTAGAGCAGAAAATTTTTAGCAGTATAGGGAGTGTATATTGTTTTAGAGGGCATTGTCTTTCCTGAGATGGCAGTACATAGATATCTCACTGTTTAAAATGATTTTTAGCGTTGACAGGGCCTCACTGGCTTTTCATTCTTCTTAAATCTTTATTAATCGCTACATAAGGTAAATAATAATTTATATTAAAAAAATTTTTTTGGTATTTTGTTCTACATGCGAGGATCTTGGAAGTCACCACTCCATCCTAAGAAGTAAGCAGCTGAACAGACTGAAAAATCAACAGCTCCTCTTGGATCCATTGGAGAAGGTGTTGCCAGAGCTGCTCCAGGTCTTTGCTCAAAACCCAACAACCCCCTCACCTTTAGCAGGACTGTCCTTGCTCCCAACCCTGCAATCCCCACCTTTATCAGGAGTTAACCTAAATCTTTAAATTAAAGGGTCCAGATATAAGCAAGGAAGCTACAAACAAATGAACAAACAAAAAACCAGATGGAACCAGCTGGGACGAAGATGGCAACAAATCTGACCTCCAACAGACCCTGAGTCTCATTACACATCGATTTCACTATATTAGCATATTAAATGACACACTTACCATTGGCCAGTACCAGACATTAAGGACCAGAAAAGGATAAAAAGGGTGTGGCAACCCCTCCCTCAGAAAAAGCTCTGCCCTTTCCCTGGTAGCCTAATGCATGTACCTCCCCATCATTAGTCTCACTCCTCCTCCCTTTGTCTTCACTCTTTAATATTAAATCCCTCTCGCCAGATGGGCGAGAAGTTGATCTGTGAGCTTATTTCCTGCTTCTCCATTCTTTGGCCACTGAATAAAGCTTATGCTCTATGAATTTCAGCTTGGGTTTCATTATTCACCTATTTGAACCTGAATGGAAAAAGAACCCTCCCCGGCTGAGGCAGAGATTTACCAGTGAAAACTGCTGTGGGAACAAGTACTGAGGTAGGAAAACCTCAACTGCAGTTAATGAATTGCTGGAGGCTCGGTGCAGACAACTCTGAGGGTTAAAACCTCCAGGGGGCCCCATCCTAGGGACCCCCACAATATTGTGAGATTTACCTCCAGGTGCTCTACCAGGTTCCCACAGTAAGTATTAGAGAAAAATCCCCTCCTGCTTTTGGCAGGGGTAGGGGGAAAGGAACAATTTTGAAACACAGCAGAGAAATAGAAAACCTAAGAAAAACAGTTTTTTAAATGTTGAAATAAAAAAAAAAATACTGTAACAGAAATGAAGAGTGCCTTTGATTGTGAAAGGTAGCGAAATATACCACCCCCCAATATGCCACTTCGGCACAGGATCATTTTGAATTAAAGGTACTTAGAAAACAGCAAATGCAAGAAAAACACTCTAACCCTTCTTCCTTTTCCTAAAGATGAAATTCTGATGTGATAGATGACCTTTCTGCACCATAAGATAAGTAACATTCTTATCATCAAAAACAATAAGTTGAGACCTAGAGAATTCTATACAAACAGACATTGATTAAAAAAAATTCTTGTATTCCTTTAACCTCCCTGCATACTTTACTTTTTAACACTTGTGTCTCTTTGTTCAACCTAATATAAAAGCATGTAGGTTCTGTTATTTCTTTTGGTCTTCATTCCTTATGAGGGCTCCCATGTCATGTAAAACATATAAATTTGTATGTTTTTCACCTGTTAATCTGTCTTATGTCAGCTTAATTCTCAGACCCAGCCAAAAAACTCTAAGAGGGTAGAAGTAAAAATTTGTCTCCCATGAAATGCGTTTATTAGCAGACTGGACATGGCTGCTGACAGAATTGCTGAGTTAGAGGGTATCTCAATAAAACCCACAAAAACTGAAAAGCAGAGGAGGGAGGGGGCAAGATGGCGGAAGAGTAAGACGCGGAGATCACCTTCCTTCCCACAGATACAGCAGAAATACATCTACACGTGGAACTGCTCCTACAGAACACCCACTGAACGCTGGCAGAAGACGTCAGACCTCCCAAAAGGCAAGATAATCCCCACGTACTTGGGTAGGGTAAAAGAAAAAAGAAATAACAGAGACAAAAGAATAGGGACGGGACCTGCGCCAGTGGGAGGGAGCCGTGAAGGAGGAAAGGTTTCCAGGCACTAGGAAGCCCCTTTGCGGGCAGAGACTGCAGGTGGCAGAGGGGGGAAGCTTCGGAGGAGAGCGCAGCCACAGGGGTGCGGAGGGCAAAGCGGAGAGACTCCCGCACAGAGGCTCGGCGCCAACCAGCACTCACCAGCCCGAGAGGCTTGTCTGCTCACCCGCCGGGGCGGGCGGGGGCTGGGAGCTGAGGCTCTGGCTTTGGTGCTAGCCGGGAGGGAGTCCGGGAAAAAGTCTGCAGCTGCCGAAGAGGCAAGAGACTTTTTCTTGCCTCTTTGTTTCGTGGCGCGCAAGGAGAGGGGATTCAGAGCGCTGCCTAAACGAAATCCAGAGACGGGTGCGAGCCGCGCGGCTATCAGCGCGGATCTCACAGCAACAGGGGCGCAGAGGGAAAAACGGAGAGATTCCCGCACAGAGGCTCAGCGCCGAGCAGCGCTCACCAGCCCGAGAGGCTTGTCTGCTCACCCGCTGGGGCAGGCGGGGCTGGGAGCTGAGGTGCGGGCTTCGGTCGGTTCGCAGGGAGAGGACTGGGGTTGGCGGCGTGAACACAGCCTGAAGGGGCTGGCGTGCCGCGGCGAGCCGGAGAGGAGGTCTGCAGCCGCCGAAGAGGCAAGAGACTTTTTCTTGCCTCTTTGTTTCGCGGCGCGCAAGGAGAGGGGATTCAGAGCGCCGCCTAGACGAACTCCAGAGGCGGGCGCGAGCCGCGGCTAACAGCGCGGACCCCAGAGACTGGTAGGAAACGCTAAGGCTGCTGCTGCCGCCACCAAGAAGCCTGTGTGCGAGCCCAGGTCACTCTCCACACTGCCCCTCCCGGGAGCCAGTGCAGCTCGCCACTGCCAGGCTCCCGTGATCCAGGGACAACTTCCCCGGGAGAACACACAGCGCGCCTCAGGCTGCTGCAACGTCACGACGCCTCTGACGCCGCAGGCTCGCCCCGCCTCCTCCGTACCGCTCCCTCCCCCGGCCTGAGTGAGCCAGAGCCCCCGAAGCAGCTGCTCCTTTAACCCGGTTCTGTCTGGGCGGGGAACGGACGCCCTCAGGCAACGTACATGCAGAGGCGGGTCTAAATCCAAAGCTGAACGCTGGGAGCTGTACGAACAAAGAAGAGAAAGGGAAATCTCCCCCAGCAGCCTCAGAAGCAGCGGATTAAAGCTCCACAAACAACTTGATGTGCCTGCATCTGTTGAATACCTGAATAGACAACGAATCATCCCAAATTCAAAAGGTGGACTTTAGGAGCAGGATATATTAATTTCCCCTTTTCCTTTTTTTGTGAGTGTATATGTGTATGCTTCTGGGTGAGATTTTGTCTGTATAGCTTTGCTTTCACCATCAGTCCTAGGGTTAGGTCCGTCCATTTTTTTTTTTTTTTTTTTTTTTTACTTAAAAAAAATTTTTTTTTCCTAATATATGCTTTCTTAATAATTTTTTCCGTATTTTCTATTTTTAGAAATTAAAAAAATTTTTTAATAAGTTTTTTCATATTTTTTATTTTAAAAAATTAAAATTTTTTTTTAATAAATTTTTTTTAAAAAATCTTTTTCTTATTTTTTACTATAAAAAAATTAATAAATCTATTTTTAAAAATTAAAAAAAAATTTTTTTCTGAATACATTTACTCTTAATAATTTTTTTTCTTATTTTTTATTATAATAGCTTTATTTTATTTTATTTTATCCTCTTTTTATCTTTCTATTTTTTTCTCCCTTATATTCTGAGCTGTGTGGATGAAAGGCTCTTGGTGCTCCAGCCAGGCATCAGGGCTGTGCCTCTGAGGTGGGAGAGCCAACCTCAGGACACTGGTCCACATGAGACCTACCAGCTCCACGTAACACCAAACGGCAAAAATCTCTCAGAGGTCTCCATCTCAACATCAAGACACAGCTTCACTCAACGACCAGCAAGCTACAGGGCTGGACACCCTATGCCAAACAACTAGCAAGACAGGAACACAGCCCCATCCATTAGCAGGGAGGCTGCCTAAAATCATAAGGCCACAGACACCCCAAAACACACCACCAGACGTGGACGAGCCCACCAGAAAGACAAGATTCAACCTCATCCACCAGAACACAGGCAATAGTCCCCTCCACCAGGAAGCCTACACAACCCACTGAACCAACCTTACCCACTGGGGACAGATACCAAAAACAACGGGAACTACGAACCTGCAGCCTGTGAAAAGGAGACCCCAAACACAGTAAGATAAGCAAAATGAGACGACAGAAAAACACACAGCAGATGAAGGAGCAGGGTCAAAACACACCAGACCTAACAAATGAAGAGGAAATAGGTAGTCTACCTGAAAAAGAATTCAGAATAATGATAGTAAGGATGATCCAAAATCTTGGAAATAGAATAGACAAAATGCAAGAAACATTTAACAAGGACGTAGAAGAACTAAAGAGGAACCAAGCAACGATGAAAAACACAATAAATGAAATTAAAAATACTCTAGATGGGATCAATAGCAGAATAACTGAGGCAGAAGAAAGGATAAGTGACCTGGAAGATAAAATGGTGGAAATAACTACTGCAGAGCAGGATAAAGAAAAAAGAATGAAAAGAACTGAGGACAGTCTCAGAGACCTCTGGGACAACATTAAACGCACCAACATTCGAATTATAGGGGTCCCAGAAGAAGAAGAGAAAAAGAAAGGGACTGAGAAAATATTTGAAGAGATTATAGTTGAAAACTTCCCTAATATGGGAAAGGAAATAGTTAATCAAGTCCAGGAAGCACAGAGAGTCCCATACAGGATAAACCCAAGGAGAAACACGCCAAGACACATATTAATCAAACTGTCAAAAATTAAATATAAAGAAAACATATTAAAAGCAGCAAGGGAAAAACAACAAATAACACACAAGGGAATCCCCATAAGGTTAACATCTGATCTTTCAGCAGAAACTCTGCAAGCCAGAAGGGAGTGGCAGGATATACTTAAAGTGATGAAGGAGAAAAACCTACAACCAAGGTTACTCTACCCAGCAAGGATCTCATTCAGATTTGATGGAGAAATTAAAACCTTTACAGACAAGCAAAAGCTGAGAGAGTTCAGCACCACCAAACCAGCTTTACAACAAATGCTAAAGGAACTTCTCTAGGCAAGAAACACAAGAGAAGGAAAACACCTACAATAACAAACCCAAAACATTTAAGAAAATGGGAATGGGAACATACATATCGATAATTACCTTGAATGTAAATGGATTAAATGCTCCCACCAAAAGACACAGACTGGTTGAATGGATACAAAAACAAGACCCATATATATGCTGTCTACAAGAGACCCACTTCAGACCTAGAGACACATACAGACTGAAAGTGAGGGGATGGAAAAAGATATTCCATGCAAATGGAAATCAAAAGAAAGCTGGAGTAGCAATTCTCATATCAGACAAAATAGACTTTAAAATAAAGAATATTATAAGAGACAAAGAAGGACACTATATAATGATCAAGGGATCGATCCAAGAGGAAGGTATAACAATTGTAAATATTTATGCACCCAACATAGGAGCACCTCAATACATAAGGCAAATACTAACAGCCCTAAAAGGGGAAATTGACAGCAACACAATCATAGTAGGGGACTTTAACACCCCACTTTCATCAATGGACAGATCATCCAAAATGAAAATAAATAAGGAAACACAAGCTTTAAATGATACATTAAACAAGATGGACTTAATTGATATTTATAGGACATTCCACCCAAAAACAACAGAATACACATTTTTCTCAAGTGCGCATGGAACATTCTCCAGGATAGATCATATCTTGGGTCACAAATCAAGCCTTGGTAAATTTAAGAAAATTGAAATCGTATCAAGTATCTTTTCCGACCACAACGCTATGAGACTAGATATCAATTACAAGAAAAGATCTGTAAAAAATACAAACACATGGAGGCTACACAATACACTACTTAATAATGAAGTGATCACTGAAGAAATCAAAGGGGAAATCAAAAAATACCTAGAAACAAATGACAATGGAGATACGACGACCCAAAACCTATGGGACGCAGCAAAAGCAGTGCTAAGAGGGAAGTTTATAGCAATACAAGCCTACCTCAAGAAACAGGAAACATCTCGAATAAACAACCTAACCTTGCACCTAAAGCAATTAGAGAAAGAAGAACAAAAATATCCCAAAGCTAGCAGAAGGAAAGAAATCATAAAGATCAGGTCAGAAATAAATGAAAAAGAAATGAAGGAAACAATAGCAAAAATCAATAAAACTAAAAGCTGGTTCTTTGAGAAGATAAACAAAATTGATAAACCATTAGCCAGACTCATCAAGAGAAAAAGGGAGAAGACTCAAATCAATAGAATTAGAAATGAAAAAGGAGAAGTAACCACTGACACTGCAGAAATACAAAAGATCATGAGAGATTACTACAAGCAACTCTACGCCGATAAAATGGACAACCTGGAAGAAATGGACAGATTCTTAGAAATGCACAAACTGCCGAGACTGAACCAGGAAGAAATAGAAAATATGAACAGACCAATCACAAGCACTGAAATTGAAACTGTGATTAAAAACCTTCCAACAAACAAAAGCCCAGGACCAGATGGCTTCACAGGTGAATTCTATCAAACATTTAGAGAAGAGCTAACACCTATCCTTCTCAAACTCTTCCAAAATATTGCAGAGGGAGGAACACTCCCAAACTCATTCTACGAGGCCACCATCACCCTGATACCAAAACCAGACAAAGATGTCACAAAGAAAGAAAACTACAGGCCAATATCACTGATGAACATAGATGCAAAAATCCTCAACAAAATACTCGCAAACAGAATCCAACAGCACATTAAAAGGATCATACACCATGATCAAGTGGGGTTTATCCCAGGAATGCAAGGATTCTTCAATATACGTAAATCAATCAATGTGATACACCATATTAACAAATTGAAGGAGAAAAACCATATGATCATCTCAATAGATGCAGAGAAAGCTTTCGACAAAATTCAACACCCATTTATGATAAAAGTCCTGCAGAAAGTAGGCATAGAGGGAACTTTCCTCAACATAATAAAGGCCATATATGACAAACCCACAGCCAACATTGTCCTCAATGGTGAAAAACTGAAACCATTTCCACTAAGATCAGGAACAAGACAAGGTTGCCCACTCTCACCACTATTATTCAACATAGTTTTGGAAGTGTTAGCCACAGCAATCAGAGAAGACAAAGAAATAAAAGGAATCCAAATCGGAAAAGAAGAAGTAAAGCTGTCACTGTTTGCAGATGACATGATACTATACATAGAGAATCCTAAAGATGCTACCAGAAAACTCCTAGAGCTAATCAATGAATTTGGTAAAGTAGCAGGCTACAAAATTAATGCACAGAAATCTCTTGCATTTCTATACACTAATGACGAAAAATCTGAAAGTGAAATTAAGAAAACACTCCCGTTTACCATTGCAACAAAAAGAATAAAATATCTAGGAATAAACCTACCTAAGGAGACAAAAGACCTGTATGCAGAAAATTATAAGACACTGATGAAAGAAATTAAAGATGATACAAATAGATGGAAAGATATACCATGTTCCTGGATTGGAAGAATCAACATTGTGAAAATGACTCTACTACCCAAAGCAATCTACAGATTCAATGCAATCCCTATCAAACTACCACTGGCATTTTTCACAGAACTAGAACAAAAAATTTCACAATTTGTATGGAAACACAAAAGACCCCGAATAGCCAAAGCAATCTTGAGAACGAAAAATGGAGCTGGGGGAATCAGGCTCCCTGACTTCAGACTATATTACAAAGCTACAGTAATCAAGACAGTTTGGTACTGGCACAAAAACAGAAATATTGATCAATGGAACAGGATAGAAAGCCCAGAGATAAACCCACGCACATATGGTCACCTTATCTTTGATAGAGGAGGCAAGCATATACGGTGGAGAAAAGACAGCCTCTTCAATAAGTGGTGCTGGGAAAATTGGACAGATACATGTAAAAGTATGAAATTAGAACACTCCCTGACACCATGCACAAAAATAAACTCAAAATGGATTAAAGACCTAAGTGTAAGACCAGACACTATCAAACTCTTAGAGGAAAACATAGGCAGAACATTCTATGACATACATCACAGCAAGATTCTTTTTGACCCAGCTCCCAGAGAAATGGAAATAAGAACACAAATAAACAAATGGGACCTAATGAAACTTAAAAGCTTTTGCACAGCAAAGGAAACCATAAACAAGACCAAAAGACAACCATCAGAATGGGAGAAAATATTTGCAAATGAAGCAACTGACAAAGGATTAATCTCCAAGATTTACAAGCAGCTCATGCAGCTCAATAACAAAAAAACGAACAACCCAATCCAAAAATGGGCAGAAGACCTAAATAGACATTTCTCCAAAGAAGATATACAGATGGCCAACAGACACATGAAAGAATGCTCAACATCATTAATCATTAGAGAAATGCAAATCAAAACTACAATGAGATATCATCTCACACCGGTCAGAATGGCCATCATCAAAAAATCTAGAAACAATAAATGCTGGAGAGGGTGTGGAGGAAAGGGAACTCTCTTGCACTGTTGGTGGGAATGTAAATTGATACAGCCACTATGGAGAACAGTATGGAGGTTCTTTAAAAAGCTACAAATAGAACTACCATACGATCCAGCAATCCCACTACTGGGCATATACCCTGAGAAAACCATAGGTCAAAAAGACTCTTGTACCAAAATGTTCATTGCAGCTCTATTTACAATAGCCAGGACATGGAAGCAACCTAAATGTCCATCGACAGATGAATGGATAAAGAAGATGTGGCACATATATACAATGGAATATTACTCAGCCATAAAAAGAAATGAAATGGAGGTATTTGTAATGAGGTGGATGGAGTTAGAGTCTGTCATACAGAGTGAAGTAAGTCAGAAAGAGAAAAACAAATACAGTATGCTAACACATATATACGGAATCTAAGGGAAAAAAAAGCCATGAAGAACCTCGTGGCAAGACGGGAATAAAGACACAGACCTACTAGAGAATGGACTTGAGGATATGGGGAGGGGGTGGGGTGAGATGTGACAGGGTGAGAGAGTGTCATGGACATATATACACTACCAAATGTAAAATAGGTAGCTAGTGGGAAGCAGCCGCATAGCACAGGGAGATCAGCTCGGTGCTTTGTGACCACCTAGAGGGGTGGGATGGGGAGGGTGGGAGGGAGGGAGATGCAAGAGGGAAGAGATATGGGAACATATTGTATATGTATAACTGATTCACTTTGTTATAAAGCAGAAGCTAACACACCATTGTAAGGCAATTATACTTCAATAAAGATGTTTAAAAAAAAAAAAAAAAAAAAAAAACTGAAAAGCAGAGAGAACAAAGATGGAAAAAAACAGAACAGAATATCCAAGGACTTTGGGACAACTGCAAAAGACGTATCATACACATAATGGGAAAACCAAAAAAAGAAAGAAAGAAAAGAAGTATTTGAAACAGTAATAACTGAGAATTTTTCCAAATTAATGTCATACACCAAACCACAGATCCAAGAAGCTCAGAGAACAATAAGCATGATAAATGCCAAAAACTCCTACACCTATGCATATCATTTTCCATTACAGAAAATCAGAGACAAAGAAAAAAATCCTGAAAGAAGCCAGAGGAAGAAAACACCTTATCTGTAAAGGAACAATTACAACCAACTTCTCAGAGAGCATGCAAGCAAGAAGGCAGTGGAGTGAAATATTTAAAGTGTTGAGAGAAACAAAACAAAAACAAACACCAACCTAGAATTCTGTACCCTGGGAAGTTATCCTTCAAAAGTGAAAGAGAGGGCTTCCCTGGTGGCGCAATAGTTGAGAATCTGCCTGCCAATGCAGGGGACACGGATTCGAGCCCTGGTCTGGGAAGATCCCACATGCCGCGGAGCAACTAGGCCCGTGAGCCACAACCACTGAGCCTGCGCATCTGGAGCCTGTGCTCCGCAACAAGAGGGGCTGCGATAGTGAGAGGCCCACGCACTGCGATAAAGAGTGGCCCCAGCTTGCCACAACTAGAGGAAGCCCTCGCACAGAAACGAAGACCCAACACAGCCATAAATAAATAAATAAATAAATAAAGGAGTTCCTTAAAAAAAAAAAAAAAGTGAAAGAGAAATAAAGACTTTCTCAAACAAACAAAAATTGAGGGAATTTGTTGCCAAAAGACTTGCCTTATAAGAAATGTTAAAAGAAGTTCTTTAGATAGAAGGAAATAACATAAAGCACAAGTGTGAATCTACATAAAGAAATAGAATATTGAAAAAGGAATAAGTGAAGATAAAAATTTTTTAAATGCCAATCATCCTCTAATAGGGCTTCTTAAAACACACTTCAATCAGTCTCACTCAAAAAAGCTATAGACTATCAACGGGGGTTGATAGAAACTGTAATATCCTCTGCATAATGTTTGCACTTGGTATGATAATCTCGATAAAGCCATTTACATAGAGGAAAGGGAAATAGTAAATCATTATGGAAATTCTGCTCTGTTATTAGGAAACAATCAGAAACAGCCCCCCAAGGCTCAAATTCACTTTAAGACAAAAACAAATACTCTACACTTACTCAGGGTATCATAATAATTTTCTCAACTATGATAGGCTCTACTTTCTCTAGTGTATTTTCTATTACAGTTTCCTGAAGATAAATATATGTTGAATAACCAGCAAAAATTAAGTCAAAGGATTTGTCCAAGAGCCCATAGACTACCAAGAAAGCTACAGGGCAATAAAGCCCAGGAGTTTAGAGACAAAGCCGTGAGAGAAAGGGCTGGGCCATATGTAATGGGGAAAAGTCATTGTCATTGTGTTAAACAGTGGTAATTGGGGCTTCTGCCTGTAAGAAATTCATCATCTGATTTTTTTCTCCTAAAGAGCTCAGACGAAAAGTCTGTAGGTAAAGGGGAAGAGGTGTGTTGGAGGAGGGAGACTCCAATTTTCATCCAGAAGCTCCTAGCCTGGAATAGCTTCCATGAAACCCTGTCAATGTTGGTAGTGAATAAATGTTCCACTCTACCACTGGTGACTTACTGGAAAGAAAGGCAGGTCCAAGAGTGTTCTGAGGAACATCTATCTCAGCCCATTCACTCAGATTATAAGGGTCCTAAAATGTAGAACTCAGTTCTGCCGAGTGTCCTTCATATAACACAAGCTGGTCTAGCTCCTGTGGGCAGGTGGTTTTTCAATCCAGGAATCCAGGGCATTTTATAATAAAAGATAATCTGTGGCTGGCAGAAAGGAAAGTGGTATCATGAAATTTTTGCTTCCTTATGCTGAGGAGAACCTGAACCTGGAGTGTGATATGTTGAAATGGACAGGGTCCACACCAGAAGGCCACGTCGGGGTTCCAAGGTATCCACATCTGGTGTTTGGTTGAGCAGAGAATCTCTTTAAATTTTGAAAATTGGGCACTTCAAATCAATGGAAGATTTTTTTCTTAATTATTTTTGTATCATTGAAAATTCATAATTTCAAACAGAAAAAATGTTTACAAAAACTCATTGATTAGATATAAAAATGAAATAGAAGACTACTTCTATCTTCTATCCTACATAGCACCTAGTTGATTTGCTTTGTCATTTTTAGGTCTCTCTCTCACTACATTTTCTAGGGCCATTGTCATAAGCTCAAGTGGCTGCAGCTTTAATAGGGTCCTGGTCAGTACCTGGCCTGGATCTCCTGCAGACACTCAAATATTTGTCCAT
The DNA here is from genome assembly GCF_028023285.1 of Balaenoptera ricei. Classification (NCBI taxonomy): domain Eukaryota; kingdom Metazoa; phylum Chordata; class Mammalia; order Artiodactyla; family Balaenopteridae; genus Balaenoptera; species Balaenoptera ricei. Next base: position 23,690,491 of record NC_082644.1, read on the forward strand.
GCACTTCACTGTATAGTTCTCCATGCTTCATTTCAGCTGACCCATGAATTTTAAAGATAAAGCAATTTTGTTTCAATCTGGTTTTTTGTTTAGTGATTTAGGAATTAAAAAAAGATGACTAAGCTGAATAGAAAAGTCTCCTCAAAACATATATATTTCACAAAACTCCTAAATCTATGTCATGTCTTTCTTACTTTTTCTTCAAGTCCATTAATATTAATTGATGCTTAATTTTGCTTCTTATTCCACAATGATGGAAATGCACCCATCAGTGCTGAATTGGAAATTGTTTTAACAAAGGTATATATATATATATATATATATATATATATATAGTAAGTCCCCTACATACGAACGAGTTCCATTCCAAGAAAGCGTTCGTAAGTCCAACAAATTTAGCCTAGGCACGCAACTAACACAATCTGCTATATAGTACTGTACTGTAATAGGTTTATAATACTTTTCACACAAATAATACATAAAAAACAAACAAAAGATAAAGAAAACATTTTTGAAAAGTACAGTAGTACAGTACAACAGCTGGCATACAGGGGCTGGCATCGAGTGAACAGGCAAGAAGAGTTACTGACTGGAGGAGGGAGAGGAGGTGGGAGATGGTAGAGCTGAAGGATCGTCAGCAATAGGAGACGGAGGGCAAGCTGCAATTTCACTCATGCCTGATGTTGATGGAACGCACGTTCACATCTTTGAAAGTTCACAACCTGAAGGTTTGTATGTAGGGGACTTACTATATTTAAAACAGAGGCCATTCAGAATGTGAGGCACAATGAATACAGCAAGAACTGGCGGAATAATGCAGAGGAAAAATACCACATTCAGATGGATGCCACAAACTAGCCCCAATCAATTTTATTCTTACAAATCACTAAACCAAACCTACCTTAAAATGTGTCCCTCTTCATCCTTGCTCACACCATAACTTGTATCTGGAAGGACTAGTTCTTTTTTTAATCTAAATTTTACTCATCCTTCAGGTTCTACTCAAATCCTACCTTTCTATGAGGGTGTCTCCAAGAACCTCTCCAACAGCAGTATCATTCCTAACCAGGACAGGAGTAGAACAGGAGAAATGGGGCACTGTGTTCCCACAAGGGTTGACTATTTTTTCACATGCCTCTATTTTGAACCTGCCCAGGGTCCAAGGCAACTGAGTATTTGTTCACCATCAACTGATTATTCCACTTTCTCTTCCATACAATGAATCCAGTCCTTCCTCATCTTTCCAGAAAATAATACCTACATTGTTCTCGGTAATATTTCTGTATGATTTGTCTCACCAATAATGCCTGAACTTCATGAGCAGTCAGGCTTAATTCTTGGGCTTTTGAATATGTATTGTTCTCTTCTGAATAGGTCAGTGCTAGGAACCCAATGTATCTTCCATAAATACCCATGTACTTTATTTTGATTTTAAGTTTCCCCAAAATTTTCTTTTGTACTTCTGTTTGTAAAACATGAGGCAAAATGTATATGATCCTCTTTTGGATTAGATATAATCAGCTACAACGTTCGTTACACAGATTTTGACGCAGCCCAATTGCTGGGAACAGTGAACTGCACAATCAAATTCATGCATGGCCTGTTAATGGTCAGCCTATATGTTCTGAAGGTCAATAATTGCAGTAGTGATCCACTGTTGGTGGGCTTTTCTTTTTCCTGGTCAGAGCAACTAAAATCCTCCCATCAGCACAGAGCCTCATAAAAAAAGGAATCAATGACAAAAGGAAAGGAGAGGCAGAGAACAGACACACACGCGCACGTGCACACACACGCACTGTTGACGCCACGCACTGAAGTATTGTATCGGTGTGCCCTCTCAGGCTCACCACTCAACAACAGAGAGCCACCCTCTCTGGACTTAATCTTCTGTTCTACAACTTCATGCAGGTAATATTCTTCCATCTACTTAAGGAAATGAAAATAATATCTCCATTAGGAAAAATGACCTCATTGACAAAATAAATGCCAATGTATTTGCCTAATTATGTATCGTGAGGTCTCACATGTAGCTTGCATTTATGTGTATAATTAAAACTGGTTGATTAATATCCCAGCATGCCCTTTGATCTTCCTGCGTAAAAAGGTAAAGCTGAAGAAAGACTTCACATTCCTCTACCCCAAGAAAAATCAAGAAAAAGTTGAGCTATGGAGTATGATATCTTCATTACTATTAAGAAAACCTTAGATGTTTGCTTTTCTGGTTTTATCATTTTCAAACGTTGTGCATATTTTAGTAAGATAAAAGATTTCAATTCAATTTAGATCATGTCTATTTAGCACTTGTCCAGCACTCTCCTGGGAATAATATGTAGCACCAAGAAGACATGTTTCCTGCCATGAAGAGAAAATTGAATTAATAAAATCAGTAGCTTAGTAATTTGCCAGTTTGAAGTATCAATGTATATTTTCAGTATTTTAAACGCAAGAGATATAATTGCTATTTTTCTTTTGGAAGTGCAGAGATATCCCTCAAACTCCCTTGCTACTTCCCCTTTTTCTGAGCTGAGTCTTAGAACATCTAAAATGTGCTAAAATGTCACAACTGATTCTGGAACTAAGAAGTGTCACTATCTGGATGCTTTCCCTGGTCATGGGTGAGATTTTACTCAGTAACCTGACAGTATGGGGAAGAGCTGAGCTCCATTCCAATTTGTCCAGAGGTGACTGGGCATTTTAAGGGAAGAATGAGGGAGCGGGGAGGGGGAGTAAGCAGGGGCTCAAGTACAGTCAGGGAGGTTAAAAAAAATCACAAAAGGTAAGTAAGTAAATCGGGTTTGTCAGTGAAAGTGATTGGGCCAACTGTGTCTGCTAGATGGCAGTTACCAAAGTTAGGATTTTATCCTCCCCAGAGACAGGGAGGCAGAGTCCCTATACTTCCTAATGATTACATTTTGAAGGAATGGCTTTCAGGTCCTTGAAAAAGACCTTTCTGGTTTGTAGGAGATGGAGATACCTATGAATATACCTCAAAGGAACAGAGGAAGATTTATAATTGTAAAATTTTCTTAGTAAATGCTCTAAGAAAAGGGACTCAGGGGGCTTCCCTGGTGGCGCAGTGGTTGAGAATCTGCCTGCCAATGCAGGGGACACGGGTTCAAGCCCTGGTCTGGGAAGATCCCACATGCCGCGGAGCAGCTGGGCCCGTGAGCCACAACTACTGAGCCTGCGCGTCTGGAGCCTGTGCTCCGCAACGGGAGAGGCCGCGATAGTGAGAGGCCCGCGCACCACGATGAAGAGCGGCCCCCGCTTGCCACAACTGGAGAAAGCCCTCGCACAGAAACGAAGACCCAACACAGCCATAAATAAATAAATAAATAAATAAATAAATAAATAAATAAATAAAATTTAAAAAAAAAAAAAAAGAAAAGAAAAGGGACTCAGGGACCTATCGTCCAGTGTTGGCTAGAAAAAGTGGTAAGGTCTTTTGAAAGTCTTGAGCTTTATCAGACAGGTACTAAAAAGGATTGTCCCAGGGCTGTGGCCTTGGGCTGCCAGAAGTCATGCTAGGGTTGGTGACACCTCTTGGTACAGGGTTTGCAAGGAGTTGTTATGTTGAGAGTTCTTTTTCAGTTCTCTGGCAGCACACACTGGGGCTCTTGGCCGATCTCAGGACTTACCTCATCCAGGAAAAGAGAGACCCGGAAGGCATCATAACCTGTTGCTACCTCCCACCCTTCTTCAGGAATTGCCCTGGGAGAAGCAGTCACAGCAACCCACGCCCGGTGTGGAGGGCTATCTTCCTGCATCAACACAAGTCCAGCTCTTCCTGGGAAGGCAGGGCCTGGTGCCCTTTCAGAGGCTCAAGTGCCCTCAGGATCCCAGCAGGAAAATGCAAGTTGGCACTATACCTGATCTCAGAGAGAGAGCAGTGAGTGGTCCTGAAGAGAGATCTTAGTTCCCTGCCCAGGAACTGAGCCTGGGTAACCTGGACAAAAACCAGGAATCCTAGCCACTAGACCACCGGGGGCTAGAGGCTAGAAGCCAAGTGGCCCTAGCTCTTTTCCCCATTTGAAAGCAAAAATGTTTCAAGGAGGCAAAAACTATAAAAACAGTCGCAAAGGTTATTATTAGAGACACAACATAACATGTGCGAGAGCACACAGAGAAACGCTTTGTTTATTTAAGACAGAGCAAGGCAGAGATACACCCCCAGAGAGGAGTGGGAGTGTCCTGAATGAGGAGCACAGAAAAGAGGTGATTTAAATCACTTATATAGGACAGTCCTTCCGGCTCTTTGTTTATCTTTGGCCAATTATCTTGTTTCTTTTTTCACACCTGACTGGTCCTAGGACCCTCTCCAACATGTGTGTGCAACTTTTTGCTAAGATGGATCCCACCACAGAGGCCTGTGAGGGTATATCCACACATATTATGGGATGGCACCCCCTCCCTTTTTGACCCTCAAGGAGCCTTCCTGCACATGTGCAGACAGGGAAGTTTTCCTTGACCTTAGGAGTGGTCATCTTATCTCTTTACTTCAGCAGTGCTCAGCTTCTGCCAGTAGCTTTGTCCTTGGAGTGTCTGGGTGAGAACAAAGCTTCAGTTTTACTCCACTTGACAAACACCAGCTGTCCAGCCCAGGGACCCATCTATCTCCTACCTCATACCCAATTCTGCTCTTGCATCACTTCTGCGTGTTTCCTGGGTTTTGATTTTCCAATCAAGCAGTCTTTTTCCGGGAGCATTTTTCCAGCTCTATTTGACTCTTCCCATAGGAATTACACACTCAGAGCACAGTATGTTACCAACAGCAAATGGAATAAGCCTAAGGGGAAGGTCCCACTGGGGTCATTGCTGTCTACTGGGAAAATGCTATCACTAGACCATTATGGCTCCAGGAAAGTGGCACTAAATCAGAGTGTTGGCTGGCTTCTAATATCAACCTTTATCCCTTATTTGTGCAATGACTCCTGCTTAAACTAAGCATTCTGTTCCCAGCATATGGCAGATTTTCTAGAGAATGTGCTCTGCGTATTACCAAATTAGTTTACTTTGCTGATATCCTTTAAGGTTCTGTTAGACACCTGTAAATGACAAGTCTTTTAATATGTGAAAATTTTTTCCAGGGAAATTCTAATCAACCATGAGAAAAAGGGATAAAAGGTGTTAGATTACAAAATTACAAGCATTAGGTAGGAAAGCTGCTATGATTCTGGCAGTGTTAATATTTGCTCAATGCATATACTTACGTGTAAGCCTAGATGACCCAATTTTCCTTCACTATGTGTATCATTTTACTCTCCATATGTGTTCTAGCCACTTAAGTCAATTTGAATGTACTTACCCAATTAAAATATAAACTTTCTCTGTTTAAGCGAGGAAATAAAGAGTCAGAAAAGAAAAAAAGAGAATTCACCCATTCAATGCAAAAGATAGAATCAATGAGAAGAAAAAGAAGTCACCTCTTAAGGAAACCTAAAGAAGTTAAATGTTTGAGCAGATCAAGTAGCAGACTTATTTATTAGATTCTCTCTTTTATTCTCCTTACTCAAGAGGATAAATACAATGCAAAATAGAAGGACATAGTCCAAGTACTTAAACAAAATGGGAAACATATTGCTGGTTGAGCAAAGTGACTTGGCCTCAAGCCAGTAAGAAGCAGACTCTCTAAGCAGAATCTGTGCTAAGAGATAGTTCACCATCCAGGATAACCCAATTAGCACTGAGCATAAAAAAAAAAAAAAAAAAATGTTGACAAGATCAAAATCATCCATTGCTTACATTTAGAGAATTACACTGAGGCCTTAATTGTCTTCTGAGATACTCATGGTATTGTATATATTCTCCTTTCTAGAGAGATAAGCCACGTGTACTTTTCTATGTATACTATGCCAGTAATTGAATTTTGCCTTAATTTGAAAGCATTGCAGCTTTAAAGGATCAAGTGCAATTTGTTAGGTTCAAACCCCTTTCTTCAGATGAAATTGTATGTAGACACATGTTATAGAAAACAGATGAAAGCAGTTCTGCTCTGCCCCATACAGTCTCACCTTCCTCCATAATCTCCCTGCAGGCTCCAGGGCACATAGATAGAAAAGGCACTTCACCAGGAGTCATGAGACCTAAATTCTAGCTCAGGTCTGGTCGCTGCCCAGCTCAGTAACCTGCACCAGTCATGATCTCTGGGTGCCTCCGTTGCCAAGTGAGTAGAGAAAGGTCACAAATTTCCTTTTGACCTCTGAAGTTCAATTTCCTTTTCAGTTTTTTCGTAATTTCTTAAAGTAGCTGAATAGTTTTTTCATTCTCCTGAAAGTGTGAGAAGCACAAAACATTGTGTGTATATTTCTAATCAAATGCTAATATTTTTAAGTGGCCAACATCTAGTGTAGAAAAAATTGCAAAAAAATTTTTTCAAATAATAGACTTTTATTTAAATTAGCAAAGCTTGTTTTTTCAAATAAAGTACAGTTTAATTCTAAAACTCTGAGACAGTTTTAAAGCATTAAACCAGAAGATGTAATATTCAAACTGTCAAGAATCTTTCTCAAGGCTCTAAATATTACTTCTGTGGTAAATGAAAGCACTAGTAGATTTTTTTTTTAAATTACCTCAGCAAAAAGGGAAAAGGAATAACCACACCTGCCTTTCATTCCCCAGGCCCTTGTTTCCATCCTTCCTCATGGCAATTCTAATGTTTTTAGGTAGGGACTTGGGGCAGCTTGTGGTAGCATATGCAGATTTTATTTATACTGTGGCTCATGAGAAAGTGACAGATACAGAAATGAATGGAGCCAATACTGAGATTTTGGAGTTTCAGGTGTCATTTGAGATGTCACTTATCCATTACCCATTCAGGAAACATTAAGTCATTGAGGTGTTTTTGTGCTCGAGGCACAGTTCTACGTGCACAGACAGATCCATATAGGATGTGGTCCATGCACTTAATGTATTATTTAGACCAAAGGTAGACTCTGAGATTTAGTATGGGAATTTTGAATAATACTAAATAGTACATACAAAATATAGTAACACTTGGATGCATGAAGTACTATGAAAACAAAGCCATATTCTAGAAGGGTAAGGAGGAAATTAGTTAAGGGCAAAAGGCTATGCATTTAGAATTGTAGATTACTCTTTTTAAAAGCTTGAACATTCACAGCTAAAAGCTCTAGTGACTATTGATGAAATCTTACTGAGCCAAGAAGAGTGATCAGATCATGATACAGGTCTAATTACTGGTATGGAGGGGAAGGAAAAAGGATTGGATAGGAAGAATCCAGGACTGCAACCCAGTTCTGAGAACGTTTCTGAAAGGGAAGCCTTGAGCCGAAGCTGTTAGAAGAGTCCTGTGTCTCGTGGGAGTGGACCTGCATCTGTAGCCTGCAGTGCTCAGTCAATGGCTAGAAGCAGTCTGCAATCTCAGGATTGTGTTCTGAGGACGGTAGCTGGAGCCGTCAGTCAGTGTTCCAACCTATAACAGAAGACTTGAGCGGTGCATTTCCGTAGCTGACAAACAGGCCAAGTATGTGGGCTATATTGAAAATGAAGGAATGTCATGGGGAAGGGGTCGTTGAACTGTGGATAAATATTTGGATCACTTGTCATGATAAATGACACGTCTTTGTATTATTTTCAGGAAAAACTATTAGCAAACCCCAGGTGGTGAAGAATCTCTCCAAATGCAGAGAAACTTTCTGTGGAGGCTTCCAGCTTAATTCGAGGGTCCTCCGCAGATACAACCTCCTGAACTGGTGCAGACACTTAGATGATAAAAAAACCACACACATAATTATGTTATCTTCAGGCAAGCATCTAAAATTTTACAGTGCAGCTGTTTAAAGATTTAAGCACTTACTTTACATCCAGAATTAGGAGGGTGGTAATACATTTAGCAATAAACATAATGAACATCACATGTAATCTAGTGATCCCCAATCTACACTTCAACACTGAACATCATTATTATCACGTTTTTTTTTCCCCCAACATTAATTCTTCAATGATGGTAAAAATGTCAACTCTAATTTAATTTAGAGTCTCTTATGAAATAAAAATAATGAAATATAGCTAAATTGAATGTACCCCAGTTGTATTGAAAACAAAGTAATCTTTCTGAAGCACCGTGGGCTCAATAGCCAGTAACAGAAGTAATATTAGAGCAAAACTGGCTGAATATCCCAGTGGTCACAGACCTGAAGACTGTGGGTTGATAATGCTGGGAGCACAGAGTAGAAAGAAGTATAAAATGCTCTAAAGCAGGGCCCCTTAACTGGGGCTCCATAAACACTGTGGTGCAGGGGACAGGACAGCAAACTGGACGTAGCAGTGCCCACCTCTGCCACCTGACTGCTGTGTGACTGGAAAAGCCATTCACTGTCTCTGGTCCTAACTGACTGTCTTTCAGGTTGTCAGGAAAAGGGAATACAGATTTTTGGACTGATTTCTTGTTCAGAGCTTACCTTAATATTAGTGAGGTTTTTTTTTTGTTTGTTTCTAGAGCAGGGCTTAGGAGCAGCTCTGGAACCAGATGGTGTGGGCTTATACCCCAACTCTGCCTCTCTAACCTCTCATTTGTGGAGTGAACAAGATATTAGCTCTTACATATGGGTTGACAACGAAATAAATGTATTAGTTTTCTTTTGCTGCCATAACTGATTAGCACAAATTTAATACAGCTTAAAACAGCACTATTTGTTTTCTCACTGTTTCTTCTGTAGGTCAGAGGTCCAAGCACAGTACAGCTCTACTGAATCCTCTGCTTAGGGTGTCGCAAGTCCAAAGCAAGGTGTGGGCAAGGCTGTTCCTTTCTGGAGGGAAGAATCTACTACCAAACAGATTTAGGATAGTGTCAGAATTCAGTTACTTCTCTTTCCACATGTACTTTACATGCTTCCAATCTCCTTGACTTCCTCTTCTGCCTTTTCTCTCTGCTTTTAAGGGCTCACATGATTATACTGGGACAACCTAAATAATCCAGGACCACCTATCTAGCAACAGGTTAGTAACCTTTGCCAAAAATTCTTCTTGGTTTTTATTTGTTTCAGTTTGGTGCCTGTTTTTTGTATTTTCTAAAGGAGAGAGTTTGTTCTATATGGCACATTTCTTTTCTCGCTATGTAAATGATATACATGAGAAACAATACCATTTTCACCTTTTCTTCTTCAGTTCTGTTTTCTTCTCTATGCTTTTACGCATAAGTGCTACATGCCAAGGCCCTGTAGATCTAGCCCTCTCTCTCACGCCTCCTGGGGAGACAGACATGTAAATAAGTAAATCAAGGCCATCTTCTAAGGCTAGGGCAGAGACACCTACAGAGTGTGGAAGGAGCACAGATGAGGATGTCCAGCTGTTGTTAGACAGTGGGGCAGTTGGATACACAGCATTAGGTTAGTGCTATCAGGGAAGTGAAGGAGGAAGGCATCCCAGACGGCATGGGAAGCATACAGGCATACTGTCCTCAAGGTTCATCCAGGTTGTTGCAATTGGCAGGATTTCCTTCTTTTTAACTTTGAGCAATATCCCATTGTATGTATATACCACATTTTCTTTATCCATTATCTGTTGATGGACATTTAGACTGTTTCCATATCTTGACTATTGTGAATAATGCTGCAATGAACATGGGGTGCAGATATCTTTTCAAGATCCTGGTTTCAATTCTTTGGGTATGTACCCAGAGGGAGGATTACTGGATCATGCGGTAGTTCTATTTTTAATTTCTTAAAGGAAATTCTATATCTATGCTGTTCCTTTGTTTCTCCTTTCTTTCTTTCTTTTGGAATCTGTGAATTTTTAGTAGTCTATTTTTACTTACCCATTCATTTTTTTTTTTTTTTTTTTTGGTGGCAATGAATGTTTTTAATGAACCTGAATTAGCTGATACAAAAGCATATTTCAAGAGCATCAGAAACTTAAAGATAGTTGAAAAGGCGAAAACCAACAATTTTACTTCAAGACACCCAAGTACACCTTGCATACAAAAAAATATAGAAAAAGTTTACCTGGCGGTCACTGCTTGAATCTTGAAGTCTAATTCCAGATTGATGATACTGATACAGGGTGTAGTTATTAATTAATCCATGCTAGCCCACCCCAAACTAACTTAACACTGGTAAACATGATCACATATACATAAATGAATCCCTATTAATAGTGACGCTGCCTTCTCACTCTTCATACAATTTAATGTCCAGTTTCAGCCATCTGATGGGTCTAACAGAGAACCACTTACATGGTCACTTAATAAAGATTTTATTTTCTTTATTTGATGGTAACAACAAAGGCTACAGCCTAGTACTTAAGCTACCCAGGCAGAGCAACCAAAGGCAGCTATGAAAGCTGAAGAGAGCCGTAGAGACAGGACACAGGCAGCGTGAGCCGGACTGCTGTGAGCTGGTGCTCACCCCTGCATTTCTGCGAGGGCGGGAAGCCAAAATCACTGACTGCTCTCCCTGCTGACTTGAATTGACAGTTTTCTTCTCCAACCATCTTGTTACTAAATGCATTCCACCGTATCTAGTTAAATACAAAGAATCAGCCTCCATAATAAAATCACCTTTTTCAGAGCAACCATCACACACGATACATTCAGAATTACTGGTTGCTTTTTTTTCGTCTTTTTTTCCTTGAGCTTGTAGGCGTCTGAGTGTCTTTTGTTTCTTCTTTTACACCAGATATCGGCTGTTTGAAAACTATCTCATTATCTTTATCATCATCATTCATTTTAGCCACTTCAGATTTTCGTTTCTCCAAAAATGTTGGTGTACAAACCGGCGTGGGGCCCTGGCTATCCACAGTCTTCTCAGGATTGTTAGGAGTGACCAAAGCCTCTTTTTTCTTCTTCTTACGTAAAGCCTGGTGCTTTCTGGAATTTCGAGGACCAGTGTTTGAAGCACTTTCCTCATTTTTATGTAAGACCAGTGAAGGGAAGTTATAATCAATTCCCTTCTTAGCCAATCTCTTCCTGAGTGATTTCTCCTTTTTAAATCGCTCTTCCATCCGTAGCTTTTGAAGAAGTGTCCGATTCTGATTATACCGTTTCACTGCTGGATATGATGGCCTTTTAAATGGCATATGCCACTCTCTAAAAAGTTTTTCATGTACTTTTTCAGGTGGTATAAAATGACACTTCAAGAGTCTTTCGCCAAAAAGGTAGTTGTTCATCGTTTCAGCACTATTTTGGCAACATCTTCAGATTCCAACTCCACAAAACCATAGCCTTTGCTATTTCCTGTCGTGGTACTCCTGGACAGTCTGAATCTTGTAACAGTGCCAAACTGGGAAAATATGCTCGGATCTGGGTTTCATAAAGCGACGGAGGTAAATGGCCCACATAGATCACTCCAGGAGTAAGTTTTTGTTTCTACTGTTGCTTGCTTGCGCGCCGGCGAACCTGCGCGCCACCTCCTTCTTAAACTTGATATCCTTCTGCGGGTTTAGGGACAGGAGCGGCTTGGCCGGGCCAGTCAAGGCCGCCATGACGCCAGCTCGCAGGCGGAAGAGCTCATTTTTGACTATATGCTTTTGTATCTGTGGGGAGGGAGTTTTACAAGAAATTACAATATACAAACTTAACTTTTCACAGTCTACTTTTACAATTCAAGTTGAATGAAGAAAACTTAGTCTCATATAGGAATCTTTGCCCTTACTTTTTTATACTGTAGTTATCATATCTACATACGTTGAAAACCTCATCAGACAATGTTACAATTATGTTTCAGCTGCAAGCATATTTCAAAGACTTTAAGAGGATAAAGACAGGTTATTATATTTACTTACAAATTGACCACTTATATTGCTCTTCCATTATTCCTGGTGTTCCAAATTTCTTCCTAGCGTCACCTTATTTTCATCTGAAGAACTTAGTTTAGCATTTCCTTTAGATCCTGTCCTGTAGCAACAAATTCTCTTAGTTGTCATTATTTGAGAATATCTATTTCACTGTCATTCATGAAGGTTATTTTTGCTGAATATAAAATTCCATATTGATAATTCTTCCTTTTCTGAATCTTACAAAAGCTGTTCTACATCCTTTGGCCTGCATGCTTTTGATAAGAAATTTGCAGTTATTCAAATTGTTATTCTCCTATATGAAATGTGTCATTTTTCTATGGCAGATTTCCAGATTATATTTTTCTTTCATTTTTATCAGTTTTATCATTATGTAGCTAGAAATAGATGTTTTCATTGTTCATCCTGTTTAGGATTTGCTAAGCTTCTTAAATCTGGAAGTTTATCTCTTTCACCAAATTCAGGAAGTTTCCAACCAATGTTTATTCAAATGTTTACTCTGTGCTGTGCTCTTTCTGTTCTTCTCTGAGACTCTGATGACATGAATCTTAGACCTCTTAGTGCTCTCAAATAGGTTGCTGAAATCTGTTCATTCTTTTTTCAATATTTTTCTCTCTGTTAAGGTTTGATTATTTTTATTGATAGATATATCTTTAAGTTTACTGACTCATTCCTCTGTTATTTCAATTATCTATGGAGCCCATTCAGTGAATTCTTATTCCAATATTATTTTTGGTTCTGAAATTCCCAATGTGTTCTTCTTTTCATCTTCTACTTCCTGGCTTAGAACTTCTATCTTTCTAGTAATTTCAAGAGTGTTCACCCTTACTTCTTAGAGCATGGTTTTAATAGATGATTTAACATCTTTGCCTAATAATTTGAACATCTGCGTTGACTCAGAGTTGGTGTCTTTGGTTGCCTTTTAAGCGTTAAGATTTTTCTATCTTTGTATGTAAAGTAATTTCAGATTGTGATCCTGGATATTTTGAATATTGTTACGAGACTCTGTTATTGTTTATATCCTAAAGGTTATTTGTTTTGTTACCCAAATTGTTCCAGCTTTGGTCATCAAAACTCTTTCACTTGGATCGTCTGACCTTTTGACATACCCCCACCATTGTGAGATTTTTTTCATTTGTTTGTTTTTGATCACTGCCCTACTTTCTGTCACTATAAGATGCTCCAGTGTCTTCTTTTATATTTCCTTCCCCAGCCCTAGAATAAGACATTCTCCAAGGAGCCCTGTTCCTTTCACTGGAGTTTGGTATTAAAAATAAAATCTGGGTGCTAGATGGACACCTTACTACTTTGCTACTGGAGTGTCTGCTTCTAGCTCCTCTCAGTTGATAGATCAACAAAATATGTGTATATACTAATCCATGTATACACATATATTTATATCTAATTATCTGTATATTAAGCTAAACATGAGTTCATACTGATGTCTCCAACTGTAATCTACTGTCCCATGGATTGTTCTAACCTTCTCCTCTTACTTATGTGTAATCTCCCTCTCCAACAATGAAAAATCTGGCTCCCACCATCTGTCATCCATTTATTTATGGCTCAGTTTCAGTATACATATTTTGTGTGTTCAGAATTGTTTAGCTATGTCCCAGTGTAAAACAACTTCATGAGCTAGAGTTGCTTATATATAGTTCCTTTTACGTTTAGGTATTTCCAATATTACTGAGGTCAGCATGTCCCCCCCCACCACCACTCTGCTGAGGTTGTTTCATACATTTGTAACAGTTATATTCTTATGTCACATTCTTTATTCTTTCCTAGGTTCCCTGACCCGCTAAAGGATTTTTAAAAATTTTAATACCATAAAGTTCATTCTTTGTGATATAAAGTTCTATGGGTTTATGATAAATGCATATTATCATGTATCCACTAATATAATATTATACAGAATACTTTTACTGCCCTAAAAATTCCCCTGTGCTTCATCTATTCAAACCTCTCCTCCCACTCCAAATCCCTGGCAACCACTCATCTGCCATCTCTCTGGGTTTGTTTTTTCCACAATGTCATATAAATAATTATGCAGTATGCAGCCTTTCAGATTGGCTTCTTTCACTTAACAATACAAATCTGAGATTTATCCATGTCTTTGCATGGATTGATAGGTCATTCCTTTTTATCACCAAACAGCATTCCATTGTATGATTATATAACAGTTTAGCAATCTGTTCACATATTGAAGGACTTCTTGGCTCCTTCTAGCTTCTAGCCACTATAAATAAAGTGGCTGTAAATATTAGTGTTCTGGCTTTTGTGTGGACATAATTTTTCAACTCATTTGGTTAACTAATTAGAGCATGATTGCTAGATCATGTGTTAAGACGTTTGTCTTGCTAAGAAATCACCAATCTGTTTTCCAAACTGTACCATTTTGTACCAACAATTAAAGAGAGTTCTTGTTGTCCCATGTCTTTGCCAGTGATTGGTATTCTCACTTAAAAAATTTATTTTAGCCATTCTAGTAGGTAGGTAATGGTATCTCAGTGTTACTGTATTTATATTTCCTTGAGACAAATGACGTCGAACAATTTTCCTCTTGCTTATTGGCAACATCTTTAGTGATATGTATCTTGCTCATTTTTAAAGTTTTTTCTCCTTATAGCTGAGTTGTAAGAGCTCTTTGTATATTTTGGATACAAGTCCTTTATCCGACAAACATTTTGCAAATATTTTCTCTCAGTTTATGGCTTGTCTTTTCATTTTCTTAACAGTGCCTTTCACAAAGCAGAGGTTATTTATTTATTTGTTTTTAGTTTTAATAAAGTCCAACTTATCAGCTTTTTCTTTCATGGATCATGTTTTTGGTGTTGTATCTAAAAATTCATTCCCTATCCCAAGGTTACCTAGATTTTCTGTTATTTTTTCTTCTTATTGTTTTTTTTGTTTTACATTTAGGTCTATGATCCATTTTGATTTAATTTTTGTGAAAGACCATTTACTTTTCAGAGACCTCAGATAGCTGCTTCATGCCTTCTGTCCAGGATTTATAGTTGCGTTTGGTGGTATAGATAGGATAGAATTTGTTTCTCCATATTTCTCAGAACCATTTATGAGCACTTAATATTTTACTTTAGAAGTTTCTTCTTGCTTTATTTAAAGTTTTCAATTTTCCTGTATTCTCTCAGCCAGTTTCTATGTTAGAATAATAAAGTATATGATCAGTATATCAAGGAAACAGTGACTTCCATTTACTCTTAAGTTCCTGAATCTTGCAGAGATTATCACAGACCAGATTCCATCCATCTCTTTGGATCCAAATTACTATTTCTTTGAGGATCAATAAGCAAACTACAAACTCACAAGAATAAGAAGATAGTATTTCTGGTACTATAGGGATTTAAAATTCTCCTACTTCCCTTTTAAGCAAAGCACCTAGCAGGTGGCAGTTCTAGAAATCCATACTTTTAGATTCTGATTCTAGCTGTGCTCCCTGCCTGACTCCCTAACACTAAAGTGACTCCGAGGAATTTGAAATGTCTGCTATTTTAAAACAGAAAACTAGGCATTCAAAAGGAAATTTAAAAATACATTTTACTACTCACATATTAAGGCAAGACTGCTTTTTCCTGGTCCTGACTTCTTAAGCTGCTCTAATATGTACAAGGAGAGACATCATGACAAAGAAGCCAATCTGTCCAGAAAAAATCCAAACCATAAAACTAGATAAAAGACCCATCTCTTGTTCTAGAACATATGGAATTTTGCTTTTCAGAATGGCTGAATTCTACTGTGTGAAAAATTCATATTTATTGTGTAGCCTCAATAACTCAGAATATTGTATCAGTTGCTCAGCTCTTGACTGACCTTAGCTTTTTCCAGTTATCTGCAATGATATCACCACTCTGACCTAAGCTTGCCACTGCATACCTGCTACCTCTTAATCTATGGAAGTCATGGTTCAAAGGGATGATAGAAGATTCTAACCAATAGTAATTTGGGTTTTTAGCCACATGACCCTAGAGGTCATCAGCCAGCATCAAATTCTCCAATGTCCATGTGCTATTTGCCATATTGGTTTCCTCCTAATGCTGCAGAACCTATAAATGTTTTTAATTTAAGATATAATTGACATATAACATTGTATTAGTTTTAGGTGTACAACATAATGATTTGATGTATGCATATATCACAAAATGATTACAATAAGTTTAATTAATATCCATCATCACACATAGTTACATTTTTTTTCTTATAGTGAGAACCAAATGTCTTTTTAAAAAAAATATTTTATATTGGAGTATAAGTTGACTAACAATGTTGTGTTAGTTTCATGTGTACAGCTAAGTGATTCAGTCATGCATATACATGTACCTGGCAGAAAAATTCTCTTTCAAATTCTTTTCCCATTTACGTTATTACAGAATTCAAATGTCTTTTTAAGGCATGTATTCCTTCATCCTTCACTTATTTTTCCTAAATAGTTGATAATATGCTGAGGTACAGACATGATTTGTCTAATTTGAAATTGGCTCTTTCTCCTTTGCAGCACACATTTACATAGAGGCATGTCTGTACTTCCCCAAATCCAACACACATATATCCAAATAAGGCAACAACTAAGCTTACTTAAAACTTGCACAACTGATTTGAGGAAGGTGGGGAGACTATCTCTAACTGTGCTGCAGTCACTAAAATCTTTATCCTGAGATAAAACAGGGCAAGATGTCACTGGGTGTTAATAACTATTGATAAGGAAATGCAATAATTTGAAGAGCAGTATTAATCATCATAGATAAGTTAGGAGGACAGGAATGAAGATCCTCAGATAGTAGTGAGGAATATCTGACTATTCTCAGGCCTTAGGTGGCTCTTCTTTCATTCATGTATTCACGCATTCATTTATTCATTCATGTCTTCACCAAATACTATTTAAGCTCCTATCATTATTTTTTAAATTAATTAATTAATTAATTTTATTTTTGGCTGTGTTGGGTCTTCGTTTCTGTGCGAAGGCTTTCTCTAGTTGCGGTGAGCGGGGGCCACTCTTCATCGCGGTGCGCGGGCCTCTCACTATCACGGCCTCTCTTGTTGCGGAGCACCGGCTCCAGAGGCGCAGGCTCAATAGTTGTGGCTCACGGGCCTAGTCGCTCCACGGCATGTGGGATCCTCCCAGACCAGGGCTTGAACCCGTGTCCCCTGCATTGACAGGCAGACTCTCAACCACTGCGCCACCAGGGAAGTCCTAAGGTCCTACCATTTTTTAGGAAAAGTGCTGGGCAAGAGGATAAAGTGGTGAGCACAATAGACATACTTTGTGTTCCCATAGGTTACACTGGAACAATTTCAAGTGTTATGTGCTTAGTGTTGTAACATGGCATGTACAGAATGTCATGGAAGAACCAACAAGGACATCAGATTGAATCTGGTGGCTTCTGAAGTAGTCAGGCTGGAAGATTGGGAAGACACATGGGGGACACCTGGAGGTCTCACTGCACATGGGAAACTTAGGCTGTGACCAGAATGAGTAGGTCAAGAAAAACCAAAGCAAACCTTCACTCCTATTTGCTTTGAGCGAATATCACCCACCTCCAGAAAGTTGCCTCTGCTTCCACCATCCCCCTCAAAAGGAGAAAAATACACAGCACAAATGGTCACTTTCTACTCAACCCCTTCCATTAGCCTTGAATTATTCTTAACTTGTTTTCTCTGTGAATTAATTAATTCCTCCAGGATTAACTGCAATCTTGAGAGCAGTCCTTTTGCATTTCTGTGCTTGTGAGCACTTAGCATTGATGAACGTCAGTACAGTCTGGTCTTGTTACTGATTTTTGTTTCATTGGAAAATAAAAAGTCCTCCAATATCTCATAAATTCAGATCACTGGGTCTCAGAGAGTCTCTTAAGGTTGGAGTGTTTGCTACCAAATGTAAAATAGATAGCTAGTGGGAAGCAGCTGCATAGCACAGGGAGATCAGCTCGGTGCTGTGTGACCACCTAGAGGGGTGGGATAGGGAGGGTGGGAGGGAGACACAAGAGGGAGGGGATATGGGGATGTATGTGTGCACACGGCTGATTCACTTTGTTGTGCAGCAGAGGCTGGCGCAGTATTGTGAAGCAGTTATACGACAATAAATATCTATTAAAAGAAAAGTTGGAGAGTTTGGAATACATCTTCAGAGGAACAACTCAGGGTCAACCTTTTTCTTTGAAATTATTTGATTTCTCAGGTATAATGGTAGGCGTATAATCCTGTTTTATCATCTAGGCCTAATGGAAACATTTTTTTCCATAATGGAAATGTTTAGGATTTCATATATGCACAGTGTGGATGTTAAGCTCCAACTGTGCCAATCAGAAATTCCATGATTAAATGATAACAGAGCCAAAGCCACAGCATTGGTACATCACCTACACCAGAAAGGGCTGTCTCCCTGCCCCTACTTAACAGCCTGCCATGTACTTCTTCAGTCTTCTTGCCAAGTTGTTGGGTAGCTTTGATAAACAGGACATGTTAGTCACCAGCGTAGACTAAAATGCTGAGGCCTTTCCTTTCTTATTTATTGAAGCTGTTTTAAGTTAGGGAATAACAACAAATTATAAAAGTGACCAAATTGCTACTTACAAAATGTATTTCATGGCAGAAAAATTGCTCCTGCACAATCAGTTTTTAGGCTAAATTTGAACACGACGGTGATTTTTTTTTAACAATCATAAACCCCTGCTGACAAAAGACTTAACTCTATCGGTGACAGCAGATGCTACTAAAATACTGTTTTGTCTTAGCGGTTCATGGTGTATCATAAACCCAGCAATTATGATTGTTTAAAAGCTTGTTGCCAGAGTGAGCTCCAGACCCACAGTGGGAAGCATATTGTCTAAAAAGAATACAAAGTAATTGGGATTTTATCTAATACAGCAATGAATATATTCATGAAAACTCTGCACAAGTGCTACAGAATTAGTCTCATAACCTGACATGAAGAGCAAATAAAAATCTATACAAACTGTTAAATGGGGGAAAAGGCAATGATTTCCTTTGAGGACGTGGAAGATTCTCAGAGGTGTTTGTGCTAAGGTTTACTGCAACTTTCATGGTGCTAAGACCACCTTATGTGGCATGGCAGGGAAGACGCCAGGCTGACCCTGAGCTTGGACCCATTTCTGCCAACAGTGGTGTGACCTTGGACAACCTTATACCAATACATATTTTTTTCCCTCAATAGTAGCACTAATTCTTGCCCTCATCATTATAGATTTGCTAATGATCTGGCTTCTAAGCCCTGATAACTGTGAATATAAAGGAGGAGGAGGAGAAGGAGGAAGAAGATAAAATAAATAGAGTGTGTAAAAGGATTTTAGAAAAACCCTTAATGACTTCCTAAGATGCTTAGAATAAAACAAGACTTCATTAGCCATGGCTGGCAAGGTAGTGCCCGTGATCTTGCCCCTGGCTCTCTCTCCACTTTGATCTCCTGACAGTCTATCCCTGATCATTTGTGTAAACCACCCGGGTCTCCTTGCTGTTTCTCTAAAATAGTAGCACCAGGAAGTTTCCACTTTCTGTTCTCTTGACCTGGAACGCTCTTCCTCCAGCGATTCCTTTCTATCAGGGTCAACCCACAACTGAAATAAAATTATATGGCCTTTAATAATTCATCTTTCAAGTTTATAATAAATGCACAAGCCCACTAATAAAAAAATATGAGGGGAAGATAAGAATAAATAACTTAGAGAAAGATAAATAAAAAGTATTAAACAAGCAAAAGAAATAGTGTTTATCCTCACTAAATAGATCAACTTATGAAACAACATTTTAAAGCTAAAATTAGCTCCTAAATCAATGACTTAAATGTTGTAGTGAAACTGGAATATTCAAGTCCTGCTGGTGGCATTTTTTTTTTCTTTTTTTAATTTTTAACACTACTTTTATTTACTTATTTTATTCATTTTATGGCTGTGTTGGGTCTTCATTTCTGTGCGAGGGCTTTCTCTAGTTGTGGCAAGTGGGGGCCACTCTTCATCGCAGCGCGCAGGGCCTCTCATTATCGCGGCCTCTCTTGTTGCGGAGCACAGGCTCCAGACGCGCAGGCTCAGTAATTGTGGCTCACGGGCCTAGTTGCTCCACGGCATGTGGGATCCTCCCAGACCAGGGCTCGAACCCGTGTCCCCTGCATTGGCAGGCAGATTCTCAACCACTGCACCACCAGGGAAGCCCTGCTGGTGGCATTTTAAATTATAAATGCTTTTGGGGGGGAAATCAACTGGCAATATGTATGTCAAGGACTATAAAATGCTTAAAATTTTTTCACACAGAAAATTCACCTTTAGAAATGATTCCCAAAGAATGTCAACCTCTATGCATTGTCTGTAGTATTGAAAATATAGCAATTCAAGTATAATAAAATGATTAAATATATGGTAGTTGAACAACAAAATCATACTCTGTGTAGCCTTAAAATGTTAATTACTAGGAATATGTAGAAACTAGAAAGTATTTATGCTAAGTTGCTGAGAAAGAAAAAAATAAAACTTATTTGTACATGGTCAAACACCAAAAGGCGATTTATAGGAGTAAAATTAAGATTGTTGCTGTTCTATCTTTTGCAAATTTGTATTTAGTGCTTGGTTCTAACACCTTTGCAATCTTAAATGAGGAAACACAGTGATCCCATTTCCATTGTTCAGTTCTTTTGCTAATTTCTGACTTTGCCAAAGATATTAACTCTGTCTTAAACATTAGTAAATAATTTGTGTCATTATCTGCAGACCCTAACACTAGCACAGCGTCTGGACTATACTGACAGCTGAAAGTCTGCCTCTCGAACCAAACAGAGATGGACGTGACAAATAGCTGAGAAAACTGAGATCCTTCCATCTACTCTTTACCTCTAACTGTGTTAAATTTCAATCAAGTTGACTGAAAAGAAACCATATTGAACCTGACAGCATGTGAGGAAATGCAAGAATATAGAGTTTCTGAGGCTTTGACCAGTGAAATAGTTGCTAATTTTCTAATGATGTTTGCCCTCAAGAAGTGTTAATTTAATTTGGTCCTTCATCATAGTACGGTAAGTGAGGGTTCCCCTTTTTGACGTCTATAACTAAATTCTATTTTGGATCATTAAAATACTGATGAAAAGGGGGAGGCAAATTGGAACATATTCAAAAAATGTAAAAAAAAAAAACAATGTATGACGTTTTATTGAGAAAAGATTGAGACAACCAAATGTTTTTTATCCTGATGATATGTGGAAGGAAAGAGCTCCCTAGACAGAGGTGATGCTCCTGCAAGTCAGTGAGACATTGAAGAACAAGGTATTTGGGGACCCTGAATGGGAGGACAGCAGAGAAGGACCCAAGAGGTCGAGGGGACAGCTAGAGAAGGGCTTCCCAGGCTGTGCTAAGAAACAGACTTTTATCGTGAAAAGATAAGGAGACTTTGAAAGACTTCTACAAAGAAAATACTATTTTTTGTTTGTTTGTTTTTCCCAAAAGAGAAAGAAAAAATGCCATGGGCTACATCCATGAAGCTCCTTCTACAGATATATAGGAGGTATCTGAGTTGTAAAATATGGCATAAAACTTCAAGAACTGCATGAAGCAGAAAAAGCAATAAAATACTGTAAAATATTGGCTTTGGTGACTTGTGATGTTATTACAGCCTTCTTATTTCTCGGTGCCCTAAAGCTACAATGTGCAGTGAATATTTGCACCTTCAGATAGGTTGTCTTCTTGTTGCTCATGCAAAGAAATGTATCTAATGATTTTTCCTTCTGTTTCAGAATAGCATCATTTGTTTCACAAGAATTATATCAATTGCAACTTGTTTTGATACATAGCTGACACTACTGTTGGAGATGTCTTCCAAGTCCCTTGAGTATATTCTGAGTCCACTTAAATGCAGTTCAAAATAGGACTGATGTAAGAGCACAGACAGGGAGATGAGAGTCCCCCTTGAGAATCTGCCTCTAACTAGCTGTTCAACCTAATGTTTGCCAAACCGAAATCAAGACAAGTCATCTAACAGTGGGCCATGCTTTTCTAAGTGGGTTGTCGGAAAATTGGGGTCATGTGGCCACAGTCCATTATATTTGTGGGTGATGTGCTGAGGAGGTAGACCAGATGTCCTCTGAGTAGGGTGCAAGATTTACCAAATAAAAATACAGGTCCTTCAGTTAAATATACTTTTCAGTGTATCTCAAATCTTGTGTGGGAAATGCTTATATGAAAACAAAACTTGTTGTCTATCTGAAATTCAAATTTAACCTGGCACCCTGCATTTTATCTGTTAGCTTTGCAAGCTCTGAGGACTCAAAGAACACCACAATCATGATAAGCTAATGGACAGAGCACTCATAGGGCTGACTGGTGGCCCAACTTCAAGTGAAGTCAAACTTTAAGGCAAAGGGCAGCTACTGCCTCCCTGATAATGAGTTAATACTCAGGCATTATCTCCTGACCGCTTCCACTAGGAGAAATTAGAGGACAAGCCCTAATCTGGGTCCTTGGTTCTGGGCTCTCCATGGTCTCCAGGTGAGGAGACCTGGGTTGTCTGTAGGAATCCCAAACCTCCAGGCACCTGTCCTGCTCAGAACATAAGCACAGTCACCATGACACTTTTTAATCCTGACTGCTGAGGCCATCTGGACAATCTCTAAATCATCTAACTTCATCTGTAGCTTGACAGTTTTGTACCTTGGCTTTCAGGTTCTAATCTAACTTCTTTCCCTTCCCTCTCTCTTTTCTCCCTCTCCTTCTTCCTCTCTTTCTCCCTGCCCCTTTCTCAGTCTTGACCCAGGACTGTCCATCTCTGACCTGCCCTGACATGTGATCTAAATCATCAGATTCTCCAGTCCTGTCTAGAATCCAGGGGTACATCACTGGCTGCAGTGGGGGGTTTTCTAACCCTCCTGCCAGGCAATGTCCATGCCTGTACTCTGGACCATGCCAGCCTCCATTACTGCTAACAGTACGAGGGACACTTTGGGCAATCTCCTTACTTCCCTGCCTGAACCCCAGAGATGAACGTAACTCCTCTATGTGCTGTCAATCAAGGAGAAAGACAGGAGGGTCAAACATCTAAAACATGGAATCAGGAAAGGTGTAGAGAAGTGGGGGTGGGAATCTAGTTCTGAATATAATTTATAGGATGAGAAATTAAACCTTTAAAGAAATCAGCAAGCCAAGTTTAGGCATTCTGGTAGCTTCAAACTGCATCTTATCTTCAGAGCTTTCGATGAAAATTTGAAAGCCTAAGTCTTTCCTTTATATTCATGCATATAAAACCTTCACAATCCCACTAGAAAACAAAACAATTTCACAAAGTAATTTGGACACTTAAAGAAAGAATTGTAAACATCAGGGTTTGAAAAGTTGGAAAATATAAGCCCTACGAAATAAGCAGAACTTCTAACTTGTACAAGGGACCCTGTTGGCAGAACATAAGCAACTGAAAAGGACTCAGGGAAGTCAAATTTTCAGTCCTCTAGACTCTACGTCAGTGTCTAGACCAAAGTCAAGGGGATTTTAGGCCATAGGACACCATGTACGTCATGGCCGTGGCTCTCTGTTTCTGACACAGCTCATATCCTATTTCAACTCTATAACTGATAAGGTTTTCTTTGGGGGCAGCCAGATATCATTTTTAAACACAAGACTGTCTTCTATTTATAGGATATCAGGTAGTTCTAGTTAGGAGATCACACTTCTAAAATTAAAATGTGATTTAATGGGAAAGTAAATTTAAGTGATTGATATGCAGATTTTCAGGAATGGGTTTTATGCCAGATATGGTCTCTTGACCCGACTCTCAGCCTTTGGCTTTCTCCCCATATTGCAATATCCCTCTCCATCTTTTTCACTCACCTCACTCCTAACCAATCTTTGGAGAAACCGCAAGTCCCTATCCATAGCGACTGTGGCTTAGTCCATTTAAAAAAATCTTCTCTCTAAACTTCTATTATATCTGAACTCTAGGAAAGGAGGTTTTGCAAAACATTGAGCACTGTCCTAGTGTTCTTTCTACATTCACCAATTTAATCAATAACTGTGTTGTTGGTGTATGTGCCTTAGTGTCCCACCCACAGTAAGGATGCCTTTGTAAGCCCTCAGAGCTTTACTTAGCCCAGAGCCATCCATACAACAATGAGTTCAATGGCTATCTGCTTGCCATTCATTACATGACACTTCAGTTCTTATAAATAATACAAAGATAAATAAGCCCAGTTTCTAAACTAGAATGCATTCTGATTTACAAAATACTTAAAGAAATAAAACATGTATAGATTAAAAAAATATATAACAGTAATGAGAAAAGAGATGCAAGAACTTGGTGTCTGAGAACAGCCATTCTTCCCCAGCCAAAGAGATGATGGCATTCCAGGCATGGGGTCTGGGCAGAGCTAAGACAAGACATTATTAAAAGGGGCCAGAAGGCCAGCCACAGGTGACTGTCAAAAGAGGAGAGTAACTTCTGTCAGCCTAATAGCCACACTCACCTCTACAAGAACATCTTTTCTGTTCTGCTTCGAGGACCAGGGATAGCTCCTGGCCACAGCAGAGACCTAGTTAGGATGCCTTGAATTGAATGTTCTGTAATATTAACATCTGGTGCTAAACAAAGTGGTTTCACACAGATTACCTCACTAAAAGAAGCCAGTGCAGGTATATTTGTGCTCATTCTACACGTGAAGAAACAGAAACTTGAAGAGGCTCCGCAATGTGGCTTGGAAGTGGCAGAGGCAAGGCCAGAGACCAGGACCCATGTCCTCTGATGCGTGGACGGCAGGATGAGTCCCAAACTTTGGTGAACCACGAATCACGTGCAATTCTTTCTTACAAAAAATAAAAGCCAATATCCATTATCTTACCCAGGACTCACTGAGACAGGGTCTCTGAGTGGGAACCTTGACATCTGATATTTTAAGATCCACAGATAATTTAGATGTGCACCAAAGTTGAGGACCATGAACCAGTTGGAAAGACAGACAGATGGTGGAGGCCTCAGTCTCTGTTTGTGCTTCTTGTCAGTACAAGAGAATCACCTGGAGCCCTCCCACAGACACCCTCATTCACTGGCTCTGGGAAGTCTGTAGTTTTAAATCTCGATCATTTTTCATTTAGTTATCCTGCAAAATACACTTTGATCAACACAGCTCTAAGCTCTGATGAGTTTTATTCTTTCTACACTAGGAGATATGAAAACATTTTAAAGGGGGCAAAAATAGTTTATGTACAGTGTCCTCATTATGTACATTCTTAAATGTTGTCCAAACACCTCACAATCCCTAACTGCATTTTACTCCTTAGTTCTCACTCTCTAAGGGATCGTACCATAATCCAGGTGTGGACACTTATCAATTCAGGCTATGATCTAATAAAAATGTGAAAACAAAACTCTTCCAACACTCTCCCAAAATAATCTTTACTTCCTTCTGGTAAACATTTTATGATTTATTTCAATATTTTGTTTTAACTGCATGCTTTAATAGTCTTAGTAAAGCAGAGTGTCAGAAGACAACTTAGATGAGAACATGCACATTTTTATTTTAATTTTTCCCTTTTTACAAGAATCTGTCATGTGCTATCAAAGTAATGTATTTGCATTACTTTTTTTCTTTAAGAGCACACACAAACATGTAATATACAGAGAAACGTTTCGTGTGCCATTGCCTTATTCTGTTTCAAGTGTGTTTTCTAAGATCCCTGGGGAAATCAATAGAAAAACTTCAGAAAAACGCTTGCGTGCTTGAGGGTGAACAGACGCTCCACTCCCCTCCAGGAAAGTCTGCTCCCTCTTCTTGGTGAACTGCTCTGAGTACCATGCACCTTCAGGTGACAAAAAGTATATTCACTGAGTGTGTGATTAGTCAGGTGCAAGTCTGCAGGCTTGCCAAAGGCAGACAGGACAGGAATGGCGCCATTCACAATGAAAGATACCAGGCTAACGAAGCACGAAGCTGTCTTCAAGTAGCTGCGGGTCTGCATTAGGCTATGAGGAGTTGTTTTGAAATCTTAATTTCATGCAGTATGAGAATGTGACGGAAGGGTGTTCATCACCAAACAAGGATTTTCAGTGGCAATTAAAGTGCCTGCCAGCAGTAGTAGCATAGCCAGTAAATCCAAACCAACCTTTCCACTGCCACTGCTTCCCGTGGAACCCTTAGTAAATGGGATGGAGTGAGGAGAACTTTCTCGATGGCAGTAGTTGGAAATCGATTCCCCATCCCATTCTTAAGGAGATGGTTCATTGAAGAGAAAAGAAAAGGTTAAATTATTTTAGGAAGAGTGCTGCTTTTCTGCCTGAATAAAAGTTGCCATGATGCCCGGTTTCTTAGCACCCTCTCCAAATGTTATCCCCTTACCACTGATTTGTGTTTTCACCCGGGGTTTTCCTCCAGGTTAGAAACCCCAGATTTATTCAGTTTTGATTTAAAATACATCTTCTCAATGTGAAAACAAGCTTCCCAAAGAGAGAACAGCTGGTTGACTGAACCCTTTCTAGAAACTCTAATCTTAAAATGACTTAAAATCTCTGATTATGGCTAAGCCCGGTTCCTGGGAGTCAAGCTTAACTTAGTTTCCTAACTGTTCAAATGAAATGGGGAGAAAATATTTTTTAGAAGGGCATACAAGTCATGGCCCATGTGAAGAATATTATGAAGCTTCTCAGTGAGAAAAGCTTATTAGAAAAGGAACTAAGAGGTGGGGTGAGGCGGGTGGAAGGACAGCCACTTACCCTCTAGGATGTGGTTTAGCACAGACTTTGGGTTAGGACAGTTGATAACAGAGTTGAACGTAGGAGGAAGAGGGTATAAAGAATTGAAACCCTACATCTCCCACCCAGACTGGTGGCTTCTTGATTCAGATTCTGTAACTTTCTGCTTCTTTCTTGATGACACCCCAAATGCTTCCTCTGGCCCCAGAATCACAGAGCCTATTTTATCCCACTGTTCACACATTACAAGGAGAAAAGCAAGGAGACCTTGTTCTGCAAATCATTTCTGCTACCTTATTTTGTTCCATTCTAAAGTAATAAGTTCACAACAGCAATTGAACAAGACCTCAGCTGGGCAGGAAATAAAAAAGAATGGAGATGAGATTCACAAAAGTTAATGAAAGTCACTCCAAGTGACTGTGCTGAAAGAGCACGGGCTTTAGAATCAAGTGAACTGGAGCATCAATCTGGCTGGACTCCTTACTAGTTGTATAATATGACCAAATGTCTTAAATCCTTTGAGTTTCCATTTCTTCAACTGTAAAATCATAACAATACCACCTACTGCATGATGTAGTTGCTATAATTACTGTGCATGCAGCCCCCAGCTGCTGCTGGGATTTACAAGGTGCTCTGTAAGCATGATTGCCCTCTTCCCCCAATTCAGATGAAAAATATTGCAGCAAAGAATAAAATATGTGCATAACTGCAATATATAACACATGCATGTGGAACACAGTGCTGTGTCAGGCAGACGTTCTCTAGGATTCTACATGTGTTTAAACTGTCAGTGGCATTTGGTAGCTGCCCACATATCTATAAACACAGGCTTAGGATATTATGGTCTCTATAGTCTCATTTTCAGGAAAGTAATCTGTTTGCTCCATACTATCAATATATTTCTTTCTCTCTCTTTTTCAGATAGATTTTTTTTTAGAGTAGTTTTGGGTTCACAGCAAAATTGAGAAGAAGGTTTAGAGGTTTCCCACACACATTCACAGCCTCCCCCATTGACTAACACCACCCCCACCGGAGTGGTGCATTTGTCACAGCTGATGGACTTACATTGGCATGTGATAATCACCCACAGTCCATAGTTTACGTTAGGGTTCACTCTTGTACATTCTATGAGTCTGGACAAAAGTATAATGACACATACCCACCACTATAGTATCATCCTGAGTAGTTTCACTGCCTTAAAAATCCTCTGTTATCCTCCTATTCATTCTTTCCCTCCTCCATAACCCCTGGAAATCACTGATCTTTCTATTCTCTCCATAGTCTTGCCTTTTCCAGAATGTCATAGAGTTCAAATCATACAGTATGTAGCCTTTTCAGATTGGTATTTTTAGGTAGTAATATACATTTAAGGTTCCTTCTTGTTTTTTCATGGCTTGATAGTTCATTTATTTTTAGTGAATAATATTCCATTATCTGGATGTACCACAGTTTATCCGTTCACCTACTGAAAAACACCTTACTTGCTTTCAAGTTTGGGTAATTGTGAGTAAATCTGCAATAAACATCTGTGTGCAGGTTTTTGTGTGGGCATGCTTTCAACTCCTTTTGGTAAATATCAAGAAGCATGATTGCTGGAGCATATGATAAGGGTATGTTTAGTTTTGTAAGAAAGAGACAAACTGTCTTTCAAAGTGGCTATACCATTTTGCATTCCCATCAGCAATATATGAGAGTTCCTGTGGCTCTACATTCTTGTCAGCATTTCGTGTTCTCAGTGTTCTGGACTTGGGCCATTCTAATGGATGTGTGGTGGTAACTCATTTTTTGAATTTGCATTTCCCTGATGATATATGATGTGGAGCACCTTTCCATATGCTTATTTTCCAACTTTATATCTTCTTTAGTAAGGTATCTTACTAAATGGGTCTTGGCCCATTTTTTTAATCAAGTTGTTTGTTTTCTTATTGTTGACTTTTAAGGCTTCTTTGTATATTTTGGTTAGCGTTCCTTTATCATGTGTCTTTTGCAAATATTTTCTCCCATTCTGTGGCTTGTATTTTTATTCTCTTGACTTTTATTTCTTCTTATATAATACCATCACAGTTTTGTTCATTATGTAAATTGAACATAATTTCAAGATATGCTATAAGTAATCAAGATATGTTAACTTGTAGTGCTAACTAATGTGACACAACATTAGTTCTGTATATCTAGTGTGTGCACGTGTGTGCATCTGCATGTATATGTCTCTGTGCTCAGGCAACGTGCTGACATTGGAAAAACAGTTCTAAAGCAGATGAGTCCCTGACCTTGAGGACACTGACAGTCTACTTCTGAAGAAGTAGGGAGGCTGCCTGAGTTCTGAGCTGCGTGATTAACTTTGCTGTGTTTCCTATGCCCCTCACAGAAGCAAACACATTAAACACTAGTGACATTTAAATGATTTGGGAGCATTAAATTAAGTTCCAATTTCACGGTTTGTGTGTGTGTTGGGGGGAGGGCAGTTTACCACACTTCCAGGAAGTAATGCTCTGACACTAGCTGGGTGTCCTACAATTCAACTCAATTCTGACACCGTGGACCCATCGACCCAGAGACAGCATCAAATTCTACAAGGACTCATTCCTACAAAAGTGCCTTCCATCTCACTTCAGACACTAGCTGCAAGTCCAAGTTGTTATCTTTTTTTTTTTTTTAATCCCTTACTCCATCACAAGTGGGGTCACCAGGGACAAAAACGGGCCCAGCAAGGAGACCTCTGCTCCCTCAGATGCCAGACAAGCCCTGAGACTTCACACCAGGAGGAACATTTTTGCTGACTTGGCCACCCAGCTCTTCAACCCTTGCTCCTGCAGAGTTGGCTTCTGCCCACAGAGGGAAAGGGCAAGCGACAGTGTGTCCCAACTCGCCGCTCTCTACCTGAGCCCTCAGGGGCCAAGGCCTCTCCAAGATCCCGCTGTTGAGAAGCAGCAGCCCCAGGTTCTTATTTTTGCTTCTGGCCATCTGGTGACAGACTGCAGGTCTGAGGACTCCTTCCTTGGACTTCACACTCCAGTCAAAAGTCTAGATTGTTACTATCAGAGGTTCCCACATCCCCTTCTTGGGTTCAATTAATTTGCCAGAGTGGCCCACAGAACTCAGAGAAACATTGTACTTACTTGATTACCAGTTTATTTTTATTTATAAAAGATTATAACTCAGGAACAGCCATATGGAAACGATGTACAAGGCAAGGTATCGGTAAAAGGGCACAGAGCTGTCACACTCTCTATGAGCATGCCACTCTCCCCAAATCTCCACATGTTCACCAATCTGGAAGCTCTCAGAACCCTGTCCTTTTGGGGTTTTGGGGGGGCTTCATTATGTAGGCAGGATTGATTAAACCATTGGCCTTTGGCAATTGATCCAATCTCCAGCCCCTCTCCTCCCTCTAGAGGTCAGCGAGGAAGAGGGGTGTAATGAAAGTTCCAACCCTCTAATCACATGGTTGTCTTCTCTGGCAATCAGCCCTCATCCTTAGGTATTTTTCAAAAGTCACCTCCTAATATAATACAAGACTGTCCAGCCCCTGGGAAATTCTGAGTTTTAGGAGCCCTGTGCCAGAAACCAAATATGTATTTCTTGTTATAAATCATAAGACCACAGGCATCTGACTAAGATGTGGGAGATCCAACGAGCAGCTGGATGTTTTGCCCAGGAAATTCCACACAGTTAGAGGCTCCGAAGTGCACTGTTGTTCAGCATAACATTGACAGTAATACCCAGAAGGGTATCTTTACTTCTACAAAATAGCACTTATCAAAAAGTGTGTTTTACTTCTTTTCTGTAAATTTATTTTAGAATATAAAGCTTGAAAAAGTGCAAGATGTTGCTAACTTATCAAATGATCATTTCTCCTTTGAATAAATACAATGAGGAATTTTTTTTTTAAAGACTTTAAGGATGAAACAGGAATAAACAGCTGACTTACTTTGCTTTGAAAATAAAAATCAAGACTACTGAGGACATGAACTTTGTTCTATAAATGGATGTAATGCTGGTAGAAATTTACATCTCCTGCTAGGGTTATGCCTCAAATTGTATAAATTATTTTGTATATTGACTCAATCTGCATTGCTTTTCATTGTAATTTCAGAAACAAATAAATGTTTCTATTTTTAGTAATTAACAAAATTTTTTCTTCAAATCTTGATGTTCGCTTGATACAGCATTCAGTGTTTTCACAATTATTCATGCTATGTAAATGTCAAATTTCAGCCAAAGAAAATATTCATGACATTTTCATACTCACTTTAAAACAAGCAATCTCTTTCGGACTTTATACAGTATGGCACAGTATATAGATATTTAGCGGAAAATATCACTTAGGGAGAGGGATTGGTCAGACCATGATTGACACTTAACAAATAGGCCACCCTTCTCATCAGAAAACTCCATAACCAGGTGTCTTCATTAAGTATTCAGTAACCCACAGATTCTGCTCTGTTCTGAATTCTAAGTTGTTAATTTATTCAGAAAGTCTTTAAAAATTTGTTTTTGCTACTGAAGACAAACACTTTTTCTGCATAGATGTTACAAAGCAGGCAGCGCTGACAGGGACTCTGTAAATTCTCTTACCAAAGGCCATAGGATAATTTCTGATATATGCTATATACGTTTTCTATTGCTATTGTAACCAATTACCACAAACTTGGTGGCTTGAAGAACACAAATGTATCCTCTTATACTTCTGAAGGTCAGAAATCTAAAATGGTTCTCAATGAGTTAAAATCAAAGTGCCCACAGGATTGCATTTTATTCTGGAGCATCGGGGGAAAATCCATGTTCTTGCTTTTTCCAGCTTCTACAGGTTGCCTGCATTCCTGAAACCAAGCAGAACTCTGCAACCCCTGCTCCCCAAGTACAAAGGCCCCTCCATGTCCCCTGCCTCTTGTTTATAGAAAAGCTGAAGTCTCCCAGGCCACCCTGAGTCACAAAAGAGCAAACTGAAGCAGTTAATGATTAGGACAAGAGAGCCACAGAATCCTTCAGTGTCTGATGCACATTCCTGAGTTGTTTTGCAGATACTATAACTGCCACCTGAGGGAAACTAAACTGCATGATGATCAGACTGCAGCCATGACATAAGCTGCTCCATCTTGAGCAGTACTGAATCTATGGCTAGAACAATTCTAAGAACTGGAATTAACACTATTGCTCATAATAATCTATATCTTTGTGGACATCAAAATAATTGTGGTTTGCTCTCTCTATGTATGTAATTAGGCAACTAAAATTGTTCTCAGAGAGAGGCTACAGACCCATGTCAACATATTCCACTCAGAATACAGTGACCTATGTCAGCATGAAGAAGTTACAGAAGACGGAAATTCGTCCATAATCGGGAACATATGTATATGTATAACTGATTCACTTTGCTATAAAGCAGAAACTAACACACCATTGTAAAGCAATTATACTCCAATAAGGATGTTAAAAAAAATAGAATTGGAACAATGTCTAACAGTGGGGATTTTTAAGCAGATTTTTACAGGAAAGAGCTCTTTGCAAGAAAGAGCTCGCTGCAGGAGGTCCCTTTTGTCTTGCTACTTTAGCAAAGCCATATTTTAACTAACCTCCGGTCCAAGCACACCTTTCAAATCTTTTGATCACACGATAGTTTGCCTAACCTGTTGGCCGTTGGTTCTTTCCATAGATCAAAAAATAGAAATGAAGAATAAGTAATTAACGGATAACTAGATCTTTTCCCCAGCTTCCCCTTCAGTAATCTCGTGAACAGACTGTGTGAATGAGATAGCATCTAAAGAAAGTTCACAAGGCGTCAACAAGCCTGCATGCAGTGGGATAGGGCAACAAATCTTACCCCCTACCTCAGTGATTAACTGAGATTGCTTCCCCTTTTTTCCCTTTAAAAACATTCATGGCTGAGCAAAATCTTTGGAGTTGGTTCTGGGACATGAGTCTATCTTCTCCCCAGGTTGCCAGCCTCCTGATTAAAGCAATCTTTCTGTTCCTACCAGCACTTATCTCTCCAGTATTGACCTTCGAGCAGTGAGCAGCCAAACCTGAGTTCAGTAACATTCCTAGGCCCAAAGCCTTCATCCTCAAAGCCAGCAGTGTAACATCTTTAAATACCTCTCTGACTCTTTTCCTCCTGCTTCCTTCTTATATGGACTCTTGTGATTACACTGAGCCCATCCAGATAATTGAGGATAATCTCCTTATGTCAAGATCTTTAGTTTAATCACATCTGCAAATTTCCCTTTGCCATGTAAGGAAACATTCACAGGTTCTGGGGATTGGGACATAGATATTTTTAGGGAACCATTATTCTGCCTACAATACATGCTACGAAGAAAATAACAATATATTACTGTCCTGCCTTGATAAGTTAAAAAACCTAAAACTTTGTCAAATAGACACAAAGAAAGACTAATTTGTTGTACTTTAGTCTGTATCATTAAGTATTACCTTTTTCACTCAAGGAAAACTTTCTGTTCTTTACTTAGCTAAATTCTTAGGTGTACTAAATACTTTCTCTCCTAGGAACCACTTCACCTGATCTGGCTTACCCTTTGGAAAGTTGAAAATACGATCCAAATAATTTTGAAGCTCAGGAACCTCTTCAAGAAATGATGTTATAAAAGACAGCTCTTTGTATGATTCTCACCTGATTCTTTTGCTTCTTTTTTGTTTAAAGAGTTGAATTGGGGTTCACATAAAACCTTTTTACATTTAATCTCTCAGATAGCAAAAAATGCAGTCTAATTTATGTTTCTGATTAGAATAAAGTTCATTTCATAGTTTTTATTTATGGTAAATTTGTCACAGTGAAAGGATCAAGGGAATCATATTGATAAAAGTACGTCCCTACCCCAAGGGGACAAAGGATTTTAGATGTTTCTTCCTTCTGTCAAGACAAATAATTCCAGATGAGATTCGATAGATGAGATGAAGTTTATGCATCTGGGCCTCATTCTTGATAGTATTTAAAATTAAAATTCTCATTAGTGCTGGCAAGCTTGAAATTCTTTAGTTTTTCAAATGAAACAATATTTGCATGATTTTGTAAAACACCCTGATTACCATATACAATTGAATTCAACTCAGTTCAAAACTGTACAAAAAGAGGAAGATCAACTAACCAGAATTCAAATATTTGTATTCTGTTTTGTCAAAAAAGTGGAAATCACTTCAGTACCAGAGGTCCTGCGCACAACTAGGAACTGAGTGTGTGACAGCCTGGACACTTGCACACAGTTGTGTGCGGTCTTCATTGTCGTGGGAGAATTTGAAAGAACAGACCTGGCTACGGAACCAGTCTGTCACCCCCTGCGCATCACTCAAGCTGCTTCTTGGGTGTTCCTGGTTTTTATGGCCAGTTCAGAAATAGGCACCAGTCGGCAGCAGGCCTACTGTCACAGCAGATGAGCACTCACTGCCTTAAGTTAAAACCCAATATTTCATTTCGGGAAATGACAGCAAATATTGGGGCAGGTGAGCACTGGACTCCCTGTGGCTCCTGAAGAAAGAGAAGGGCCCCAGGACATGGGCAACTGGAGCTTGCCGTCCCCCGCTGGAGCATCCATGAGCCTGAGGGTGGGAGCCCAGATGGGTGGGCATGGGGACTGCAGCACTAGGGTGCTGATGAGAAACAGGGTAGCATGTGGCTGGAGGGCTTTCAGGTTCTGAAACGCTTTAGTCAGTCTTTATCCTTGGCTTGGTGTACGGAAAGGCCTGGTAAAGTATCCCTACTGAGAAAAGATGCATGTGTTCAACTTTCAGAGAACCGATTAGACAAATTCTGCAATGATGGGGCACACTGTCACTGGTACTTCCAAAGCAGGCTGCGATTTTCAGGAATTAATGAATGAATTCCTGCTCGATCAGACAGAGTTTACAAATCCAAGAAACCATACGCAGCATTCTGACCACACATTCCTCTTAGGCAAAACACAGAACTGAGCAAAACTTTTTCCAGCTCGTAAGCATATTTAATGAAACAAATTTGCTCTCCTACAGACTGTCCACCTAGACTGATAAAACACAAGACTAAATGTACTAGCAGCATTCTTTTGACCTGAGATTTTTAAAAAATCATGGAAATACCACTATGTGTCAAATATCATATGAATACATTCAAATATGTTACCTCATTTCCAAAGCAAGTCCAATTTAGACATCACGAAACAAAGTTGTAAACTCAGGAAAATGCAATCTGCTGTCTTGTGTCCAAAACAAAAATCATAATGAAATGGAGCAGGACCCTATGGTCCTTGGCCTGGTCTCTTTGGCCTGCTTTTTGTCTGTGAAAAAAAACTTTAAGCAAAGAATAAGTTTAATCAGAGAAGTGAGAAAATGCAGAAGCAAAGAAATGCAGTCAGACAGGACAAAACAACGATAGCTTAGTCAGTAAGCAAAGTCAAGGACATTTACTTCCTTCTCAAGGGTTATAGACAATATTCTGAGCCATATCCTGTGAGCCCGTGAGCTGTCTTATAGATACTGAAACTCTCACCAGGTAGAAGAAGTTAACTACATGATGACCAGGCTGTAGCCATGACATAAGCTGTCACAATTCCAAAGGAAATGGGAAGAAACTGACCCTGGAACTGAAGATTAACCATATTAATCAAGATGACGCTGATCAGACCACCACACGACCAATTTCAAGATGACCGTTAGAGGACTTTCCTGGTGGCGCAGTGGTTAAGAATCCACCTGCCAATGCAGGGGATACGGATTCGATCCCCGGTCTGGGAAGATCCCACATGCCACAGAGCAACTAAGTCTGTGAGCCACAACTACTGAGCCTGCACTCTAGAGCCTGCGAGCCACAAATACTGAGCCCACATGCCACAACTACTGAAGCCCACGTGCCTAGAGCCCATGCTCCACAACAAGAGAAGCCTGCACACAGCAAAGAAGAATAGCCCCTGCTCGCTGCAACTAGAGAAAGCCCACGCGCAGCAACAAAGACCCAACGCAGCCCAAAATAAATAAATTGATTAATTAATTAAAAAGAAAAAAGACGACTGTTAGAGCTGACTGTGCTGCTTCTACATGTAGCCCCCTCCCTTCACTTATAAAAGCTATTACCCACTGGTTGTCAATGGGGGAGGAGTCAACCTTTGGACAGAAATCCACCCTCTCCCCCGCCCCCGGTTGCCAGCACCGAAAATAAAGCAAATTTTCCTTTCCACCAACCTTGCCTCTTTAATGGCGTTTGAGCTGCGAGCAGTTGGACCCCACTTTCAGTTACAAAAATGCAATTTGGGGACTGTTATAAAAGCACTGTGTTAAAGATTTCTACATCCAGCATCTCTGTCCTCTCACCATTTCCTGAAGTCTCCATAGACTTTCAGGTAGAGCCCCTCTTTGATGGCTTGTCCGTGGTCCTCACAGTCTCTGCCCCTGTCTTGTCATAGCATCCTGGGTATTCACTCTCTGCAAAGCCCACAAAACCAGGACTTCCATCTGACTTGTTCATGGCTCCTCCCTCAGTGCCTAGAGCAGTGCCTGGCACTTAGGAAGTCCTCATCAGATATTTCTGAATACGTAAATTACAGGATTCTCCCCAGCTTGCTTGGAATATTTGCCTGAGCCCTCCTGGGAAAAGGAATGCTGCAAAAACCGGCATTACATTACATTTACTCAACTAGCAATTCTCTCTGAAACTGCATGGTGATTTGCACACAGTAAGCATTGGATGAATATGTTGAATTTAGCAAATGAACAGATCATGGTATAGGTGTAAAGATTATTTTAAAGTGAAAATATTTGAGCAGAAAGAAATCTCATCTGAACTTCCTTTATCTGACGAAAGCAGAGCCTCCTGAAAATACAGCTGCCATTAACCCCCCTTCAGGGAGTTTCCTGAGAATTCAGCTGTTACAGAAGGCAGATTGCCTGTTGCCATTAGCACAAAAAAGCTCACAGAACGTTCCATGCTTTCCTACCAAGCCTTAAAATTCTCCCTTCTTGTTAAATTGGTATACAAATCTTTGCTTCTGCCTATTTAAGGAGTTACTCATTACTGAGAAACTCCTGGTTGCCCCTTTAAATAAATCTTGAATTTTCTCATGTTAATCTGTTTATTATCAGTTAATTCAAAGGTCCTCAACCACTGGAACATAAGATGGTAAAGGAAAAAATTTCCTCCCAGCACCAGCACAGCCATGATGATCTGTTCATTGATTCCAGACATCTTGCTTTCAACGGCTGGTTTCCAGACCACACTATTAGGTCGGTTGTTTGATTGCTTACTCATCCCTGATATTTACTGAAAGGGTACTAAAAGGTTACAGATCATTTGCAAGACAGTCAGTTTAGCAGAAAGATAAATCCATTGTATGAAGCAGAATCAGTTATCAATACATTTTCTCAGCTGGACCGTGATAGCACTCAAGCATTTCCTATCCTCAGCATATTTTGAAAACCAGAATTTCTGGTGGCATCTATGATTATTTCAGTCTTTTCTTGGGCATCTTCTGAGCAGGATTCCTGGCTGCTCTGCCTCCACACAGTTCTGGCCCA
Organism: Balaenoptera ricei; assembly: GCF_028023285.1. Taxonomy (NCBI): domain Eukaryota; kingdom Metazoa; phylum Chordata; class Mammalia; order Artiodactyla; family Balaenopteridae; genus Balaenoptera; species Balaenoptera ricei. The sequence goes on from NC_082644.1 coordinate 23,727,421, forward strand.
GGCAGGGCACACTACCTTTTTGGATGGTACTGCGGAATGGAGCACCCCCTGTTATCTTTCTGATCTCTGACGTCCACTCAGCTGTTCTTTCATTCAGTGTGTCAGGTCATATTGAGGCAGGAGATAGATGGGCCTCAGGCTGAGTAGCTGAGGTCTGTCCCCTGTGGACAGATACTCCAAGATAAAGATAATGGCAGGGGCAAGGAGGAGCTGAGTCCTGCCCAGATAAAAGATAAAGGAACCACATATTTCTCATTCTTGAGGTCAAGGAGGCCTTCCTGACTACAAATGAGCAGAAAGGCTCTTCAGAGGCCAAAAAGGGAGGGGGGTGCCACCCCATAGTAAGTAATGTCAACCTTCCCACAGGCCTCTGTGCTGGAATCCATCTTGGCTAATAGATGTGCACGCACACAGGAGAGGACCCTAGTTAAACCAAATACAGACTCAGAGCCAAGCAAAGCAAGATGATTGGCCATAGGAAACCTGGAAGAAATGCCCCATATAAGTGATTTAAACTACCACAAAGGCTCAACTCTCTCTATGAGCCCACCCACGTGTGCCTATTCACATGTACTCTTTTTCCTCCTAATAAACACTTTGCTTGTTTCACTACTTTCCGCCTCTTTGTTGAAATTCCTTTCTCCAAAGCAGACAAGCCAGGGCCTTGTCACTGGCCACTGGCCTTCATGGTCTAGTGGCTAAGATTCAGTGCTCTCACTGCTGTAGCCTGGCTTCAATCTCTGGTCGGGGAACTGAGATCCTGTTTCAAGCTGCTGCTGGCCGAGGCCACCCAAGATCAGTATCCACCGTGCCTCAGGTGGGCAGCAAGGCTAAGGCAGTTAGCATGAGAAAGAAAAAAATGTTTGGATGCCAACAAATGCTTTCCTCTCCAACACTGAGTTTGAGAAATGGATGGGGCCGAATAAAGACTAAAAAAGATTCTTTGCTTGACCAAACTTTGATCAAGCTTTGGAACTTTCTCCTAGGACTTCTTTGTAGAGTCCAGTTTTAGCAAGAACCCTGCTAAATTAGTTTAGTTCCCTATCCTCCATATCTAATCATCCTTGATATCTGATCAGGTTCCTCATCGCCCACCACCCCCAGCTGATGTCTGATAACCCTGTCTTATTATCTTCAGCAGGAATCTTATTTGGATGGTTCACCCAGAATCCTCCTTACCTTGATGTTTCTTATTAATTATTTTCCATTCACTGACCCCCTACTCTGCTCCTCAGCTATAAATTCACACTTGCTCATAAGTAGAATGAGGCTGGTACTAACAGAAAACTGGGTCCCAGAGACATTACGATGTTACCAAGTAGAAAAGAAGCAAGAGGAGGAAGAAGCTATATCACGAAGGAATAGGAACTGGGGGTTGGGAACTTGGGGGTGGTGGGGGTGAAAATCCTCATTTCTCAGGTTTAGAGACTAGTTTCGAGGTCAACAAAGATAGAGAGAAAAGACCTTCCAGATAGGGGGTCAGTGAGCCCATAGATAAAAGGTGTGGGGTCTCCAAGTATGTAAACATTCTGAAGATCTTAGCCTGGCTAAGGGCTTAAACTTTGTTTCTTAGGTCCTGGAAACCCAAAGTGTTTTGAATATGGCTATGTCATGGCCAGCATGGAACTCTCCTGGGATACCTGTTTCATTCATTGGATTTTCACCACCACTCTAAGCCAAATATAACTGGAATTTTAGTAGCTAAACATTGTTATTTATTCAGTATTTCATCTCCTGTGTGCCAGTACTAAAAACAATCCAAGTTATTACTTTGAGTATGTTTAGTAGCCTGTGTGAATTTGTTCTGAAATGCTCTGGTTCTCAGAGCAGAGTGAACAGCAAGTATGATAAACTTGCTTTACAAATACTAGTCCATGGGCAAATTTTATCATCATATTGCAAGATTAAGATGATTACTCTAAAGATCGGGAGATAAAACAACTTTCATTTGAAACGAATGATTATTCATTTTCACTCTTCAATCCTGAGCTGTGATGGAAACTTGAAGCCTATAAGGAGAGTCTTATTTCATTTTGTTTGAAAAGAAGAAACCGACGATAGACAGCAAAAACATAAAATAAATAATTAATTTTCATTATAATACAGCTTTCAATTTGGAATATAAAGCATAACACATAATATCAGCCATTTGATTTTCTTAAAAGAAATTATACAGTCCAGCCAAGAAAATTCAGCAGCACTTTCTATACTTGTGCAAAAAAAGCCTGAACCAAAATTTCAAGAGTCAAAACAAATAATGGAGATTTGCATGAACAATTAAAATGGAACCTTCCATACAAATCTCCAATGTTTTAGTTCAAAGAATTTTGTTTGTTTCAATAATGATATCATTATAAAGATTTTATGTAGAATACTGACCTACTTCAACTGAGGCAAATGCAGGGAAGTGACTTTAACTAGAAGCCTTTTTATGGTTAATTTAGCTATAGCACATATGTAGATGAGAGAAAATGGCCACATTTACCTTTATTCATATTGATCTGTAACTTTCCTATTTACTTATATTATATAATATCTTCCCTTCAAACTAAGAGAAGATTGTGAAAACAACAAGAAAATCTGAAACACATACAATTAAATCAAAGCAAGATATCCAGTTCAGTGCACAGCAGTCAGGCAAATCAATTTTTGGCTGTATATTCATCAGGTCCACAGGAATTCAGTTTATAGAATTTTCTATTTATAAGGAGGACAAGTCCTCTAAAAGATTAAGACATGTTCACAAGTCCTTACAAAAATAGAAATTGAAGACTAAGTTACAGTCTTTTATTTCTATAACCATCAGATGAAGGAAAATAGAGGTACAACTTGGATTTTTACCTTTGTTAATAAGTTAACTCTACCACCGTTCTATGCTTCATAAGAAAAAAAGCAATTTTCAGTGCTTTGTTGTAAATATATGCTAATGGTAGCACACACCAAAAAAAAGGTATAGAGAATGAGGGAATCAAAAAATGTATTTGGTCATGAATTAACCATTCTAGGGAGGCCACAATCAACAATAATCAAAGTAGCTTAATAGTTCCCTACACTATTCAACATTTTTGCCTGTGAAGACACTTTCTACTTTAGACAAGCACGGAACCATGCAAAAATAGAGAAGGCTTAAATTGGTTTATAGCAGAGAAAATTGAGATGGTGCCCTGCAGAATCATTTCCTCCTTTGTAATTTTATGCCCAGTGGCTGGGTTCTGGTTAGTCTAAATGCGTAACAATCCCCTTCTCTCTTTATGTGCCTTCTACCATTTTCTCATTTGAAAATAGATCACATGGTTTAATTTACTTTTGCAGGTAAGTGTCATGCTACTACCTGTAATGGGTTGCCCTAGTGTACTTGAAAACTCTAACCACCAGGGGGGAGGGGGGTCACTCAGTATACCTTCACTTCACCCCACATATACTAAGATTGTTCTCACATCAAAAACTGGAACACCATAGGAGTGACATCAGCAATATGGCTGAATAAGATGTTCTTCATGGTACCCCCATTCAACAATAGCAGTTTGGCATCCATCCACTGACAAAAGTGTCTTTGTGGGAGCTGTGGGATCCAACACCATACACCAAAGGACCCTGGAGGAGTCTTGCCCATGCATGCACTGGGTAATAGGCATACAGATCTCAGTCCTGGCTGTGGACACTGCAATGATCCATGAACTGGCTCTAGCCCGTCTCAGTCACAGTCCAAGAGGCCTGGAGAACACTGCCTTAGACAATCACCTTGGATGAGAGATCCTCATCCAAGGAGTCCAGGTTTCCAATGGAGAAGTTCCAGCACAGCATTAGAGCAAAAAAAAAAAGGCTATTGATGTATCGGAGAGGGTAAGATAAACAGTTTGACTTTACTCATGTCATCCCCCACAAGGTGGCACAATTCAGTGCCAAGTGAGAACTTCTTGGCCTGTGATTTCTTCTGTGGGGGAACTGAGAGTGTGCCAGTGAGTGTCCACCTTCCCCAACTGTGTGGGATGATGCCAAAGAAGCAAAAAGTCTCATTTCTCTCTTGTCTCATCCAGAATACTGAGTTGTGAGGTGTATGACTTGGAAGTGGGAAAGTCTGGGAGAGTGGTGGATTGGACCCTTGTAGGCCATCACAGGAATGCAGATCCAACTAACTGCCTCAAAGACTCTATCAAGAAGCTCACCTATGAGCTGCTTGGGATCCTTCTTCCATAGATTCCCCCACCTGTCTCTATGGCAGTGTCAGGGCTCCATATGCCTCATCCACACACCCCTTCATTTTGTGGATGGGTCTCTGTGTGTTTCCTGACAGTAGAAGGAATAAGATTTGGCAGACAGCTAGTGACCATCCATGTAAGCTAGCCTGAACAAGCTTTAGTTCCACCATTCAAAAAGCAAAAGGGAGGCTGCCAGTTCTCTTGCAGAATCAAGAGAAAGCATACAAGCTTAATAATTCTGCCACAAGAGGGAGCAAAAGCATGAAGCAAGCATATTCATAGAAGGTCTGAGAAAGCCTCAGAATCCCTTTCAGGGCTGATGGAAGGTAATTCTTTCCAGAAGTCAGTTACTAAAGACTGAATGAGATGACTGCTATTGCAAATACAAAGACAACAATGCAAGACTTCAATGAAAATGGAAAAAACAAACAAACGAACAACCCAACAAGGACATGACATCAACAAGGGATCACAATAATCTTCCAGTAACCAACCAAAAAGATATGTAGATCTGTGAATTATCCAACAGAGAATTCAAAACAGCTGTTTTAAGGAAGCTCAATGAACTGTAAGAAAACAGAGAAAGACAATTCAACAAAATCAGGAAAGAAGTAAATGAACAAAATGTTTAACAAAGATAGAAATCATGAAAAAGAACCAAACAGAAATTGTGGAGCTGAAGACTGCAATGAATGAAATAAAAATGCAATAGAGAACATCAAAAATCTGAATAGATCAAGAAAAAGAAAAAATCAGTGAATTAGAAGATGGGAACTTTGAAATAATCCAGAGAGAAGAGAACAAAGAAAAGGAATGAAAAAGAGTGATGGAAGCCTATGTAAACTATAGGATACCATCAAAAGAAACAAACTGAAAATTATTGGAAAACTAGAAGGAGAAAAATGGAGCAGGGAGGCAGAAAGCTGATTTAGATAAATAATGGTTGAGAACTTCCCAAATCTGGGAACAGATTTGTAAATCTTAGTTCATGAAGTCATAGGTCTCCAAACAAACTCAAAGAGATCTTCTCCAAGATGCATTATAATAAAACTCTCATTTTTCAGAGACAAAGAATAAAGCTTAAGAGACACAACAGAAAAGGAGCTTTTAACATACAAGAGAAACCTTATTAGATTATAAGCAGATTTATCAGCAGAAACCATACAGGCCAGGAGATAGTGGGATGATATATTCAAAATAATGAAAGGAAAAAAAGCAAATCAAGAATACTTTATCTAGCAAAACTGTTTTTCAGAAAAGAAGAGATAAATACTTTCCCGGACAAACAAAAGCTGAGAGAGCCCATCAGCACTACACCTGCCTAATGTAGTGCCAAAATGCGTTCTTCAGGCTGAAATAATAGGATGCCATTTAGTAACATGAACACATACGAAAATATAAAACACAAGGGAAAAATAAGTTTATAATAAAATTCAGAATACTCTAATACTGTAATATGGTGGAATGTTAACTACTTAACTCTACTACAAATACTAAAGAACAAAAGTATTAAAAAAAAAAAAACTCTAGCTACAATTTGTTAAACATACATAGTGGGGCTTCCCTGGTGGCACAGTGGTTGAGAATCTGCCTGCCAATGCAGGGGACATGGGTTTGAGCCCTGGTCTGGGAAGATCCCACATGCCGCGGAGCAACTGGGCCCATGAGCCACAATTACTGAGCCTGCGCGTCTGGAGCCTGTGCTCTGCAACAAGAGAGGCCGCGATAATGAGAGGCCCGCGCACCACGATGAAGAGTGGCCCCCACTTGCCGCAACTAGAGAAAGCCCTCGCACAGAAACGAAGACCCAATACAGCCATAAATAAGTAAATAATTGATTAATTAATTAAAAAAAAAACCATGCATAGTATAAAAAGAGGCAAACTGTAACATCAAATCCACAAAGGGTGGGGGAGTATAAGGGAAGATTATTTTTTGTAATCAATAAAATTTAGGTTGTTATCAGAATAAAAGAAACTACTGTATCTATAAATTATTTTATGTAAGCCTCAGGACATCCACAAAGCAAAAACCTATAGTAGATATACAAAAGATAACAAGAAGGGAATCAAAACATACCACTATGAGAAATCATCAAATCACAAGGGAAGACAGCAAAAGAGGAAGAAAGGACCTGAAAAACAGCCAGAAAACAATAAGATGATATTAGTAAGTTTTTACCTATTAATAACTACTCAATGCATATTGATTAAGTTCTCCAATAAAACGGAAAACTAGATTGATGGACAAAAACCCAAGGCCCAACAATATGCTACTTACAAGAGACTGATTTCAGCTGTAGGACACAAATAAATTCAAAATAAAGGGATAGAAAAGGATATTTAATGCAAGTGAAAACCCAAATATAACAAGACTAGCTATATTTATATCAGGTAAAATAAACAATAAGCCAAACACTGGAATGAAAGAGAAAAGGTCACTATATGATGACAAAATGATCAATTAATCAAGAAGATATAGCAATCATAAATATATATGCACTCAGAATAGGTACATCTAAATATATAAAGCAAATATTAATAGATATGAAGGAAGAAATACACAACAATACAATAATAAAAGGGAAGTTCAATACCATATTTTCAACAATCAATAGATCATCCAGACAGAAAATCAAAAAGAAAATGTTGGACCTGAACTATACCTTAAAACAAATGGACCTAGCAGACATATACAAAGCATTCCATCCAAAAGCAGCTGAATACACATTCTTCTTAAGCAGACATAGAACATTCTCCAGAATAGATCATATGATAGGTCACAAAATAAGTCTTAGCAAATTTTAAAAGATTGAAGTCATACCAAGTATCTTTTCTGAACACAATGATACGAAAGTAGAAATCAATAATATTAGGAAAGCTGAAAAATTTACAAACATGTGGAAATCAAACAACACTCACTTGACCAACTAATGGGTCAAAGAAGAAATCAAAAGGGAAATAAAAAAAAGATTTCAAAACAAATCCAGAGCAATCAAGCAAGAAATAAAGAAAATAAAAGGGGTCAAAATCCGTAAAAAAGAAGTAAAACCATCTTTATTCTCAGATGATATTATATATATATATGTATATATAATACTAAAGATACTACCAAAAAACTCATAGAGCTAATCAATGAATTTAGTAAAGTTGCAGGATAAAAAATCAGTTACATTTCTATACACTAACAATGAAATATCCCAAAGAAATATGAAAAACAATCCCATTCACAATAGCATCCAAAACAATACAATACTTATGAATAAATATAACCAAGGAGATGAAAGATCTGTAAACTAAAAACTACAAGTTTTTGATGGAAAAATTTAAGGAAACACAAATGGATATTCCATGTTCATGGATCCAAAGAATTAATATTGTAAAAATATCCACATTACTCAAAACCATCTATAGGTTACATGTGATTCCTACTAAAATTCCAGTGGTATTTTTCACAGAATCCTAATATTTGTATGTAATCACAAACGTTCCCAATTAGCCAAAGCAATCCTGACAAATAGCAAAGCTGGAGACATCACACTTCCTGATTTAAAAGTACATTATAGCTATAGTAATTGAAACATTATGGTACTGGCATAAAAATAGACATGTAGGCCAATGGAACAGAATGGAAAATCCAGAAATAAACTCCTGCCTATATAGTCAACTAATATATGACAAAGGAACCAAGAATGCCCAATGGGGAAAGGATTGTCTCTTCAACAAATGGTGTTGGGAAAATTGGATAATCACATGCTGAAATAAAATTGGACCCCTATCTTAGACCACCCACAAAAATTAACTCTAAATGGATTAAACATTCAAACATAAGACCTGAAACCATAAAACTCCTAGAAGAGAACATAGGTTAAAAGCTTCTTGACTTTCATCTTGGCAACACAAGCAACAGCAGGACACATTTATGTACACGAAATGCACAAGCAGCAACAGCAAAAGTAAGTTGAGATACATCAAACTGTAAAACTTCTGAACAGCAAAAGAAACAATACAATGAAAAGGCAGCCTACTACTGAATGGGAGAAAATATTTGCAAACCATATATCTGATAAGGGGTTAACATCCAAAATATATAAGGAACTCATACAACTCAACAATCAAAACGAACAAACAATCCAATTTAAAAATGGGCAGAGAACCTGAATACATATTTTTCCAAAAAAGACATACAGATGACTAACAGGTACATGAAAATGTGCTCAACATCACTAATCATCAGAAAAATGCAAATTAAAACCACAATGAGATATCACCTCACACTTGTTAAGAATGGCTATTACCAAAAAGACAAGAGATACCAAGTGTTGGTGGGGATGTGGAGAAAAGGGAACCCTTATGCACTGTTGTTGGGAATGTAAATAGGTACTGCCTTTATGATAAATAAACAGCATGGAGCTTTCTCAAAAAATTAAAAATAGAACTATCATATGATCCAATAATTCCACTTCTCAGAATATGTCCAAAGGAAATAAAATCAGGATCTTCAGGATATATCTACACTCCTATGTTTATTGCAGCATTATTCACAGTAACCAAGATATGGAAATAACCTAAGTGTCCATCACAGATGAATGGATAAGAAGATGTGGTATATACACACAGTAGAATATTAGTCAGCCATGAGAAACAAGGAAATCCTGCCAATTTCAACAACATAGATGGACCTTGAGGTCATCAACCTAAGTGAAACAGTAGGACAGAGAAAGACAATTACTGCATGATATAACTTATATGTAAAGTCTAAAAAGTTGAACTCATAGAAACAGAGAGTGGAATAGTTGTTGTCAGGGGTTGGGGTGGGGGAAATAGGGAGCTGTCAGTCAAAGGATACAAAATTTCAGTTATAAATGAATAAATTTTGTGTATCTAATCTGCAGCATTGTGGTTATAATTAACAATACTAGTATTATATGCTTGAAAGTTGCTAAGATAGTAGATTTAAATGTTCTAACAACTAACCAAATTGTAATTATATGAGATAATGGAGGTGTTAGCTAACCCTACTGTTGAAATCATTTCACAATATATAAGTGTATCAAGTCATCATGTTGTATGCCTTAAACTTACACAATATTACATGTTAATTACATTTCAATAAAGCTTGGGGGTGGGTAGAACATCATTAAACTGCTATGAAGAGGAATAAAGAAAATACATCCTCATTTCCATAGGACATGATCTTTCAGGATTGTCCCTCTTTGGAGGTATGATCCATGTCTCCTCTGGATCTCATGGAATTTGACAAATCTAATAGAATAAAAGGACCCTGGATTTTGGCCCCAACCTGATTGATCACTGCCCTGGGAAAGGCAAACACAAGCTGGATCAGGTGAAGCGAAAGACACCGTCCCTCACAGGAGGTACCTCCACTCTCACTGTGACTAAAGTTTAACATAAATTGTTGAAGCCAAATACCTATCTGATTATATATCATGTACATTTCCTTGCCCGGCCTCATCATCTAAGTACACATCACCTACCTTTTTCTGAGACATCACTAGACAGTGGTTTAATATCAAGATTATAATCCTGGAAATCATTATCACAATTAACAAACATGGATCTGTCTCTCCTACCCCTCATCTATGTCTACCACATTAAATGGAATGGATTAAACACTCCAGTCAAAACACACAAATTGTCAAATTGAATTTTAAAAAGATTCAGTTATATGTTGCCTGTAGGAAACACCCCTTAGATTCAACAAATAGGTTAATAGTTGAAGGATAGAAAAAGAAATAGCATGCAGACATGAGCCCCAAAATATCTGGAGCGTCTACACTAAGATAAAACAGATCTTGTAACAAAAATTGTTACAAGAGCAAAGAGGGATGTTTTATAATGATAAAGGTTTAATCCACCAGAAGATGTAACAGTTATAAACATATATGCTCCTAACAACAGAGCCCCCAAATAGATGAAGCAAAAACTAACAGAAGAATGACAAAAACTTTTTTGATGATGGCAAAAACTGAGGAAGAATATCTGTTATAGTCTCAGATACTTTAAACACATTACTTAGTTGTACTTCTGTGAGTTTGTTTTGGAATGATATAAATTTAAAATAGATTTATTCAACTATGCACGAGAGAAAGGAAGTAAGAATAAAAGTGCATTGTGGGAGGAACATTCTGTTTCCCAAAAGCTTTCTAAACCTTGAGGTAATTTATAAAATATTTAATGTATTATTTTGTGTAACATCATAGAACAGATGTTGGAAAACTTTGACACCTACATTTATAAATAAAATTTATTGGAACACAATCACACAAATTCACTTATGTATTGTCTATGTTTTTGCACTAAAATAGAATTTTAGTTGTGACAGTGACTGTATGACTTACAAAGCTAAAAATATTTACTATATGGCTTTTCGTATGAAAAATTTTCTGAACCATGTCTTAATAGGGCAGTGACACTGAAATGGTAATAAACGGGAGGTAGGAAAATTGCTAAGAAACCACAACCAGGAGCCTTGCCCATTGCTGTAGCTCAAGCACCTAGATGAGTGCCAGTACAATTGCACCAATCTATTTTTATGACACATAATCTCTGCTGGGCCCTCTCTGCAGTCCTCTACTTCATTTCTGTCTCTCTATTACATTCCCCACAGTACTTTTTCTAAGCCTCTTTCCAACTCCTACTGCACCCCATCACATTCAAATTCTAAAGAAAACTTCATAATTGACTTGTTGCAGATTGTATTTTCCAAGGATTATTGCAAACTATGTCCCGTTCCATATGTTCTTCTAGAAACATGTCACTTCCTCAACAAGAAGTAGAGTCTAATGCCCTTTCACTTCTAATCAGTGATATTGCTGTGTGATTTCCAAGACTAGATCAGAAACAGAGGTACTACTTATATCGTGGTTGGTAGGACACTCCAACTAGAGCCACATAAACTGTTCTCCTGTCCAGAGGCCACCATGTTGTGATGACGTGCAATGAGATTCAAAGCCAGTGCCACACAGTCTAGCCTTTCCCAAGTTTATAACCACAGAAACCATGCAAGACAAATTATTGTTATTATTTAAAGCCACAACAATAAGAAGACGTGAAGTTTTGGGGTAAGTTATTTTATGTGGTAATAGATAACAAGAACAAATTTTGGTATCTGAAAGTGGTTTATTGTTGCAACAAAAAAACTAAACCTTTAAGAAAGAATGGCAGGCAGATACCAGAAGAGCCTTGAGGAGGTGACTATTGAAGACTAAAATGAGCCTCAATGAAACTGTCACTAAGGGCTTAAAGGAAAATATTTTTGGAAGCTGGAAGAAAGGAGACCCTCATTCTATACTGGTAGACAATTTGACAACACTGTTAACTGAGGTAGCATGGAACATATAGAAAATATATTTCACAAACTCAATTATCTAGCTAAACAAATTCCCAGGAGGAATAATGAAAGTGCCACCTGTTTTATCCTTTCTGCCAAACATAAAATGAGACAGAAGAGATATTAATTGAAGAACAATTATTCAATTCTGAATGGAATTTAGAGGAAATGTAAAGAACTCAGTTTTGGTTTTTTTTTCCTCTCAGAAATCAAAGAGATTTCAAAGTAAAAATGAGCCCTTAGCAAATGATCAAACCTAGAGTGGAACAATCAAATACTTCATTAAGACCTCACTGGAATGTAAGGCAGTGATTCATAGATGCTTTCAGAGAGACAACAGGCTCCCCTAAGAATTTTAAGGGTGAACTGCACAGATTCAGTCCATTAAATAGTAGATATTCTAAAAACCTTGAGGACATTGTCCCTCAGCAAAGAGCTCAGTTAGGGAAGGGCTTATCTCAAAGAGATTTATGCTATGGCTCTAATGAAGTGAACCCAAATGTGATTCATAGATAACCCAGGAAGTTTATTTTTATAATTTTTAAAAAATTTTTATTGGAGTATAGTTACTTTACAATATTGTGTTAGTTTCTACTGTACAGCAAAGTTAATCAGCTATATATCACCTATATCCCCTCTTTTTTGTATTTCCTTCCCATTTATGTCACCACAGAGCACTGAGTAGAGTTCCCTAAGCTATACCATAGGTTCTCATTAGTCATCTATTTTATACATCATATCAATAGTGTATATATGTCAATCCCAATTTCCCAATTCATCCCACCCTGCTTGGTATCCATATGTTTGTTCTCTATGTCTGTGTCTCTATATCTGCTTTATAAATAAGATCGTCTATACCAATTTTTTCAGATTCCACATATATGCATTAATAAACGATACTTGTTTTTCTCTTTCTGACTTACTTCACTCCGTATGACAGTCTCTAGGTCCATCCACGTCCCTACAATTTTGTTCCTTTTTATGGCTGAGTAATATTCCATTGTATACATGTACCACATCTTCTTTATCCATTCCTCTGCTGATGAACATTTACCCACAAAGTTTTTAAGAGAAATGTTTTGGAGGAAGCACTGCCAACTTGGACTCCAAGGGATAGAGACAATAAAACAGGAAAAAGATTTCTGGACTCAAACTTTTATAACCGGAAAGCAGGCTGAGAAAGCTACTCAGTTGCAAACACAGGCCCCTTTCTACGGAATAGGTAAGAGGACTCAGAAGGCAGTACCTAGTGCTGAGAATGGAGAGCCAAGAGCCGTGGAAAAAAAACTCCCAGAGAATAGGATTGAGCCTTAATCGAAGAACCTGCAAAATGTCCTCAGATGGATTTTAGAACTACACGGTGATGATTGTAAGTCTCCCATCCATTCCGTGTTTTGCACAGGAGTGCCCATAGTGATCTGCCTACTCCTGAACCACACTTGAAAAGATTCAGCTGTACATGGACTTGCTATAGATTGCAACATCTTAAGAGTGATGTCCTAAGGGGATGAGACTTTGCGGGAGTATCCTTAAGTGAAGGTGAATATATTTTGTATGTGAGAACGATAAGAACTGTGGCCTGAGGGCAGAGAGTAGCAGATTTTACTTGCCAGAGGTGGCCGCAACAATATCCCTCATATCACACACTCTTCTAAAACACTACCATTTCCCCATCAGGGTAAAGCCTGATGACTCTCCTCTGGAACCTGGATAAGTCTGTGTCTTTCTTTGTTAAATCACAGGAAGGTGCACTGCATGACTTCCAAGGCTAGAACTTCCAAGGCAACTTTCACCTGACTCATTGGAACACTCATGCTGAAGGCTAGAGCCACCTTGTAAGCAAGCAGTCCAACTGCCACATGGCTACTATGAGGAAGCCAAACCTAGACCATGCGGACAGAGTACAGGGAACTGCTCTGAGGCTGCATGAAGAGCATGAGCTGGCGCCAGGCCAACCCCAGCTGATCCAGCCTGGCAGTTTCCCTTCCACAGGTTTCTTACTGCAAATGCATGAATGACCCATGCCAGAAGCTCTCAGCCAATCCCTGGCCAAATTCCTGACCCACAGAAACCATGAGAGATGATGAAATACTTGCTGTTGTTTCAAGGCACTAAGTTTTGGGAAGATTTGTAATGCAGCAATAGATTACTGGACCACGACTAAGAGAGTGCCCTCAGCTTCTCTTTACTCTGCCTCAGACTCTGTCTGCAGCTTCACTCACCTTTTCTGCACTGACCGCCAACCCTTCAAAATGGAGCTCTGAGGACTTTTCCTCCAGAACTTTCCCCGACAGTCACCCTTGATTTGACCAGTTCGCAGTCTTTTTAAACTGATCTTATAACACTTACAGCAATGTCTTATAAGTGTACCTTGCCCACCTTGATTGAATGCTCTGTAAGGGTGGGCACAAAGCCTCTTCTGCTCCCCATCTGTGGTACCACCCCAGGTCTGTCTGAATCTGCAGTGCATCAGAGTTTGTTCTCTTTAAATAGTTTCCACTTTAAAAACTAAAAGTAATTTTGCACCTTTCTTCCACAAGCCTGGAGTTTTAAATTGTTGGCACTGCTCAATCAATTGATCGCTTAGGAAGGAAATTAACAATCTTGCTGCGTACAGATTAAATGTGTTCGCCACATCTACTATATTTCACTTACCTTGAGTAGGAAATGGTCAGAGTATGGAATTATAAAGCAAAATTTGTGTCAAGTTTTTACAAACTGCTCACAGTGTATAATGGGAAAACAGGGATGTTTGAAAAACTATAAGCCTTATGAAAAAATAAAAATTTGAACACGACACAAAAATAAATTTGGAGAAACTATCAGAAATATATTACGTTCATAAGTGTCATCTGCAGAATATTTGGGATGGTCAAAATTGAAATTATGGTCCTCAGAATCCCGAATTTAGATAAAATGTGCATACAATGTGAATGGCAACATAATACTTAGCAATCTACAGGAAAACAAAGCATCACTCATATTCCCAGTCAGCAGAACTGTTAATATGTGTTTCAACATTTTATTATCATGACCCCAACTTATAACAATAAAAATAGATAATCAAGGTCAAAGTTAATCAAGCAAAGTTGCTTCTTCATATGCAGCTGATTATACATGTAGCAACTCACTGGTTCTTTTACTTTTTTATAACAAGCAGACTTTAATAATTTTTAACATTTCTAAGACAATAAATGATAAGGAAATACATTCACCTTAGTAAAAGGAATTACTCAAAAGAAATTAATAAAGCAAATTTTGATTTTACAAATATTGGAATTAACTTAATAACTAAGCCTTTCATACATGCAAGTATCAAGATTAATTGAGGGAAAATGTGTTTGACATAACAAGGTACAGAACCTAATGAGCTTAAGACATAAGCTGTAAAAGATAATTTTAACTACAATGAAAATATGATTTAAATGGAAGTTGTGTAACTTTCTGTTAGAACCCATCAATAATCAGGCAATGTTAAAGTTTATAGAAGTGTCTATCTCATATATTGCATGTCTATTTTTTTTTTAGAGTTGATCATATCATTTGGGAAAATCAGTACATAGATTTGGGTTTTTCATACAAATGAAGCCCTTAATCTAAGGACTTTAGAGCTAAGGTAAGATCATTATTTTCAGAAGGGGAATAGGCCAAGTTCTCACTCTTGATTTGAAACTTGATGACTAATTTGGAAAACTCATCTCCTCGCACCTACATTTTCTGCCCTTTCCATTAAAAACAGAATAATTTGAAAAACAATTAGGGGTGTAAACTATAGCTTTTAATTAACCAGGTGATGCTTCATATCCTTATATTCCTTGGCTTTCTGGAACTAAGTCTATTGAAACAATAACAACCCAACACTGTGAATATCCTAGTCAGCAGAACAGCCAAGATTTCACATTCACCTCCTGTGGGGTCTGCAAAGATATATTCACTCTCTTGTAATGATATTATGAAATATTTGCAAAATTGAATTTGCAAAATTAGTTTGTCCATTTAGGAATCTTCCAGACAGACACTCTACACTGGGAAAATTATTGATGATTAATTTATCAAGTTTTTCAAACCCCCAGCCCTAGTCCTTCCATCTAATACACACACACGTACTCACCCAGTCAATCAGAACTCACAGACACATGAAGACAGAGCACTCAGCCACCAGTGAGAAACCACAAGTAGGAGCTGAAATCTCATTGGGGATATTTATGATGTTTTGTAAAGTTTATGTCCATAGTACTTGGGATACTGCACCTTGGTTTTGCTTTTAGAATTAAAAAAAACACTGTCTCCATCATTCATTGTCGTTGCAAGAAACCTCATGCCATGGTGAGAAAACTAGATTAATGTTCTGTTCTTAAAGATTCTCCGGGGGAAGCAAAATGAGACTTCACAAATTTTAAATTCTAAGTGCTATTGATATAAAATAAATGTATATAAATTCCTATTTGTTCTGTATAAGTGCAGTAAACTAAACTGTAAACTTTCTGCTCTTATGCCTTGTTCCTCTATTCTTGGGGAGCCCCTAACCGTCTTGGGTAACCGACACTTGATTGATAGATTTTTCACCAGATCTGATCTGTGTCCATTCTCCTCCTATAAACTCCAGGCTATGTATAGTGCAGAAGCCATTCTTTACAACAACCTTTTCCATACAGAAATCAATTCACTTCTCAGATTCTGGACTTATTACAACGGACTTAATTTTATTCATAAATATTAATTTGCATTCAAGTGT
This sequence comes from Balaenoptera ricei, assembly GCF_028023285.1. Classification (NCBI taxonomy): domain Eukaryota; kingdom Metazoa; phylum Chordata; class Mammalia; order Artiodactyla; family Balaenopteridae; genus Balaenoptera; species Balaenoptera ricei. Next base: position 23,743,708 of record NC_082644.1, read on the forward strand.
TAAATCTTTCTCCCTCCCTTCTTATGCTGCCCCCTTGTGCAGGCTTGGTTAATCACATATGTCAGTTAACAGTTCACTGATATCATCAGGCTGAGCATCTCTCTGTCTCCTCTGCCAGTCTCAGTCTGACGAGTTATCTATCTTCTTCATTCTCTCTCTCTGTTCCATTCCTCTCAGCCAGAGCAATAAATCCATGTTTGATAAATGTTCTTGAATATGAATGTATCTCTGTTAAATAGGTTATTTTGTGTGTATGATTATTGAATTTGCATAGATATTAGCTGCATTTATTGTGTTCTTCTACTTTTTACTTCTTCCCATATAGCCTTTTACAACACTGTATTTTTAAGCTCTACCCTATTGCTATGTTTCTAGCTTTCTGTCTTCAACTGCTACATGGCATTCCATCATATCCATCCATCCATCACACTTTACTTATCTAACCCTCTCATGGTAGGCATGGAGGTGACCCTAGATTTTCTACCACCACACACACCACCACTTGCACATCATCCATGGACAAGTCCACTTACAGACCTGCTTTCTACAATACCCTCCCAGAAATGGCATTCAGGGGCCAATCGGCACACACAGCTTAACCTTCGATTGCCTTCCAGAATGCTGCTGAGTTTCTATTCCCACCAGCACGACATGGGATCCACATCTCAGCCACCCTTGCCAGCACTTGCTCTTTTTCAGCTCTCTTCATCTTTATAAATTTATAAAGATGCAAGATGATTTATAATATACTGAGGACTTTAGATCCTGCACACCTGTCCAAAAATATGGACAGACTTGCTCATAAGGGTTTGAATCATGTTCAACCTGTAGCCCGGTCTGATCTCCACTGGATCCTAATCTGTTTCATGCCGATTCAGTTTAATCTGTGTAGATGCCAGGCAAGTCACCTACTACTCTGAGGCTCAATCTCATCATTAGTAAAATGGAATCATATTCAAGATTAAGTGAGTTAATAAATGTAAACCAATTAGCCTGGTTCCTAACAGTGGCCTCTGGCTGGCCAATATTCTGATTGCCTGGCTGAGGTCATTCCCAAGACAAAGAAATTTTATTGCCAAATCCAGGGCAGTCCTGGGAAGACCAGGACAGTCAGTCACCTTTGGTGGCAGACATCCAGATGTCCTGCTGAGACCCCCCCCCCCAAGAAAGGTGGCTTATTGAGCGTCAACCTTAGTTTTTGAGCTGAAGTTGCACTCTTCTTGTTTCAGCAAGGAATTGGTAGCCAAGGTTGTGCTTTTTTTCAGCAAAGCAGGGATACCAAGGTCTAGCCATTTTCACCCTTCAGGGACTTCTCCAGCCAGAAAGCTGTGCTCCAGAGCCCACTGTCAGTCAGGCAGACAATTTGTCAGTGGTGTGTCATGGCCTGATGGCTCTCCCTAACCAAATTTTCTTTCTTTTTTAGGTGTTCCCTTCTGTACTTCCAACTCCACCTCAACATCAGCTTCCAAGGAAACTAGCCTGCAACACTCAGACATATTGCAGGCTCAGTCAATGTTAGCTAATATTATTTTCTAATCAGTTTGTGGTTTTAAACATGAGAGGATGTAGAATTCATTGATCACCTATTACACATACACACTGCGTGTACACACACACACACACATACACACAGTCATACTCTGTCCCTCTCCTAGACAGCACTGTGCTAGGTCCTGAAACACTGATTGATGGTTGAGATAGAGATGGATACTGTGTTGAGAAGTTTCAAGAAATTCTTTCCAATGGCCTTTTTTTTTTTCATTGTTATTTCTGCTGTTGTTGTTGCTGTTTGTTTGTTGCTTTCCCTGAGCAAATCCTACTGTGGATTTAATATACCCAAGACCCCAAGACTCACAATTTCTTGTCTCTAGTTAGCTCAGGATGAAATTGGCCTGATACATCAAATAAAACACTGGCCCAAAGAGAGAACTGACATAGAGACTAAAGAGTATATAAGATTGCAAAAGCAGAAAACCTGCAAAGGGTAAAGACATTATTTATGGTTACATCTTTTTATCCACATCTCTTTAATAAATAGTTTTTCCCATGGTAGCATACACCAAGGACGGCTCATAGGCTAAAGGAATGTTTGAGGGTTGAAAGGAGGTCAATGGGGCGCTGATCACATCAGGTGAGGGTCATCCTGAAAATGACTACAAACCTCTGATTCCAAGACAAAGGTCACATCCTGAGGGGAAAATGTATTCACCTTTCTTCAGTCATAATTTTTCCATTTGCCTTTAGAGAATGATTTAAAGATCATCCAGTGGACCCTAACTTCTGGGGTCAGAATCCCTCCAAAACCTTTCTGACATTGGCATCCATCTCCTCTCAGATGCTGTCAAGAACTCTTTATTCATCCTGGAAATCCCTAAACATTAGAGTATATTCCTTGAAGCAAAATCTGTCTGCCTGCCATGCCATCCATAGTCCTATACCCATGACTGGAGCAACACTGAATAATCTGATCAGTGCTCACCTGCTTCTGGGCACTGCAGACAGCTGAAGTGAGCAGTGGCTTTCTCCCTTGTCTTATCTGATTTATCTTATCTTTCCTCATTCCCCTAAGGTGTCTCCAGGTGACATCATTCTGGGCCTCTCATCACTCTTATCACCTTACGATGTGTACAGATACTAAAACATGGCACACAGACTGAGATGCAATGCTTGCTGTGGATCCATTAATGCAACCTATTCTTGCATTTTTGTTTTGGCTCCGATTCTGGTTTCATGTTGTTTAAATAGCTGATTATACTGTTAACTGCCATTGGGTTGAAGGCCAATGAACACCCCTCAGATATCCCTTTATGTGAACTGGGCTAAAGAGGGTCCTTCTTTCCGGTGTAGTGACTAAGCACATGGGCCAGGATAAACAAATAATAAAATATCCATACTATACTTCTCTGCAATAAAAATAACAATTTGGATTTCAAAATAATCCTGCTGAGTAAAAGAGGCCAGAAAAAAGAGCATATACTGTATATTTTCATTTATACGAACTTCTAGAAAATTCAAACTAATCTTATAGTGATAGAAAATATTTGTGATTTCCTGGGGAGTTGGGAGGCAACCATTAGAAAGAGGAATGAGGAAACTTTGGGGGTTGATGGATATGTTTATTATCTTGACTCCAGTGATGGTTTCACAGGTGTATGCATGTGTCAAAATGCATCAAATTTTATGCCTAAAATATGTCCTGCACTTTATGTCAATTATACTTTGATAAAACTGTTTTGGAAAGGCATTAGAGTGCAAGGTAATATATGACTAAGACTGAAAATTAATGAGACAAACAACAGGTGCAACAGGAGTGTCGTGAGGGAAATTAATGTGATGTAGTTAGGGAGGGCTGCTTAGAGGTAGTGGTGCTTGCAGTGGACCTTGAAGGAGGAAGGATGTGGCCAGGCAGAAGAGAGGAGTAAAGGTATTTTAGTTGAAGACGCAGAAGTCTGGAGGGCTAAAGATGAGACTGGCCTGTGGATGTTGGGGAAGAGTGTGGAACTGGTTGGAGAAAGTGGTGGGTCTGAATGATATGGGTCCTCAGATGTCAGGTTAAGAATTCTATAATTTAGGATAAGAAGAGAAGACCAGACAGAGAACATCTGTGGGCCACATCCTGATGGGAAACCAAGCAGTTTAGGTGTCTTCGTGGGAATGGTGCTAAGTCAGAGGAATAAAGCTGAGGGTCATAGTATCTGGAAAATAAAATTCTAAGCAATGTTTTGGCATCTTATGCTACTACAGAATTTAGAGAATACATAATGTGTACCATTCTGAACTATCTGTATTAAGTTAAATAAAGAAGAGACACCTGGAAAAGTAGGAATTTTAGAACTGAATATAAGTTCTTTTCATTAGACACTTCTCTGCACACGGCACATGATGCGCCTGTGATGGTGGTTACAGTGGTTAGTTTTTCGCGAGGAATGGACCTGAAATTGTAACTGACATATTGGACAACATCATGCACCAGCTGTAGTCACCTCCGTGCACATCCCTTGTTTGTCTCTATTTCCCTGTAGCGTAAGTGGAAGACTATGATGGCATATTTCTTGAATGTGAGAGATAGTGCCATAAACTATTGTGAAATCTTCTATAAATATCAGCATCTTTTGTTATATGATTTAATATTTGGCTAAATGTAATCATCCTCTATGTATAAGCCAAAGAAAGAAAACACAAAAGTTTTATCTTCACCAAAAGAAGATTCACATATGCTAGAATTTTCCTGTCATTGAGTAAAAATTGCTTTGGATACAAAATGGTTGAATAATCCTGATTTATATATAGAAAATAGAGGATAGCACAAAGAAAGTTTTGGAAGAAAAGAAACAGTCAGGAAATCTGGAAACTTCTTAGCAAGTTTGAATCAGTATGAGTTCTGCTTACCAAAACCAGGGTTTTACACCTGCAGCAAGAACCAACTTTGAATCAAACAGAAATGCTTGTCAAGAGCTTATGAATGAACCGTGCCTTCTCTTTTCCTCAATAGGTAAATAGGACAGTGATTCTTACAACTCTATCATTTATTTTCTTCCCGGAATCTCCCTGATTCTGTCCTACATAAAAATCCTAAATAATTTCCTACAAAAGTCCTCAATGAATTGCTTTGTGGTCGCAAAAACATGCATTTTGTTGGCATCTGTTGTACACATAAGAACAGAGAAAGAAAAAAGTCTGAAAACTGAAATATTATTCAGTCTCCAGAGTTCAAATGACCTCAGAGACCTTGGAAAGACTGAGATTTTAGCTGGATTATAACTACCCAATTAATCTCGCTGAGCCTGTTATCCACTGTTCAATACCTCCACATTCACTTTTTGGATTACAAAAATGAAAAGAAAAAGACTCTTTCTGATAAAAGATATTTTTGCCTGTATCTCAATAAAGCCATTTTGTTGCTGGATTTGAGTTTTACAGAGAGCTAAATAGAATCTATTTATTGCTAACTATTGCTGTTTATTATTGCTTTACATATTGGTAGCACTTTATATTTGTCCAATTGGCCCCAATTTCATACCACTTTAACAGCTATTTCTAATTTTGGTCCAGTTGGGACGTGAGTGTTTTTCAGCCACTCCATAAGACCATGAAGCTGATTTGAACATAAAATATTTTTCAAGTATTTTGATCAAAAAGGGTGAAAAATCATGTGTTTTTTCTAACCAGCTAAAAAGAAATAAAAATTTGTAGACTTTTTGGAAATTACACGAAATGACCCTGATAACAATGGGTGAACTTGAATTGCCTTCTTCCAGGAAAGTGCCTGATGCAGTAGCTGGCACAGAGTAGCTCAGCAAATGTGGGTGCTTTCTATTTCTTAATTCCAATCACCTCTGATTTTTTTCCAGAGTGGATGTTTGGATTGTCTTTCTTTGCCAACCAAGACAGTAATTAAGATATTTGAATTAGACACTGTACAGATCCTCCATGATCTGCAGATTTTTATTCTATTAAATGCTTATCTAAGGGCCTTTGTTAATTAGGTCCCAGAAGTATTTAACATTTCCCAAATTTTAACATTTATCTTTACACTGAAAAAGCATATTTCTCTACTATACTTTAAAAATATCTTTGGCATTATTTCTTTTTATTGTTTAAAAAATTGGTATAAGATTGTTGTTTCTTTTTAATTTAACTTCATTGGCCTCAGGGAAAAGGCAGCAGAGAACAGCTATCCAGGGAATAGCTGGAATGTTACTCTAAATGCACTAATGGCTGCCTGAGGTCTCTAACATTTCTTATAAGACACAAATTACTGAGTAAAATTAAATAAAAATTAATAAAAATTATCTTTAAAGAAAAGGAACAAGAACACAGGTAAAAACTTTAGAAGATTTTATTCAGTGAGAAGCCTAAAAGTGCCAGGTATTAAAGAATCACAATGAATAATACTGTGTCCCTGTCCCAAGTGGCTCACGGCCTGGTGCATATCAGTTACTTGCTGGCTGTGTGCCTGCACCTGCCCCAGTACACAGGGGTCAGGCTTCTGTGGAGCATTTGTTACCTTATTTCTGAGTTTTATGCACTGCTGTTCATAGATCCACTAAGTTTCTCGAAAGGGATAACAGGAAGTTTAACTGAATTAAAAAAAACAACAACCAAGAATGATGTCGGCAACATGGTAAACTAATAAGCCTCATTTCCCCCGTGGAGACACCTGTTTAAAAATAATATACAGAACAATTTGCCTTTGTGAGAGCCGTAGAACCAGTTAAGAGGTACTAGCACCCCAGGTGAGGATAGAGCCAAGAAGAGCCACTTCGAGGTGAGTAAGAAAATTCTTTGTATTTGAACTCCATAGTCACTCCTCCTCCCCACCACAGCCTGGTGGAATCAGGACAAAATTCCCAATTCCTGGCTTCTCATTCAGGATGGAAAGAGGAGGATGGGGCATGTGTCTAAAGTTCTGGCTTCCGGAGGGACTGGTCCATGTCATCTGACTCAGAGCACTAAAGGGAATGGCAATATACTTTGGGTGCCAGGTTGAGGGCCAGTGAGAACAAAGGCAGCACTTGGCCTGTTACAGAACCAGAGAGACATTATACTTAGTGAAATAAGCCAGTCACAAAAAGAAAAATATTGTATGATTCCACTTATATGAAGTATCTAAAGTATCCAAACTCATAGAAGCAAAAGGTTTAATGTTGATTGCTGGGACTGGGGGAAAGGAAGTGGAGAGTTATTATTCACTGACTATAGAGTTTCAGTTTTGCAAGATGAAAAAGTTCGAGAGATTTATTGACTACGATGTGAATATAGTTAATACTACTGAACTGTATACTTAAAAATGGCTAAGATAGTAAATTTTATGTTATGTATTTTTTACCACAATTAAAAATTATGTATATATATGGGAAATTATATATATATTTGGGAGAAAAAAGACTACCTAACTGAATTGATAAATAACCCTCTCAACAGTTGTATTTTTAAGTAAAACAATTCGGTTTCTGGTGAAAGCAAAAAAATCTAATGGTAACATTTTAAGCTCAAGAAAAGTCACCTGATGCTCTATTGAAAATAAAATATCTACCCCAAAAGAGATCTTTGACTCAGGTGACAGATTCTTTTACTGTACACTTGATTCTCTAGATTGGAGCAGTTTGATGTAGGGTATTGCATCTTCTCTCATCAGCGAACTCTCCCAGTTATCAATAAATACTGCTAAGCAGGGCTTCCCTGGTGGCGCAGTGGTTGAGAATCTGCCTGCTAATGCAGGGGACACGGGTTCGAGCCCTGGTCTGGGAAGATCCCACATGCCGCGGAGCAACTGGGCCCGTGAGCCACAACTACTGAGCCTGCGCGTCTGGAGCCCGTGCTCCGCAACAAGAGAGGCCGTGACAGTGAGAGGTCCGCGCACCGCAATGAAGAGTGGCCCCCCGCTTGCCACAACTAGAGAAAGCACTCGCACAGAAACGAAGACCCAACACAGCCATAAATAAATAAATAAATAAATAGTGTTCCCTTTAAAAAAAAAAAAAATACTGCTAAGCATCACCAGTACAAGGACGCTCTTCTCAGCTCTGTTTCTCCAAGTCTCAAGAGCATTTAGAACTCTTCTGTCTTTGGTCCTCGATTTGGAGGACGGGATCAAATTCAAATTCAATCTACTGATTTAGCCCCGTCGTTTTGAGAGTTTCCCAAAGAGTCACTCTCAAGGAAGACTAAGCTGATGCCTGCCTGTGTCTGACATCACATCAAACATACTCACGTAGGCTTGGTTCAGAACTTTAAGAAGTCAGTGACCAGGATCACTGTGTCAGGGGGCAGGCAGAGCCCATGTTCTTACCCATGAACTCCTGAATCCCTGTAGTCCATGAATAGAAAGATCTTGAATCGACCTGTTTACATGAAGAAAAAGGTGGCTTGTTTTAACAAACTGTCAGATGGGATTATGAATGTCCCTCCGGCAGGGGTTAACTTCTGGAAAAACCAGGCTCCAGCATGTGAACTAACCCATGGGGTTCTCAAAATCATTGGTGGGGTGCAGAAAAAATGCTGCCTTCCCAAGGGGAGCCTTTCTGGACTATTCCAGATGCCCTGTTTGAAAAACTAGGCTAAGCTTTCAAATGAGAGTCGACAAAAATAAACAGTGCACAACCTAAATGTTGAGAATTATGTTTTATTTGGCAGACTTTCTGAGGACTTCAAGCCCGGGAGGCAGCCTCTCAGGTAGTTCTGAGGGACTGCTCTGAAGAGGTGAGGGAGGAGCCAGGATATATAGGGATTTTGCGACAAAGACCAGGTGGTCAGAACATCAAAAGATTAAAGAAATTAAAGAAAACAAGGTATCTCAAGTTAATGAACTTAGCACTTTTCTGTGTGTGGGAAGATGCAAGAGTCTGGGCTCATTGAAATCACTCCTTTGATATGCACCTTAGCTATCTAGGACCAGCATCCTGTTCTTTCCCATCCTGAATCCCCTCAGGGTGCACCATCAGTTGGGGGGGGTGGGGGGCAGGGCAGCTGTAATGGCTGGATGGCTGCAACATCCTTTATTTACTGATATGGCAGGCAACATTTTTCATCCACATGAGTTATCCCATTTTAAGAGGTAAGTTGGAAAATCATTCCTGACCATCCCCAATATGAAAAACAGGAAGATATTTATGTCAGATAAAAAATCTAAATGTAAAAACCTCATTCTGTTCTTTAATGTATCATTTACACTTTCGACATTGATAAAGAGAAGTTATGATATTTAAGAAATTATAGGTTTGGAGTCTTTAGTGTCACATTTTCTGCTTATTTCATAGGTTTTGGGATAAATGCTTTAAAATTCTACAGTTCTGTTTCTTGTCAAGTATTTTCCTAGTTGAGTGGGTTGACGTGTGACTTGTTCCTTGTCAGCTGTGGAAAAGAGATGATCCTCCTCCTCATTATTGCTGCGCCAGATGTAGCTGAGGAAGCCCATAGAGAAATGGAAAGACATATTCACATGGGCCATTGGAGACACACTGCATCCAATGTGAATCACAAACGGGGCATATTGATAGCTTAGTGAGAGTGTAAACTTGGGTTCTATTGAGATGCCTGTGTACTTCCTCATATGACTGATATTTGAGGGTCAGCGTTGCATTACGGAGTGGACACAAAATGCTGGCTCAGGGCCAAATCCAGTCCAAAGACTTGACAGATTGTAACTGCACTGTGGTGCATTGTATGAATTGGTTATCAACATTTTTTATTGATCTCCTGCTCATGTAACTAGCTCCCACCCTCCCAGGCCAGCTTCTTTCACTTCAACCTTCCCAGCTCTGCAGTTTAAGACCTACTGTATTCCCTCATATGCATGTTGATGCAAATGAGATGCTTTGGTGATGTCATTTTGCTCCAAAGTTCCACTCAGCCTGCCCCAAAAGCAGTAGAGTACAGACTGAAACACAAGTCATTATAACGTGATGACTATCGTTAACATTGCTGTATGGCATATTTGAAAGTTGCTAAGAACATAGGTCCTAAAAGTTCTCATCACAAGGAAAAATGTTTTTCTCTTTTTTTTTGGTATCTATAGGAGATGATAGATATTAACTGAATTTATTGTGGTAGTCATTTTGCAACATATGTGTGTCAAATCATTATGCTATACACTTTAAACTTATACAATGCTGTATGTCAATTACATCTTAAAACTGAAAGAAAAAGATAATAAAATGTGAAGGTTTAAACAGAGAAAGATAAAGAAAGGAAGGACGGAAGGAAGGGAGGGAGGGAGGGAGAAAGAAAGAAAGAAAGAAAGAAAGAAAGAAAGAAAGAAAGAAAAGAAAGAAAGGAAAGAAAGAAAGAATGAACGAAAGAAAGAAAGAAAGAAAGAAAGAAAGAAAGAAAGAAAGAAAGAAAGAAAGAAAGAAAGAAAGAGGAAAAGAAAGAAAAGTCAGATGACCAGTTGTTTGCTGTGCATCTCCAGCTGCGGACCACCACTCAAACAAGTCCTATCTTAGTCCAGCACACAACATGCTTATTCTTCACCTTCTCTGCTATCTAGTTTTAAATTACCACCCCTTTAACCATCAAGCCAGGAATGAAGGAGTCATCCCAAATCCTTCCCTCTTCCTCACTCAGTCACACCTTGTCCTAACTAATTTCCTCAAACATCTCTCCATGTGCTGTTTGCACTAATTGTAGCCAGCAGACAGGATTCAATGACTAAAGAACGGAACTTGGACTTTAGTCTGAGAAGACTCACAGTACCCACAATGGCCATGCTTACAAATCCACAGTTGATTGCAGGAGGAGGATACCCTATGGCAACAGCGTTGAAATGAGGGCATCCATCACAGCAAAGGCTTCCTCACAGCAGGGGTCCTGAGTGGCTGGGTACAGGTTCCGGTTGTCCACCAGCTAACATGGCAGAGAACACCTCAGACAAGGGAGTCCAAATTGGAGTCTCACCTGGGTTTGTTTTCTCTGCTGACCAGATATGCATATTCTTTCTAAGTCACCAGCCCAAAGACAGAGCCCTCTGGGGGTCTCACCACGACTGGGTGCAAATCATCAATGCTACACTTCCAATAAACCCTGCTGACAAACCACTTGGGCCCCTGGTTTTACAGCAGCACCATGAGTCAGTGTTCCTCCTGCCCTGACCGGAACTTGGGCCTTGCAGGTGCTTTAGTAAGAACTCTGGCCAAGCCCAGTCCTGGCAGCAACATCTGCTTTCTCTGTCCAGTTTGCACTGGCCTTCGTGATCTGCCACCTGGGCCTGCCTGAGCTGATTCATGGTTCTTCCTCCTGTGGTCTTGCTCCTGCCCAGCAGTTTCTCATTCTTACTGCTACCACATATATATTTCTAAAGCAGGTCTGATCTGTACATTCTCCTGCTGAGAACTTTCCATAATGCCCCACTGTCTACAGAGTGAAGACCAAATTTCCCAGCAAGGCCTCAAGGCTCTGAGTTTCCCCACAAGGCCACATTCAGGAGTCATCAACCTCTCCCTGCTCTCTAAAAATGCGCTTGGCCTTCACCTCTCTCCACCAACGAACTTGGTTTCCTCCAAGTGGAAGGACTGCAGCCAGGGCAGCTCTGTGGTCCCCATGCACAAAAGAGCTTGTGTTACCGATTGAATTGGGCCCTGCTGTTTGCCGCTTACAAAATCAAACTCATAAGCATTGGTAGAGGGGAAAGTTGTTTTTAATCAAAATGCTGGCAATCTGGGGAGATGGTGGACTCAGTGTCCCCCAAAAACCATCTCCGAAAATTCTGCTTGGCCATGAGAGTTTTTAAAGGAAAAAAGGGAAGTAATCTCAGTTAATCATTGAGATGGGGGTCAGAGCCCTAGTCACCCCCCACTGCTTGCAGGCTGTGACTACATGTGATCTTCCTCTAGATGCCATCTTGTTCACACAGTTTGGTCACACAGGTTGTTCCCAAGATTACTGAACGGAAAGCTAGGGAAGAGTTCTGGTCATCTGTTAATTACTTATTCTTCATTCCTACTTCTTTTGATCTCCAGAAAGAACCAACAAGTTGGGCAAGGTATCGTGTGATCAAAAGATGTGAAAGGTGTTCTTGGGCTGGAGATTAGTAGAGCATGGGGCTGCCTCGTTAAAAGGTAGTTACAATATAGCTTTGTTAAAGTGGCAAGGAAAGGGGCTTCCTGCTGAGGGCGGTTTCCTGAAAAGAGCTGCTTACACTCGCACTTAATGTTCTGCTGTTGCTGTTTTGAAATTCTTACCACTTTTTGTAAGAGTCTTGCATTTTTGTCATGTATTAAAGCAGCAGTCCTCCTCATAACTTAGCCCCTCATCCCCTGACAGACCTGAGGTTTACTCCAGCAGGCCTTTGTGAATTTCCCCCTCTCCCACCCAGAGGCTCATGAAACCTTTCTCCATGTCCAGATATACCCTGTACTGTGAGTGTCTTGCCTGTGCTTAGTATATCACTGGCATTCAAAAATGATGTATTAATTGAACAAATGCATAATATTTGCCCTGCCTAGCTGAAGGGGGAGCAAGTGTCTCTAAAAGTGCTTGAAAGATTTTAAAATATTCACTCAGAGGTCACCAAACATTTTTTCTCAATGGAATGCTTTGATAAATATAGAATATAGGAGGAACTTCAAGATGGTGGAAGAGTAAGATGCAGAGATCAACTTCCTCCCCATAAATACATCAGAAATACATCTACATGTGGAACAACTCCTACAGAACACCTACTGAACGCAGGCAGAAGACCTCAGACCTCCCAAAAGGCAAGAAACTCCCAACGTGCCTGGGTAGGGCAAAAGAAAAAAGAAAAAACAGAGACAAAGAATAGGGACGGGACCTGCACCAGTGGGAGGGAGCTGTGAAGGAGGAAAGGTTTCCACACACTAGGAAGCCCCTTCGAGGGCGGAGACTGCGGGTGGCAGAGGGAGGAAGCTTCGGAGCCACGGAGGAGAGCGCAGCCACAGGGGTGCGGAGGGCCAAGCGGAGAGATTCCCGCACAGAGGCTCGGTGCCGACCAGTACTCACCAGCCCGAGAGGCTTGTCTGCTCATCCGCCGGGGCAGGCGGGGGGCTGGGAGCTGAGGCTCAGGCTTCAGTCGGATCCCAGGGAGAGGACTGGGGTTGGCAGCGTGAACACAGCCTGAAGGGGTTAGCGCACCACAGCTAGCCGGGAGGGAGTCCGGGAAAAGTCCGGAGCTGCCAAAGAGGCAAGAGACTTTTTATTGCCTCTTTGTTCCCTGGTGCGCGAGGAGAGGGGATTAAGAGCACTGCTTAAAGAAGCTCCAGAGACGGGCGTGAGCCGCGGCTATCAGCGCGGACCACAGAGACGGGCATGAGACGCTGAGGCTGCTGCTGCCGCCACCAAGAAGCCTGTGTGTGAGCACAGATCACTATCCACACCTCCCCTCCCAGGAGCCTGTGCAGCCCGCCACTGCCAGGGTCCCGTGATCCAGCGACAACTTCCAAGGGAGAACGCACAGCCTGCCTCAGGCTGGAGCAACGTCACGCCGGCCTCTGCCGCCGCAGGTTCGCCCCGCATCCATACCCCTCCCTCCCCCCGGCCTGAGTGAGCCAGAGCCCCCGAAGCAGCTGCTCCTTTAACCCCGTCCTGTCTGAGCGAAGAACAGACACCCTCAGACGACCTACACGCAGAGGCGGGTCCAAATTCAAAGCTGAACCTCGGGAGCTGTGCGAACAAAGAAGAGAAAGGGGAATTTCTTCCAGCAGCCTCATGAGCAGCAGATTAAAGCTCCACAATCAACTTGATGTACCCTGCATCTGTGGAATACCTGAATAGACAACAAATCATCCCAAATTGGGGAGGTGGACTTGGAAGCAAAGTTATATATACTGTTTCCCCTTTTTCTCTTTTTGTGAGTGTGTATGTGTATGCTTCTGTGTGTGATTTTGTCTGTATAGCTTTGCTTTTACCATTTGTCCTAGGGTTCTGTCTGTCCGTTCCGTTTTGTTTTTTTTTTTATTACTTTTTAAAATTTTTTCTTAATAAGTATTTTTTACTTTTTAATTTAATAACTTTATTTTATTTTATTTTATTCTTTCTTTCTTACTGTTTTTCTCAATTTTATTCTGAGCCGTGTGGATGACAGGCTCTTGGTGCTCCAGCCAGGCATCAGGGCTGTGCCTCTGAGGTGGGAGAGCCAGGTTCAGGACACTGGTCCACAAGAAACCTCTCAGCTCGAAGTAATATCAAAAGGTGAAAATCTCCCAGAGATCTCCATCTCAACACCAAGACCCAGCTCCACTCAACGACCAGCAAGCTACAGTACTGAACATCCTATGCCAAACAACTAGCAAGACAGGAGCACAACCCCATCCATTAGCATAGAGGCTGCCTAAAATCATAATAAGTCCACAGACACCCCAAAACACACCACAAGACGTGGGCCTGCCCACCAGAAAGACAAGATCCAGCCTCATGCACCAGAACACAGGCACTAGTGCCCTCCACCAGGAAGCCTACACAACCCACTGAACCAACCTTAGCCACTGGGGACTGATACCAAAAACAACGGGATCTACAAACCAGCAGCCTGCGAAAAGGAGACCCCAAACACAGTAAGTTAAGCAAAATGAGAAGACAGAAAAACACACAGCAGATGAAGGAGCAAGGCAAAAACCCACCAGACCTAACAAATGAAGAGGAAGTAGGCAGTCTACCTGAAAAAGAATTCAGAATAATGATAGTAAAGATCATCCAAAATCTTGGAAATAGAATGGAGAAAATGGAGGCTAAACAATACAGTACTGAATAACGGGATCACTGAAGAAATCAAAGAGGAAATCAGAACATACCTAGAAACAAGTGACAATGAAAACACGATCACCCAAAACCTATGGGATGCAGCAAAAGCAGTTCTAAGAGAGAAGTTTATAGCAATACAATCCTACTTCAAGAAACAACAAACATCTCAAATAAACAACCTAACATTACACCTAAAGCAATTAGAGAAACAAGAACAAAAAAATCCCAAAGTTAGCAGAAGGAAAGAAATCATAAAGATCAGATCAGAAATAAATGAAAAAGAAATGAAGGAAACGATAGCAAAGATCAATAAAACTAAAAGCTGGATCTTTGAGAAGATAAACAAAATTGATAAACCATTATCCAGACTCATCAAGAAAAAAACGGAGACGACTGAAATCAATAGAATTAGAAATGAAAAGGGAGAAGTAACAACTGACACTGCAGAAATACAAAGGATCATGAGAGATTACTACAAGCAACTATATGCCAATAAAATGGACAACCTGGAAGAAATTGACAAATTCTTAGAAACGCACAACCTTCCGAGACTGAACCAGGAAGAAATAGAAAATATGAACAAACCAATCACAGGCACTGAAATTGAGATTGTGATTAAAAATCTTCCAACAAACAAAAGCCCAGGACCAGATGGCTTCATAGGTGAATTCTATCGAACATTTAGAGAAGAGCTAACACCTATACTTCTCAAACTCTTCCAAAATATAGCAGAGGGAGGAACATGCCCAAACTCATTCTACAAGGCCACCATCACCCTGATACCAAAACCAGACAAAGATGTCACAAAGAAAGAATACTACAGGCCAATATCTCTGATGAACATAGATGCAAAAATCCTCAACAAAATACTAGCAAACAGAATCCAACAGCACATTAAAAGGATCATACACCATGATCAAGTGGAGTTTATCCCAGGAATGCAAGGATCCAATATACACAAATCAATCAATGTGATACACCATATTAACAAACTGAAGGAGAAAAACCATGTGATCATCTCAATAGATGCTGAGAAAGCTTTCGACAAAATTCAACACCCATTTGTGACAAAAAACCCTCCAGAAAGTAAGCATAGAGGGAACCTACCTCAACATAATAAAGACCATATATGACAAACCCTCAGCCAATATCGTCCTCAATGGTGAAAAACTGAAACCATTTCCACTAAGATCAGGAACAAGACAAGGTTGCCCACTCTGACCACTATTATTCAACATAGTTTTGGAAGTTTTAACCACAGCAATCAGAGAAGAAAAAGAAATAAAAGGAATCTAAATTGGAAAAGAAGAAGTAAAGCTGTCACTGTTTGCACATGACATGATACTCTACATAGAGAATCCTAAAGATGCTACCAGAAAACTCCTAGAGCTAATCAATGAATTTGGTAAAGCAGCAGGATACAAAATTAATGCACAGAAATCTCTTGCATTCCTATACACTAATGATGAAAAATCTGAAAGTGAAATTAAGAAAACACTCCCATTTACCATTGCAACAAAAATAATAAAATATCTAGGAATAAACCTACCTAAGGAGACAAAACACCTGTATGCCGAAAATTATAAGACACTGATGAAAGAAATAAAAGATGAAACAAATAGATGGAGAGAAATAACATGTTCTTGGATTGGAAGAATCAACATTGTGAAAATGACTCTTCTACCCAAAGCAATCTACAGATTCACTGCAATCCCTGTCAAACTACCACTGGTATTTTTCACAGAAGTAGAACAAAAAATTTCACAATTTGTATGGAAATACAAAAAACCCCGAATAGCCAAAGCAATCTTGAGAAAGAAAAACGGAGCTGGAGGAATTAGGCTCCCTGACTTCAGACTATACTACAAAGCTACAGTAATCAAGACAGTATGGTACTAGCACAAAAACAGAAACATAGATCAATGGAACAGGATTGAAAACCCAGAGATAAACCCACTCACATAAGGTCACCTTATCTTTGATAAAGGAGGCAAGAATATACAGTGGAGAAAAGACAGCCTCTTCAATAAGTGGTGCTGGGAAAACTGGACAGCTACATGGAAAAGAATGAAATTAGAACACTCCCTAACACCATACACAAAAATAAACTGAAAATGGATTAAAGACCTAAATGTAAGGCCAACACTATAAAATTCTTAGAGGAAAACATAGGCAGAACACTCTATGACATAAATCACAGCAAAATCCTTTTTGACCTACCTCCTAGAGAAATGGAAATAAAAACAAAAATAAACAAATGGGACCTAATGATACTTAAAAGCTTTTGCACAGCAAAGGAAACCATAAACAAGATGAAAAGACAACCCTCAGAATGGGAGAAAATATTTGCAAATGAAGCAACTGACAAAGGATTAATCTCCCAAATTTACAAGAAGCTCATGCAGTTCAGTATCAAAAAAACAAACAACCCAATCCAAAAATGAGCAGAAGACCTAAATAGACATTTCTCCAAAGAAGATATACAGATTGCTAACAAACACATGAAAGAATGCTCAACATCATTAATCATTAGAGAAATGACATCAAAACTGCAATGAGATATCATCTCACACCAGTCAGCATGGCCATCATCAAAAAATCTACAGACAATTAATGCTGGAGAGGGTGTGGAGAAAAGGGAACCCTCTTGCACCATTGGTGGGAATGTAAATTGATGCAGCCACTATGGAGAACAGTATGGAGGTTCCTTAAAAAACTACAAATAGAACTACCATACAACCCAGCAATCCCACTACTGGGCATATACCCTGAGAAAACCATAATTCAAAAAGAGTCATGTACCACAATGTTCACTGCAGCTCTATTTACAATAGCCAGGACATGGAAGCAACCTAAGTGTCCATCAACAGATGAATGGATAAAGAAGGCATGGCACATATATACAATGGAATATTACTCAGCCATAAAACGAAACGAAATTGAGTTATTTGTAGTGAGGTGGATGGACCTAGAGTCTGTCATACAGAGTGAAGTAAGTCAGAAAGAGAAAAACATACACCGTATGCTAACACATTTATATGGAATCTTAAAAAAAGAAAAAAGAAAAAAGAAAAGAATGGTCATGAAAAACCTAGGGGCAAGACGGGAATAAAGACGCAGACCTACTAGAGGATGGACTTGAGGATACGGGGAAGGGGGGAAGGGTAAGCTGGGACAAAGTGAGAGAGTGCCATGGACATATATACACTACCAAACATAAAATAGATAGCTAGTGGGAAGCAGCCGCATAGCACAGGGATATCAGCTCGGTGCTTTGTGACCACCTAGAGGGGTGGGATAGGGAGGGTGGGAGGGAGGGAGATGCAAGAGGGAAGAGATATGGGGACATATGTATATGTAACTGATTCACTTTGTTATAAAGCAGAAACTAACACACCATTGTAAAGCAATTATACTCCAATAAAGATGTTAAAAAAACAAAAAATAAAAATAAATATAGAATATAAGCATACATATCAAACAGTTCTTATAGGACATAGATTTTGAGTAAGACTTAAATAATCTTGGATATTGAAAAATGGTTAGGTCCATTACTCAGGGAACTAGGATTTTTTTTTTTTAATCACAACTTATTTGAAACCTTGTTTTCCCTCTTGCTTAATTACAGGTAATTCACACTGATTTCCTCAGGTTTGGATTAAGCCCTCTTTAAACTTATTTACAGCCCAGAAATTTTAAGGCATTTTGGCATCGAAAGTGATTCTGAATGTGTGGCTTTTTTCAGCTGCTCCCCTGTCCTCATGGTTCATTCTAAGCCATTTGCTCTGCTTAGGTGAGGGTTAAAATAATGGGAGGGGGTAGCTGCCTTTCTTCAGCAATGGAAGTAGAAGGGATAAGATCTAATGACATGGTGGTGACGTGTCTAGGCAATATGTTTTGTATGGCTGGATAGCATTAAAAATTGTGCGATTTTGCAGAAAAATTAAGATGCTGAATTTCTTTAAAAGGAAAGGCTTGTCTGGCAGCATACCTGGGTCTGGAGAAGTGAAGTCTTAGGATGGGCACATTTTGTAAGGCCTCATGGACCCTCCTTGTCTTATGTTTGTTACCATTGAAAGTCACTCTTCTGTTCCCCAGAAGAGAAATATTTCTCTGTGCCAATGTCTTCAAAAGACAAGAATTACAGAGATGACAGTGCTGTGACCCTAGATTTAAATGCCAAGAATCCTCTGGCAGGTGAAATATGTGCTACTACCAACTCTGAGATGCTGGTTTTCTTGCCAGCTAATACCTAGATCTGTTTGATCAGGGGCTTGTTTTAGCACAAATTCTTAAAGCAAAACAAAGCACAACAAAATCACCTTTCTCCTTTCTCTGTAAGCTCCCTTAGCAACCCTTAGGATAAGAGAATAAACATTCCATGACGTTTTGAAACAGGTATAAAGTAAATAGTTCTCCAGAAGTAGTCATTAAATTGGCTAGTAATAGAGGATGTGGTGAACTTCTTTTGTTCCTCAGTTAGTGATTATTATACAAGAACTATTTTAGAATGGATAATAACCTATCAAAAATACTCTACTGGAATTCTTTTTGTGTGGGGAGAAAACTTAACAAATAATTGACTAAAACATGACATTATAATTAATCCTACCTTCATCTATGGGACATTTTAGGTATGGGATAATAGAGCAACTTCTTTTCTTTCTTCTTCACACTGAATTCCCAAATCCTTGGGCTTACCTAAAAATACAGAATTTCAGTGAAAAGTAGACTTGGGTCTTCCTTTTAAATTGTTAGACATTAAAAAGGAAGTAGCAGTGGAATAATCAAATGTGAATAACCAAAAAATGGTGATTTCATTGTCAAATGGACTACATATGCTCAGCTCTGGTGTGGCATAAAGAAGAGCTCTGAGATTTGAGAGAAGATGGGAATTCTTATCCAGACGTGATCACCAGTCAGCAGAGTGGACTTGGGAGAGTTGCTCATTCTTCTCTGACCCATGTTTTCCATCTAAGAGACAATAGAATAGATTCTGTGAGGTCACTGAGCAAATTCAATGAGACAATAAATGTGAAAGTGCTTTATAAAATGTAAAGTCTTACAGAAATGGAGGTATACAAGAATATGTGTAGAATAACCTGTCTGTAGAATGGAGTTTCTCAAAACTCATCACACCAGGACTTTGTGCCGATCTTGGTACCCTCATCAGCAGTCCTTGCCAAGCCTGTGTGAGTGGGATGACTTTTACATGATGAAAAAGCCTGCCCTCACTGCCCTTACTGACAGTTAAGGGCTGTGAACTTTAAGAATGAATTAGTCTCAATTTGGTCCAGTATGACTGATTTAACTCCTGAGTTAATTAAAAGCTTTGAGAGCTGGTACTTAGCCAAGTACAGTGATAAGTGCACAAAAGGTGTTCAAAATACCTGCAATTGATTGATTGCTTATGGTTATAGGACCACATAAGAAAAGATTGCTTTCAACTGACCTACTGAGGTAACCTTGTTTCTTTCTTTTCATGATGGAAAATCAACCTTCATTTACTATCAGCTGCCTTTGTAGGGAAAGGTCATAAGATGCTGATGAACTTTTGAAAACAAGAAAACTTGTAAAGATGGAGGCCAGATCCCAGCTCTCCCTCAAGGATCCAATGCTTTTGTTGGAGGAGAAATACTGAGATGGATCTTGTTTCTGGTCAGGGTAGACTCTGTCCTGTAGGCCAGAGTAGTTGACATCTAGATGGACCAATGCTGCAGTGCCCTGCCAGTTGTGCCCACCTGAGATCAGGTATAATGGGCACTCATAAAATACTCCCTCCAAATACTGACATGCCATGCTTAATTCAGTGAGATATTTTTTACCTTCTCCTGGCAATGCCAAGGCTTCTTTAGAATTGGGGGACATTATCTTTGTCCCAGAGAATCCATGGCAGGGGATTGTGGATGATCCCTTTCTTGTTTCCTGAGAATGTTGGGGGATTCTGTATCAGCCAAGATGTCATTACTCAATCACTGGCACCAGAATGATGAAAAGTACTGATATGTGAGTCAAGTGCCCTCCCCTGTCTTTCAGATTGGTTCAGAAGGAAGAGGCATTTCTCCTAAAAAAAATATCAGGGAATGGTAGCTCAAAAATCAAGAGTGGCTGCTCTTTATCTGGAGTAGCAATTACCCACACCATTGTGGGGTAAGACTATTGTGCTATTAAGACTCTCCCACCAACACATCAGTGGTTCCCTTGAATTTTGCCCACTGCTGGAAGTCTTAAATGTTCAAATACCATATTCCACCTTAAAAATACATTGTTTGCAGGGTGTGTGTAACACTAAGACCTAGGGAAAGGGCTTTGCCACTAGAAGCTGAAATTATTTCCAGCTGTGGGGATAAAAAGAAAATGGAAGAACTTGGTAGGCAGTTTCCATGGAAATAAGAATAGACAGTCACAGATAGAGTAATAAAGTAGATTACACAGACTGACCATCATTTATTTTAATAAACACCAAACTCTTTTGACATATCTTGGAATTCCCTTCAAACGTATAGTTTTTATTATTCCCTATTCATTCATCTATTGTGACTAGTGATTAAACTCTTAAGATGAAAACATTTTGTTTGGCTTGTCTGGGGAACCAGGTAGGAAGAGGGGGAATAAAGAGCCAGAACTTTATTCTGACTTTTGTTTTTCAGGGAAAAGACTCTCAGGACAATGTGGGTAGTGACAGCTGGGAAGAGATGACAGGTCAAAAGGGGGATGCTCAGTAAGTCTTGGAAAGGAAGGATGATGACCAGGGCTGGAGAGTTACCTGATGGCCCTGTTACTTGCGGTGAAAAAATTTACCCCCTATAGTTTAATACAAATTCTATAGCCTGTAAAAACAACAGCAATAATAATATTATCTGTTAAGATGGTTGATTGATGTATTGTTTCCATAATCTTATCTGAAGTGATAACTAAAGCATCTTGAAAAACTGCTTTTTTTATTGCCATTTAACAGACATTCTAAGTAAAAACATTGTGCTTTTCTAAGCAAATACAATTTCACAGAATATCGCCCAACCAGGTTGCCATCACAAAGGGTTTCCACGCAGCAATTCCTAAACTGCCAATTTTTTTAAGGATTCAAGAGTTCTCTTTATTTTATTAGAATAAAATGATATTTCAAGGTTTGATGGCTGACACAGATGATCTCTCCTATTCCTTTCAGCTCTAAATGTCTATGATTCTACTTATTTCATCCTAGAAAATAGCAACCTTAGCATATGAAGCATGGATGTGTAAACTTGTTTCTTTTCAGTTTTTTATAGTAAAATATATATAGTAAAATGTAACATCTTAATTTTTAAACGTATAATTCAGTGGCGTTAAATGCATTCACAACATTGTGCAACCACGATCACTATTCACTACCAGAATTTTTTCATTCTCCCAAACAGCTGCTCTGCAATCATTAATCAATAACTCCCTATTTGCCACTCCTCATAACCCCTTTTAACCTCTGTTCTACTTTCTGTCTCTATGGATGTGCCTATTCTAAGTACCTCCTAGGAATAGAATCATATACAATATTTTCCCATTTGTGTCTGGTTTATTTCACATAGCATAATGTTTCCAAGGTTCATGCATGTTGTAACATGTATCAGAATTTCATTTCTTTTTAAGACTGAATAATACTCCATTGTATGTGTATGCCACATTTGCTTATCCATAAATCTGTTGATGAACATTGGGCTGTTTCCACCCTTTGGCTATTGTGAATAATGCTGCTAGAAACTTTGGTATACAGGTGTCTGTTTGAGTCCCTGCTTTCAATTTTGGATATATACCCAGAAGTGAAATTGTTGGGTCATATGGTAATTCTATGTTTAACTTTCTGAGGAACCGCCAAACTTTTCCACAGTGGCTGCATCATTTTACATTCCCACCTGCAATGAATTGGGTTCCAACTTCTCCACATTCTCACCAATACTTGTCGGATTTTTCATTTGCTTGTTTGTTCTGTTTAATAGCCATCCTAATGAGTGTGAAGTGCTATTTTATTGTGGTTTTGTTTTGCATTTTCCTAATGACTAGTGATTTTGAGCATCTTTTCATGTACTTATTGGCCACTTGTTTATCTTCTTTGGAGAAACACCTGTTTAAGTACTTCGTCCATTTTTCAGTTGGGTTGTTTTTTGTTGTTGTTGTGGTTACTGAGATGTAGGAGTTCTTTATATATTATGGATATTAACTCCTTATTGGATATATGATTTGCAAGTATTTTCTTCAACTCTGTGTGCTGTCTTTTACACTCTTAATAGTGTCCTTTGATATACAAAAGTTTTTAAAATTTTGATGAAGTACAATGTATCTTTTTTTGTTTTTTCAATCCAGTGTCATGGAGATTTCTCCTATGTTGTCTGCCAAGAGTTTTAGAGTTTTATCTCTTACATTTAGATGTGGAAATAAAAAAATATTGCCTGCTATATCAGTAAACAAAGGATGTTACAGCCATTAAGCCATCACATTACAGCTGACCTGATGGTGGCCCTGAGGGAATTTAGGGTGGAAACAGGATGCCCACCACCTAGCAGTCAACTGCTGCAGCCTGGGGAGACTCAGGATGAGAAAGCACAGGATGCAGGCCCCAGATAGCTGAGGTGCATATCAAAGGAATGATTTCAGTGAGCCCAGATTCTTACATCTTCCCATTCATAGAAAAGAACAAAATTCCTTAACTTGAGATGTCTAGTTTTCATTAATTAACAGTAATCTTTTGATGTTCCAACTACCTGGTCTTTGTTGCAAAAACTCATATATACACTAGCTCCCACCCTTGCCTCTTCGGAGCTGTATCTCAGAGTTATCTGAGATGCTGTTTTCTGGGCTTAAGTCCTCAGATTTATCCACCAAGGAAAACATAGCTCTCAACTTCTAGGTTGTGCATATCTTTTTCAGTCGACAGATGTAAATGTAAGATTTGGTCAATTTCAGTTAATTTTTCTATATGGTGTAAGCTAAAGGTCCAACTTCAATCTTTTGCATATGAATATCCAATTTTCACAGCACCCTTTGTGGAAAAGACTGTTCTTTCCCCATTGAATTCATATGGAATCTTAGAGGACCCCAAGTCATCAAGACTATCTTGAAAAGGAAGAACAAAGTTGGAAGACATACTTCCTGATTTCAAAACTTAGTACAAAACTACTGTAATCAAAACAGTGTGGTCCTGACCTAAAAACAGACATATAGACCATTGAAATAGAATAGAAATAAGCCCTCACATATAGGGTCAAATGATTTTCAACAAGGATTCCAGTTGTTTTTAAGTCAAGGTTCATTTATATAACCATTGTGATTCTGACAGAGCTTGAAAGTTCCCTGCAGACACCCTTGGGACAGTTGCAGCTCCATCTCTGCTGAAACCTACACCTTCCAAACAGGGTCCTCATGCCCTTATAGTAGGCTAGGCTCCTCCCTAGTATGAGACAGTGGAAACGGTCAAGGCAGGGACACAGGGATACAGGTTTAGATCAGGGATCAGCAAACTATTGCTCATGGGCTCAAAGTGGCCCACAGCTTATTTTGTAAAGAAAGTGATATTGGAATACAGTCATACTTACTCACTTATGCATTGTCCATGGTTGTTTTTGTAAGACGGAGTAGAGTCATCCTGACAGACACTGTATGGCCCATAAAACTTAAATTATTCACTATTTATTCTTTATACAAAAGTTTGTTGACCTCTGGTCTCTAGGTAGAGTTAGAAAAATGAGAGTTGTTAGGAATATTTTTTCAAATACAAAGAATGTAAATATATTCAGAAAAAGATTGCATTCTTATTATCTTTTGATTTTTCACCTTGATTCTCATGATATTAATATTTGAACATGGCTAAGATTAATCTACACAGACAATATTCTTTTCATTAATATATTGCTAAATGATATTTGATAGTACATTTGAAGTGGAATATAAAACAATCTAATTTTGCTCAGAAATCCACCCTAAACGTTTTTTGCTTAAGTACATTTTATTTTCCTTAAGTTCTCAGATCAAATAGACATCTAAATTGTACCTCCACTATTATGGTTCTGCTTCAAAGAGTATAATAAATAGATTTAAAGAATAAAATTGGAGATTTCATCTGCACAATGAACTCTTGAGCATTACATTTGTGGAATATGTTTATGACTGTTTTAATTTGTCTTTCATTATTCACGGGAGAGTCATACTCCAGGAAGATATGAGTCTGAAATTCAGTTGATCTTAAGAGTCTAGTACTCTCAGACTTCCCTGGTGGCACAGTGGTAAAGAATCCACCTGTGAATACAGGGGACATGGGTTTGATCCCTGGTCCGGGAAGATCCCACATGCCATGGAGCAGCTAAGCCCGTGTGCCACAACTACTGAGCCAGCATGCTGCAACTACTGAAGCCTGCATTCCTAGAGCCTGTGCTCTGCAACAAGAGAAGCCACCACAATGAGAAGCCCGTGCACAGCAACAAAGAGTAGCCCCCGCTCGCTGCAACTAGAGAGAAAGCCTGTGCACAGCAAGGAAGACCCAATGCAATTACAAAAAAAAAAAGGGTCTAGTACTCTCTAAGGGGAAGATTTTTTAAAAACAAAAAGCAAAAAACACAGAAGTGTGTTCCTTTTTTAACCCAGCCATTTTTCCTAAAGGGAAAACTGGTAACATTTCCAGGTGGCCTAAAATTCTGATTAGTAAAGACATCTGGAGAGGAATTCTGTTCAATTAATAATAAGCAGACAAAAAAAACAGGTATCCCTACAGCTTCAACCCAGATCAATGGCTCTTCCTAGAAAATGCTTGGTTGTAATTGGCAGAGATTTTTTAATTCCAACATGTCTCATCCTGGAGCTACAACCTCACTGTGCTTTAGTCCTAGGCCACCCTAAATCCATGCAAGCTGCACACCTCCACATGTCTTCCTTTCCAGACTGCTTTGCACTTCCCAATACAGGTGCTGTGGGCCCTGGAAGCTGCCTACAAGCAGGGAAGGATAATTGTTACCTCTAAACTATCACATTAAGTCATTTGTTATAAATGAAGAAAGATAACTTAACCTTTTGCAGTTGATACCTTGGATGATAGCATTTCCTGTACAACAGAATTTCCTGGCACCATTGTCAGAAACCATATATGGAGCCATAAATACCTCAGATCTAAGTCAGTGGGGGTTTCCGGCCTCCTGATCATTAAAGGCCCCCTGGAATTTTTCAGTTTGTTTTTATAGTATACATATTCCTTTCTGTCTTGCATCCTTCACCAAACAATTATTTTGAGCTTTACACGTGTTACGTGCATCATTATTAGTTCATTTTTATTGCTGTATAGCATTCCATGGTATGGCTATACCACAATTTGTTTAGCCATTCATGTGTTGATGGGCATTTCGTTGTTGCCAGTTTTAGGCCATTACAAATATTGATAAAACTGTTATGAACATTTGTGTATAAATCTTTGTATGAACTTAAGTTTTCTTTTCACTTGAACCATCTTACATGTCTAAGAGGAAAGGGAGCCATCATATGGTAGGGGAAAGTACGTTAACTTTTAAAATACTGTTTTCCAAACTGATTATACCATTTAACATTTCTACCAGCAGCTTCTGAGAGTTTTACTTCCTTCACATCCATGCAAAAACTTGGTCTAGTCAGTCTTTTTAATTTTAGACATTCTTATAAGTGTAGTGATATGACATTGTGGTTTTAATTTGTATTTATTTAATAACTAATGTTTGACATTTTTTCAGTGTTTATCATTTATATATCTTCTTTAGTAAAATGTCTTCTCAAATTTTTGCATATTTTTAATTTAGTTGTCACTGTTGTTTTTTGAGTTTTGAGAGTTCTTTATATATTCTGGGTATAAGACCTTTTTCAGATATATAATTTGCAAATATTTTCTCTCAATCTGTGACTAACAGTGTCTATTGAAAAGCAGAAGTTTTTGATTTTGATGAAGTCCAACTTGCTGAATTTTTTATATGGCTTACACTTTTTGATTTATTTCATATCTAAGAAACCTCTGCCTAACTCAAAGCTAGAAGGACTTCTCGTCTAGGAGATGAGTAGTTTTAGGTTTTTCATTTTGGTCTATGATCATTTGAGTTATCTTTTTAACATGGCTCAAAGTGTAGATCATAGTTTATTTTTAATTTTTTTGTATGCGTTTACCTAATTGTTCCAGCACAATTTGTTGAAGACACAGTTCTGTTTCCACTTGATTGTATTTGCACTTTTGTCAAAAATCAATTGTCTATATATGTGTGGTTCAATTACTGGACTCTATTCAGTTACACTGGTCTATTTGTCATCTCGATGCCAATACCATACTCTCTCATTACTAGAGTTTTGTAATTAATCTTGAAATCGGGAAGTGTTAGGCCTCTAACTTTGTTCTTTTTCAAAATTGTTTCTGTTGTTCTGGGTCCTATGCATTCTCATATGAATTTTAGAATTGGTTTTTCAACTTTTACAAATAACAGAACAAAATCTCCTGGAGTTTTGATTGGGAGTATATTGACTTTGTAGATCAGTTTGAGGAGAATGACAACTTTACAATACTGAACCGGTCAGCCTATGTAATCTGTATTTCTCCATTTGTTTAGGTTTTCCTCAATTTCTCTCAGCAAAGATCGTTCAGGTTTTCATGTACAGAAGTTGTATATCTTGTGTAAGGTTTATCCCAAAATATTTGATATTTTTCGATGTTACTGAAAATTTTATTTTTTAATTTCAATTTCAATTTCTGAATGTTAGTTGCTTTTATTTTATTTTATGTTATGTTATTCAGTTAGGGTAATAACATTGATGGTGAACCTTATGGCCACGGTAAGAGAATATTCTCTTTCTTTTTAAATTTTTTTTAAAAAAATTTTTGGCCGTGCCACGCAGCATGTGGGATCTCTTAGTTCCCCGACCAGGGATCAAACCCATACCCCACTGCATTGAAAGAGCGGAGTCTTAACCACTGGACTGCCAGGGAAGTCCCTAGTTGCTTTTACATAGAAAGAGGTTGGTGTTCTTTTGTTTGTTTTTGTTTTTGTTTTTGGTAGAGGCAAGTAGTAAATGTGGACCATGTGTAACTGTTTCATATTCTTTTTTTTTGAACTTTTAAAATGTAAAAACAAAGAAAGTTATGAACATCATGGAAATAGACCTTAAAATTAATAAATCTGATGGTTTTATTGAATACAAAAATGTAAAAACAGTTCTTAGCTCATAGGCTGTACAAAAACAGCTTTTAGGCCAGGTTTGGCACATGGGCTGTGGTTTGCTTACTTTCAAAATAGAGTATAATGGATTTTTGTACACTGATCTTGTATCCTGCAAACTTTCTAAACTTGCTTATTCTTGTAGCTTTCTTTTCTTTTTTTTTTTTTTTTGAGTAGATATTGACATGATTCTATTCTTGACTAAACTTTAGTAGGGTTCCCCCAAGCCCTCTAGGCTTTGATCTTGGCATATGTCCTTGTCAGGCCTGCAAGCAGCAAGAATCTTGTTAAGCCAGTTTATAGAAAACCCCTCACCGTTGATATATGATCATTCTAGATATCTGACCAAATTCTTTATCCCCCTTGTGATAACTGATCACCCTGGCCTGTCTTCAGCCAGACTTCTGTCAGATCAGTTTAGCCAGAACCCTCCTTACCCCTGATGTTTCCTCTGAGTAAATTTCTACCCACTGACCCCCATCCTGCAAAAATGCTCACTTGTCCATGCTGTATTCAGAATTAAGTCCAGTTCTATCCTTAAGTCTCTTTTCCTTATTCAGTATGCTGAATAAAATATGTTCTCATTGTTTTAACTTCTGTTCAGCGATGGTTTTGACAATACCATCAAATTTTCTACATAGAAAATGATGCTGTCTGCAAACAAAGAAAGCTTT
Organism: Balaenoptera ricei; assembly: GCF_028023285.1. NCBI lineage: Eukaryota > Metazoa > Chordata > Mammalia > Artiodactyla > Balaenopteridae > Balaenoptera > Balaenoptera ricei. The sequence goes on from NC_082644.1 coordinate 23,771,756, forward strand.
GATTTTTATTTCCAAACGGGATACCCTTTATTTCTTTTTCTTGCCTGATTGCACTATATAGTGTTAAATAGAAATGATGAAAATGAATATCCGTATGATGTTCCTGATCTTGAATCTTGGAGGAAACACATTCATCCTTTTCCACTTAGTATTATACCAATCCTAGGTTTTTCATAGATGGTTTTCTTCAGGTTGAGAAAGTTCCCTTCTATTCCAAGTTTGATAAAAATTTTCATTAGGAATGAATGGTGTTTTTTTTTCAAATATTTTTCTATTATTTCTTTTTAAGTATATTAATATTAGTGAATCACATTGATTTTCAAATATGCAAACAAACTTTCATTCCTGGTATAAACTCCACTTGGTTGGGGGGTATTGTCATTGTTATATATTGTTGGATTTGATATCCTAAAACTTTGTTCATAATATTTGAATATATATTTATTAGAGATATTGATATATACTTTTGTTTATATTTTTTCTTTTCTCATAATGGTTTTATGTTTGGCATCAGGGTAATACTGGCTTTACAGAACGATATTGTAAAGATTCCTTCCTTTTCAATTTTCTGAGTTTCTGTGGGTTTAGTATTATGTCTTCCTTAAATATTTGGTAAAATTTACCAGTAAAGTCATCTGGGCCTGGAGTTTTCTCTGTGGGAAGTTTGTACACTACAATAATGTAGTTAAACTACTACAATGTCTTTTACAGATCTATATCTATATATATATATAATCTATATCTTCTTCTATATATCTATCTATCTATCTATCTATATCTTCTTCTATATATCTATATCTTCTTCCACAAGTTTTGATTTTTTGTGTGTGTCTTTCAAGGAATTTGCTCATTTCTTCTATGTTATCAGATTTATTGACATAGAATTGTTTGTATTATTCCTTTTTTATCTTTCTCATATTTGTATCATCTGTGGTGAAGTTACCTCTCCCATTTCTCATATTGTTAATTTTTGGCTTCCCTCTTGTTTCCTGAGGTTTGTCAATATTATTGATCTTTTCAACAAACCAACTCTTAGTTCAAATATTTTCTGTATTGTTTTCTGCCTTGTATTTCATTGCTTTCTGCACTGATTTTTTTCAGTAGTATTCCATTGTACATATATATACCACATCTTCTTTATTTATTCATCTGTTGAAAAAGCAACTTAGGTTGCTTCCACATCTTGGCAATTGTAAATAATGCTGCTATGAACATTAGGGTACATGTATAATATCTTTTTGAATTACTGTGTTTGTTTTTCTCTGATATATACCCAGAAATGGAATTGCTGGATCATATGGTAGTTCTGTTTTTAATTTTTTGAGAAAACTAGATTGGAGCAATTTAAACAAGAAAACATCCTACACTCATCGGGAATCTCAGCTGCGTTAGGTTTATGTTCTCCTCCACTCACCTCATTTTTTAAAAAATTTTACTTTATATTGGAGTATAGATGATTACCAATGTTGTGTTAATTTCAGGTGTACAGCAAAGTGATTCAGTTATATCGATACATACACATGTATCTATTCTTTTTCAAATTCTTTTCCCATTTAGGTTATTACAGAATATTGAACAGAGTTCCCTGTGCTATACAGTAGGCCCTAGTTGGTTATCTATTTTAAATACAGCAGTGTGTACATGTCAATCCCAAATTCCCAATCTATCCCTCCCCACCACCCTTCCCCACTGGTAACCATAAGTTCATTCTCTATGTCTGTGAGTTTATTTCTGTTTTGTAAATAAGTCCATTTGTATCATTTTTTTTTCGATTCTGCATATAAACGATATCATATGGTGTTTGTCTTTGTCTGACTTAATTATCATACTGAATGCACAAATCTTAATTATTTCCTCTTTTTGGCTTACTTTAGGTTGAATTTTCTCTTTTTTTCTTTTCTTATTTCTTAAGGTGGAGTCTGAGATCATTGATTGAGACCTTTCTTTTCTTTGAATATAGGTGATTTATGATATATATTTTCCAGTAAATACAGCTTTAGCAGCATCCTACAAATTCTGATGCTGCATTTTATTTTCCTTCAACGCAGAATATTTTCTACTTTCCATTTCGATTTATTTTACAAAAATTCCTGTTAGTAGGTATTTTTCAATTATATGTCTTTTGGCGTTAATAATTTTAAACATGGTATTTTCTCCAAATGGCATGCTTCCATCTAAGTTTTTCTTCATGTGAAGTCATGAACTGCATTTGTATCCACCTAAAATTACCTCTTGGACTTAGAACTTGCCATTTGCAACACCCTTCCTGTGAGGTCAGAGACAGCTATTGTAGGGGAGTCTTTCATTCTTCCCTGGTGTGATTGATATAACACCCAAGTGTTTTACTGTGTGATGAGAGATGCTACTTGGCAAGCCATTGATTTTATTCAATTTAACACATCTATAACCCTCCAGTTTCAAGATCACCGGACCCAGGGGTAACTTGGGAAGGACAAAAGATGTAAAGATATTTTTTGAAAACTTAAATGTCTTCTAAGCTACAAAACATGTATTACCAAATTTGGTAATTATTAGTTTTTAAACCTACAGAATACTGATAGAGAATAGTGGCATATTATGCATTCCTTTTTCATTCCTCATCAAAATTCTGTCTTCTAGAATCTCTTTGATACTCAGGATGCCTGAGGACCCTTTAATGTTGGGTGAGGAGTTGTTCATTTAATCTTTAACTCAACATAAGAGAGCTTTATTTTCCCAAAGAACAAAGACTCCTTGTTTTGCTGTGCAGGGTCCCCAGGTCAGCATTCCCACTGAGCTTAAGGTCTGTATTTGGACACATGGACTTTGCAAAATAGTCCTGCCACCTCTAATCTTGAAGTTAGGGCCAGATGGATCCTTCCAATTTTTGCTTTGTGAGGAGGGAACAGCACTTGTAGAGCATAATAGCAAGGGGACTGAGAAGCCAGCCTGAAGGATAGCTCCAGGGAGAGGGAGCCCTTTGATGCAGGGGAGCTGGCCTTCCTGGTGTGAATTAACACCCAAGCTACCCCAATACCAGTGTCAGGGCATCCTTACAGAATCTTGTTCTTGCCAACATTGTGCCACCAATAAAAGCTCATCAACTCCTTAGGGAAGTCTCCTGCTCCCCATCTGTTATGTTGGCCTCTTTGTTCCTTCTTCCCATCCCTACCTTTGTGGGACCCAGGCCCAGGCCATCCTGCTGACCTGCACCCATGGTTTCCATTTCCAGAATCAGCTAGGCAGCAGCTGGATTCTAGATAATGGACTTAACCAAACAACAGCTAAACAGCCAGCTCCGGGTCTCCACCTTCAATTGTCACAAAATCCATCTGCAATCTAAAGATTATTCTGTCTTTGTTGGCATACTCTCAAGAACTGTTTTGTATTCATAGACTTTTATTGCTTATTTTGTTAAGTTTTCAGTGTTGGTAAATATTTCACAAGTTAGACAACAAACAATTTTATGTCAAGGGCTAGAACTTGTACAGAGAGAACGTACTTTGTCTTAAGTTTTGGAATGTGTTTATTAACATCACAGTAGGATTGTGATTTGCCAGTTGGAAGTGGGTTTTAGTCACAGCATCTTTATTTGCCATCCTTGTATCATTCCCATAAAATTTCATCACTGTCTACTACTCAGACCTAGATACCATGTGTATTTTCTTCAATAGTTAAAATACATAAATGTAAACATTTTATGTTTGTGTGAATGTTTTATGTTCATGTAAATACTTTATGTTTATGTAAAAGATTCTTGAGTGCATGGGAAAACCTCCTGTGTCAAGGAGACTCTTTGGCGATCAGAGAGTAACTGGGTAGAGATGGGATGCAGTACCAGGTCATCCGATGCTAATGCTCTTAGCATTCTTTCCAGCTCATTGTGCTGTTCTTATCTTCAGAAGCAGGCAGGAATACTTTGCCATTTTCACATTTTTTTTTTTCTACAGGAATATTTTATTTGCCATATGATTAGGATGATAAGGAAGATTTGTTGCCCTCTTCTGCAGAGGCTGTTTCATGTCACATTTTATAGACATATGTTATCACATAGATACAATAACAAGCTTGTTATAATGTTGGCATCAACAGTGATACCAGGAAGATTTGAGAGGCAGTGACACCAAGTGATGGCAGAGACATTTTAGCCAAGCATCCCTGACTATTTTGGAAGGGTTTTCTTGGGAACATGCAATGATTATGCTTCTGGGAGCGTCATCTGGAGAGACAGGTTAGCACCATAGCAAGAGTGGGAGGCAGGTGCCAACTGGGTGAATCCCAAGAGAAGCCCTGCAGTCAGAGACAGCATTAGAATTTAGGATTCTTCTATGGCAAAACAACAGTGCCTGATCTCCCAGCCCTGCAGCTCTGTCCTTAGAACCCTGCCCACCTATGTAGAACTGCTCTGCTGGCTCTCTGTCAGGCCTCTACTGCAGATGTGTGCCAGGGTCCAGTCCTGGAGGTCCCCCTCCTCCTAAGGTTACCTGGCCAACCTTCCCATGTCTTAAGGTCCCAATCCAATATTACCTTTGTTACTGAACTCAGGTTCAGCTGTTCTTCACTCAAGAATCCAATACTAAGAGACAAGTATTGGGCAAAAGGAAAGATACCTTTACTGAGGAAGCTGGCAATCCTGGGGAGAAGGTGGACTCATGCTTGGAGATTACATAGGGAAAAGAGGAAAGGCTATGTGCTGGGGAGGGGACAATCTTCTATTTTCAGAGATGATTGTCTTGGTCATGTGATTCCAAGTAGCCATCAAGTCTTGCTTGCAGCTGGAACATTACCTAAGTCATAAATCTCTTGCTAGCTAGTCCTAAAAAGCAAGAAACAAGGAACAAAGACAAATTGTTGAGGGTCCCCCTAGTTACAATCTCACTGCCTCAGTTACAATCCCCACTGTCATCCCCATTTCTATAGAAAAGGGATGAAGTTCTGTTTTTTGTAACTTCTTCAAGCTGAGCATGGGTGACAAAAGATTCTTAGAGTGGAAGGATCTAACGTGGTATAAGAAATATTCTTTGGTTCCACTACATGCTGGTTGAGATTCCAGAAGAGGCATCTCGTTACTAACCGTTTTTAGTAATTCTTTTGTAAAGAGCTGTCATGCCAATTAAGACCCCCTTGACTAGAAGGTAAAACCCCACAATAATGAGTAAAAGAGTTAGTCCCAACTTAAGAATTCCTTCAAGCCTTAACCTAATCCCAGTGGGAATCTAAGAAACCTAGGTTAGTAAACCAATCCCATCCACCTTGAAATAGGGGAGTACGGTAGTCTTACAGTGGAGGATTACTGGACTGAATGTCAATATTATGACATAGTATGAGTGTGTTTCATGTTTGGTAATTGCAATCATCGTTGCTTTTGTTGTGGTCATCCATTTACAATGCTTGGTGTCAGTTTATTTATCTTCTGTAAAAATAAAATACAGTGTGTGTGTGTGTGTGAAAAAAATTAAAAAAAAAAAAAAAAAAAGTCTGTTGGAGCCAAGTGGCCTGCTGACAAAGAGCAGCAAGAGGGGGCTGTGTGCAGAATGGCACAGTCAACCGGAAACTGGTCATGCGGTGGTCTGTCAGCATCATCTTGATTGTTTTAAGCGAAGATAATCTTCAACTCAGAGTTTGTTCCCATTGTCATGAGGCCAGTTCTTGGAACTGTGCAAGCCATAGATTCAGTGCTGCTTGAGATGAAGCAGCTTATATATCATGGCTACATGGTCATCATGCAGTTAAGAGTTTTCCCTCTGGTGGTGGTTATGGTATCTGCAAAGCAACTCAGGAATGTGTATCGGACACTGTTATCAATGTCCTTCAGAGAGGAACTAAAGATTCTGTGACTCTACTGTCATAATCAGTAATTGCTTGAGCCTGCTCTTTTGTGACTTGGGGGAGGCCTGGGAGGCTACAGCTTTTCTACAAACAGGAAACAAGGCCCATAGTGGGGCTTTTGTTCCTGGGAGGGCCCCGTGGCATCTTTCTTGATTTCACCTTCTCTGTGAGGGCTGTCCTATTGTTCGCCTCCTCTCTCGATTCCCCCAACCTCCTTATGTAGCTCTTAACCACCTTACACTGCAACTGATCTGCTTGTGAATCTCTGTCTGCCATCAGGTAGGAACTCCTGAAATGCAGCAGCTGAGCCTCTGCAGTGGCTGCTGTTTGCAACTCAGGGTCAGTGGGCAGATCCTGGATCAGCAGACACTGGGAATGGCCATGCTCTATGCTGCTGGACTGAGGACTCTGGGTCATGCCCTGCAGGCGACAGAGAAAGCTATGGCAAGGCTCCCCATGGCTGCTGACAGCGCTGTGGCCAGGCGGTGGGAGTGGGAAGCACAGAGCAGAGTCCAGAGAACTGAAGCTACAGATACTGGGAAGGGAGGATCAGGCAGGCAGCAGTGGCCCAGAGGATGATAGCATGCTGTCATGAGAGAACACTGTCAGGTTTGGAACCTTTTCTTTCTAAACCCAGCTGCACCTCATGTGTATTTTTATCTCTGGGACCTAAATTAGAAAACACTTAATGAGCAATGAAGGCAGGAAAGAGGCCCTGATTGTGCAGCTCTCTAAAAAAGCAAATGAGTTATTAGGATTGAAAGCATTAGTTAATATTGAAATTATTTTTATTTGATACTAAAAGAAATTCCAGCATGCACTGCTGATAAGACTCCTATTTGTTTTATTTCTTTTGCTGGTTTTGATCACAGCACCTGGAATGGGGAAGAGCAGACTGGGTCCTTCTGGGGAAGGTGAGGGTAAAGTCCAACCCCCGCTTTTGTGACCACTGTTTAACCTAAATTAGAGGAGGCCCCTTGCTGTTGACCTCATTCTAATTAATTAGTAAACAAAAGAAAGCAGCTCAGAATGAATATCCTGTAGGAGTCCAGCTTTCATGTAAACAATCTGTTGTTTGGGGCCGTATTTGCATTTTACGGAGATTTTCTTGGTGAGATTTCTTGGCGTAAATCTGGGGAAGAGATGGGCTCGAAAGAGCTGGAGCTGTGCCCTGGACCAGCAAGGAGAGAAGAGAGACTGAAACACACGAGGGGATTTAGAATGCTGAGAAGAAAACAGGTGGGACAGTGGGAAGAGGCCAGGTCCCAAAGTTTGGTCAGGGACAAGGATTGATTTAATTTTACAAAAATTTCAGCAAAGTAAAAATAATTCTCTTTCTACACTGTTTTTTGTTTTTTTGTGTTTTCTTTTGAATGGTAATTGCATTTTAATGAAGCAATTTTAATGCTGCATTAAGTTTGCTCAGATGGGATTTTACAGCTCTCTAATAGATTCTGGCTCTCATGGTCATCTCAGGGAATCACCATGGGCTATGGAATTTACAAATTTGGGGGTGTAGGGGAGCAGAATATGCTACCTCCAAATAGGTCTCTTTTATAGGGATTGTTTGAGCTGATTATTTTTAAAAAACAGCAGACAGGAAAAGCTCTGAAAAACTGAGTAGAAGCTACTCTTTGTAAGGGACATTTACATTTACAAGGGTGTCTCCTTCTCTGTACCAGGAAGACGAGAATGACTGAATCTCTAAAAACTCTCATCAATGGAGAAGAGGAGGACTTAACTCTATGTAACAACCTTTACCTTGTTTACTGTGCTTTTCCTGATAACCTTCCATAATTGTGCCCCTTCACACACAACATCTACTTTTATCTTCATTTAAGGTATTTAAGGTGGTGGCTTGGGCCATGAAAGAGTTACTCACTTTTCCTGGATATCTCCCATGTATATAGGAGGTATACATGCTATGAAACTTCTATTTGTTTTCCTCCTGTTAATCTGTCTTTTGTTACAAGGGGCTTTCAGCCAAGAACTCATAAGGGTAGAGGGAAAATGATTTCTCTTCCCCTACGGAGACAAAGAAGTAAAGTGAGCATAAAGTGAGGAGACAAAGAAAAGAAAAGCATGTGCCTACAGGAGGCAGTTGTGTGGCTTAAAGACAAACGATTTATCTGAGGGTCACATGGCATGGGCTGGGAGCTAGCTGAGGCTCTCCGGGTGGCAGGAGAGCATGGCAACTAATCAGAGCAGTTAATTCCCCAACACACCACACACATCACCTGAGAGCAGCCCTCAAACAACAAGCACTTAAAAACGTGAAACAAGCCACTTATCTGGGGACAGAGAGAAGTGCAGTAAACTACTCACTCCCCATCTCCAGGATGGGACACTCTCACTGCCCAGTCCAATGATGTTGGAAGGAGCTGTGATAATGATTGCCGCTTAGACAGGGATTCGACTTTGGGCTCCTGTCAAGGCTGCAGGAGAAGAAAAGAAAGTCCACAGGACCCCAGCCCGATAGGAGGGCTGTGCCGTCTGCTGTAGCCCCCGCACCCCTGCATCCCTGATGAACTCCATCCTCAGAGAGGCTGCTTCTCCTGCCCCAAACAACTCCACAGACATAGGTCCTAAACACCACTCACATGGGGCTCCTCGTAAAACCCAGCCAGAGAAGGCAAGGTGGAAGGCAATGCGCGATCACTGGCCCAACTCTTCTACGTATTTAATGAGACTAAATGTGGGGAAGTCTCTGGAACTGATAGTTGCCAGCACACCTGCCTGCTCAGGGCCACAGAGCGTGCCAGCACCCACAAGGGTCACAGCACTGAAACAAGGGAGGTGCCTGGGGGAGCTCAGGCCTCCTGGGCCCCAGTCTTCTGTCTGCTGCCAACATAAGTGTCCCTGGCTCCCTGCCGGAGCTGCACAGCAGACCCTCGGCTGCGGGCTCCCCCGGTCTTCACGGTGGCAATTCTGCTGATGTTGAGAGATCAGGGAGTCATTCCAGTGAGAAAGCGAAGAGCATGATTCTGGGCTGCTCCCCTGAATTGGTGTGAGAAGTACATGAACAGGAGCAGAGAGAGACAAAGGACAGGTGGGATGTTCCAGGTAATGGGGACAGTTGACTGGAGGGTTTAAAGCCACCGTAGTTATTTACACGGTTCCGAACCTGTCTACAGTAAGTTCCCACCGGTCCGACTGCCAGGGATTCAATTCAGGGTAACCATTCGTAATATAAAACATAGTCGACGATGGCTAATTTTTCCAAGTCAAGGGCTGGAACTGAGTTGGAGGAAGGAAGAGGACACCTGTGTCATTTGCACGGGGTGCCACTGGGCTGCCGAACACCTCTCAGGCTGTAAAATCCCCCTGCCCAGCTAAAAGGTCACTTCAAACAAAGCCTGTGATGAGAAAAATCCCCTGGGGCCAATTGCAGTTCTGATGGCCATGGATTCTTTTTCATGGGTTCGTGTTTTATTTACTGTCTCAAAATGCATGATGGCCATCTGAAGGTCGATTTTTTTTCCTTCTGGAGACTATTTTATGCACCCTGGTTTGGGAGGAAGATTGATTTTGGCTTAGAGGAAAATGATCTGTCCTGTAAGAAATACAGCCCTGTGAAGTGGACAACACAACAGCAAGAGTGACTTCTGCTGGACAAAGATGCATTGCGCCTCATTCTCCCTGCCCCTTTCCACCTGCCCCTCCCCTACAGGTAGGCCTCAGAGCAAACCATGGATCTTCTAGTTTGATTTTATCTTAAGAGTAGGTATCACTGAGTCTGACTTAATTTTCTTTCCTTTGAAGAGCTGGGGCTCCTTTGAGCATTCCTCAGGTACCAGATGCCCTGTGGGCATTTTGCATTCACCAGCTCCCTGATCCTTCGGGCTTCATCATGAGGTGGGCCTCACTGTCACCCTAATGTACCTTTTCCAGATCCCAAGGCAGGAGGAGGAGAGAAGGGCTCACACCCAGGCAAGCAGATGCCAGAGTTGGTGCCACTCCTCCTGTCCTGGACTCCTGGCTGCCTAACTTAATAAAGGATCACACAGGTGGTTCTGTGCCCTGCTGACAGGCTCTGAAGATATGCCAAAACGTGACCCTGTGTCCACCTATCAAAAGTGGCCTCTGAAAACTGTGAAGTAAACGAGGTAGATGCAGAGCTCCACGAGCTTCTTGGAAACACAGGATTTGTTTGGGTTTGAACAGTTTGCATTTGAAACTTCCAGCACTTTTCCTTACAGGAACACATAAGAGGTGAGAACTAGGTAACTATCCAAAATCCAATTGAGTTTATAACACGGCAGAAATATTGGACTCTGCTAATATGACTGTAGCATAGAGTTACTGTTTTTCCACCCTTTTCCATCAGAGACTCTCTCGGTTTCTAATCAACATTCCAGGTAGTGGGAAGAGAGCTGGATGGAAACTGTGGAGTCATATAGCTCCGGGGTCCGCACATGCCACCACCTGCCAGCCGTCATCATCGTCAGCTCACGGTGAAGCCTTGCCTTCAGGATCTGGCCTTGGTGGTGGTGGTGGTGGTGGTGGTGGTGTGTGTGTGTGTGTGTGTGTGTGTGTGTGTGTGTGTGGTGGGGGAATATCTCGGGCTGCGCTCCTTCATCAAGTCACAGGCAGGAGGAAGGACCATCTGAGAAGATCAGCCCAGGACAGCAGTAGAGGAGATGTTCTGGGTGAGGGTGGAGATTGGGGAGGGGCTGAAGACAGCACCTCTGCTTCCAAGTCTGGTCCTGAAGCATCCCAGCCCACCGCCTTCTCTCCTGGCCCTCTGGGGAGCCTGAGAGCAGATTGGACCCCACACAGGAGGTTCTGCTGGGAACTCCATTGTCCCTCAGGTCCAGGTCCTTCCCTTAGTTCAAGGGATGCCAGCCCTGCTCCCCAACACCCAGCCGAGGGTGAGGGTGAGGCAACGACACCGTCCCCAGAGTGCAGGTGTGGGACTTCTCAGTGGGAGTCAGGTTCTGTTTTCCAGTGAGCCCTCTGGCTTAGGGTCCTATGACTAGTCCCAGAAAGTGAAAAGATATAATAAAGCTGTTGTGGGGGGGGAGGGGGGAGGAACAGTAGAAATGATTAAACTAAATTTACATTTGACAACCCTCTCTCCTCCCTCACAGTCTGACTTTGCTCAAACATCCTTATCTTCCCCTACCTGTTCCCTCCCCTCTCCACCCATCCAAGCCGCAATGTACTGTAATCACCATCCTGTTATCGTCTGAGTCTGCTCAGTTATGTACTTGAGGCTAGATCTGTGTCTTCTTCTCTTGCCCTAGAAGAGATTAATCCATTCAATATTAAAATGCTGCCTTTTTATATTATTTGAGCTTGATATCAAGTTGATATTTACAGTCCCTAGCTATTAACGACTGTGAATCTCCTGCACTGAACTGGCCCATCTACAAGTGCTTGGCGATGGTGGTGTAAATGGAACAGCAGAGCAGGATACAGAGCCCAGCTAGGGACCCCTTACAACTCACTGAGGTCCCAGGTCCACTGGTTCTGGGCTCCAGACAAGGAATCCAGAGTCTGAGAAGCAGGGAGAGAGCAAGGACCCCTCCACCTGTACCTTCTAGGAGTCCAGGAACTGCCAGAGGTCCTAGCCAAAGTGATGGGCTCAGCAGTGAGCCATATCTGAGGTCCCAGGTCACGCCTCTGGCCACAGAAGGGTGGTCATTCCTCACTTCAGTCTAGAAGCCAGGCAGCTCGAGATGGGGACTTCTTTGGGAAAAAATTCTGCAACGAAAGCATTTTCAAGTGCCCTACAAGTTGCGGCAGTGCTCAGTGCCCCCCCTGCATTCTTGGCAGCCTCAGGCATTTTCTTAATTAAGAGGCAGAATAAAATAAAGAGGAAATTAGAAACTAGAAGTGTCCAGTAAACAAATGCTTTTCATTTCAGTGTTTGTGCCAGATTTTGGAGGGCTGACAGAAAAATAATGTGTCTATTTCAAATATTAAAAAAAAGAAAAGAAACAGAAAATCCTATTTTTAAAGTTCACAATTAGAAGTAAAACAGATGTTTATAATATATAGAGTAATAATTCATAATGGATGAGGTCTTTCTACAAACTTTTTAATACAATAAATTCCACTTGATCTTTTTTTGGCAGCACTATGCAAAACATGCTCAGACTTTGATAACCTGTGTGAGGATATACATTTCAATGTGGATGTTAATATAATCCTTTAGTAAAGCTGGAACACCACCTCAGGGTCAGGTCCTGGGCCAGGCACTGTGCTTATAACTCTGGACAAGACTGGTGTGGTCCACCTTCACCTGGAGCTCACCATCTAGAGACCCAGACACACAAAATTCAGGAACTGGAATGTACAAAATAAAACAGCTCCAACGGTGCTAAGTAACAGGAAGAAAACACACTGGGTGATAATGACAGGAATGGAAGGACTTACCTCAGGGAAGATGTTCTGGGATGGCCATGGAAGGTGAGAGCCACGTGCAGACTGGGAGGGAGCTGACCAGGCAGAGGGGCGGGGCGTCCCAGAGGTGGGAGGAGCCAGGCATCACCAGGAAAATGAGGAGACCTGACCAGTGTGATGATGAAGGCGAGCATGATGAGTGAGGTCGGAGAGATGGGCAAAGGTGAGGTGGGTCAGGTTAGGCTAGGGGCCCACTGGGCAGGTGAGAAGACCTGACTTTATTCTAACTGCAGTGGAATCAAAGAAGGGTTCTCACGGGGCAGTGAGACAATCTGTTTAACCTTTTAAGGAGACTCTTAGGAGTATGGGGATAATGGACCAGACAGAGGAGGCATGAGCCCTGTGATCCAGTCATGAAACTGTTGGGAATCTGGACAAGGGAGAGCAGAAGCACCATCTAGGGTGGTGATGAGGTGAGAAGAAGTATATTAACACCGAGGTCAAGCTGCAGGGAGGGAAGTTTCAAAGTGGACATCTTTGAGGAGAAAGTCTGGCTTCCCTGGAGCAGTACGTGAGACCTCCACATGGAAACCTCAAGGGTAAGGGTGATTATAGATTGAGGCTGAATTTTAGGAGAGACTTCTTCACCTCACCAAAGCAGAATATATTAGAGATTATTTCATTCTTGATAAAGGCAGGAAAGTATGATGGTCTGGATTTTCCTTCCTGCCTTGCAGCTCTGCAGTGGAGGGCGCTGGCTTTAACACGGACACCTGGAGCCCTGGCAGGAGCTCTCTGCACACGTTTGGTGGCCCGGATTGGGTGGGAAGATGGCTTGACAACACCCTGGCCCCAGCAGCATTTCTGTTACTGTGGGTGATCTCCTTGTTCCCCTTTTCCGTCATGACCCCAGAAGTTTCCTTCTGTGGAAGGCACTCTGTGATGCTGGGTTTCATGATTTCTGCCCAAATATCATAACCTTGTGTCAGGCTTCAGAGGAAAACTGATAATCGGCAGAGAAACTAGAAATCGAATGTCATGGAAGAAAGATGGCTCTTCCCTGGCAAATTCGATGTAGACCCCGTCTACAGCTTTGCACACCTGCGACTGCAGAATCCACTTTCCAAGGACACATGGTAAGGTTTCGTTAGAACTGGGATGCCCATCACTTTATTTATATTGAGGGTCTCCTGGGAGAATTCTGCTTCTCTTTCTGCTTTGGTCGTGATTTTCTTTCCAGAGGTGTAAGAAATAAAAGGAACACTTAGGAAATTATGCTCTAAGAATTTGCAAAAAGGTTATTGTTGCCTAAAATTCACCTTCCAATTAATAAAAAAGGAATTTGGGGGTTTGTTAAAAATGTAATCTCAATAAGAGGCATGAGTTGAGACAGAATGTTTAAACGACAAAGACATATAATTTTGCAAGACCCTTACATTCTTGAGAATCTTGTATTTGTACACAGGCAAGTGATTGAGCAGAGAAAAACCTTCCTATTTGGTAACGAAGGCTGGTCTCCTAAGGACCTTTTCTTGCAGTAATTGGTCACCTGCTCCTTCATTACCGCATTTCCTCACAAGTAATAAGGCTGAATCCTTTAGAAATAGTCTGTGACTTTTTAATGCCTCCCAATTATTCTGAGTCTGTGATTTTATAGAGCAGACAGCTGCACAAACAAGGATATTACTCTTTGGATCTCAGCAGGCAGAGGCCTGAAGCACTTTAAGACACAGCAGGTTCAACATCACAGCATTTGCCATCCCCCATACCTGCTTCTCTGTGCCTCCTGATTTGGCTCTGCAGGCCCCACCACTACACACATACACCTACTTTGGATTTCCTGCTCATCCTCGAAGGACTGTGAACTCTTATTGTAAAACTTCCTCCAGACTCAGTACCTCCTGGATTATGGGCTTTACCTCATGTTTGGCAGCCAAGAGAGACCCAGGCCCACCTCCATTCACCTTGCTGTGTCCTCTGGGGTGATGGTGGCTGGTTTAAACCTGATATGCAGAAACTTGTGGGCAGTATGATGCTGTTGGAATCCCTGGTGATGCCTCATAGATTCCTGGGAGATTTCATGTCCACCCACCATCCTTCCTTAGACACTCTGCTCTGGTTATATGAGCCAAAGTTAATTGCTCTCTAAACAGCATTTTATCTTGTAGGCAAGAGCTAGGCTAATATATATATATATATATATATATATATATATATATATATATATATATATATATATGTGTGTGTGTGTGTGTGTGTGTATATATATAAAACATTCAAAGCGTCTTTAATGAAAAAATGTAATGCTTTCGAACTTGGCAATGCATGGGGAAAATGTTAAACATGATTAGTTAACAAGGGTAGATATCTCTTCCCATCAACAAAATGTGTGTCTAAACTAAAACTAAAATGATTCAAAACTACATCAAACCCTTAAGTAAATACTTCCCTAATAGTATTTGTAGATTCCTGAAATTTTTAAAATTGCTTACATAATTTTTGTTAAGATGATCATATTATTGAAATGCATATGCTGGCCTGATTCACATAGCAAGCTGGCACCAGGAAGAGACAATTCCCCTCAGATGAAAATTACTCTAAAACTACTCACAGACACCAAGAGAAATTATTCCTAAGCAAAGGCGGTAAATAACTACATTTACTTGTTCTCAAGGTCTAGCCAGCCTAAGGAAATGAAAGAAGCTGCATGATGCATTGGGAACTGTACATGGTAGTCTACAGCACAGCCTCTGGTGGTGGCGGGTACACTGGGGACAGTTTTTCTGGATACAGTTATTCTGGTTGGTTGGGTTATCCCCATTGCTCAATTTCAGCAAAGAATTGTTTGACATTTTGCTCTGTTTTTGTATGTAGATTTAGCCAGTGCATGATTTCTTGGAGACATTAGGCGATCTAAATCTCATATTCTTTCCCCTTACTGGGAACAAATCCTCTGATAACTTTGGTTTTAAGTCCAAACCTAGGCAGTCATTTATACAGTCCCTTATTACAAAAACCAGAGCCATGAGACCTTTGCAGCCTAGCTGTTTTTGAACTGCAGATAACAGAGTAAGTGATGTTGTCCAAGGAAAAGAAGTAGTAGGATGTATAGCCGAGCAGACTCCTAAATGAGTTGTAGGTAGAACTGAGCACTTTCCACAGCATTTTTATGTTAGGTGGTCAGGGAGGATTCGTCACTCCTCTAACTAAATCCCCCTCACAGGAAGTCAATGTGAGGGACCCGGTGTTCACAGGTTGCCACTCTGCTTTACAGATCTAATACTTGGCTGGTAATTGGTACTCACATGTCACAAGGATGTTGGGAGATTAATGAGACAATAAACAGGAAACGATTTCAGATCTTTGGAGACAGGCACTGTATAATTTCCCATCCCTGGGAGGAGACCTCTGTTCTCTTTTTGGCAGTTAATCCATTGGTTCCATTATGGCTTTTATGGTCTTAGATAACTTTCATAGGCCATGCCTGGGGACTTGCATCTTGTTTGTGTCCCCCAAAGTGCTAGTTGAATGCCTGGTGTACAAGTGCAGAACCAATTAAATCAGGGGCACTGGAAATAACCCCCATATGGATAACTTCTTTAGTCTCTTAGCGTTTTCCTTGATGTTGATGCATGTGGAAATAAACTATTGCTCATCCAATCTGGAAATGTTACACATCACTAAAATCTAATCAAGTTTTCAGAAAGTAGCACAAGCTTCTGAATTTCAGAAAGACCTGAATTATTTTAACTCTCTCCTAAATAGAATTGCAAGGTAACTAGTGGGAGGCCTTAGGAATTTCCTTAGTGACCCATAGTCATCTCTGCTTTCCCTGATCATGGTTTGCACTATTGGACAATCATCGGGCCTTCTTACCACATTAAGTATAAGTGTTTTGCCAAACTGTTTAGACATCCTCTCATAAAATTCATCAGTTTGGAAAATTGCATAAATACTAATATGCATTATCTATATTTTTACTGGATAGTAAATGATTTTATGGGGCTACTAAGAGAGAAAATATGATAAAGGTAGTAATAAATGATAGCGTTTTATTTTGGAAGGTTTTCTTTAGGCAAGATTCAGTTTTTTTTTTTTTCAGTTTTATTTTCATTGTGGAGGGGAAAACGTCTGTGTGTGTATGAATGGTGTGTCAATGAGCCGTCCACTAGCTATAAGGTGCCTCAACTTTCTTAGTTTCTGATATCAAAATTGCACTACAAAATAAATAAGCTACAAAGATATATTGTACAGCAAAGGGAATATAGCCAATATTTTATAATAACTTTAAATGGAGTATAATCTGTAAAAAATTTGAATCACTGTTTTTTACACCTGAAACTATTATAATGCTGTAAATCAACCATACCTCAATTAAAAAAAAATTTTTTTTTAATTTTAAAAGCTGCACTAAATTTGTACTCGAGCCCTCTCTTTAGCTTAATTCTATTATAACGTTCTATATGGGAAATTTAAAAATCAAAAGGTAAATAAATACAATTCTTAGATAATTAAGAAAAACTGCAAATTCTTCTAAATGTCTTTAAGTTTGTGAGAATTTGCTAGAAGTATTCATCAAGATTAGTCCTTTTCAATTTTAATTTAGCAACATCGGTTGTGCTATTTTGGATGATTATGCTCACTCATGTGGCATCATAGACTTCAAAAGTTAGAAAGAACTTACACCTCGTTCAGTAACATTAAACTTTTATGTTTGCAGGGCACATAAGTTGAATTAAATTCTCCAGGGGGTAGATGAATAAAGCAGGTAATGCAGGGTTTCCCTGGTTGAAGAACAGGTGCAGAGTCCTGGCCTCATCTTGCTTCCCCTCCTCAAAATGGTGATGGGTGGAGATCAAGGAGGAGTGTCACTATCAAACTCTTAGAGGAAAACGTAGGCAGAACACTCTATGACATAAATCACAGCAAGATCCTTTTGACCCACCTCCTAGAGAAATGGAAATAAAAACAAAAATAAACAAATGGAACCTAATGAAACTTAAAAACGTTTGCTCAACAAAGGAAGCCATAAACAAGATGAAAAGACAACCCTCAGAATGGGAGAAAATATTTGTAAATGATGCGACTGACAAAGGATTACAAGCAGCTCATGCAGCTCAATATCAAAGAAACAAACAACCCAACCCAAACTTGGGCAGAAGACCTAAATAGACATTTCTCCAAAGAAGATATACAGATTGCCAACAAACACATGAAAGGATGCTCAACATCACTAATCATTAGAGAAATGCAAATCAAAACTACAATGAGATATCACCTCACACCAGTCAGCATGGCCATCATCAAAAAATCTCCAAACAATAAATGCTGGAGAGGGTGTGGAGAAAAGGGAACCCTCTTGCTCTGTTGGTGGGAATGTAAATTGATACAGCCACTATGGAGAACAGTATGGAGGTTCCTTAAAGAACTAAAAATAGAACTACCATATGACCTAGCAATCCCACTACTGTGCATATACCCTGAGAAAACCATAATTCAAAAAGAGTCATGTACTACAATGTTCATTGCATCTCTGTTTACGATAGCCAGGACATGGAAGCAACTTAAGTGTCCATCAACAGATGAATGGATAAAGCAGATGTGGCACATATATACAATGGAATATTACTCAGCCATAAAAACAAATGAAACTGAGTTATTTGTAGAGGTGGATGGACCTAGAGTCTGTCATGCAGAGTGAAGTAAGTCAGAAAGAGAAAAGCAAATATCATATGCTAACACATATATATGGAATCTAAAAACAAAACAAAAAAAGGTTCTGAAGAACCTAGGGGCAGGACAGGAATAAAGATGCAGACGTAGAGAATGGACTTGAGGACATGGGGAGGAGGAAGGGTAAGCTGGGATGAAGTGAGAGAGTGGCATGGACATATATACACTACCAAATGTAAAGTAGATAGCTAGTGGAAAGCAGCCGCATAGCACAGGGAAATCAGCTCACTGCTTTGTGACCACGTAGAGGGGTGGGATAGGGAGGGTGGGAGGGAGACACAAGAGGGAGGAGATATGGGGATGTATGTATATATATAGCTCATTCACATTGTTATAAAGCAGAAACTAACACACCATTGTAAAGCAATTATACTCCAATAAAGATGTTAAAAAAAAAAATATGTGCATCTCTATGTTTATAGCAGCACTATGTACAATAGCCAAGACATGGAAACAACCTAAATCTCCATCGACAGATGAATGGATAAAGAAGATGTGGTATAGATATACAATGGAATATTAATCATAAAAAAAGAATGAAATAATGCCATTTGCAGCTACATGGATGGACCTAGAGATTTTCATCCTAAGCAAAGCAAGTTAGAGAAAGACAAATGCCATAAGATATCACTTATATGTGGAATCTAAACTATGACACAAATGAACTTACCTTTGAAACAGAAACAGACTCACAGACATAGAGAACAGACTTATGGTTGCCAAGGGTGGGGAGGTGGTAGAGGGAAGGATTGGGAGTTTGGGACTAGTGGATGCAAACTATTATAGAGAATGGATAAACAACAAGGTCCTACTGTATAGCACAGGGAACTATATTCAGTATCCTGTGATAAACCATAATGAAAAAGAATATGAAAAAGAATACGTATATATAACTGAATCACTTTGTGGTACACCAGAAACTAACACAACATTGTAAATCAACTATGCTTCAATTTTAAAAGACATTGAAACCATTCTCCCTGCTCTTGCCCTCTGAATGAGTTTTGGCATCTTTATGCAATTTCTGAATGCAATGTCCCGGTAAGCCCATTTACACACTTGCCATAAAAAAACATTGTGTTTTTTCATACAACTGGCTCAATGAACAAGGATGAGAAATTGAGTTATTTATTCGATGACTCAGGCCTCTGTACCTTGAGGGAGTGGAAAAAAAGAAATCTAATAGGTTAAATGAGACTGCTGTGTGTCTCTCTGTGTCTCTGCTGGGAGCAATGTACATGGGTTAATTAAGTCCCTGGAAGAGGAAAACTGGCCATGAAATAAAAAATACAAATTTATCATTTATAGCAAGTGGCCAGGTGCTTTGCTCACCAAAATGTTTTGTGTTAACAAATGTATTTTCCGGTCTAGAAATTTCTAGTCATGAATGTTCACACCCCCTTGGGATTACCCAGCCCTGTGATTATTTTGTGGTGCACATCTATCACTTGACACCATTGCAATATGTATTTTTCCTTTGTGAACCCTATGTAGTAGGGGATTTGTGAAATACCATAACACATTGGAAGGTAAAGGAGTTCCCATCACTGGGGAGGATGCTGTCAAAAATATATGCTTTGGGAATTTGGTTGACGGATAACAAACAGGCAAACCCTGTCACTTCTATCAGAGAAGTGTCTGAAATATATGGGGAAGGGGACAATCCGTTTTCCCCCTCTGCCTCTGCCAAAGGCATTAGCATGTACACAATGATATTTGACCAATATTTATTAACTATCAATAATCGGATGGCTAAGCTTCTGTCTGTGTGATTATTTAGCAAGGAAGGACAGGATATAGAAACCCCAAAGCAATGTGCCCCATTACACCAGTGTATCTCATACTCATATCTTAGGACAGTTCAGAGAAGATTGCGTGACTCCATCTTGCATTCAGTTTTGACATAGCCATTCTCGTTAACAATTTTTCCCTAACTTTCCGGTCTCTACTGTTTAGAAAAATGGTTTACAAAACTAATTAAACACAAATCCTTCTTTTTTAAAAAAAGGAGCAGTGTCAGAGGTCCTTAGCGAGCGTTACTTTATCACAGGAGTTTCACCTCAGCCTCCCTCAAGGATCTGGTCCATTGCACTGCTTTGCTCTGGCCGAGAGCTCATTTTGATTGGCTAATTATTCTTATAAAAAAGAAAAAAGACATTCTTATTGAGTGAAAATATAGCTTCTTGCAGCTACATAGTTAAATAACCAACCTCTTAATGATCTTGCATCCAACAAATTATTGTGTGTTGTGGTTAATCAAAAAGCTTGAACATCAAAGTACCTGTGGTTTGGGCCATGTTTTATCCAAAGCATGGACCACTCCATGCATACAGTTAAAATCAGAGATAAGACATCACGCTTTTCATGCATCAGATCTGAACTGCAGTATTGACAGAAAGTCACACCTCACCCCTGTCTATGCTCTAGGTGCTAACCAGATCACTGCTTATTCCAGATTCAGTAATAAGATGAAGCCAATGCTTGGTTTAACAGGGACAAAGTGGGACACATTGATGGAGTGTTTAAAGTTGTATTAGGATTTACTGCTGTTTATAGGAGTTTTTAATATGGCTATTGTTTTATTGTTGTTGTTAAATTCTTCAGTCACCCTAAAGTCTCTCTTCCAAGTTAGACCCTCTTCTAGGTCTTTTTTTCTTAGAATAGACCCTGAAGACACATCATACCCCTGGGAACCGCGGTTGCCAGCTGAGATCACTGGCAGCCCTGGAAAGAGCAGGGAGCCATACTCACCATGGGAAAAGCTTCTCTAAAGATCCCTCTCCCCTCCAGGGATAGCACAGGACAGGGCAACCTTTCTACAATGACTCTCATGATGGGGTCCTATGCACATATTTGACCAATGTTCCTAAGAGACATCTTATCTCTGCAGAATCCCACTAGCTGTGACATCAAGTGGTATTATAGCTGGACACTGGGCCTCACATAAGCACTGAGCACAACACAGACACTGGACCCGGCAATGACGTTGAATCAAAGCAATGAGAATGAACATCCTTCCTTGTTCTTGATTGTAGGGGAAAGCATTCAATACCTCACCATTAAGTAGGATATTAGCTGCAGGTTTTTTTGTAGACACTATTAGATTAAAATGCCCTTTATAAGGCTAGGTTTGCTGAGAGTTCTTTTTTTTCTTAAATCTTGAATGGAGTTGAATATTGCTGAATAGTTTTCTGTATCTAGTGAACTGATCATGTTTTCTTTTTCTTACTTATTCCCTTTATATGGTAAGTTATGTTGATTTTTTTTTCAAATGTAGAACTATTCTTGCATTTCTGGGATGAATCCCACTTGGTCATGGTGTTCTTATCCTTTTAATATTTTGCTGAACTTGCTTTTATTTTGTTGAGGATTTTTGCCTCTATGTTCATGAGGGATATTGGTCTGTAGTTTTCTGTTCTGTTTTTGGCATTAGGGTAATTCTGGGTTCATAAAAAATTTTTTAATAGTTTACTACTGTTTTGTTTTCTGGAACAGATTGTGTAGAATTGGTATTCTTTTTACTTTAAATGTTTGGTGGAATTTGTTACCAAACCAGGTTACGTGCAGCAAGTCAAACGCTGAAAGACCGAGGTTTGCAGCAGAGAGAGGGTTTTTTCACAGGGCAGACCAGTGAGGAAGTGGGAGAACAAGCCTCAGATTCAGTCCCATAAGGGCTCAGGCTCAGGATATTTATGGGATAAGGAAGCAGCGTGGTCTGAGGTGTGGGGAAAGATGATTGGAGGCAAGAAAAAGGTGAAGTAATTGGCATTCTGCACAGGCGTATCTGCATTGCATGCTTCTTCCTGGGATGCGTGTTCAAAAAATGGTGCATTAGCATGATCTGAGGGTAGAGTTTTCAGCCTCTGACATCTAAGGTCATTCATCAGACACTTATGGGGGCCCAGGTGAATGGTCAGTGGTCTTAACCAGTTTGATCTGGGTAAGACTAGGTCCATACTCCTGAAAACAATTTAAGCAGCTGTTACTATAGCTACTCATAAATCAGAAGTATTATCTATAGGGGGTAGTTAAAGGAGTCTTGCGATACCTTGTCTAAGCTATGTGGAGCTTGGAAGGTATGCAATTTGTAAGAACAATTAAGGCGTGCTTGATTGGTGAAGGCAAGTTACAGGATATTATTTATTAAGCAAGTTATGTTTTAAGAGATCTAACTGATGACTGCCCTCAGTTTCAGATTCACTGGTGAATTCATTTGGGTCTGAAGTGTTTTCTGAGAAGGTTTTTAACTGCAAATTCAATTTCTTAGAAGTTGATATGGGACTGTTCAGGTTATCTATTTCTTCCTGAGTGTTTTGGTAGTCTATGTCTTTCAGGAAATTGATTTATTTCTTCTAAGTTGTAGAATTTATGGATGTGGTTATGGTTCACGAAGTATTCCCTTATTATCCTTTTTATGGCTGTGAAATCCGTATTGATGTCCCCTCTTTCATTTCTGATATTGGTAATTGTGTCTTCTCTCTTTTTTTTCTTTTTCAGCCTGACTACAGTTTCATTGATTTTATTCATCTTAAAACAAAACAAAACAAAATAATTTTGGGTTAGTTGATTCTCTCTATTGTTTTTCTGTTTTTAATTTATTTTTTTCTATTTTAGTCATTATCATTTCCTTATTTCTGCTTTAGGTTATAATTGCTCTTCTTTTTCTAACTTCTTAGGTGAGTGATTTTAGATCTTTCTTTTTTTCTAATATATACATTTAATGCTCTAAAATTCTCTCTAATCATGGATTTACCAGTGTCCCACAATTTTGGTGTGTTGTATTTTAATATTCACACATTTCAAAATGGTTTTACATTTCCCTTTATACTTCCTATTTGACCCATGCACTGTCTAGAAGTGTATTGTTTAATTTCAAGTATTAGGGTTTTTTCCAGATACATTTATTATTGATTTTATTTTAATTCTGGTACTGTCCCATACCATATTTTGTATGCTTTCTATTTTTTTAAATTTGTTAAACTTTGTTGTATGGCCCAAAATATGGTCTATCTTGCACTTGAGAAAAATGTGTATTTTTCTTTTGTTGAGTGGAGTGCTCTATAAATAGTAATGAAATAAGTTATTTGACAATATTGTTCAGGTCATCTATATCCTTATTGATTTCTGACTCCTTGTTCTATGAGTTACTAAGAGAGGAGTGAGTGCTGGAATCTCCAAATATAATTGTGGATTTATTTTTTCTTTTGGATTTGTCAGTTTGCAACACTTTTGCAAGGTGCATATACATTTAGAGTTTTATCTTCTTGGAGAATTGACTCCTTTAGCATTATGCAATGTCCCTTTTTATCTCTGATAATATTCCTTGTTCTGAAATATATTTTGTCTGAAATTAATGTAGCTACTCCAGTTTTCTTTGGTTTGTGTTTGCATTGTACATCCTTTTCCATCCCACTAGTTAACCTATGTCATTATAGTCAAAGTAGTTCTTGAAGATGGCATATAGTAGATTTTATACAATCTGACAGTCTCAGTATTATAAATCTGACGTTCAAATGCTCCATGTTCACAGTAGTAATTGATATGTTATGAATAAATCATTTAATCTTGCTAAATGTTTTCTATTTGTTCCGTTTGTTCTTTGGTGTGTCTTTTTTCCGCTTTTTCTATTTTCTCAGGGTTTAATTGAACATTTTAAATTATTTCATTGTATATTTTATTGACTTATTATGCATAACTCTTTAAAAAACTGTGGTTGTTTTAAGCTATAGTGAATCAATAATTTTCTTACTCTGCTTCTGCCTTTTCTCTATAAGATTTTTTCCCCAGTTCCCTTGGACAGAGCACTTCTAATCACTTCTGGCTTGGTGCTGCCTCATTCAAATCAATTTTTCCTCAAATTCCTGAAATTTTAATATCCCTCAGTTTATCCTTTAACAGTTCTGGGGTCAGAAGCAGGACCCAAAGGGGACCCTCAGTAGCCTCCAGGAGCATCGAGTAACCAGGCAAATGTACCCGCTGACCCCAATGAGCTCACTACGTTCTCACTGAGTCTGGAGTTTGCAGGTAAGTCCCTCTGGGATCTGAGCTCTACGGTTTTTGCATTGAAAAGATCTCTCCAAATTTATTTGAGCATTTCTTTCTCTAGACTGGGTTCAGAGTCAGCTGACTTTAAAAAAAAAAAAAAAGACTCAGTCCAGGGTCGGACTGGGTCTGAGTTAGAAACTGGACTGTGTCTAACTTAAGCTGGACTGGGTCCAGGGCAAGGCCTCAGGTAATAAGGGAAAAATGAAAAGAAAAGAAAAGAAAAATGAGCTCTTCTGAGTCCAAACAATCTGGGACTCCTCCTCCAGCCAGGACCCCAGCTAACAATAAGGATAAACAACTTGTGTTTTTCTAAACCAGTGGGTTAACCTTACCAAAGATAACCTTGAATTACAGGGGCCACAGAGGGGGTACTTTCAACCTAGATAAGCTTATCCATTTATGAGGTGTTCAAGAGAATAAAGGATCCCGAATTTCCCCCAAACAATGGTATGCATCTTTTATTGGAATGCAGAAACTTTTTTTTTTTTTTTTAATCTATATTGGGTCTTCGTTTCTGTGCGAGGGCTTTCTCTAGTTGCAGCGAGCCAGAGCCACTCTTCATCGCGGTGCGCGAGCCTCTCACTATCGCGGCCTCTCTTGTTGCGGAGCACAGGCTCCAGGCGCGCAGGCTCAGTAGTTGTGGCTCACGGGCTTTGTTGCTCCGCGGCATGTGGGATCCTCCCAGAGCAGGGCTCGAACCCGTGTCCCCTGCATTGGCAGGCAGATTCTCAACCACTGCGCCACCAGGGAAGCCTCAGAAACTTTTAAGAAACTAAATAAATTAAAAATTCCCTCTTTAAAAGATTCTTTATAAAAGACAAATGAAAAGCATAAGCAACAGCCTGACAGTGACTCTAAAAAGAGACGTATACTAACTTGACTCTGACTGTTCCAACTGCTCCTTCCCTTTACCATCCTCTCCCTAAATACCCTGAACCTACTAATTCCCTTATTCAATTACCTTTTCACTATGAAGATGAGCTAGAGGTTAAACAAATGTCTTTTAAAGTGAGGCTCTCCGCTGAGCCTGGAATACCAAATGTAACTCTTTTCTTCCCGGTCAAAGGCTGAACTTAGGGTCATCATCAAAGATTTTCCAAACCTTAAAGAGACTCTCCCAAAATTTTATGAAGAATTTAGAATTGTTATTGGAGCTTATGATCTGGGGCTCCCAGATCTCTTCCAGTTTATTCATATGACATTAGGACCTGGCAACACCTGAAAATGGATGGCTAAAGCCAAATGGGAAGATCCTGAGAGTGATATTAAAGGCACACATACTAATTACTCTGCAGGGTGGGCCCAAAGTGTGCTCAAAAAATAGCCCAGGACCTACTTGGAAGTATTGGTAAGGTACTTCCTCAAAAAACTGACTGCTCTATCATTCAACCTTGCAAGCAAAAAAAGGATGAACCAGTCTCAGACTATGAGACAAAACTGGAAGCCCTTTTTGTGAAACATTCTGGGTGTTCTTTATTAAATGCAGACACACAATACACCCTGATTTCCTTAAAATTAGCAGGCTCCAGCATTAATTAAGTAGCCTAAAAAAAGAGATACAAGCTGGGCTGGGAAGTTGCCCTTCTTACTGAATTAACAGCCAGAGCTGAGTTTGAAAAAACCTTGGAACAAAATGAAATTCAAAAAGCCAGTAAACTTATGGCCCTGTAGTTACAACAGCTCCAAGGGCTGAAAGGAACTCCACATAGACATTTCCAGCCAGAACCTAGAGGTCCTCCACTCAGGAACACAGTGCCCTGAAGTGTCTACCTTAACTGTAAACAACCAAGGTCCTAGAAAAAACAATGCCCCCTGCTGAACCCACCATTTAATAGACCTCCACCTTCCCCTGTTTTACCATCATGGGAAATCTTAAAAACTTTGATTACTGAAATACTAAATAAGCATAGATGGGGTTCTGAGGGACCCTCTGGTAACCTGCTCCCCATGATTCCTTTAAATGAGCAAGGGGGAAACTAAGATAAAAATTAATGGGGTGTCCTCTATGGTACTGGTGGATACCAGAGCCATTTTATCTACCTTAAACTCCACTTTCATAAACTAGAAAATCCATGGAGTAAAGAGAATATTTTTAGCGGGGTTTCTAACCAAATTCAAAGGATACCTGTGCCTAAACCAGTCCAGATGACACTAGGGTCATTTTTGGGAAACCACACTTTACTTCTGTGTGACATGGCACCAGTAAACTCTTAGGACAAGACTTGTTTTCTTTTTTTTTTTTATTTTTATTTTATATTGGAGTCTAGTTGATTTACAATGTTGTGTTACTTTCAGGTGTACAGCAAAGTGATTCAGTTATATATATAATATATATATATTCTTTTTCAGATTTCTTTCCCATATAGGTTATTATAAAATATTGAGTAGAGTTCCCTGTGCTATACAGTAGGTCCTTGTTGATTATCTATTTTATATATACTAGTGTGTATATGTTAATCCCAGCCTCCTAAATTATCCCTCCCCACACCTTTCCCCTTTGGTAACCATAAATTTGTTTTCTAAGTCTGTGAGTCTGTTTCTGTTTTGTAAATAAGTTCATTTGTATCATTTTTTTAGATTTCACATATAAGTGATATCATATGATATTTGTCTTCGTCTGACTTACTCAAGATTTGCTTTCTAAATTAAGGAGTCATCTAAGATTTAACTCAGAAGGAGAAATGATCTTAGAATTTCCTGACCATCCTGTACCTGAGCTGTTCTGCTCTCTGAAAGCAGGAATTGATGCAACTGAGACTCTAAAGTATGAAATCCTCAATCTCTCAGAAGTGCCTGAATGCCTGTGAGCTTCTTCCTCAACCCACACAGGCAAAATAAGAGTGCAGAACCCATAAAATCTAAACAGATCATTACAAGCCCCTGCCTAAATTTCCTCAGTGTTCACTAAAACCAGAAGCTATCCTAGGGTTCTCACCAATTCTAGAAGACTTAATTAAGCAAAGACTTAGAATTCCATGCACTAGTCCCTGTAACACTCTGATCGTACCATTAAAAAACCAAATTGGCAAGGTCGGACATTTGTCTACGATCTTCCTGCAATTAATAAAGTTGTGATACCAAGGTTCCCTGTAGTTCCAAACCCTAATACCTTGTTATCTAATGTACCTACAGACTTAAAATGGTTCACAATAGTGGATATTAGCTCTGCTTTCTTTTTTTCTTTTTGGATTTTATTTTATTTATTTTTTATACAGCAGGTTCTTATTAGTTATCTATTTTATACATATTAGTATATATATGTCAATCCCAATCTCCCAGTTCATGCCACCACCCCACCCCACCCCCGCCACTTTCCCCCCTTGGTGTCCATACGTTTGTTCTCTACATCTGTGTCTAGCTCTGTTTTCTTTAGTATCCCAGTTGACAAAGAGAAACAATATTTATTCACCTTCATTTGGAAAAACCAACAATATACCTGGGCTGTAATAATACAAGTGTTCATCAAAACTCCATCTTATTTTTCATAGACTTTATATCAAGACTTGGCAGCTTTACTGTTCCCTAAGAACTCTACACTCATTCAATATGTAGATGACTTATTGCTATGTTCCCTTGCAAGGGAGGACTCAGAAATAGATTCAATTTATTTACTACAGCAATTAGCTTATAAAGGCTGTAAGCGCTCCAGGAAAAACTCCAATTCTCAAAAGATAAGGTCTACTACCTAGGACATAATTTGACTGTAAAAAGCATTCCCCTCTCACATGAAAGAATAAAGACCATCTAATACTTCCCCAGACCTATAACTAACTTAAGAAATTTCCTTGGACTTTCAGGTTCTTATAGATCTTGGGTTCCAAATTTTTATCCGATTGCCACTCCCCCGTATGAGCTTACAAGAAACTCGATTCCAGAGCCTGTACCTTGGGAACATAATCATGAGCAAGCCTTTAGTCAAATAAAATTAGCCCTGCAACAAACTTTGGACCTAGGGTTACCAAATTGTACCAAAATCTTTCACTTTATCTATCCACAAGCATGAAAACCAGGCTCTAGGAATTCTAACACAAAACCAGGCTCTAGGAATTCTACAGGTCTATGTTTTATGGAGGAAAACATAGACCTGTAGCTTACTTACAATTAGACCCTCTAGCCAGAGCATGTCCAAGCTGTTTGAAAGCAGTAGCCACAGCAGCTAAATTAGTGGAAACCTCAGCTGAATTGTTATTAGGATCTGACTTATACTTACAAGTACCTCATGCTGTTGACAGTCTATAAAGCTTATAACAAACTCAACATTTTTCAGCAAGTACACTAACATGAGATCTTTCTCCTTTCATCTTCTAACCTCCATCTTGAGTGCTGCAACTTTCTCAACCCTGCTAACCCTGCTACCCTTGCCTGATGATGCTACAGATCATCATAACTTTGTAGATGTAGTGTCATGGTTCTTGACCCCTGCCATACTGACTTACAGGACACACCATTAGAAAACCAAGACTTGATACTCTTTGCCAATGAGTCCTGTGCGAAGAATGCAGAAGGGAAATATCAAGCAGAATATGCTGTAACAACTCAACAAGAACTATTGGTAAAGGAAAGCTTTCCCCAGTTTAAACCTGCTTAACCAGCAGAATTGCATGTCCTCGCTTGGCCTTGTCAGCTATCCAAAGGAAAATCAGTAAACCTTTATACCCATAGCAAATATGCCTTTAGGGTGGTCCATGACTTTGATATATTAAGGAAACAGACAGAGATCTTCACTTCTAGCAGAACCTCAATCAAAAATGGATCCCAAGTAAAGGAACTGCCTTCTGCCATTCTATTGCCTAACCAAATTGCAATTATTAAAATTGAAGCTCATACTGGAAAAACAGAACGTGGGTATCAGGGAAATGCTGTAGCAGACTTCCATGCTAAATCGACCAGCACTAGAACTGTTCCATTATGCAACTTGAATGAACTCCGTAAGATTGATTCTAACCAAATTATTTATGGTAATTTATATAAAAGACAAAATCTGACTCCTAAGCTGGAACAGCAATGTTGGGACCAACAAGGGTGCAAATTTAATATTAAGTGAGGACTCACTGAGGGCCTGGACAGCTGCCTGGTTTTTCCTGAGTCCTTAAAAATGCCATTACTAAAAGCTCTACTTTCTGGGACTAATCATGGCCCAGATAAAATGATCCAAATTAAGAAAAAGTATTGGTAGGGTGACTCTAAGTATATAATTTCACTGGAATCCCAATGCCACTGTAAATTGTTCCACAGATCTCTTTTATAAAGTAAAATACTAAATGCATATACCCTTGTTCCTTGCCTCAACTTAACTCCATCCTGGGAAGGGAAAACAAACTCCATTGAATATATATATAAAACACTGCAGAGCAGCCAGTGTAAATGAGGCCGTTTGTAGGCTTGCTATCAGGACTATATATTTAGGTGGTCTTTCAATATGTGATAATACAGTATTTGAGTCTTGGTTGAAGGATGCTAACACCTCTATACCAACCAATGGGTCCATGAACAACAATACTTCTGAGGGATCCCTATGTACACTTCCTGGCTACCTTTATATGTGGAGGTTTTGACAATGGCCCCTACCCTTGGGTGACTAATTGTCTTGAGAGCGGGAGGATAAAATGACAATGTGTTCTTTCTGTATTCACTGTTCCATTGTCCCTTCATAATACCTCAGAAACTCAACATTGGTCCACTTCCCTGAATTTATACTGTCAACCAAAAAGAAGTTTACCAGCAGATGCTAACCCCCTAGATGAGTGTCATTTGATGGTCCCTTTTTCCTTGTCTTGGAGTTAGTACAAACAAATATATGATTAGAAAGTTCTTAACTCTGGCAACCACTGCTGAGTCTACTGCTAAGGTCATAGGTGCACAGCAAAAGTCCCTAGGATCCCTTGCTAATGTGTTTTTAGATAATAGAATTGCTTTAGAGTACTTGTTGGCTGAACAAGGAAGAATCTGTGCCATAGAAAATATTTCCTGCTGTATCTTGATCAACACCTCTGGTATTGTAGAAACTAAAATACAAAAAATTAGCAAACAAGCTACTTGGCTAAAACAGGTTGATATTCTATCAGGTACATTCTTTGATTTATTTGATACCAACTGGTTTGGTTCATGGAGATTCTGGTGAAGGAGTATACTATAGTCTCTTAGTATTCTCCTCCTGATAGTCATCATTATAGTCTCCCTGGTGTGCTGTGTTCACTCAAAGCCCTTAAATGCATGTTTGCCATCAGCAACACACCAGATGGTCTCACTGTGCTTGGAGAACAGAAGCAAGATGAACAATGGGATAAAAAGCAAAAGTAATTCTTCCACAGATCTGACATGATAACCTATGAGTTTCATGATGAGACAGGAACAATTTAAATCTGATGATAACTAAGAGTGGTGTTAATACCAAATTTTTGGTCAGTCTCTCATGTATGAAAAGGGAGGAATTGTTAAGTTAATTTTTTCAAGTAGGCCATTTGATGGATGTGCCTCTAATGCCGAGGGTTCCTACATCAGCAAACCAAAATATAAGCTTGTAAATACCCCAAGGTTACAAAAGAGAAACCTAAGGATAACCAATCACCAACAGCCAATCAATAATTTCCTTACTTTGTTTCTGCCTTTTCTCTAAAGAATTTTCCCCCAGCTCCTGTCAACAGACCATTTTTCATCACTTTTGGTTTGATGCTGCCCAATTCAAGTCAATTTTTACTCAAATAAATTCCTAAAATTTTAATATGCCTCAATTTACATTTTAATACAGCATACCCATGAATTTAACAAGGTTTTTTGATGAAGAAAGACAGACTAAGAAAAACTGTGAAAAAGAAAGAAGAAGGAAGCTGTCAATGAAGACTGTTTGATTTAAAACCACTGCCAGAAAGACTAAGTCCATTTTATGTAGAGAAATATGAAAAATGTGTCTGGGTAGATCAACACATGGGCCTCAGGGAAGAGACTTAAAGTACACACTATTTAAAGAGACATTCTTCAAAACATAGAGACTCCTTGGATGGGGTGGGGAAAGGCTAAAAGGAAGGAAGAAGTGTGGCTTGGCAACTGAGTGGAAGAGGGGGAAAACAGCAAAAGGGAAACATTTAGAGTTTTGCAAAACAACAAAAGAAAACCAAAGAAATTAAAGACACACAATATTGCCCCCACCAAAAAATAATAATAATAATAATCCACTGAAGTATCTGGGCTTGGCTATACTGACCGATAAGGGAGCCTTTAAAGTAAGAATCTTGTAAAACATCCCAAAGCCACAGAATTAACAAGGAAAAGATTAACCAATCCACTTAATTACTGCAAAGTAATTATAGGACAAAATTCAACACAAATCAACTGAGGAAAATCCATCCCTCACAGAAACAGTAATGGGCAGAATAAAACTGTAAGGTAGCACTGCACATGGAAACAAATATATGTAAACAAGCATTGGAGTGCATTAAAAAAATAAAACGAATTAGAAATCAAAAACAAAGAACAGAAATGAATGAAAAATGAAGAAGCAATGAAAAGAAAGTTAATAAAAATCAGAAAGGGGGGGTTCAAGATGGTGGAAGAGTAAGATGCAGAGATCAACTTCCTCCCCACAAATACATCAGAAATACATCTATATGTGGAACAACTCCTACAGAACACTTACTGAACGCTGGCAGAAGACCTCAGACCTCCCAAAAGGCAAGAAGCTCCCCACGTACCTGGGTAGGGCAAAAGAAAAAAGAAAAAACAGAGACAAAGAATAGGGACGGGACCTGCACCAGTGGGAGGGAGCTGTGAAGGAGGAAAGGTTTCCACACACTAGGAAGCCCCTTCACGGGCGGAGACTGCGGGTGGCGGAGGGGGGAAGCTTCGGAGCCACGGAGGAGAGCGCAGCCACAGGGGTGCAGAGGGCAAAGCGGAGAGATTCCCGCACAGAGGATCAGTGCCGACCAGTACTCACCAGCAGGAGAGGCTTCTCTGCTCACCCACCGGGGCAGGAGGGGGCTGGGAGCTGAGGCTCGGGCTTCGGTCGGATCCCAGGGAGAGGACTGGGGTTGGCTGCGTGAACACAGCCTGAAGGGGGCTAGTGCGCCACAGCTAGCCAGGAGGGAGGCCAGGAAAAGGTCTGCAGCTGCCAAAGAGACTTTTTCTTACCCCTTTGTTTCCTGGTGCGCGAGAAGAAGGGATTAAGAGTGCCACTTAAAGGAGCCCCAGAGACGGGCGCGAGCCACGGCTATCAGCGTGGACCCCGGAGACGGGCATGAGACGCTAAGGCTGCTGCTGCTGCCACCAAGAAGCCTGTGTGCAAGCACAGGTCACTATACACACCTCCCCTCCTGGGACCCTGTTCAGCCCGCCACCACCAGGGTCCTGTGATCCAGGGACATCTTCCCCTGGAGAACGCAGGGCGCACATCAGGCTGGTGCAACGTCACGCTGGCCTCTGCCACCCCAAGCTCACCCCGCACTCCTTATCCCTCCCTCGCCACCCCGCCCGAGTGAGCCAGAGCCCCCAAATCAGCTGCTCCTTTAACCCCGTCCTGTCTGAGTGAAGAACAGACACCCTCAGGCGACCTACACACAGAGGCGGGTACAAATCCAAAGCTGAACCCCAGGAGCTGTGCAAACAAAGAAGAGAAAGGGAAATTTCGCCCAGCAGCCTCAGGAGCAGAGGATTAAATCTCCACAATCAACTTGATGTACCCTGCATCTGTGGAATACCTGACTAGACAACGAATCATCCCAAATTGAGGAGGTGGACATTGGGAGCAACAATATATATATACTTTTTCCCTTTTTCTCTTTTGTGAGTGCGTATATGTATGCTTCTGTGTGTGATTTTGTCTGTATAGCTTTGTTTTTACCATTTGTCCTAGGGTTCTGTCTGACCTTTTTTTTTTTTTTAATTACTTAAAAATATTTTTTCTTAATAATTATTTTTTATTTTAATAACTTTATTTTATTTTATTTTACTTTATTTTATTCTGTTTTATCTTCTTCTTTCTTTCTTTCTTTTTTTTCCCCTTTTATTCTGAGCCGTGTGGAGGACAGGCTCTTGGTGCTCCAGCCAGGCATAAGGGCTGTGCCTCTGAGGTGGGAGAGCCAAGTTCAGGACACTGGTCCACAAGAGACCTCCCAGCTCCACATAATATCAAACGGAGAAAATCTCCCAGAGATCTCCAACCCAATGCCAAGACCCAGCTCCACTCAACGACCAGCAAGCTACAGTGCAGGACACCCTATGCCAAACAACTAGCAAGACAGGAACACAACCCCATCCATTAGCAGAGAGGCTGCCTAAAATCATAATATGGCCACAGACACCCCAAAACACACCACCAGGCGTGGACCTGCCCACCAGAAAGACAAGATCCAGCCTAATCCACCAGAACACAGGCACTAGTCCCCTCTACCAGGAAGCCTACACAACCCAGTGAACCAACTTCAGCCACTGGGGACAGACACCAAAATAAATGGAAACTACGAACCTGCAGCCTACGAAAAGGAGACCCCAAACACAGTAAGTTAAGCAAAATGAGAAGACAGATAAACACACAGCAGATGAAGGAGCAAGGCAAAAACCCATCAGACCTATCAAATGAAGAGGAAATAAGCAGTCTACCTGAAAAAGAATTCAGAATAATGATAGTAAAGATGATCCAAAATCTTGGAAAAAGATTGGAGAAAATACAAGAAACGTTCAACAAGGACCTAGAAGAACTAAAGAGCAAACAAACAGTGATGAACAACACAATAAATGAAATTAAAAATTCTCTAGATGGGATCAATAGCAGAATAACTGAGGCAGAAGAATGGATAAGTGACCTGGAAGATAAAATAGTGGAAATAACTACTGCAGAGCAGAATAAAGAAAAAAGAATGAAAAGAATTGAGGACAGTCTCAGAGACCTCTGGGACAACATTAAATGCACCAACATTCGAATTATAGGGGTCCCAGAAGAAGAAGAGAAAAGAAAGGGACTGAGAAAATATTTGAAGAGATTATAGTTGAAAACTTCCCTAATATGGGAAAGGCAATAGTTAATCAAGTCCAGGAAGCACACAGAGTCCCGTACAGGATCAATCCAAGGAGAAACACGCCAAGACACATATTAATCAAACTATCAAAACTTAAATACAAACAACAAATATTAAAAGCAGCAAGAGAAAAACAACAAGTAACACATAAGGGAATCCACATAACGTTAACAGCTTATCTTTCAGCAGAAACTCTGCAAGCCAGAAGTGAGTGGCAGGACATATTTAAAGTGATGAAAGAGAAAAACCTACAACCCAGATTACTCTACCCAGCAAGGATCTCATTCAGATTTGACAGAGAAATTAAAAGCTTTACAGACAAGCAAAAGCTAAGAGAATTCACCACCACCAAACCAGCTTTACAACAAATGCTAAAGGAACTTCTCTAGGCAGGAAAGACAAGAGAAAGAAAAGACCTACAATAATAAACCCAAAACAATAAAGAAAATGATAATAGGAACCTACATATCGATAATTCCCTTAAATGTAAATGGATTAAATGCTCCAACCAAAAGACATAGACTGGCTGAATGGATACAAAAACAAGACCCATATATATGCTGTGTACAAGAGATCCACTTCAGACCTAGGGACACAAACAGACTGAAAGTGAGGGGATGGAAAAAGATATTCCATGCAAATGGAAATCAAAAGAAAGCTGGAGTAGCAATTCTCATATCAGACAAAATAGACTTTAAAAAAAAGACTATTACAAGAGACAAAGAAGAACACTACTTAATGATCAAGGGATCAATCCGAGAAGAAGATATAACAATTGTAAATATTTATGCACCCAACATAGGAGCACCTCAATACATAAGACAAATACTAACAGCCATAAAAGGGGAAATCGACAGTAACACAATCACAGTAGGGGACTTTAAAAACCCACTTTCACCAATGGACAGATCATCCAAAATGAAAATAAATAAGGAAACACAGGCTTTAAATGATACATTAAACAAGATGGACTTAATTGATATTTATAGGACATTCCATCCAAAAACAACAGAATACACATTTTTCTCAAGTGCTCATGGAACATTCTCCAGGATAGATCATATCTTGGGTCACAAATCAAGTCTTGGTAAATTTAAGAAAATTGAAATCGTATCAAGTATCTTTTCCGACCACAATGCTATGAGACTAGATATCAATTACAGGAAAAGATCTGTAAAAAATACAAACGCATGGAGGCTACACGATACACTACTTAATAATGAAGTGATCACTGAAGAAATCAAAGGGGAAATCAAAAAATACCTAGAAACAAATGACAATGGAGACACAACAACCCAAAACCTATGGGATGCAGCAAAAGCAGTTCTAAGAGGGAAGTTTATAGCAATACAAACCTACCTCAAGAAACAGGAAACATCTCGAATAAACAACCTAACCTTGCACCTAAAGCAATTAGAGAAAGAAGAACAAAAAAACCCCAAAGATAGCAGAAGGAAAGAAATCATAAAGATCAGATCACAAGTAAATGAAAAATAAATGAAAGAAACAATAGCAAAGCTCAATAAAACTAAAAGCTGGTTCTTTGAGAAGATAAACAAAATTGATAAACCATTAGCCAGACTCATCAAGAAAAAAAGGGAGAAGACTCAAATCAACAGAATTAGAAATGAAAAAGAAGTAACAACTGACACTGCAGAAATACAAAGGATCATGAGAGATTACTACAAGCAACTCTATGCCAATAAAATGGACAACCTGGAAGAAATGGACAAATTCTTAGAAATGCACCACCTGCCAAGACTGAACCAGGAAGAAATAGAAAATATGAACAGACCAATCACAAGCACTGAAATTGAGACTGTGATTAAAAATCTTCCAACAAACAAAAGTCCTCACCACTATTATTCAACATAGTTTTGGAAGTTTTAGCCACAGCAATCAGAGAAGAAAAAGAAATAAAAGGAATCCATATTGGAA
Organism: Balaenoptera ricei; assembly: GCF_028023285.1. Taxonomy (NCBI): domain Eukaryota; kingdom Metazoa; phylum Chordata; class Mammalia; order Artiodactyla; family Balaenopteridae; genus Balaenoptera; species Balaenoptera ricei. Next base: position 23,807,635 of record NC_082644.1, read on the forward strand.
AAGAAGAAGTAAAACTGTCACTGTTTGCAGATGACATGATACTATCCATAGTGAATCCTAAAGGTGCTACCAGAAAACTACTAGAGCTAATCAATGAATTTGGTAATGTAGCAGGATAGAAAATTAATGCACAGAAATCTCTTGCATTCCTATACACTAATGATGAAAAATCTGAAAGTGAAATTAAGAAAACATTCCCATTTACCATTGCAACAAAAAGAATAAAATATCTAGGAATAAACCTATCGAAGGAGATAAAAGACCTATATGCAGAAAATTATAAGACACTGATGAAAGAAATTAGAAATGATACAAATAGATGGAGAGATATACCATGTTCTTGGATTGGAAGAATCAACATTGTGAAAATGACTCTACTACCCAAAGCAATCTACAGATTCAATGCAATCCCTATCAAAGTACCAATAGCATTTTTCACAGAACTAGAACAAAAAATTTCACAATTTGTATGGAAACACAAAAGACCCTGAATAGCCAAAGCAATCTTGAAAAAGAAAAACAGAGCTGGAGCAATCAGGCTCCCTGATTTCAGATTATACTACAAAGCTACAGTAATCAAGACCATATGGTACTGACACAAAAAGAGAAATATAGATCAATGGAACAGGATAGAAAGCCCAGAGATTACCCCACGCACATATGGTCACCTTATCTTTGATAAAGGAGGCAAGAATATACAGTGGAGAAAAGACAGCCTCTTCAATAAGTGGTGTTGGGAAAACTGGACAGCTACATGTAACAGAATGAAATTAGAATGCTCCCTAACACCATACACAAAAATAAACTGAAAATGGATTAAAGACCTAAATGTAAGGCCAGACACTGTCTAACTATTAGAGGAAAACATAGGCAGAACACTCTATGACATAAATCAGAACAAGATCCTTTTTGTCCCACCTCCTAGAGAAATGGAAATAAAAACAAAAATAAACAAATGGGACCTAATGAAACTTCAAAGCTTTTGCACAGCAAAGGAAACCATAAACAAGACGAAAAGACAACCCTCAGAATGGGAGAAAATATTTGCAAATGAAGCAACTGACAAAGGATTAATCTCCAAAACATACAAGCAACTTATGCAGCTCAATATCAAAAAAACAAACAACCCAATCCAAAAATGGACAGAAGACCTAAATAGACATTTCTCCAAAGAAGATATACAGATTGCCAACAAACACATGAAAGAATGCTCAACATCATTAATCATTAGAGAAATGCAAATCAAAACTACAATGAGATATCATCTCACACCAGTCAGCATGGCCATCATCAAAAAATCTACAAACAATAAATGCTGGAGAGGGTGTGGAGAAAAGGGAACCCTCTTGCACTGTTGGTGGGAATGTAAATTGACACAGCCACTATGGAGAACAGTATGGAGGTTCCTTAAAAAACTACAAATAGAACTACCATACAACCCAGCAATCCCACTACTGGGCATATACCCTGAGAAAACCATAATTCAAAAAGAGTCATGTACCACAGTGTTCATTGCAGCTCTATTTACAATAGCAAGGACATGGAAGCAACCTAAGTGTCCATTGACAGATGAATGGATAAAGGTGTGGCACATATATAAAATGGAATATTACTCAGCCATGAAAAGGAATGAAACTGAGTTATTTGTAGTGAGGTGGATGGACCTAGAGTCTGTCATACAGAGTGAAGTAAGTCAGAAAGAGAAAAACAAATACCGTATGCTAACACATATATATGGAATCTAAAAGAAATAAAAAGAAAGAAAAAGAAATTGGTCAGAAGAACCAGGGGCAAGACGGGAATAAATATGCAGACCTACTAGAGAATGGACTTGAGGATACGGAGAGGGTGAAGGGTAAGCTGGGACAAAGTGAGAGAGTGGCATGGACATATATACACTACCAAACATAAAATAGATAGCTAGTGGGAAGCAGCTGCATAGCACAGGGATATCAGCTCGGTGCTTTGTGACCACCTAGAGGGGTGGGATAGGGAGGGTGGGGTGGAGGGAGATGCAAGAGGGAAGAGATATGGGGATATATGTATATGTATAACTGATTCACTTTGTTATAAAGCGGAAACTGACACACCATTGTAAAGCAATTATACTCTAATAAAGATGTGGGAAAAAAATCAGAGAAAGAAATGAAGTGAAAGACAAATTTAACTATATTTGGTAGAGGAAGAAATAGAAATTACAACAAAATAAAATTATAAAATATTATGACAAATTTAAGGTTAAACATGTCTTAAGAATAAATACAAATGGACTTTACCATTAGAAGGAAAAATTATTTTCAATTTGACTTATAATGTAAGACCCAGTTATATGCTCTGTGAAAGAGACACAACTAAAAGAAATAATTCAAAGAGACTAAAAACAAAATAATGGACAAAATTTTACAAAATAAAAGGAAACTTAGAGGAAGCAGTTCACTCAATATCAGACAATGTAGAAATCAAGCCAAAAAGCACTAAATGTAATAAAGAAGCCCACATTTTCATACTAAAGGCCACAATTTGCAAAATATAATACTAATGAATATTATGTATCGAATAATATAGCAAACATCATTATAAAGCAGAAACTTTAGGAAATAAAAGAAAACATGGATAGAAACAGTAATAAGAGAAGACTTTATTACACTCTCAGTACAAGACAGATCAAGTGAACAATTATGTAGGAAGATAGAAAGCCTAAACAACATCCTCATTATGGTAAATCTTATGGATATATGTAGAATTCTACACCCTGATAATAAAGCATACTCTTATTTCTCACATGCTCATGAAACATTAAAAAAAAACATATATTAGGTCATATAGAAAACATCAGCAATAAACTCAACTCAATAAAACTAGGAATTACGAACAAAACAGAACACACAAAAGTCCTTCCACTTGGAAATTAATGCACCTTATGTTGAACAAATCTTAGGTGAAAGGAAAAATACAAACTGAAATTACAGAATTTTCTAAATAAAATAAAATGAGAACATCACATACCAGAAAGCAATGATCAAGGGAAAATTAATAGCACTAAAACACTTTTAGCATTAAAATTTAAATAATTAAAATAATAAATTCCCAGCTCAAAGAATTAGTTAAAGACAATAAAATAAATCAGAGAAAGCATGAGGAAGGAGATAAAAGTAAAAACAAAAATTAATGACATGGAGAATATAAAACAGTAGTCTTAAGAGAGAAGAATTCTGGGTTTTGAAAATATTTAAAAGTAGACAAATTACTAGCCAGCTTCATTAACATAGGGAGAAAACCCAAATATACAAAATAAGAAATGATAAGGATATCACCATTGAAAAACATTTTAAAAAATCACCAGAGAGTACTTTGCAGATCTTTACAAAAATGAATTTGAAAATCTAGTTGAAACGGTTAAGCTCCCTCCTCACATAATATGATTGGCTGAAAAAAAGTTATTCTAGTAACAGAACCCAAGTTCACCTAAGGAAAGCCTTGGCATTCAAGCTAGAGACAGATAACAAAGCATTCCTCTGTGTCTAAGGGGTTTTCTTGGAGAAAAGGAAGATCTTGAATATCTGGGGTCATTAAAATGACACAATGCTAATGCTACATGCATTTGGTTTGTTAAACTTCTCATCTATTGGAAGTTTTCCTGAAACCTCCCTAGAAAAAGGAGATAAGGCATTGCAGAAGGGCATTGCAGCACCGTGCTGCATTTTTGAAAAGGCTGCTTAATTTTTTATATAGATAGAACTAAACTGAATGCCAATGCTGGGGAGGCTGCCAGGACTCTATGTTCTATTCTTCAAGTAGTTTTGAATATCAATGAAGGTTTATATATTAAACGGTCTGATGGACTGTTTTATACTTTTGGGCAGGGAGTGGAGCCAGAAACAGTTTAAGTAAATGTATCAATGGATAATGGGAGTATAAGAGTTATGACTACTAGTGAAGGAGCCCTTGGTGATTAGCTATCATTGACTTACCTCGGCTTTGAGGGGCACCCAGGATCAGACACCTGAAAATAACAAGGCTGCCATTGCTGGCACCCAATACCAATAGACATCCTAGTAATAAATACCCAGGATTAATAATTTTCTTTATTGAAATGTGACTTGTCAAACTTTGCTAACAAAAAAGAATGATCAGAATTCAAATAGCGAGTCATCTCCCAGAATAGCCTGCTTATACCCTCTGCTCACAAACGTCAGTTGAATGAGGTGTCAGAGGATCACATATGAAAAATTGGCATCTGTTGCAGTAGGCACAGTTAACTCTTACAGTTAATTCATAAATAGAACTGGGTTTGGAGAAAAGCAGAGGGGCAGATATCATCAACAATCAGAGAACCTTTTGAAAAAATGGCCTTGGCAGTTCACAAATGGAGCCCCAATCACATTAATGCAGCTTGTACTGGAGAAATTTGTGTCTGGCTTTATGCTCTCTGGACACAGGCCAAGCCTCTGACACTGTGTGTCAATCTCTCCCCAGAGGAGAAGACCAAGCCCCAAAAGCCCAGCCTCAAGAGTCATATTAGCAATAGGATGAAACCAGAACATCACAATAGCTTTCACTTGACAGAGGGACATTATCACAGGGAACATCTGTCTTCTATGAGCTTTGAAGCATATTAAGTAAGCAAGAAGATTAATGAAGAATTTCAAAATTCAAGTCTAAGCCATACAGCTAAGTCAAACCCTTTGGGGGAGAGCTGTCAGTTAAAACAGCATCTTCCTTATTATAGTCTGATTCAATAGCCTCAATTTCTGCTTCAGTTCTACTTCAGGCTGAGCCACCCTAATCTCATCAACCACTTGCAGAGCCTTCTGTGGACTGAAGCTTCCTGTTCCTCTCAGTTGTTTTCCACTAGCCAGCCTCCAACCTCTTTGCACCCTGGCCCCTTCGAGGTCTCTCTGTTCTCCCAGGCTCTTGTACTCACTGAGATCATTGCCAGCCTGGACCATGGCAGCCAAGGCTTGTCTCCTGGAATAACTCACATGTTGACTTCAAGCCATTTCTATCGTCACAGTCCTCAATCCTCAGTGGACCCCATTTACTCTCCTCTCTACGGTTCTGGCAAAAAACAATAACAAAAAAATCCAAATGTATAAACAAACTGTAGCAAATTAGGTCCTCTAATTTATAATTGCTAGTATCATTTGTCTCCACACTTTTGCTGAGCAAATAAAAGTCAACCTGTTTCTTTGAATTCTCTATCACGTTTTCCATTTAATTCCAATCCAATTTTCTTCATACCCTTCAATTCATGGTCTCTTTTCCTGGCTCTCAGGAGACTTCCTTGAGGACGATCCCCAATAATGCTTGCTCTTTTTCACAGTTCTCTTCACCCTGTTTCCTCCTGCCAACTCTAAAAATTTGTTCCATCTATTTTCCCAAATAACATGCATGTTACATCCCTCTTCCTCTGTTTACTCAGGCTTGAAACAAATCGATTGTACAACACCTATATCCATTACCAGATGATGATATTTTATGTCCACTTCAAGAAAATAGAAGAGCATTAGGTTATGTTAGCTTTAATAAGATTTTTAGACAGAGTTTTAATATTATTATATGAACTTGAAACTTGATAATCCATGTATGATTAATGTAACTTTCAGTTAATCATGAAGATAAAAGAAAATGTCCTTACTCTGGGAAAATATAAATTTACAACAGACATTCAACTTTAATACAAAATTTATAGAGTAGATGTGATTTGGGCTAAGTTGTTTATCATTGAATGATGTATAATGTTCATTCACTTGTCATTTCCAAAATATTGCTTGCTGTTTCAAGAGTACAAGTTACATATTCTGTTTGTTAATATAATAAAACTTTATTTAGTTTTATGTAGTAATAGTCATACAATGACAAAGATCAAAAAGTGGATTTTTCCAATAGAATGTATAACTTAAAAAATGTAAACTTAGAGGAATTAATATTATTTAACTTACAAGGATAATGAATCTTTACTCAAGAAACATATATCTGTGTTTTTAAAAATTAAACTTAAAAGTTAAATTTCTCATTCTTAACAAAGAATATATACATTGACGTTTTCATTTATGTAATGGTAAACTTTTTTAAACTAGTAAAAATTCATTTATTCGTCAATTTTCAAATAACCTGATGTGAATTTATTGACTGGAATGCAAACTGATAAGTGATATACCACTTAAAACACTTCTGTTTTTAATTAGCAATTCTGATTTTTCTTTTCACTTTCATTTTCATTTGTGATCCCATTATTATTCAAATTGTCTTAGGTAAGTAGAGAGTTTTTTTTGTTTGGTTTTTTTTTTTGGCTGCATTGGGTCTTCACTGCTGCTCACGGGCTTTCTCTAGTTGTAGCGAGCAGGGCTACTCTTCATTGTGGTGTGTGGGCTTCTCATCGCAGTGGCTTCTCTCGTGGTGGAGCACAGGCTCTAGGAGCACGGGCTTCAGAAGTTGCTGTGCGTGGGCTCAGTAGTTGCGGCTCACAGGATCTAGGGCACACAGGCTTCAGTAGTTGTGGCACGTGGGTTCAGTAGTTGTGGTTCGCAGGCTTTAGAGCACAGGCTCAGTAGTTGTGGCACACGGGCTTAGTTGCTCCGCGGCGTGTAGGATCTTCTTGGACCAGGGCTCGAACCTGTGTCCCCTGCATTGGCAGGCGAATTCTTAACCACTGCACCACCAGAGAAGTCCCAAGTGGAAAGTTTTTTTAAAAATACTCTTTCTCTACTTTATTATTAAATCCAGGAGAACTACTCCATGTTCTCCTTATTTCAGTGACAATAGGTGTTTACTGTTGAGATTTTACTGTAGAATAAAAGGCCAATAAAAGAAGCTTTTTAAGATTAGGGTTAGTACTCTCCCTATGTTTTTGGTATAAACTTTTTCCCAAGGATTATATAATTATCTACATAGTTGTAGCAATACCCAAATCTGAATATGAATTGAGTGGCTTGGAATCCATGAGATTTTTCTATATTTTTTCAGTATATAAAATCTAAGGATGAATTTTTGAAAATGCATTTTAGTTGGTCAAAGAATTCTAATTTTAAATTGATAAATTAAAATGATTCTGTACAACTTACAGTATTTGCGTTCAGATTCAATTTACAGTGTTCAGGAATACATGTATGGATAACCAAAAAGGACTTACTGTATAGCACAGGGAACTATACTCAATATTTCATAATAACCTATAAGGGAAAAGAATCTGAAACATATAGATGTATATATGTATGTATAACTGAATCACTTTGCTATACACCTGAAACTAATACAACATTGTAAATCAACTACACTTCGATAAATTTAAAAAAGGAATACATGTATGTGTGTGTGTAATCTGTGTCTGTGGATACATGTTTTACCACCAGGCCTGCCCCCAAATTTTCTGAGTGAGAGATGAAGCACAGAACCAAGACCTAGCCTGGAACACAGGAGGTGCCTAGTAGAGCCCAGCAACCTGAGCACGCGGGATAGAAAGGACACTGGAGAGATTTCTCACCTGAGGCATAGAGACAAAAGCAACAGTCATTGGTTGGCTGATGGATGCAACAACCACAATTACCCCGATCACTTGGGTTTGGGACCAAGTGTACCCCTCTGGGTAATTTGGGAAACCAATTTCCATCTTGCTCTTTTAGATAATTTGCAAAATTGTTAAAAGGAGGAGGAGTTCCTCCAAAATAAGAAGGTAGTGGTTTATCAGGAAAGAGCCCAAGAGGGGTGCTCTGGTCATTCCGGGCAGACTTTACTCAAGTGACTTTAGTCACCATCTACAAAGTCCACAGAGTATAAAAGCTTAATGAAGGCAGTGCTCAACCCCTGTTAACATGGAGTGTGCAATGGTGAGGGATTTCTCTTTCATCAATAGTGAGTGAAACAGCCTCTTCAGATAGTGAGACACCAGTTAAGTGGCTTTTACGGTCTGCTGACTTCCCCTCCCTTGGTCTCATGTCTGGGTCTTGGCTGGATGCTGACCAAGTGAACTTCCAGTGGCAGGCAGTTGCTGGGTCTTCCCTGACCCACGGCCCAGCTGCTCCTGCTGGTGACTCTGCACTTTGCCTGCTCCTGTCTTGAAGACCAAGAGCCCATCACTCTTGCTACCTGTTTCACACTATTTATGAAGCAGAGGCATGGTGGTTTATTCTCTCCTTCCACATTCATTAATAATAATGAGTCCATTACATATTTATTAAATCAGACACTTTTTTGAGTTTAGAAAGGAGTATGAATGGTCCAGATCTAGCATAGATTGGTATCCAGGCAGAAAGGATCCTAAATATTTCATAACCTAAAATTTCTTTCAATAAGATGAAATAATATTCTTCAAATATATTTATCAGTATAAGGAAATAGAAATGGTAAATGATAGATTTCCTCATTTTACTTTCATGCAGCCATTTTCAAGAGATTTTATTAGTTTTACTGTAAAAATATGATAATTATACATTATAAAAATATAATGGAATACTAAATATAATATTGAGAATATGGACACACTGTAGAGAAGAAAATACATCTGAAGTGTCTCTTTTCCAATATTTCCCTACACCCAGCCTCACCATGGAGGTAAGTCAGTAACTCAGCCATTTCCCACCCAAATACCCATATATAAACTACCACATCCACTCACACATCAACAGGATTATATTGAACCATCCCTTATCTTTATTTATGTATGTATGTATGTATGTGTGTATTTAGCTTAAACAATAGAAATTAATTCCCCAGAGGCTAGAAGTGTGAGATCAAGGTGTGGGCAGGGCTAGTTCCTTCTGTGGCTGTGAAGGGAAATTTGTTCCAGGCCTCTCTCCTACCTCCTGGTGATTTGATAGCAATTTTTGGTGTCCCTTCACTTGCTGACATATCAGCCATATCTCTGCCTTCTTGTTCACATGGCATTCTCCCTCTGTGCATGTCTGTCTCTGTGTTCAAATTCTCCCTTTTTATTAGGACACCAGTCATATTGATTTAGGGCCCCATCCTGTTCCCTTATGACCTCATCTTAACTATGCATGCAATGTCCTATTTCCAAATGAGGTCACTTTCTGGGGTACCAGGGGTTAGGACTTCAACATATCTTTTGTTGGTAGGGGAGATATAATCCAACATACAATACTTACCATATGTTACTTTTATGGAGAGAATAGAACTTATGAACAATGTGTCACTGAGCTGGACCAACTGCTTTACATGTGCCTGTCCTGAGCAACCAGGGAACTGGGCACAGGAGGGCAGATTTCTTGCAGATGTAGTAGTGCTCCTTGGAACATGGTGACAGCACATGTGGTAGTGAAGGAGGGTAAATACTGTCATGTATGGTGATAATGGGGCTTGGGATAAGAAGTCTCTTGAATATGAAATCTAAGGTAAAATCCCAGCCATGACAATTCTTAATAAAGTGGACAAAAAAATTTATAATTGAACTTGATCTCTTGAACTTTGCTTGAGGAAGTCATTGGCTGTGATCAACTTTATTTATATGTATATATGTATTATTTATGTGTGTATGTGTGTGTAGAGGTATATGTAGAGATTTAGAAATACCATGGTGTGTATATATGTACAACCTTTATTTTTATATATGATTTATTTATGTTTTTGAATGTTCACTGACCTGTAATTGTTGCATTTTTACTCATGATGATATTGAATCCAGTCCACTTTTAATTGGTTGTGGCAGAATTAACTATCTTGCAGTTGCAACATGAAAATGTTTGACTACAGGCATTATTTTTGGTTATTGACAAGGTTTTGGTTTAAGAAAAATTCATGAGTCAAAGTAAGAAAGCCCTGAATTATAGAGAGTTGATGTGTGGTTTTAACAACAGCCTGATGGAATTAATGTCCCTTTGGATTGGGGGACACAGGGATAGGCTGTGCATGATTAGAGTTTTTCAGGTTGTTTTCAGTACCTCTAAGTCTCCTTTCTGGCTTGCAAGGTATGAATGTTATTCATAAAGTAGCATCTTCTCTCCCAACTATTACGGTAGAGGAAGGCCTTTAAAACTTAGTAAACTTTACTTTTTAGAGTAATTTTAGGTTCACAGCAAAATTGAGCAGAAAGTACAGAGATTTCTCATATACTCCCTGCCCCTACACGTGCATAACCTCCCCCACCATCAGTACCACGCACCAGAGAGGTACACGTGTTACAGTTGATGAACCTACACTGCCACATCATAATCACTCAAAGCCCATGGTTTCCATTAGGGTTTACTTTGGGTGTTGTATACTCTATGAGTTTGGACAAATGTATAATGACACATATCCACTATTTTAATGTCAAACAGAAGAATTTCACTGCACTAAAAATTTCTATGCTCTGCCTATTGATCCCTCCCTCTCCCCCTTTTCCGTGTTTCCCTATATCCATCCCACTTTGGAGGTAACTCAGCCATTTCCTGTATATTTCCTATTCCGTACACAAACTGACACACTCACTCACATATTCATGGGATCATATTGTACATGATGTTCCTTATCTTGCTTCTTATATTTAATAATATATAATGGAAATGTTTCCATATACATATAATTTTTTAAAATGTTAACCTTAAAACAAATCCAGTGGACTTTCAGTGAACCTTCCTTTCAATGGCTTCAGAATGCTGCCTGGAAAAGCTCTAGCTGGTGAATTCTTTGGGATTTCTACTGCTCTGTTTCAAGGGCATCCTGTAAGCCTGATGCTGGACCCTGTTCTCCTTCCTTCTCTTCCTCTGGCACTGCGATGATAACAGTGCAGAGGCCTTGGAGTTGTGGCCCGTGTCTGCAACTCCTCCCCCTCATGGTCCTATGGTGACTTTGAGGATCCTAGGCACTTTTGCTTTCATGTGTTCTTTCCTTCAAAAATAGTATTAAAATTTATATTTCACAACTGCATTGGTATAAAAAGTTGCTGGACTATAGTCCAGGAAATAATCATTTTTTTCTTCTAATTTTAAAAGAAATTAAAACATTTCATGGGCCCTTAAAATATCGTGTGCCTCAGGCCCTGTGTCTACTATGCCCTAGGGATAAATTGGCACTGCTCACTCACTCTGAGAACACCACCAAGGCTGAAAAACAAAGTCTTTATTTTGAGCAGGCAAAGTGCACAACACAGATAATTACTCAGTGACCCATATTGCTAGACACTTAGGTTCCTCCCAATTTTTTATTGCTATAATGTCATGGAAGGAAAAAATACTATTTTAGTTACTTATTCCCCATTAAACGAATTTCTTCAAGATGTTTTTTTTTTTTTTTAAATGGGAATTATTTATTTATGGCTGTGCTGGGTCTTCGTTTCTGTGCGAGGGCTTTCTCTGGTTGCGGCAAGCGGGGGCCACTCTTCATCGCGGTGCGCGGGCCTCTCACTATCGTTGCCTCTCTTGTTGCGGAGCACAGGCTCCAGACACGCAGGCTCAGTAGTTGTGGCTCACAGGCCTAGTTGCTCCGCGGCATGTGGGATCTTCCCAGACCAGAGCTCGAACCTGTGTCCCCTGCATTGGCAGGCAGATTCTCAACCACTGTGCCACCAGGGAAGCCCCAAGATGTATTTTTTAAATGATATTACTCTTTAGAATAATATGCTGATTTTTAAGAACTTGGCACGTTGCCAAAAACACACACCCAAAAATATAAAATTTGTTCTTCCTAGCATTAATGTTAATTTTTAACCTTTTAAAATTTAATACACAAGGTATATATTTCTTCTGTATTAGTTTGTATTTCTTTCATTTCTACTGGCTCACATACGTGCTGCATCATTGTTAACCAGTTATATTAATTCTTTTGTGAATTTTTCATTTATATTCTTTTCTTGTTTAATCCATGTCCTGTGTGTCCCCCACTGTTATTTCATCAGCATCTAATCGCCTTCCTGCTACATATAATGTGACTTTCTATAAGGACTATTTTTCTCTTCCATTTCTCTCTTTAATCGTTTATTCTCTTTTTCTCTCTTCTGGTCCAAAGTCTCTGATTATAAGGTTTGTATTTTTAAGGTCACAGACTTTCTTGCAGGTAATTTAGTCCTCATCCGCCTCCTGCATTTTTTCATGTTCTTCTTGTGCTGTAGTATCTTTGCCTCCTCTCCATGATCACCCATGTCCATGGTAATGAGCCGTCCTGGGAAATGAGGATGAGCAACATCCTAGAGATGGTAGAGAAGCATGGTAGAGGAAAGCTGGCCCTCAACACCTAGGCATGCCATTCCAGCTTTGGCCTGGGAAGGCCCAGACTTGCAACTGAAACCTTGCTTAAGCTAGTGCTATTTTGGTCTCTGACACAGAAGCTGATCCTATATCCCATCACTATTATGCTGCCACGTTGGGCTGTGTAATCAGTAATCTGTGCTATTGCAAAAGTCTTTTGACTGGTCTTCACATCTTATGCTTACTCTCTTTCAATCTATTCTCCCACAGAATTCACAAACAAACATTTAACAACATCATTGTCATTTCATTACCAAAAAGGTGCTGTCCAATCACCAGACTATCATGACAGACCATTGTCCAGAGCCCCCCCTGTCACTTCCTGCCCAGCCCAAACCTGACCCCATGAAGATACCAGACTAACCATAAACCCAGGGACACTATACCTGCTGAATTTGTGTGACCTGTAAACTGCTGAAATGACCTTCTCCTTCCTCCAGGAGAAAGACATTCTTGGGAGAGCTTGGCTTGTGTCCCTGAGTGTTTGGTAGACTGGTATCTATTTCCCACATGGAAATTTGTTAAGACTGAAGCTTGCTGGCTTATCCTGCTCTAGCAGAGGAGGTTCATACTATGGTGTCGTGTTCCTGGGAAGAAGAGATTGAGAGGATTATTCCATCTTAGAATGAAGAAGAGGATCTCAACAGTTTCTGTTGCCCTACCCAAAGTTAGATGCAAGAAGATGCCATATGGTGCTGAAGGGAGACTGCCTTTCTCTGAGAGCATCTGCACTGACAGATGTAGCCAGAATAGAGCTGAGTATCACCCTAAGGAATCATGGAGACCATCATGGTCTCATCATAGAAGAAACCAAAATCTAGAACCAGTCAGGGGTGGCTCCTGGTAACCAAGAGTTTACTAATTCTCCAAGGAGGTCTTCTCTCCTCTATTCCTCCTATCCAGCTCCCACCCCAGCAACGTTAGCCTTGAAAATGGAGGGAGTGAGAGGTTTATCAGAAGTGGACTAACTTACCCTCCCACTCCAAAGTGCTTGAGTAGGAGGAAGTATGAGTGAGCAGATCACCCAACTGTGTACTAAAGGGACTTGAGCTGACTGACTGCCCTGCCCTGGTCCAAATGAGTAGATAGGGTGGAATTTGAATATGAACCTGGAGTTTTCAACTGGGCTGTATTAGACTTTTTAGAACCTGAAAGTGACTGCAGAGTTCCGGCTTCTGCTAGGATATCTGTAAGAGATGGAGAAGATGGTTTTGATGAAACACAGGGAAAGCAGATAAAGATAATAAGATGAGATAAAGCTAGTTTATGGTAACACCCTGATGAATTGAGGCTGCTCCACAAATTGAACTAGTTTTTCTTAAGATAAACTCTTTTATCTATGTGCCAGTTCAAATCAACTTCTCCCTCAGGGTACATCTCAGGAACAAATACTATTTTCTCCAGGATGAGTTACTTCTATCTTTGATTTCAGATAGTAATCTGAAGATCATTGATGCCCTATAGATAGAGAAGTTTCCATAAAAGAAAGCCATAGGAAAAAAAAAAGATCCTTTATATCAACTGAAAATGATATTCCTTTTGGTATTTTAGTCCACTGAAGGCTCAATAAAGAGAGTAGATAAAGAGGAATCAAGATGGTGGAGTAGGAGGGCATAGAGCTCACCTCCTCCCATGAACACATCAAAAATAACCTACATGTGGAACGATTCTCACAGAAAATGAACTAGAAACTGGTGGAAGAATTCCTATGCAACCAAAGAAAGGTCTCCATGTAACCAGGTAGGACCAGAAAAAAAGGCATTGGGTCAGGATCTGCACCCCAAGAGGGGTCTGTAGGAGGAGAAAGTCCATACAGTGAACCCTTGCCCTGGGGAGTGAGCAGGTTGAGCCACAATCTAGGCATCTCAGTCCTGGGGTCCTGAGCAGAGACGACAAGCTCCTGAGACAGATAGAAGGACTGAGACAGATAGAGGGGCTGGAGAATCCTAGACTCTACTTGCAAGGAATACATGCATGCTGGCTTGCTAACAATCAGAGTGGAGAGAGCCTTGCACTGGAGGCTCACTGCACATCCCAATCTGAAGGAGCAAACACCCCATATTTTGAGGATCCTAAATGCTGTTTTCCATAACAGAACCAATTTACATTCTCATCAACAGTTCACGAAGGTTCCCTTTTCTCCACATCCTTGTCAACCCTTGTTATTTCTTGTTATTTTGATAATAGTCATTCTGACAGGTGTGAGGTGATATCACATTGTGGTTTTGATTTGCATTACCCTAATGATTAGTGATGTTGAGCATTTTTTCATGTGCCTGTTGGCTATCTGCACGTCTTCTTTAGAAAATGTCTATTCAGGTCCTCTATGCATTCTTTAATTGGATTTTTTTTTTGATGTTGAGTTATATGTGTTCTTCGTATATTTTGGAAATTAACCCCTTATCAGATATATTCTTTGCAAATATCTTCTCCCATTCAGGGGGCAGTCTTTTTGTTTTGTTGATAGTTTTCTTTTCTGTTCAAAAGCTTTTTATTTTGATGTAGTGCCACTTGTTTATTTTTTTCTTTTGTTTCCCTTTTCTAAGGAGACATATCCAAAAAAATATTGCTAAGACTGATGTTAGAAAGTGTACTGCCTATGTTTCTTCTAGAATTTTTATGATTTCAGGTCTTACATTTTGGTCTTCAATCCATTTTAGTTATTTTTATATAGGGTGTGAGAAAGTAGTCCAGTTTGATTCTTTTGTCTGTAGCTTTCCAGTTTTCCCAGCACCATTTGTTGAAGAAGCTGTCTTTTTTCCCTTGTGTATTCTTGCTTCCTTTGTCATATATAAATTGAACATATAAGTGTGGGTTCATTTCTGGGCTCTCTATTATGTTCCATCCATCTATGTGTCTGTTTTGGGGCCAGTACCATACTCTTTGATTACTGTAGCTTTGTAATATAAGTTTGAAATCAGAGACCATGATACCTCCAGCTTTGTTCTTGTTTCTCAAGATTTTTTGTCTATCTGGGGTCTTTTCCGTTTCCATACAAATTGTAGAATTATTTGTCTAGTTCTTTAAAAAATACTGCTGGTATTTTGATTGAGATTGCATTAAATCTCTAGATTGCCTTGTGTAGTATGGTCTTGTTAACAATATTAGTTCTTCCAATCCATGAACACAATGTATCTTTCCATTTGTTTGGGTCGTCTTCAGTTTCTTTCATTAGTGCCTTATAGTTTTGTTAGTATAGATCTTTTACTTCCAATGATAGTTGAAGAAAGAAATAATAAATATCAAGGCAGAATCAAAGAAAATAGAGACTAAAAAAATAGAAAAGATCAAATGAAACTAAGAGATGGTTCTTTGAAAAGATAAAATTAATAAATCTATAGCTACACTCATCAAGATAAAGAGATTATTTATTATTTATTCTCAATAAAATTAGAAATGAAAAAGGAGAACTTATAATTGACATCACAGAAATACAAAGAATCATAAACGATTACTACAAACAAATATATGCCAATAAATAACCTAGAAGAAATAGACAAATTCCTAGAAATGTACAATCTCCCAAGAATTAATCAGGAAGAAATAAAAACTATTAACAGACCAATTACCAGTATTGAATTGAATCAGTACTAAAGAAACTCCTAACAAACAAAACTCCAGGGCCAGATGGCTTTACAGGTGAATTCTACCAAACATTTACAGAAGAGTTAATACTTATCCCTCTTAAACTATCCCAAAAATTACCAAGGAAGAAATGCTTCTGAACTTATTCTATGAGGCCAGCATCACCTTGATACAAAACCAGACAAAGATATCACAAAAAAAGAAAATCACAGGCCAATATCACTGATGCACATAGATGCAAAAATCCTCAACAAAATATTAGCAAACTGATTTCAACAATACATTAAAAGGATCATACACCATGAACAAGTGGGATTTATTCCAGCGATACAAGGATGGTTCAATATTTGCATATCAATCAAGGTGATACACCATATTAACAAATTGAAGAATAAAAATGATATGATCATCTCAATAGATGAAGAAAGAGCTTGTGACAAAAATTCAACACCATTTATGATAGAACTCTCCAGGCAGTGGGTATAGAGGGAACATACCTCAACATAATAAAGGCCATATATGACAAGCTGACAGCTAACATCACACTCAGTGTGGAAAAGATGAAGATCAGGAACAAGACAAAGATGCCCACTCTTGCCACTTTCATTCAACATAGTGTTGGAAGTTCTAGCCATAGCAATGTGACAAGAAAAAGAAATAAAAGGAATCCAAATTGGGAAGAAAGAAGTAAACCTGTCACTGTTTGCAGATGGTATGCTACTATACATTGAAAATCCTAAGACACCACCAAAAAAACTATTAGAACTCATCAGTGAATTCAATAAAGTTGCAGGATACAAAACGAATATACAAAAATCTATTGTGTTTCTATACACTAATAACAAACCATCAGAAAAAGAAGTTAAGAAAACAATCTCATTTACAATTGCATCAAGAAGAATAAGATACCTCAGAATAAACCCACACAATTCATCATTATTTTATTCCATCTTCTAGTTTTGTGTTTAGTTTACTCTTCTTTTTCTCATTTATCAAGGTGGAAATTTAGGTTACTGATATAAATTACATTTTTTATTTTTTAACATAGGTATTTATAATTATCAATTTCTAAGCACTGCATTATCTGTCTCCTATGTGTTTGGATATGTTGTGTTTTTGTTTTCCTGCATCTCAAAGTATTTCCTAATTTTTCTCAGGATTTTTAATTTGACCCTTTTTATTATTCAAGAATATCTTGTTTAATTTCCACTTATTTGTGAATTTTCCAAGTTTCCTTTGTTATTAATTTTTAATTTAGTTCCACTGTTGTCAGAAAGCATACTATGTATGATTTTAATCCTTTTCAATATATTGAAACTTGTTTCATGGTCAACCATATAGTCTATTTTGGAAAATGTTTCACATGCAAGTCAGAGGAATTTGTATCCTGCTGTTGTTTAGTGCAGTGTTCTACAGATGTCTGTTAGGTCTAATTGGTTTGTAGTGCTATTCAAATTTTTTATTTCCTTGTTGATCTTCTGTTAAGTTTTTCTATCCATTACTGAAAGTAGGGCATTGATGTCCCTGATTATTATTATTGACTTGTCTATTTCTCCCTTAAATTCTGCCAGGTTTTTCTTTATATTTTTTGAGTTTCTCATTTTAGGTGCATATACATTTAAATTGTCATATATCCCTGAGGGATTGACATTTTTATTATTATAACATATTCCTCATATTGCTCGATTTACCCACATGTATTATGTCTTTTCTGTTCTCCTGTTCCTCATTTATTAGCTTCTTTTGCATTGGGTTGATATTTTATGCTTTAAAGCATTAATTTTTAAAATAATTTTTGACTATATGTTTTTAAGTTAATTTCTTAGTTGTTGTTCTAAGGGTTTCCATATACATTTAACTTATGATAATCTATTTCAGATTTATACTAAATTAATTCTAGATATAGATATTTTACTCTTATATAGCTCTTGCTGCTATGCATATTATGTCTATATATGTTATGATCTAGGAACATATTTTTATAATTATTACTTATAATTTTATATAATTTAATGAAGCTGAGAGAAGAAAAGAGAGCAAGTATATATTTCTAGAGTTTGTTATATTAACCTTCTTATTTACCATTTCTGGTTCTCTTCATTTCTTCCTATGTATGTGAGTTATTATCTAGTATTATTTTCTTACTCCAATGTAGCTTTGTTCTCACCTTCCTCCTTTTTACTGTTATTGTCAAATATATTACAGTTTATGTGTTATAAGCCCAATAATACTAGATAATAATACTAGATAGATAAGTAGATATAAGTTTACATAACCTTTTTGGGAATTCCTTGGTGCCACAATGGTTAGCACTCAGCGCTTTCACGGCTGGGGGCCAGGTTCGATCCCTGGTCAGGGAACTAATATCCCACAAGCTGCACAGCATGGCCCTCCCCCCCAAAATAGATATATTACATAAACTTTTAAAATCAGTTAAGAAAAGAAAGAAAAAGAAATATGCAATAGTATTGCCTTTTATAATTATGTACATAATTATCTCTACCAATGCTCTTTGTGTTTTTTTTCCCCTGTGGATTCAAATTACTGTCTGGTTTCTCCTGCGGTCAGCCTGAAGAATTTCCTTTGGGGTTTTGTATAAAACAGATTGGCTAGTAACAAGTTCCTTTGGTTTTTGTTTATCAGGGAATGACTTTATTTCCCTTTAATTTTTGAAAAATAATTTTATGTGATATAAGATTCTTGGATGAAGGTTTTTTTTTTCCTTTTAGTTCTTCAAATACACTATTCCACTGCCTTCTGCTCTCCATTGTTTTTGATTAAAAGTTAACTGTTAACCTTATTGCATTTCCCTTTTATGTGATGAGTCATTTTTCTTTTGCTGCTTTCAGGATAGTCCCTTTGTGTCTGGTTTTCAACATATTGAGAATGGTGTGTCTGAGTGTAGATCTCAGTCCCCAAAACTCAGAAAACCTACTTAGGAAGACTGCTCTTTTGAGCCATGGCAACTATTCCAGGCAGGGCTTTTAGGTCCAGTGACCTGCACCTTTGCCCTCTTGATCTTGTTTTTACTTCAGATATGTTGAGGTTTTTTTAGAATCTCCATTAATCCTAATTCTAGGAACTACATCTATCACTCTGAGCAAGTCACTCAACTTTCCTTACCTACAAAAATAAGAACAATTGAAGTTTCTTCAATTTATCTTTAAGCCTCGGTGAAATTAGAGGATTAGTTGCCTGTATATGAAGCAATTTCAATATGCTTTCATATGACTGTGAGTGGTAATTTGAAAATACAAATGTTTACTCTTTCCATATTTTGAACTTTGGAAGAATTGTATATGTGTTGTAGAACTGTCATTTTGATCACTGTTGATTCTAGGGGTGCTATCCCAAATGGTACAATTAGAGATTCCAACCTGCCTTTAAGAAATCATGTGAAACCACTTCCAGTTGAGGCAATTTGTATCTGAATTTGTAATTCAGGATTTGATATATGAAAATGTAAGATGATCCTAGGGTTTTTCTCCAATACCTTAACTGAAATAATTCTGGCTTGTTTAAAGAGCTAAGTGACATAGTTTTGTGAAAAAGATCACTGTTGACATCCCAACAAAGGAATCACTTTCTTTCTTATGTGGAAACAACACATTCTTGATAGCAGCTCTCCATGTTTTAGCCAGTGTCACAGAGTGCCCCATTGCTGTCTAACTGAAAGTCGCTTTTTCCCTTAGGACACCTACGTTAGAGTTTATGCATAGGTCATCCAACGAAAATACTCAAAGAAAGTACTGATGGTAACTTTTTTCAAAATTAAAATATTGCAGTCAGCCTATGAAATATTACAACATCAAGTGTAATATGAGTGGTTGCAACTCTAATGAAAAGTTAATTATCCTAGTTAGCAATAAATTTGGAGACAATTATTTTAAAGTATTATTGGGCTTTAACAAATTGTAATCATATTGAGGCTATGAATAAAATAACAATAAAGTTTGCAAAATAGCATCATAAAATTCTGGTTATGTACTTCATTGGATATGGAACCCCTTATTCATGTAAGTGATAATACATGAGGTAACACTATGCTCCAAATACTCTATATTAGATGGTACATGAAAACCATTGTGTCTAGTTGAATCAATGTAAGGTATTTTTTAAAATTACTTTCTATTTCCCCTTCATTCCATCTCAGATAATTTTAGATTTTATGTTAGATCATTAGTGTTTAATTGAATAGATGTTAAATCAATGCTTTGGAATAATGTAAACCTAAGTAATTTCATCTGCATATCTATTGATTTTTTTTCCAAAAAATTTTATTTTTCTAAAAATAAAATTTGGCAATTTCTGTCAATTGTATTTCATCAGATTTTAATAATAATAATAATAATAATACCTCAACTATTTGTCAAAAACCCACCAAATTCCAAACACATAACTCAGAACAGTAACCAGAGCCCATACTTGGAAAGTTGACTGTTCCAAGTATTACTCTAAGCACTTTCCATGTATTCATTTACTTGGTCTTCATGTTATATTACCGTCACATAAATAAGAAAACTGAGAGAGGTTAAGCAAGTTGTCCAAGGTCACATAGTAGAGCCTACACACAAACCAAGGCTGACCAGGATCTAACCACAGTGCAGTCCTGCCCATCCTGGAGTCACATACACTTGAGTTTGACTACTTGCTCTGCTCTGAGGTCTGTAAACTCAGGCAAGTCACTTAGATGCCCCAAACTTCACTTAGCTTATTTGCAACATGGAGTTAATGATAACAGCAACACCCATCTAGTAATGCTGCTAAGAGAGGGAATGAGATGTTTCAGATACAATATTGATCATATTGCCCAGCATATTGTTAGTGGTCAGCATATCCCTGCTTATCACTATCCTTAGTTACATTTATTATCTTCACAAAGTTTTCATGTTAATATTTTATTAGTTGTTTTCAGTCTTTCAGACCATACTTTTTTTAATATTCAGAAGTCATACCACTTCTAGAGGGAATATCAATTTACTTGATTTTGAGGACATCATTTATAACAAGAACCCTACCAAGTTAATAATAGTTGTAAAGGACTAGGGGAAGGAATAAGAAATAATCCCCTAAATATACATATTGATATGCATCTCAATTTCAAGAAAGACATTTATTTATTGACTTGAATTTTTTAAGACATGAATTACTTATGTAAAGGAAGATGTTATATTCTTTCCAATGGTTATAAACCTTATTTTTTTCCTGTCTCATTTTATTATATTAAATCAGTATTATCATAATATTGGCAAATGATCTGATATTCTTAAATCTTATAAAAATGCATGATGTTCAATATTTAATATAGCTGTCCTTTTCCACCTTAAACATAGCAAAAGCATATCACTGAAAATTCCACTGAAATAAATAATTTCATCATATACAATGCCATAAAATTCACCAATATTCTATGTATATGTCAGAATTCTGACTGAAAGCAGCAGAAACACAACTCAAGTTAAGTTTATGGAAATAAAGGGAATTTATATTTACTTAATTTAGAAGTTCAAGAGGGATACATTTGGTTTCAGGAACATTGAGACCCAAGGGTATAAACTTAGTAATCATGTGTCCTTCTCCTTCTTTTATTTTTTTATTCTTTTTTCTATTTATTAAAAAAATTTTTTAAATTTTGATCTCTCAGTTTTAGTTGCCTTTACTTGGTCTCAGGATGGTCCCTAGCAATTTCAGACCACAGCCATTGGTAGTTAATATTTTGTTCTATCCCATATATTATGTAACATAAATCTATATTTTTGGAAAATTCCTATTAGAGTTATTTGTATTTTACATTTTTAGTAACTCCATTTTAAAAAGTTAACTCTTAGTGTTTTTAATTTGAGAATTAATTACTTAACATAGTGTGAGCATACTTGCCTTATTATTTGTTCAGGAAAGTTTTTCAAATATCTATGGAAAGTATTAGAGAAGGCGTGCAAGATTTGGAATATGAAAAATGGGCCTGCATCAGGAATCTAATCCATTCAGTAAAGAACTTCAACCACTGTAGAACTCAATGCATCTGCATAAACGAAAATCAATTGAATTGATTTTGATAGACTTGCTCTACTGACTTTAATTCAAAACTCAATTACACATAGTGTTCCAGAATAAGATAATTACAGTTACCAACAGAACCAGAGTTTTATTTAATTTTGCAAAGGTCTTGCATTGTTTGAGTTTTCAATGAAATGAAAATGTCTTAATTTAATCACTTATAGTATGAATCTATAATATGCTTATACCCTGCAAGCGCTAAGAAATCTATTTTTCCACTGATGTGAGAAGAATTTAGATGGACAATTACCAGCACTAATGGTTCTGCTCTTTTTCTCCATACATTTGCAGCATGTCCACTTTCTGTCCAAAAGACTCTGATGAGTGTTTTGTGAATAATTTGACTTCAACATTCCAGCAATCTGAGGAGGAAGGGACTGAGATGCAGGTCTATGAGCTACTTTCTCCTGTGTTGGGGAAAGCCCAGGGGAAAGAAGGCAGGTGACTCAATCTTATCATCTTATAAACGTGCTACTGATACACAATAGAATCCTTTTCTATCAGATGCTTTCAGCAGCATATGCAGTGCTGTTTCAAATTGCTCCCTGTTTAAAATAAAACAACTGAAAAATCTGGACTTCTTGGGCATAGATCCCTGGAAAAAGTAATATAAGCTATGTACTTTTCTAAGTATAAAATGGGGATGATTCACAACCTAAATGGCATTTTCTGTGTAAGTGACTTGATCACACACCTCTGCTAAGACCTAAGATGTTAATGTGGTCTGAGGCATGTCCAATGCAGGAAGAAAGAACCTAAGAAGCCTCATTAAAGATCCTTGATTATCTGGGAATGTCTTATTTTCCCTTCATTTTTGAAAGTTTTGCTAGATATAGGGTTCTTGGCTGACAGGTTTTTCTTTGAGCACTTTGAATATGTCATTGCAAAGTCTTCTGACCTTCATTCCTTCTAATAAAAAGTCAGTTGTTAACCTTACTGAGGTTCTTTTGTACATTATGAGTCATTTTTTCTTCTTTCAAAATTTTCTGTCTTTGGCTTTCCATAATTTGAGTATGATATGTCTAGATGTAGATTTCTTTGTGTTGGAGAGAACTTGGAGTATGTTGAGCTTTTTGGAGTTGTAGATTAATGTTTCCTATCAAATTTGGAAAGTTTCCAGCCATTACCTCCTGAAATACATTTTCTGTCCCTTTCTCTCTCTCCTCTTCTTCTGGGTCTCCCATTACATTTATACTGGTATATCACTGGTTCCCCACACTTCTTTAAGGATCTGTTCATTGTTCTTTATTTTTTCTTAACATTCTTTTGATTGAATAATCTTCATTGATTTATCTTAAAGCTTGATGATTGTTTCCTCTGGCAGTTCAACTCTTGTGTTGAGTCCTTGTGGAGATGATTTTGATTTAAGTTATTGTATTTTCCAAATAGACTGCATGAAACTATGGGTCTGCAAAGAGGAATCAGCCTCAGACTCTAATCTTCAGAATATCAGAGTCATTGAATATTAAGAGAATAAAAGGATCTGAGAGATTATTTAGGGCAATATCCTCATTTTACATATAAAAGAAATAAGGACTCACAGATTTAGAGAATAAATATATGGTTCCCGGGGGGGAAGGGTGGGAGGAGAGAGATAAACTGGGAGTTTGGCATTGACACGTACACACTGCTATATTTAAAATGGATAACCAACAAGAACCTACTCTTATAGCACAGGGAACTCTGCTCAATACTATGTAATAACCTAAATGGGAAAATAATTTGCAAAAGAATAGATCCATGTACATGTATAACTGAATCACTCTGCTGTACACCTGAAACTAACACAACATTGTTAATCAACTATACCCCAATATAAAATTAAAATTAAAAAAAAATAAGGAAATAAAGACAGGAAATAAAGACCAGTAATTTCTTTATCTAAGAGTTATACAGCCGAGAAATTACAGAGAAATTCAAATTCATCAGTCCTAAATAAAGTGAGATGACAGTTCCAGCATATAATACACTAGTGGCTATGGCACATACACAAATTATTAGCACAATAAATAGAAAGTCATTCATGAAATAAGAAAGGAATAAAGTGATAACATACTTCACATTACACTTACTTCTTCTATTTACTCATTTAACAAAAACTTTATGAGCATCTACTATGTATTAGCAACTTACAGAAAAATAACAGCTAATATATGAGCTTTTACTAATCTTTTGAATACTTACGAACTCTGTATGCTCTCACACATAACAAGTACTCTTTTAATCTGGTTTTAGGTTATGGAGACGCTAGTAATAATAGTTGTGTTGCACTAATTTAGAGCCAGGTACTGTTGTAAGTGTTCACTGAGTCTTCATAATAACCTTCTAAGGTAAGTATTGTTATTTTGTTATTATTGTTGTTTGCATTTAATAGATGAGGAACTAAATCACAGATAAATTACATAACCCTATAAAAGCAGACATGTAGGAAGTGGCAGAGTTGCCATTTGAACCCCAGAATCTGTCTCCCTAACTTTACCATGTAGCAACAATGATACAGTCATGTTTGTACTCTTAACAGCTATGGCACGCCATACCTAGGAAAGAGCTGTCTATGTGATAAGTGCTACAACAGCCCTTAAGGCTACTAAATTAGTTTCCTAAGGCTGCTGTAAAAATGTACCCCAAACTAAGTAGTTTAAAATAACGGATATTTATTGTCTCACAGTTCTGGAGACTAGAAGTCTGAAATTAAGGTTTCAGCAGGGCCATGACCCCTTTGAAGCCTCTAAGAGAGGGTCCTTCTTTTCCTCTTTATTTTATATTTTTTAACAGCTTTATTGGAGTATAATTGCTTTACAGTGTTGTGATAGTTTCTGCTGTATAAGAAAGTTAATCAGCTATATGCATACGTATACCTTATATCCCCTCCCTCTTGAATCTTCCTCCCACCCTCCTTACACCACCACTCTAGGTGGTCGCAAGCACTGAGCTGATCACCCTGTGCCATGCAGCTGCTTCTCACTAGTTATCTTTTTTACATCTGATAGTGTATATATGTCAGTACTACCCTCTCACTTCTTCCCAGCTTACCATTCCCCCTCCCTGTGTCCTCAAGTCCATTCTCTACGTGTGTGCCTTTATTCCTGTCCTGCCCCTAGGTTCATCAGAACCTTTTTTTTTTTAGATTCCATATATATGTGTTAGCATACGGTATTTGTTTTTCTGTTTCTGACTTACTTCACTCTGTATGACAGACTCTAGGTCCATCCACGTCACTACAGATGACCCAATTTCATTCTTTTTTATGGCTAAGTAATATTCCATTGTATATTTGTGCCACATCTTCTTTACCCATTCATCTGTTGATGGACATTTAGATTGCTTCCATGTCCTGACTATTGTAAATAGTGCTGCAATGAACATTGTGGTACATGACTCTTTTTGAATTATGGTTTTCTCAGGGTATATGCCCAGTAGAGGGATTGGTGGGTCATATGGTAGTTCTATTTTTAGCTTTTAAGGAACCTCCATATTGTTCTCCATAGTGGCTGTATCAATTTACATTCTCAGAAAGAGTACAAGAGGGTACCCTATTCTCCACATCCACTCCTGCATTTATTGTTTGTAGATTTTTTGATGATGGCCATTCTGACTGGTGTGAGGTGATACCTCATTGTAGCTTTCATTTGCATTTCTCTAATGATTAGTGACCTTGAGAATCTTTTCATGTGTTTGTGGGCAATCTGTATATCTTCTTTGGAGAAATGTCTATTTAGGTCCTCTGCCCATTTTTGGATTGGCTTTTTGGTTTTTTTTTTTTTTGATGTTGAGCTGCATGAGCTGCTTGTATATTTTGGATATTAATTCTTTGTCGGTAGCTTCATTTGCAAATATTTTCTCCCATTCTGAGGGTTGTCTTTTCGTCTTGTTTATGGCTTCCTTTGCTGTGCAAAGGCTTTTAAGTTTCATTAAGTCCCATTTGTTTATTTTTGTTTTTACTTCCCTTTCTCTAGGAGGTGGGTCAAAAAGGATCTTGCTGTGATTTATGTCATAGTGTTCTGCCTATGTTTTCCTCTAAGAGTTTGATAGTGTCTGGCCTTACATTTAGGTCTTTAATCCATTTTGAGTTTATTTTTGTGTGTGGTGTTAGGAAGTGTTCTAATTTCATTCTTTTACATGTAGTTGTCCATTTTTCCCAGCACCACTTATTGAAGAGGCTGTCTTTTCTCCATTGTATACTCTTGCCACCTTTGTCAAAGATAAGGTGACCATATGTGAGTAGGTTTATCTCTGGGCTTTCTATCCTGTTCCATTGATCTATATTTCTGGTTTTGTGTCAGTACCGTACTGTCTTGATTACTGTAGCATTGTAGTATAGCCTGAAGTCAGGGAGCCTGATTACTCCAGCTCTGTTTTTCTTTCTCAAGATTGCTTTAGCTATTCAGGGTCTTTTGTGTTTCCATACAAATTGTGAAATTTTTTGTTCTAATTCTGTGAAAGATGCCATTGGTATTTTGATGCATTTAATCTGTAGATTGCTTTGGGTAGTAGAGTCATTTTCACAATGTTGATTCTTCCAATCAAAGAACATAGTATATATCTCCATCTGTTTGTATCATCTTTAATTTCTTTCATAAATGTCTTATAGTTTTCTGCATAGAGGTCTTTTGTCTTCTTAGGTAGGTTTATTCCTAGGTATTTTATTCTTTATGTTACAATGGTAAATGGGAGTGTTTCCTTAATTTCTCTTTCAGATTTTTCAACATTAATGTATAGGAATGCAAGAGATTCCTGTGCATTAATTTTGTATACTGCTACTCTACCAAATTCGTTGATTAGCACTAGTAGTTTTCTGATAGCATCTTCAGGATTCCCTATGTATAGTATCATGTCATCTGCAAACGGTGACAGTTTTACTTCTTCTTTCCAATTTGGATTCCTTTTATTTTTTTTCTTCTCTGATTGCTGTGGCTAAAACTTCTAAAACTATGTTGAATAATAGTGGTGAGACTGGACAACCTTGTCTTGTTCCTGATCTTAGAGGAAATGGTTTGAGTTTTTCACCATTGAGAATGATGTTGGCTGTGGGTTTATCGTATATGGTCTTTACAATGTTGAGGTAGTTTCCCTCTATGCCTACTTTCTGGAGGGTTTTTTGTCATAACTCGGTGTTGAATTTTGTCGTAAGCTTTCTCAGCATCTATTGAGATGATTGTATGGTTTTTATCCTTCAATTTGTTAATACGGTGTATCACATTGATTGATTTGTGTATATTGAAGAATCCTTACATTCCTGGGAGAAACCCCACTTGATCATGGTGTATGATCCTTTTAATGTGTTGTTGGATTCTGTTTGCTAGTATTCTGTTCAGGATTTTTGCATCTATATTCATCAGAGATATTGGCCTGTAGTTTTCTTTTTTTGTGACATCTTTGTCTGGTTTTGGTACCAGGGTGATGGTGGCCTCCTAGAATGAGTTTGGGAGTGTTCCTCCCTCTGCTGTATTTTGGAAGAATTTGAGAAGGATAGGTGTTAGCTCTTCTCTAAATGTTTGATAGAATTCGCCTATGAAGCCCTCTGGTTGTGGGCTTTTGTTTGTTGGAAGATTTTTAATCACAGTCTCAATTTCAGTGCTTGTGATTGGTCTGTTTATATTTTCTATTTCTTCCTGGTTTAGTCTTGGAAGGTTGTGCTTTTCTAACAACTTGTCCATTTCTTCCAGGTTGTCCATTTTATTGGGATATGCTTGCTTGTAGTAATTTCTCATGATCCTTTGTATTTCTGCAGTGTCAGTTGCTACTTCTTTTGAAATTCTAATTCTATTATTTGAGTCTTCTCCCTTTTTTTCTTGATGAGTCTGGCTAATGGTTTATCAATGTTGTTTATCTTCTCAAAGAACCAGTTCTAGTAGCTTTTATGATCTAGCCTGGAGAATGTTCCATGAGCACTTGAGAAGAAAGTGTATTCTGTTTTTTTTTGGATGGAATGTCCTATAAATATCAATTAACTCCATCTTGTTTATGTGTCATTTAAAGCTTGTGTTTCCTTATTTATTTTCATTTTGGATGATCTGTCCATTGGTGAAAGTGGGGTGTTAAAGTCCCCTACTCTGATTGTGTTACTGTCAATTTCCCCTTTTATCGCTGTTAGCATTTGTCTTATGCATTGAGGTGCTCCTATGTTGGGTGCATAAATATTTACCATTGTTATATCTTCTTCCTGGATTGATCCCTTGATCATTGTGTAGTGTCTTCCTTTGTCTCTTGTAATAGTCTTTTTTTTAAAGCCTATTTTTTCTGATATGAGAATTGCTACTCCAGCTCTCTTTTGATTTCCATTTACATGGAATATCTTTTTCCATCCCCTCACTTTCAGTCTGTATGTGTCCCTAGGTCTGAAGTGGGTCTCTTGTACACATCATATGTACAGGTCTTGTTTTTGTATCCATTCAGCCAATATATGTCTTTTGGTTGGAGCATTTAATCCATTTACATTTAAGGTAATTATTGATATGTATGTTCCTATTACCATTTTCTTAATTGTTTTGGGTTTGTTATTGTAGGTCTTTTCCTTCTCTTGTGTTTCCTGCCTAGAGAAGTTCCTTTAGTATTTGTTGTAAAGCTGGTTTTATGGTGCTGAATTCTCTTACCTTTTGCTTAACTGTAAAGGTTTTAATTTCTCCATCGAATCTGAATGAGATCATTGCTGGGTAGAGTAATTTAAGTTGTAGTTTTTTCCCTTTCATAACTTTAAATATGTCCTGCCACTCCCTTCTGGCTTGCAGAGTTTCTGCTGAACATCAGCTCTAAACCTTATCGGGATTCCCTTGTATATTATTTGTTGCTTTTCCCTTGCTGCTTTTAATGTTTTTTCTTTGTATTTAATTTTTGATAGTTTGATTAATATGTGTCTCGGCATGTTTCTCTTTGGGTTTATCCTGTATGGTACTCTCTGTGCTTCCTGGACTTGATTGACTATTTCCTTTCCCATATTAGGGAAGTTTTCAACTAAAATCTCTTCAAATATTTTCTCAGACCCTTTCTTTTTCTCTTCTTCTTCTGGGGCCCCTATAATTTGAATGTTGGTGCATTTAATGTTGTCCCAGAGGTCTCTGAGACTGTCCTGAATTCTTTCCATTATTTTTTCTTTATTATGCTCCATGGCAGTTATTTCCACCATTTTATCTTCCAGCTCATTTATCCGTTCTTCTGCCTCAGTTATTCTGTTATTGATTCTTTCTAGAGTATTTTTAATTTCAGTAATAGTGTTGTTCATCACTGTTTGTTTGCTCTTTAGTTCTTCTACATCCTTGTTAAATGTTTCTTATATTTTTTCCATTCTGTTTCTGAGATTTTGGATCATCTTTACTATAATTACTCTGAACTCTTTTTCAGGTAGGTTGCCTATTTCATCTTCATTTATTTGGTCTTATAGGTTTTTACTTGCTCCTTCATCTGTAACATATTTTTTTGTCGTTTCATGTTTTTTTTTCTTTTTTTTGATGGGTGGTGCTGTATTCCTGTCTTACTGGTTGTTTGGCCTGAGACGTCCAGCACTGGAGTTTGCAGGCAGTTAGATAGAGCTGGGTCTTGGTGCTGAGATGAGGACCTCCAGGAGGCCTCAGTTCGATTGATATTCCCTGGGTCTGAGGTTCTCTGTTAGTCCAGCAGTTTGGACTTTGAGCTCCCACTACAAGAGCTCAGGCCCGACCTCCAGTCTGGGAACCAAGATTCCACAAGCTTTGTGGCACGATTAAAAAAAAAAAAGGAAGGAAGAAAGAAAAAAAGGAGCAGTACAATATCAAAGAATATAACACAAAATAAATTTAGAAAGATTAAAAAATATATTAGGAAAAATAAAACTATAATTGAAACAACTGCAATAAGGTAAAATAAAACCA
The DNA here is from genome assembly GCF_028023285.1 of Balaenoptera ricei. Lineage (NCBI taxonomy): Eukaryota > Metazoa > Chordata > Mammalia > Artiodactyla > Balaenopteridae > Balaenoptera > Balaenoptera ricei. Next base: position 23,837,300 of record NC_082644.1, read on the forward strand.
TAGCAGAAAAAAGAAAAAAAAAAGGGGGGCATGGGGCAAGGAGCCAAAAAGAGAGATCACTAACAAAGTATAAAGAATAAATAAAATTAAAAAAATAAAAGATTTATTAGAAAAACTAAAAATTTAAATGAATCAACAACAATGAATCAACAAGGTAAAACAGAACCCCAATTTAAAAGAGGAAAAAAGAAAAGAAAAAAAAAAAAGCCTTGGCTATGGGGCAAAGCTTGGGGGGGGTGGAACTTAGGCCAGTGAGGGGTTTAGGGTGGGGTGGGACCTAGGTGGGTGGGGGGTGTGGCTTGAGCATGGGGTGGGGCCTAGGCGGGACAACATTCAAGTGTGGGGTGGGGCCTCTGCTTAGGACGTTTGCAGAAAGGGAGAGGCAGCTCCTTGAAAGGAAGACCTCTGGAGTGTGGGGTTCCGGAGTTCGGAGGTAAGGCCCTGAGTGAAGGTGGGGTTTAGGCTGAGCCCTTTGGAGGGTGTCTCGGAGTGTAGAGGTAGGGCCCTGTGTGGGGGTGTAGAGGCGGGGCTTGTGTTCTGCACAGCAGGAGGGAGGGTCTGAGGGCAGAAGATTAGGCTCAGGAGCCCAACAGGCTTCCACAGCCTAAGTGGACAGGGAAAGCACTGGCTGCGTTCCCTTCCATTGCTTTGTGCCCTGCCCCCACCGTCTCCCCCAGGGTCTCCCCCGTCACCGCTGGACCCCTAACCTTGGGTGGGTCCGCTGGGTGTAGGAACTCCTTCCCTCCCCCAGTCACCCCTCAGGGGTGCCAGTCCGGGAGGTCCGGCCTTTACTTTTGCTCCCTCTTCCCTCCCTCCCACTCCGTCAGGACCTGCGCTGCTGGAGGGGGCCTAGGTGGGCAGAGGTTCAGGCCCAGGATCTCAGCAGGTTCCTGGGGACCCAAGTGGGCAGGGGAAACCTGGCCATGCTCCCTTTTGATCCTCTGCCCTCCCAGTGGTTCCCCAGTTTCCCCCTTCAAGCATGGGATCCCTTCCCCTCCCACAGCCACCCCTCAGGGGCTCCAGTCCCATCCCGCCTCCACTTCTCACCCCTTCACTCCCCCCATGCCCCACGTCCTACCTGGTTGCTGAGGTTTCCTCCCGTCCCCTTAGGTGTCCGTGGTCCCCCACCGGTGCCTGGTAGGTGCCCTAGTTGTGCGGAAACGTGAATTCCACGTCCTCCTAGTACGCCATCTTGACTCTGCCCCCCTTTATTTATTTATTTTTTTGTTAGCTCCAAGCATTCTTTGGTTTGTAGCAGCATAACTCTAATCTCTGCCTCCATTTTCACATTGCTATCACTCCTCTGTGTGTCTTTCTCCTCTTTGTATAAGGACACCGATCATATCAATCAGATTGGGATAGGAGCCCACCCTACTCCAGTATGACCTCACCTTAACTCAGCTAATTACATCTGCAACAACGCTATTTCCAAATAAGGACACGTTCTGAGGTACTGTGGATTAGGACTTCAACATACATTCTGGGGACCCAGTTCAATCCATAACACCTACTGAATCAGAATCTCCCTCTGGTGAAGTTCACAAAAATACACACACAAACACACACACACATATACATAAAATTACACCATTTGAAAAAAGTTTAAGGTTCCATTTTTCCTATTTTCCATCATTTTACATTTTTATTGTGGTAAGTACACTTAACATGATGTCTACCCTCTTAACAAATTTTTAAATGCACAAAACAGTGTTGTTAGGTCTAGGCACTATGTTTTACATTAGGTCTCTAGAACTTAGTTATCTTGTATAACTGAAACTTCATACTCATAAAACCAAGAAATTAGCACATTTAAAAGCTGAAAAAAATAATTGACAAATTCAGTACCCTAATTAAACCCCTGCTTTTAATTTTGATTGGTCCATGTGTACAAGTCTAAAGATAGGAAAACTATAATTTATATGCTTTTTACATATTTGTCATTTTTTATGCTTCTAAAAAATCATTATAGATACCAAATTTATGGATTTCTAAGTTTATTGCGTTATGTTTCATGGGTCTTTTTAATTTATATTATCTCATTATTAGATATTTTGGATCTTTGCATTGTTTTCAACCAAATCATTAACACTACAACTAACATTTTCCAAAATATATTTATTGTTTTTAAATTAATGCTTAGGATATATTCTTAGGAGTAAAGTTTAATAAATAAGTACATTTTTGTAAACTAATGAAGTACTGCTGTATCCTTGAAGTATTGTACCATTTTTTATTGTCAGGAGCAGGACATAAGTCATTTCACCTCTTCCAACTTGGATATAGACTTCCCCAAAGAAAGGAAAACATATGTTCACACAAATACTAGTATACAAATGTTAACAGCAGCATTATTCATAATATTCAAAAGTCAAAAGACTCCAAATAATTATCAACTGATGAATGGACAAAGAAAATGTGGCATATCTATAGAATGGAATACATTTTGGCCATAAAAAGTAATGAAGTATTGATACATGCTATAACGTGGGTCAACTTTGAAAATATCATGCCAAGTAAAGAAGCCACATACAAAAGGGCACAACTGTATGATTTATTTCATATGAAATATCCAGAATATGCGAATCCAGAGACACAAGGAGATTAGTAGGGTAAGGATGAAAGGAAGAAGGGGGATTGACTACTAATGGGTATAGGGTTTAATTGGGGGGATGACCAAGAGGCTCTAAAATTAGATTGTGATGAGGTTGAACAACTCTGTAAATATACAAAAAGCCACTGAACACTTTAAATGCAAACGGTATAATAGATGAATTATGTCCCAATAAAGCTGTTAAGAAAAAAGTCTATGCAAAATGCTGTGAGAGTACAGACAGTGCCAATTCTGCCAATGACCCCAAATCAGTAGGAAGTAACTTTATCTGAACTGAGAAAGGATTCTAATGTGTGCTTGCTCCCCTGTTTAGAAAGAAGATGAGAGTAGGAATGTTTGTAATAAGGAAGAGTAGTGGCATTTATTCCACACTAAGTGCTGAATCTTCTCCTCAAAACAGTCCTTGTGAGGTACTCAAAGGCACTGAAGACTGTCAGCTCTAGGAGGGCAATGACAATGTCCTCCTCACCCCAGGATCCCAGGGCATTCATCAGTTAATATTTTTTTAACTGAACTGACCTGAGTTCAGTATTGTTTTTCCAATTTTACAGATGGTGCCAAGTATTAAAAAACAATAAAAAATAAAGGAGTAAATTGTTAGATACTAAAGAATCCACTTATAGCTCAGTTGAAAAGTATATTTTTTAATCTCTTTTCTTATTATTGATAGAGAAGGCTGAAACTTGGGTTTAGGTTTTATTTTTCAAATTAAAACAAATCAACTAATTGTCTAGAAGCATTTGTAAAATAAGATGTGTGTATTGCAGATAGCAAAAGAGTCAGAAGTTAGAACCTAGCAGGTGGTGCATGTGTGTTTGTTATATCCAGACACTCAACAAGAGCTCAGAAAAGAGAATCAAGGTTGCCAAATAAAATATAGTTTTCATAATGTCTCAAATCTTTGATTTACAGAATGTGCCAATTCTGCCTGCATGTCTTGAACAAATAAGTGTGATTATGCTTCTTAACCTGCTTGGTTCTCTACCAGGAGAATGCTGGTCTCCCATAAGAAGTCATCTCTTCCTACCAAAAAGCTGAAGGTGCTTAAAGGGAAATCCTCTTTTAAGTGCTCAAGAAGACAAAAAAATTAAATTGTATCCCCATCTATCATAGGCTGATCTTCCCTGACTTGGTCGGTTTGTGAGGTCTCACTGAGGGACCAAGAACAGCACCAAGAGAGGTAACTGGTCCTGTTCAGCCTTGGAAGCTGAGAAATAAATTAAACAAGAAATCAGTGTTGGAGTTCCAACTGGGTTTCTAAAGGATGAAAAGTATTTGAATATGCTGCTCCAATAGCACTGGCTGACCCTAGAGTGCTGCCTTAATTTATTATTAGCAGTTCCTAAATCTTGTCCTTTAATATGAGAAACTCTTTGGAAAAATTCTCCACCACCCTTTATTTGGCTTCAAGGGCTTAACTGTATCCTGAGAGGAATTTAAGAGAAGGGAGAGAAAGCTAGCAGAAAAGGAAGCTTGGATGAGGTGGACATTAGGAAAAGTAAATGGATGGACCGATTAAGGAGGTGAATATTTAAAGAAAGTAATTTACAGAGAAATTGTTCTTATTTAAGGTGATTAATAAGCGACAGAAAAATAAGATTGAAGTTGTTCCATAATTTTTGTTTGTTTAGATTTAGTGTTTTTGGATTTCTCAGGTTTAATATAGAGCTCTTTCTATTAAACCCTGGTACAACTTGTTTCTATAACAAAAAAAATGATAAAATATTTCTATACATGTAACTGAAAAGTCTTAGAACTCGAGTATTCTATTCATACGTAATGCCTGCTTGAATAAAGGAATGTTACTTTTTCCAGTGAAATTTCCAGTGTGATTGTGGATGACAGCATTTATCTTAAAAACAGTGATAGAGGATTAAGGAGAGGCCACTTATTTATTTGGTTATAAAACTGCCAAAATTAAACTGAAAACAAATAACTAGGGTTTTATTTCACAATCAGGGCCTCCCCAAAAATTAAGGCAAAATTTTTTTTAAATTCTATGATTCTGCTGGAGCCCAACATGTGTGGATTCTCATTTTTAATTAATACTTTTCAAAAAATAAATTATTATTTAAGGTGTAAACAACATAAGGAAATAAGTAGATTATTGCAGTATGCGTCATCTTCACTTTGTGTCTTGTGCGGTGTGCCAAGATTATGGAATTACTTGATCATTTTTAAATCTTCATTTTCACATTTTTTTACACTGTAAAAAGTTGCTACAAACAAAATCTCTTTAAAAGTAAACAAAAAAAGGAAGATTTTTATTTTTATTTGTTTTCCTTGTTGAAGCATTTAGAAATGACAAATGCCTGCATGGATTTTCTTTGTAAGTAGTAGGTTTGGTCCATAAAAAAGATAAACTATTTTGTCAGATCACAAGATAGGAGCACATTTCAGTGATGTGTCCACTGAATGGAAATCACATTTTTCTACTGTCCATAAAAAAAACACTTGTCTCTTCGGGAAGGAACTACACCATGAAAATTGTTTTAAATGATTTTTAGCTTAACAGCACTTGCATTGATGATTCTTAAAGATTGTACAGATAAAGAAAAAAAGGATGAAAATATAGATTTTGAGTGCTGTCAAGAAATTAAAATATTAAAAAGGACAAAAGATTCACCAGCCAAGCTGAGCATCGTCATGAATTGTGTATTACTGAGACCATTCAACAATCATGATGCCTCCTGTCACCCATGTGCATATTAATTAGTTATTGCTGCAAAATAAATTGCCCCTAAACATGCACAGAAGCTTAAAACAACAAGTATATAATGGCTCACATAGTTTCTAAGGGTTAAGAATCTGGGAGTGGTTTCGCCAGGTGGTTCTAGCTCAGGGTCCCTCATGAGGTTGCAGTTGAGATGTTGACCAGGGCTCCAGAATCTGAAAACTTGATGGAAGCTGAAGAAGTCACTTCCAAGGTCTCTCTCTTATCCATGGGCAGCAGCCTTCTTTTCCTCCCTTCTTCATATGGATGCTTGATATGATAGCTAAATCCTACTACAAGGCTTGAATGTAATTTTTAATATCTTTGAGTAACTTATCAATAACTTGTACTGATATTAAATTGCGATATTTAATGAGTAATCGTTGGCTATTTAGGTCGTTTCCAAGTAGTTCGACTATTTAGCATAACTTTAGGTTAACACACTTTTGCTTTTTAATTTATATGCCTCAGAGAAGCTATATCTTTGAGACATGTTAACAAATGTATGCATTTTTTGCCACTTTGAGAAGTTGTAAAAGGGATATCTGAGGTTTTACACAGTTGTTATGAATACTGAAAAGTCCTGCAATTCTGTTAAGATGCTGGTATATGATGCAAAGTTCACAATTTTCTACTCTCCAGTTTCTTCTGTAAAATAGAAATTAGTTACTTTGGTTAAAGTTGATAATTAACATAAGCGGTTCGGAACTGAAATTGAGAAATTATAAAATTTTATTTATTGACTCATTTAAAAATAGCAACAATGAACATATTTTATGTGAATAATTTCTTGGCATTTCCATAAAATTAATTCTGACCTCACAGGACTCCTGATATCAGACATAAAGTATCAGTTATTTTTGGAACAGGAAAGAACATAATGAAAGACAAAACTTAGAAAGTGAATTTATTTGCCTTGACTTATTTACCGTAGTTTGAATAACCATGAAAAGTGTTAACATCTTAGCAAAGTTTGTTGGATTATGATAGACTTGTTTCCGGGTTTAATGTTTATTGCCTTGCCTACAATATGAATGGTGCACTAGTTTTCTATTGCAACCATAGCAAATTACCACAAACTTGGGGGCTTAAAGTAATAAACAGCCATTTATTACCTCACAATTCTGTAATCAGAAGTCCAGGCACAGCGTGCCTTATACAGTTGTTGGCTTAGATTCTTACAGGCCAAAATCAAATGTTGGCAGGGCTTGCATTCCTTTCTAGAGAGCCTGGGAAAGAATCAGCTTTTAGGTTTATTATTGATGGGTTGTTGGCTAAAATCAGTTCCTCATAGTTGTAGAACTGAGTTCTGTTTCCTTCCTGGAAGTCAATAGAGGTTTTTCTCAGTTTCTAGATGCCACCTACATTCTTTAACTCATGCTAGCTTCAAAGCCAGCAATGGGCGATCAAGTCTTCCATTTTTTATTGTCTCTGACCTCCACTTTTACCTCATCTCTAAAGCCTTCTCTTCTTTCCTCCTCCACTTTTATGGGCCTGTGGGACTACATTGAGGTTACCCAGATAACCCAGGAAAGTCTCCTATTTTAAAATCAGCTGATTAGTAGCCTTAATTACATCTATCTGAAAAGTCTCCTTATAACAGTACCTAGATTGGTGTTTGATTGACTCACCGGGGACAGGAACCTTGTGGGAACATCTTCAGAATTCCACCTACTACAAAGGATTATTTTACTTTTCTGTATAAGCTCCCTAGAGAGCATTCTGTGATATACTGAAATAATTTTTTCTGCTTTGTATTGTCATTATTATTCCTTTCATTATTTAAGAAAACAAAGGTTCCTCATTTATGAAAGACCTAAGAGGTTTTTTTTTAACAATCATATTACCTTCTGTGTTTATTTATAGATATTTATTGTTACTTTGATTAAATAGGTAACCAGTTTTTTTTCCCTCAGGCACCCATGATCCTGATTAAGTTTCCAAATTACCTTTGACAACATCTTTTTTTTAAATTTTCACTTTCATAAAATCAGTTCCTAAATATAATAAAAACAAATGAAAATTTTCAAGATATCTTTTGCACCTAAAACTCAGAGATTCTCCAGAATATACCTGATAATTTACAAAGATTTGTTCTTTCACCTTATAAAGAAAGGAGCTCTAAAAGTAATTAGTTTTTTGTTTTGTCTTGTTGGCCATGCCACATGGCATGCAGGATCTTAGTTCCCTGACCAGGTATCAAACCCATGTTCCCTGCAGTGGAAGCTCAGAGTCTTAACCACTGGACCATCAGGGAAGTCCCTAGTTTTTAAAAATTTTTTTGACATATTAGTATTGATGAGTTTTGTGGGAAGAGTGATCAAATCAGTAGAAATGCTCAGTCATATCTAAGTTAAATTTAAATCAAATGTCCTTTAACATAACCATTTTAGAAAGTATACGCTTCATGAGATGTCCCCAAAAATTTGACCGTGCCCTCACTTTCCATATGTTATAACATTAGGAGAAACACTAAAATATGAAATAGTTATGCTGAGTTTTCCTCTATTTTTGGAGTCCTGGTGGTGCTTTGCCTTATATTAGGCAATGGCAGTGTAGTATTATTAGTCATAATTTAAATTATTATATAAAATGCTTACTTGACCACACCTTTCTTTTTCATTTTGAATCTAGCATGTTCTAGGCCAGTGGTTCTCAGATGGGTATGTACATCAGATTTACCTATGGAATTTTGTAAATATACAGATGTCTAGGACCTACTTCAAATTTACTGCATCTCTTTATTTGATACTCTTGGTTTATTCGTGGTGTAGTGTGTATATTATATCTCACAATTATATACTTGTCAAGATTTTTCCCTTACAAAAATTATGTTCATTCATTTTTATATATGAGATGTATCACTCTATACCTTTTTTGAAAATATGCTAAATTGGTGTACTTATAGACATTTTGTCTAAAACTTTTCTTTCTGACTATATCATGTTTTGTATGCCCCAGAAAAAGCCAAATTTCCTTGTCAGTTGATTATTCTTGTTATGAACTCTTATCAGAACCCTCAGACTTGAAAATTACTGGTAATAAATTAATCACAGTCATTTTAAGTCTCTGTCCTCTACAGATTCATAACAATTCATAACAATTTAGTAGAATCTGCTTCTGTAAACTGCAATGAAACATTTTAAATGATGTAATATTATTCTTACTGACTCTTTCCCCAAAACATGGACACTGCACAATTCATAAACTTTTATTCAAACTTCTTACTTTGCATGGCAGTAAAATGATTTGCATAAGTTCAGTAAGAAGTTGTCCTCCTTTTTAGCAGGATATAATTGGAAAAGTTGATTATGCAATCAAGACCTTGCCCAGAATGTCATATTTGAGAATAATGCTTGCTTAATCAGGTATGACTAGCAACTTTTAAGGAACTAAAGTTGACCTTATGGAACCAATGATTTCAAAGATCTCTTGGGAAAGCTGGCTTGGTACTTGACTTACAGGGTCCAGCTTACAAGTGAGTAAGGAAGATTCCCCTCTTGACAGGTCAGAACCCTAGGGATATTTGAGTATCCCCAAAAAAGAAAAGTTCACCCAAATTTATAGGTACTACAGGTGAATCTTGATTTGATGGCTTCTATTCTTATGTTTAGTTTCAGGACAGCCAATAATGAGGCAAATATGTAGAAATCATATAGATGTTCTATAGATTAAAACATGTTAGAAGATAATTATACCCATAATGATTTTTAACACCAAGCACTTGAATTTCCAGATTACCACAATGTGGTACAATAGTGACAATAAAAACAAGACCAAAAACAGCAACAAAAGAAAACCCCCTCAAATCTATTAGTTAGTGGAAGGGTGAAGTCCATGATTTAATTGTTTAATTAGTAAACCAGGGCAGGGAAATGTCCCAAGTGGGAAATATATGACATAAGTATAATACTAAAAATAATTTTCTATATAGGGTTTTTATTCTGAGCAAGATTTCATCTTCTAGTAAGATTTGTGATTGGCACATTAAATCTTCTCTAAGTGAAATTATTGTGATGACAAAGTGCTGCTGTAATTCACTTATGTAGCCATGAAATATAATGGTCATGAGAATGGACTCTGAGAATGTCCATGAGAACCCCCTTTAAGCTTTGGTTTCATCTTTATAAAAACAAAGATAATATAGGATTCTGTACAGAATGCTGAGAGAATTAAATGAGCAAAGGCAGGTCAAGGATTTAACATAGAACAGGAAAGGCATTAGACTTTAGCCCCCCACACACCCCCTATCGCATTATGGTGGTGGTTGTCTTATCTTTTCCTGAAGTAATTTAAGAAAGTTGCAGTACTAGAATATTACTAAAATGACTGAGAAGAGCAAATGATACTCCTACACATATGAAATCAAAGCCAAGTGTTGGGAAATCCTATTTGGCCCATTCCAGGGTAATCTAAAATCTCAGCAACTACTGTCATATCATTGTGCTATACTACTACTGTGGTACCAGTCTGTCAAAAAATTCAATCTTAGCCTTTCTCCTCCTTCTCCTCCCCTCCCCCACTCCCTTCCCTTCTCCTTCCCCATCCCCCTCCTTCTTCTCCTCTTCCTCCTCCTCCTCCTCCTCCTTCTTCTTCCTCTCTCCTTTTGTGTGTGTATGTGTTTGTAGTGGCTGAGTGGGTAGGTGGGGGCTCTTTTCTCCAGGGCAGCATGAGAATACAGGAAGCTCATGTGGTACCAGGAAAAGAAGGCCATGTGATCTTCTGTACACCTTGTCCCCACAGAGAGCTGATACTTCCGTGTCCAGATCTTGCATATTCCCTCAAACTTAATGAGCTTTCTTTCCAAGATGGGGTGAATTATTGTTCTAATGGCCCCCAGTAAGCCATACCACAAGATACTCTCCCTTGTTTTAGTTGTCTGTTGCTGAATAAATGTTGTTGTTTAAAGCCATTAGGTTTTGGGTGGTTTGTTATACAGAAGGAGGTAAGTGAAACACAAGAGTGGATGAGGAATCTTTGATAAAGTTTCTCCTAAATTCTGGCTATTCTCCTCATAGATCTTGTCAGCTCTTCCAAGTGTTCCCTGGGATGGAGTATGAGACTCCACTTCTCCTAGGACCTGCAGTTCTGCTTTCAGTCCCCTGGGTATTGCCCTTTTCTTCCTCTACCTCTGAACTTGTGGCTGGTGTTAAAGTGAAGGCAGTCTTGTGGGGACTGTCTTCTCAAAGTTTACAGTTTTGCAAACTCATCACAATGTTAAATGGACACAGTTTCTTCTTGGGTTTCAGGTGAGGGTATCTATTGAATTAAATGTACTAATTAGTATTTTTTCATTCTTATCTATTCACTTTCTATTTGAAAGCAGATATCTGTATGAGCAACCTTAACACCTTAGATCCTTGCTACTCAAAGCTCTGCAATACCTCAGGAGCTTATTTGAATTTGCATCTAACAAGATCCCCTGGTGATTCATAGGCACATTCAAATTTGAGAAACATTGCCCTAGACACTTTACATTATAAAACAAGGAAGTTTTAAATCCTAACATACTATTTACATATTATATGACATTGAATAAATTCCACTAAGTCAGAATTTGAAACAGTTAAATGTAGGCAGTGCTAGTTTGTTACCATGTAAAGCAGTTTTGAGAAATGCAAGCAATTTTCTGGCAATCCCTTTGCAAATTTAAAGATGCAAAATGTGACCTAATGGAACAATGGTGACATTTTCTCTGCTAATGAAGCAAAGCGGTTATGTTTTAATTTGAACCTCTGAGCTACCATCGCTGGCCTTCATCTCCCAACTCTTGGGGTGGCAACATTTTTACAGTTGGTTACTGGTGTGAAAATAAACAAAGACCACTCAAGTTAGAAAAAAAACAGAAGCTATTTATAGGGATAAACCACTGTCATTTGTGTTTAGCAAAGATTCGAAGGCATAGAGGGAAGTGGGAAAGTTTTATAAGTGAAAATAAAGGAAAGGCTTCAGAGATGCTAAGCATAGAAGCTGTTGGCTTGGGGAAGCTAAAGGTGGGCAAACCAGAAATGGAGCATCTTATGTTATTGGTTTGGGGACCATATTTGGCTTTCTTTGATTGCTCTTGAATTGGAAGCAGGAGCACAAAATAAAGAAGTTGGCATTCATTGACCAAGTTCTGACTTCTCTTGGCTGATTGTTGCAGAAGTTATGGGTAGAGTTCTATTGTCATATATGGTCTGTCCATATCCATTTGTAGGTTCATTCTTTCACTGGGAGGCTAATTATGCTGTTTGTACAGCATATTGTGTTTTCAAATGGAAACTGCACTTCAACAGGAGCAGAGAAATGCTTTAAGAAACAAATGCTGGTTCGTAAGCAAATACATTTGTGAGACAAGAAAAAAATCAGATAAATAATAGACCTATCTCAAAATACCACATTAGCCCACTTGGTAACATTATTGACCTAGTTGAAAAGATTTGCTTGCAAATGTTTATCCAAGTAATAAAGACTGACTGCTGTTTGTTTTCAGAAATTGTCCACATTATAGAAATTGCTCTCTTTGCATTAAGGAGACATCTGCCAGAGCTCTGGACTGATTCCTCATTGTTTTGAATCTTGGAATTGAAATTTGTTGGGGCTGATGTAAGATGGGAAAACATATTCCACAAGGGGATATTCTACAAAGGCATATTCAATTTTGTGGAGTCCTGAGAGACAATTGCCTTCAGATTGAGATACATCGTGCCCCTAAAATGTGTCTGCAGCCCAGACATTCTTGTTTGCCTTTCCTTCCAATCCAGTTGAGGCATACCTTCAGAAAAATCAGATCTGTCTACTCTTACCGCCTTTGAATTAGCCCACTTTGCTTTGGAACCTTTAACTCTTCCCTTTCTACCAGCTTCTCACCATGAGATTGTAAACTTATTTAATTATCACTCTTCTGAAAATAAGCAAATACTCTTTTGGCCATATTTTCTTACAAATATCTCTCCTCTGCTCCATGAAAGAATGGTCTCTACTTGTCCCCACTTACTTCCCTTTCACTTACTCTTCACTCCTTTCCAATCTAATTTTTATCCTCATAATCCACAGCCATCTAGCTTATTTTAGTCCTAATATTGCTTTTTCTGCAGAATTGTGACTTAAAACATTTCCATCAGTTTCTTTTTCCTTTTTCTTTCAGATTCACTCTATTTTTCTGCTTCCCCTCCTTTTCTCCTTCATGGTCTGTCTTTAAATGGATACACCTTAATTCAAGGATTTGGATCTTGGTCCTCTTCTCATTGCACGGTTATTCTTGAGAAACCTAATTTGTCCTTGGACTTCACCTCTTGAAATGATGTTGACTCCCTTAACTACATCTCTAGCTTGGAACTCTCTCCAAATGTGTGCATCCGTATTCTTTTTTTAAATTTATTTTACTGAAGTATAATTGATTTACAATGTTGTGTTAATTTCTGCTGTACAGCAAAGTGATTCAGTTATACATAGATATGTAGATATAGATATACACACACACATTCTTTTTCATATTCTTTTCCATTATGGTTTATCACAAGATATTGAATATACCTCCCTGTGCTATACAGTAAGACTTTGTTGTTTAACCATTCTCTATATAATAGTTTTCATCTGCCAATCCCAAACTCCCAATCTATCTCTCCCCCACCACCTCTCCCCCTTGTCAGCCACCAGTCTGTTCTTTATGTCTGTGAATCTGTTTCTGTTTCATAGATAAGTTCATTTGTGTCATATTTTAGATTCCACATATAGCTGATATCATATGGTATTTGTCTTTCTCGTTCTGACTTACTTCACTTAGTATGATAATCTCTAGGTCCATCCACATACCTGCAAATGGCGTTATTTTGTTCTTTTTTATAGATGAGTAGTATTCCATTGTATATGTGTACCACATCTTCTTTATCCATCCATACAAAAGTCGATGGACATTTAGGTTGCTTCCATGTCTTGGCTATTGTAAATAGTGCTGCAATGAACATCGAGGTGCATGTATCTTTTCAAACTACAGTTTTGCCTGGATACATACCCAGGAGTGAGATTGCAGGATCATATGACAACTCTATTTTTAGTTTTTTGAGGAACCTCCATACTCTTTTCCATAGTGGCTACACCAGTTTACATTCCCACCAACAGTGTAGGTGGGTTCCCTTTTCTCCACACCCTCTCCAGAATTTGCTGTTTGTAGACTTTTTAATGATGGCCATTCTGACTGGTGTGAGGGGGTGCCTCATCGAAGTTTTGATTTTCATTTCTCTAATAATTAGTGATGTTGAGCATCTTTTCATGTGTCCCAGGCAATTTTTATTCTTGCCAATTAATACTTTCATGTTCAGGTTATACATTAGAAAAACCATTTTAGGTTCTCTTAAATCCATGAAACCAATTCCTGTGATTTCTCCAGAGTTAGAGTCTACAGACTACCGATTTCACAGCTGCAAGTTATTGTGCTGGAGGCTGAACCATGGGCAACTGCCCTCCACGTGTGGATTATGTGTAAGTCAGGGTTGTGGAAGGACATATCTGAGGGTAGAGAAAACCCAACAGGTAAAGTGAGACACAGCCATTTACCTTAATACCTTATTTTTTTCAATGATTTGTTTCTATTTAAGCACCACCTAATGTTTCTTGTTTATCTAATAATTTTATTTGAAAAATAAATATTCATGATTGTAATTCTGTCTTTTTTGTTGCATAGCTTTAAACTACCTTAATTGTAATATATTGTTATAGTTCATTAATTACTATTTCTAATATTTTCTTTTGTGATCATTCTTATTAAAGGAAATTAAAATGTATACATTTTTTGAAAATAGGCTATTTTTAAAGCAGTTTTAGGTCGCAGAAAATTGAGCAGAAAGTACAGAGAATTCCTATATACCCTCATCCTCACAAATGCACAGCCTTCCCCACTATCAACAGCCTACCCCTAAGTGGTACATTTGCTACAACCTATGAACCTACATTGACATAGTTGACTATATTTATGTGAATTTATCTTGGGCTCTGTATTCCGTTTCATCAATTGATCGATCAATCTATCTTTTTTTGTTTAAATCAATATCACACTGTCTTCCTTTCTGTAGCTTTATAGTAAGTCCTTAAATCTGGAATTGTCAGCTCTCCTACTCTGTTCTCCTCCCTCAGTATTGTGTTAGCTATTCTGGGTCTCCAAATAAACTTTAGAATCTGTACACCAATGCATACAAAACAACTTGCTGGAATTTTGACTAGAATTGTGTTGAGTGCATAGATTAAGCTGGGAAGATCTGATATCTTGACAGTATTGAGTTTTCCTACCCATGGAATATCTCTCCATTTACTTAGTCATTTGTTTTCATTCATCAGTGCTTTAAAGTTTCCCCAGTACAGATCTTGTACACATATTTTGTTAGATTCATATCTAAGTATTTCAATTTTGAGGTTCTAATATAAATGTATTGCGTTTTTAATTTCAAATTCCGATTGTTCATTACTGGTTCACAAAATACATGGCTTTCACTTTTTAGCTTTCCTGTCACACATGCTCAAAATAGAAATATAATAACAGGAGTCACTTATTTCTGGATTTTTTTTTTCAGTAAATATCTGCACTCAACCAAACTGAAACCTAAAACATGAGCAAATAAGCTTAAGTTTCCTCCTTTCCACTTTCCACAAGTCAACGGAAACTTAATGGACAATATCATTATTTCTTAAATGGGTAATGAAGAAACTCAACAGATAAACTTGGAAATTTATCCATTAAAAATTATTTTTCAAGGACAATTCCAGAAGAATTAATGTCTTTATTTCATTTGAAAATATAAAACACTTATTCACAATAAATATAATATCTTGGCAGAGCTCTCACTTCACTGGTCTATGTGGGACTGCATCTGCCTGGGCATTATTCTTCAATGGGGGAGGGGATGACTGCTTTAATCTTTTCCATATGTGTCATTGACAATGGACCCTCAAGGGAATGCATTTCTCAACGTTGATAAAAATTATAATATCTGCCAAAAGATTGACATGCTGGTTGGTTTAGAAAGGTTTATTACTGAATTCAAGATAGGCTTGGCAGTTTCTGACACCAAGTCATATGCTCAGACACTATCATATTTGGAATCTGAGAGGTATATCTTGCAGGAGATGTGGAATTAAAGCTCACTTGTGTTAATTTTAAGCTTTCTTGCATTAAATGCACAGCAGCTTGACAAGGCAGGGTCTTCAACTGTCTGACAAGAAATCAGATTATTGTGGATGATATACATGTCCCTCACTTGCAAACCTCATGAGCCTCAAGTTTGAGCAAGAAGAGCTTGCATGTAGCTCTTAGGTTGTTCAAAACCAATAGAATGGCTTTTATTTTTAGGCCTAGCATAAGCTATTTTTCCTATAAGGCTGGCATTTTTCTGAATTTTTAATATGTATTTGGTTCTCCATGGTTACTACTGTCCACATGAAAAGCAAAAACTGGAATAATAAGGAAATTGTAATACAATGCCACTGTTAGTTTTGGCCTCCTCTTTTCTCTTGAGAGTTTGATAAAATCTAATGAAATACTCAACTCCACATCCTGTGGAATTCCTCAAAAGTTGTGAAATTTCCCAGATAAGCTAAGATCTCATGGCCTTTCTGGCTGAGAATGTCTATTTCTTCATTTCATAGATTATTTTATATCCATGATCCATACATATTAACTCATAAATGAAACCAATTTCCTTCCTTAATTTCAATAACCATACAAACAAAATTAATAATTAAATAAGGAAAAAATAATGCTGTTATATTAATACAGGGCTAAAAAATAAGAAAATAGTCAATTGGACATCTTGGAAGTGCAAATTACATTAAAAAAAGATAAACCTCAAAATATGAGGTGAACAGAAGATTAGCAGAAGTAGCAATTTATAATATAATTTATAATTTTATAATTTATTCTGAAATGAAATTGTATTTATTTGGGCTAGAATGAGAACTATCCTCTGAACATGATACTGTAATATTATGAAATAGAAAAGTAAATGAAAGAGAAGTTAAGAGAGATTGAGGATCCCAATTGAGATAGACCAAATAAAGGTTAGTGAGGTTCCAGAAGTAGAGGATAGTGAAGAGAAGGGAATTATTTTATTTCATTTTCCTGATTTGAAAATATTTATTATCTATCAATTAATTTTGTAATTACTACATGCCTCTGCCCTTACCCAGTTCATCTTGTTCAGATGAGGCAATCAATTAAACTGTTCTTCCTTCCACATTCTTTCACCTCTCCCCTTGATTTTTCATTAATATATCAATCCTACGTTGTCAGGACATATAACATTTTTATTATGTCCAGGCTCCAGTTGCCACATCTGTTTTAGTCTCAAAATTAATATATACAAAGTTCATTGCCAATCTTTCTGCCTTATTTTGCTGGCAAGTCTTGATGAGAAGACATCTATTATCCAAGAGTCTCCTCAAGTAACATTCACAGGAAAAATATCCCCTGAGTTTTTGCATGTTTAAAACTATCAGTTAGTATTTTTGATAAAGGAGGAAAGAATATACAATAGAGAAAAGACAGCCTCTTCAATAAGTGGTTCTGGGAAAACTGGACAGCTACATGTAAAAGAATGAAATTAGAACACTCCCTAACACCATACACAAAAATAAACTCAAAATGGATTAAAGACCTAAATGTAAGGCCAGACACTCTAAAACTCTTAGAGGAAAACATAGGCAGAACACTCTATGACATAAATCACAGCAAGAAACTTTTTGACCCACCTCCTAGAGAAATGGAAATAAAAACAAAAATAAACAAATGGGACCTAATGAAACTTAAAAGTTTTTGCACAGCAAAGGAAACCATAAACAAGACAAAAAGACAACCCTCAGAATGGGAGAAAATACTTGCAAATGAAGCAACTGACAAACGAATAATCTCCAAAATTTACAAGCAGCTCATGCAGCTCAATATGAAAAAAAACAACCCAATCCAAAACTGGGCAGAAGACCTAAATAGACATTTCTCCAAAGAAGATATACAGATTGCCAACAGACACATGAAAGGATGCTCAGCATCACTAATCATTAGAGAAATGCAAACAAAAGCTACAATGAGGTATGACCTCACACCAGTCAGACTGACGATCATCAAAAAATCTACAAACAGTAAATGCTGGAGAGGGTGTGGAGAAAAGGAACCCTCTTGCACTGTTGGTGGGAATGTAAATTGATACAGCCACTATAGAGAACAATATGGAGGTTCCTTAAAAAACTAAAAGTAGAACTACCATACGACCCAGCAATCCCTCTACTGGGCATATACCCTGAGAAAACCATAATTCAAAAACAGTCATGTACCACAATGTTCATTGCAGCTCTATTTACAATAGCCAGGACATGGAAGCAACCTAAGTGTCCATCGACAGATGAATGGATAAGAAGATGTGGCACATATATACAATGGAATATTACTCAGCCATAAAAAGAAATGAAATTGAGTTTTTTATAGTGAGGTGGATGGACCTAGAGTCTGTCATACAGCGTGAAGTAAGTCAGAAAGAAAAACAAATGCTGTGTGCTAACACATATATATGGAATCTAAAAAAAATGGTTGTGAAGAACCTAGGGGCAGGACAGGAATAAAGACGCAGGTATAGAGAATGGACCTGAGACACGGGGAAGGGGAAGGGTAAGCTGGGATGAAGTGAGAGAGTGGCATGGACATATATACACTACCAAACGTAAAATAGATAGCTAGTGGGAAGCAGCCGCATAACACAGGGAGATCAGCTCGGTGCTTTGTGACCACCTAGAGGGGTGGGATAGGGAGGATGGGAGGGAGACACAAGAGGGAGGAGATATAGACATGGGGATATATGTATACGTGTAGCTGATTCACTTTGTTGTAAAGCAGAAACTAACACACCATTGTAAAGCAATTATACACCAATAAAGATGTTTAAAAATGAATAAAAAATAAAATGCATACCTTTGCTCAAAATTAAATAAATAAATAAATAAAACTATCAGACTGGATGTATAATTCTAGATTCATACTAAATATGAAAGTTATTTTAAAATGTAATGTTTTAGTAACAATATATAATATTATATTAAGACACATCATTATTTTAAGACACATTTATTCATTCATTCAAAATATATTTTGAGCACCCACTCTATTACTGTCCCTGTAATAAAAATGGAAAACCTTACAGAGAAGGAAAACACATCAGCCTATTTTCTAATGAAGACAAAGTGTAGTGAAGAAGATATAATTAAACACAATAGTAAACAAGCTATTTTATTCTAAAGTAAATGGTCTGAAGGAAAGAAATTCAGTTCTCTGAGATTTTACAGAGGAACTCAAACCTAGACAGTAGAGGCAGGAAGGGCTTCCCAAAGAAAGTGATACTTTTTAAATTTTTATTTTATATTGGAGTATCATTTTTTAACAATGTTGTGTTAGTTTCAGGTGTACAGCAAAGTGACTCAGTTATACATATACATGTATCTATTCTTTTTCAAATTATTTTCTCATTTAGGTTATTACAGAGTATTGAGCCTAGTTCCCTGTGCTATAAAATAGGTCCTTGTTGTTTATCTATTTTAAATATAGCAGTGTGTACGTGTCAATCCCAAACTCCCAATCTATCCCTCCCTCTCACCCTTCCCCCCTGGTAACCATAAATTCGTCTCTAAGTCTGTGAGAAAAATATGGAACGCTTCACGGATTTGCATGTTATCCTTGCCCAGGGGCCATGTTAATCTTCTCTATATGGTTCCAATTTTAGTATATGTGCTGCCAAAGTGACCCCAAAGGAAATGATGCTTGAGATGGTCCGGAGGAGTGAGCATTAACTGCGGGGCTGATAGATTCTTCAGGGGAAACACCATCCACAAAGCTTCATGGTGAAGAAGGCATGAACAATTGGGGAAAAGGCTGTGTGGCTGTGGGAGGGAAGGATGGAGGGAAAGCACCGGCTGAGGTTGGAGATCCAGGTATGGTCCTGGTCATCCAGGACCTTAGAGACCGTGGAAAGATGTTGGTGCTTATCCCGAGATCAATGAGAAACAAGTAATGAGATTTAATAATGTGTGTGTGTGCGCACATGGGCGCGCACACATAAGAGGCAGATAAAATTATTAGATTTGTGTTATGAAAAGAGAACTCTGGCTTCAGTCTGAAGAAAATAAAAGAGTTCAGTTGGTATGAGGAATCCAGTTAGTAGGATTAGAGATAAAGTAACTACAGTTTACTCTGGAATGGTAGCAGTGGGTGAAACACAATAAATGAACATGAGATCTAAGAAGTGACTGAGAAGAGACTTAATCGTTCACATTAAGCACTGAATGTGACAATTTACCTAAATTTCTATACTAGCAGATAAGAAACTGATAACCACCAAGATATGCACCTAAGTGTTGGGTTAATTTAGCAGATGATTCTTTGATACTTTAAGTGGTGCTTAAGGAATTTGAACAATGCAAAACTACATTGGTGTTATCTAGGTCTCTATCAAAGTTTAATATATTCTATCTAGTTTTTCTCTTGTCACAGATGAGCTTTTAAAGATTCCTCTATTGGAAACTGCCCTTTCAGAAGTGAAGTGACAGCTGTTCAGTGAGTCATTGCTAACAGTACGATCTCAGCTGCAAATATTTAGGTAATCACATGGTTTGAAAAGAGGTGCCTGTGATAACCTGGATCACTGTTGACTGCTACTGTGTACTTTGGCAGCTCACATCTCATCTGTGTACCTGCAGGGCTCTAAGGCCAACTATGGGGAATAGGTCATCAAAGTGGTTTCAGTGAAAAAGTTTATTAAAGCTATCAATACAAGAGTTATTTTTATAGCCATTGATTCTATGTTGTCCAATATTTTCTAAGCAGATGTTCAGTTAAAATGGTCACTTTTTAAACACATGAGAGATGTACAAATATGTTTGCATGGTTGAATCAACGACATTTAGGTAAAAAAATGAGCCAGTGATTTATTTCTGACACTAGGCAGTTGTCAAACAATATTAATGTCTGTAAATCAACAGATGAGCACAGAAGAATTGCAACAAGCCCTGTGACACAGATGGCAGCGTAATGGGGTCCATCTTTCATCAACTTAACCAAACGCCTCCCGTTCCTAATGCCTCTTCCCTTAGGATAGTGAGCTTTGGGATGACATGTGTACAAGTGAATCTCCTACTTAACAGATGCTGAGGGATGAGGGCTGACAGTAAATAGCCAGATGGTTATTAGACAGCTCTCTTGCATGATTCAAGTAGAATGACAACTCTATGCAGAGGTGACAAGACATGGACAAACTTTTCATGTAAGTTTTAGAAAATTAGAGTAAACCAAGGGCTTATAAATAATATGAAAAAAGGCCCCAAAGTGGCTGAACTTAGTAAATGTTTGACTAATAAATCAACTAGGGAAATCCAAGCCAAAGTTCAATTAGAAGCTGTATGGACAGGAGCTAAAACCCAAGCAAAGGCCTTTGGGGAAGCTTTTAGCAGTCCAGCCACATTAATGAGATAAGGCTTAGGGCTCAGGGCCAGCCAGAGCCTCAGGGAGCACCACAGGCTGTGACTTGAGCCTTACCCCCAGGGCCTCAGTCAAGGAAGGGGTGGCGGAGAGCAATCTTGAAGTGGTCAGAGGAGATTTCTTGCCCAAATTGCAGCCCAGCTTCAAAGGGACACTGCTGATACAGTGTCTGCTTCCATCTGTCATCTAACAGGAAGGGGTGAGCCTATTCTGTAAGAGATGACAAACTTGCATGTGCCCCCAGAGTTTTCCTTCTGTGGAATCTGCATGATTTTTTTTTTAAACATCTTTATTGGAGTATAATTACTTTACAATATTGTGTTAGTTTCTGCTGTATAACAAAGTGAATCAGCTATATGTATACATATATCCCCATATCCCCTCCCTCTGGTGCCTCCCTCCCACCCTCCCTATCCCACCCTTCTGGGTGGTCACAAAGCACCGAGCTAATCTCCCTGTGCTATGCAGCTGCTTCCCACTAGCTATCTATTTTTCTCTTTTACATTTAGTAGTGTATATATTTCAGTGCTACTCTCTCACATTGTCCCAGCTTACCATTCCCCCGACACTGTGTCTTCAGGTCGATTCTCTAGGTCTGCATCGTTATTTCTGTCCTGCTCCTAGGTTCATCAGAACTTTTTTTTGTTTTTTTTACATTCTATATATATATGTGTTAGCATACGGTATTTCTTTTTCTCTTTCTGACTTACTTCACTCTGTATGACAGGCTCTAGGTCCATCCACCTCACTACAAATAACTCAATTTTGTTTCTTTTTGTGGCTGAGTAATATTCCACTGTATATATGTGCCACATCTTCTTTGTCCATTCATCTGTTGATGGACACCTAGGTTGCTTCAATGTCCCGGCTATTGTAAATAGTGCTGTAATGAACATTGGGGTACATGACTCTTTTTGAATTATGGTTTTCTCAGGGTATATGCCCAGTAGTGGGATTGCTGGGTCATAAGGTAGTTCTACTTTTAGTTTTTTAAGGAATCTCCATACTGTTCTCCATAGTGGCTGTATCAATTCACATTCCCACGAAAAGTACAAGAGGGTTCCTTTTCTCCACACCCTCTCCAGCATTTATTGTTTGTAGATTTTTTGGTGATGGCCATTCTCACTGGTGTGAGGTGATACCTCATTGTAGTTTTGATTTGCATTTATCTAATGATTAGTGATCTTGAGCATCCTTTCATGTGTTTGTTGGTAATATGTACATCTTCTTTGGAGAAATGTCTATTTAGGTCTTCTGCCCATTTTTGGATTGGGTTGTTTGTTATTTTGATATTGAGCTGCATGAGCTGCTTGTATATTTTGGAGATTAATCCTTTGTCAGTTGCTTCATTTGCAAATATTTTCTCCCATTCTGAGGGTTGTCTTTTCATCTTGTTTATGGTTTCCTTTGCTGTGTAAAAACTTTTAAGTTTCATTAGGTCCCATTTGTTTTTGTTTTTTTTTTATTTCCATTACTCTAGGAGGTGGATCAAAAAAGATCTTGCTGTGATTTATGTGAAAGAGTGTTCTTCCTATGTTTTCCTCTAAGAGTTTTATAATGTCCAGGCTTACATTTAGGTCTCTAATCCATTTTGAGTTTATTTTTGTGTATGGTGTTAGGGAGTGTTCTAATTTCATTCTTTTACATGTAGCTGTCCAGTTGATCGTGGTGTAAGAGTAAAAATCTTCCAACAAACAAAAGACCAGAATCAGACGGTTTCACAGGCAAATTCTATTAAACATTTGGAGAAGAGCTAACACTTATCCTTCTCAAATCCTTCCAAAATATAGCAGAGGGAGGAACACTCCTAATCTCATTCTATGAGGCCACCATCACCTGATGCCAAAACCAGAAAAAGATGTCACAAAGAAACAAAACTACAGGCCAATATTACTGATGAACATAGATGCAAAAATCCTCAGCAAAATACTAGCAAACAGAATCCAACAGCACATTAAAAGGATCATACACCATGATCAAGTGGAGTTTATCCCAGGAATGCAAGGATTCTTCAATACACGCAAGTCAATCAATGTGATACACCATATTAAAAAATTGAAGGATAAAAACCATATATTCTCAATAGATGTAGAAACAGCTTTTGACAAAATTCAACACCCATTTATGATAAGAACCCTCCAAAAAGTAGGCATAGAGGGAACTTACCTCAACATAATAAAGGCCATATATGACAAACCCACAGCAAACATCGTTCTCAATGGTGAAAAACTGAAACCATTTCCCCTAAGATCAGGAACAAAACAAGGCTGTCCACTCTCACCATTATTATTCAACATAGTTTTGGAAGTTTTAGCCACAGCAATCAGAGAAAGAAAAGAAATAAAAGGAATCCAAATCGGAAAAGAAGAAGTAAAGCTGTCACTGTTTGCAGATGTCATGATACTATACATAGAGAATCCTAAAGATGCTACCAGAAAACAACTAGAGCTAATCAATGAATTTGGTAAAGTAGCAGGATACAAAATTAATGCCCAGAAATCTCTTGCATTCCTATACACTAATGATGAAAATCTGAAAGAGAAATTAAGGAAACACTCCCATTTACCATTGCAACAAAAAGAATAAAATACCTAGGGATAAACCTACCTAAGGAGAAAAAACCTGAAAAACTATAAGACACTGATGAAAGAAATTAAAGATGACACAAACAGATGGAAAGATATACCATGTTCTTGGATTGGAAGAATCAATATTGTGAAAATGACTATACTACCCAAAGCAATCTACAGATTCAATGCAATCCCTATCAAATTACCAATGGCATTTTTTACAGAACTAGAACAAAAAATCTTAAAATTTGTATGGAGACACAAAAGACCACGAATAGCCAAAGCAGTCTTGAGGGGAAAAAATGGAGCTGGAGGAATCAGACTCCCTGACTTCAGACTATACTATAATGCTACAGTAATCAAGGCAATATTGTACTGGCACAAAAACAGAAACATAGATCAATGGAACAAGATAGAAAGCCCAGAGATAAACCCACTCACCTATGGTCAACTAATCTATGACAAAGGAGGCAAGGATATACAATGGAGAAAAGCAGTCTCTTCAATAAGTGGTGCTGGGAAAACTGGACAGCTACATGTAAAAGAATGAAATTAGAGTACTCCGTAACACCATACACAAAAATAAACTCAAAATGGATTAGAGACCTAAATGTAAGACTGGACACTATAAAACTCTTAGAGGAAAACATAGGAAGAACACTCTTTGACATAAATCACAGCAAGATCTTTTTTGACTCACCTCCTAGAGTAATGGAAATAAAAACAAAAATAAACAAATGGGACCTAATGAAACTTCAAAGCTTTTGCACAGCAAAGGAAACCATAAACAAGACGAAAAGACAGCCCTCAGAATTGGAGAAAATATTTGCAAATGAATCAACGGACAAAGGATTAATCTCCAAAATATAGAAACAGCTCATGCAGCTCAATAGTAAAAAAACAAACAACCCAATCCAAAAATGGGCAGAAGACCTAAATAGACATTACTCCAAAGAAGACAAACAGATGAGCAAGAAGCACATGAAAAGTTGCTCAACATCACTAATCCTTAGAGAAATGCAAATCAAAACTACAATGAGGTATCACCTCACACCAGTTAGAATGGGCATCATCAGAAAATCTACAAACAACAGATGCTGGAGAGGGTGTGGAGAAAAGGGAAACCTCTTGTACTGTTGGTGGGAATGTAAATTGATACAGCCACTATGGAGAACAGTATGGAGGTTCCTTTAAGAACAAAGAATAGAATTACCATATGACCCAGCAATTCCACTACTAGGCATATACCCAGAGAAAACCATAATTCAAAAAGACACTTGCACCCCAATATTCATTGCAGCACTATTTACAATAGCCAGGTCATGGAAGCAACCTAAATGCCCATTGACAGATGAGTGGATAAAGAAGATGTCGTACATATATACAATGGAATATTACTCAGCCATAAAAAGGAACGAAATTGGGTCATTTGTAGAGACGTGGATGGATCTAGAGACTGTCATACAGAGTGAAGTAAGTCAGAAAGAGAGAAATAAATATCGTATATTAACGCATATATGTGGAACCTAGAAAAATGGTACAGATGAACCAGTTTGCAGGGCAGAAATTGAGACACAGATGTAGAGAACAAACGTATGGACACCAAGGGGGGAAACCAGCAGGGTGGTGGTGGTGGTGGTGTGATGAATTGGGTGATTGGGATTGACATGTATACACTGATGTGTATAAAATTGATGACTAATAAGAACCTGCTCTATAAAATAATAAAATAAAATTCAAAAAAAAATCAGACACAGAAAGCAAACCCCAAGTCTACAGTCACTCCCAAAGTCCACTGCCTCAATTTTGGGAACATTCGTTGTCTATCCAGGTATTCCTGAATAAATATCCTGATGCAGGCTTTATCAAGTTGATCGTGGGGATATAATCCGCTGCTCCTGCGTCTGCGCAGAGAAATTTCCCTTTCTCTTCTTTGTTCGCACAGCTCCTGTGGTTCAACTTTGGTTTTGGCCCTGCCTCTGCGTGTAGGCCTCCCTCAAGCTTCTCTTCCCCACCCAGACAGAAGAGGGTTAAAGCAGCGGCTGATTATGGCTCTCTTGCTCACTCAGGCTTGGGAGAGGGAGGGGTACGGTAGTCATTGTTGGAACGTGGGGCCAGCCTGCAGCAGCAGAGGCCAGCATGACGTTGCAAGAGCCTGAGGTGTGCTGTGTGTTCTCCAGGGGAAGTTGTCCGTGGATCACGGGACCCTGGCAGTGACGTGCTGCACAGGCTGCTGCACACCCGGGGGTGTGTGAGTA
Organism: Balaenoptera ricei; assembly: GCF_028023285.1. Lineage (NCBI taxonomy): Eukaryota > Metazoa > Chordata > Mammalia > Artiodactyla > Balaenopteridae > Balaenoptera > Balaenoptera ricei. The sequence continues at coordinate 23,862,939 of NC_082644.1, forward strand.
GTGACTCGCATTTGCACACAGGATTCTTGGTGGCAGTGGTGGCAGTTTTATCGATCCATGCCCACCTCTGGGGTCCAAGATGATAGCTGCAGCTCATGCTCATCTCTGGAGCTTGCTTAGGTGGTGCTCTCCCATCTGCGGGCACATGGAGCAGGAAGCCCTTCTCCCTGTGCACCCCAAAACTATGGTCTCTTGCCTCTCTGGCAGGTCCAGACTTTTTCCCAGACTCCCTCCCGGCTAGCTGTGGCACACTAGCTCCCTTCAGGCTGTCTTCATTTAGCCAACCCCAGTCCTCTCCCTGGGGTCTGATCCTCTGTGCAGGAAGCTCTCCACTTTGCCCTCTCCACCACTGTTGCTGTGCTCTCCTCTGTGGCTCCGAAGCTTTCCCTTGCCCCACCCCATCCCCACTAATGAAGGGGCTTCCTAGTGTGTGGAAACTTTTCTTCCTTCACAGCTCCCTCCCAGAGGTTCAGGTCCCATGCCTATTCTTTTGTCTCTGTTTTTTCTTTTTTCTTTTGCCTTACCCAGGTACGTGCGGATTTTCTTGCCTTTTGGGAAGTCTGAGGTCTTCTGCCAGCATTCAGTAGGTGTTCTATAGGAGCTGTTCCACATGTAGATGTAATTTTGATGTATTTGTGGGGAGGAAGGTGATCTCCGCATCTCACTCCTCCACCATCTTGAAGGTCTCCTGCATTATTGTAATTGTCAACTCAAGTGAGGATTCCTGGGTCTCAGCTGCAGCCTTCCGAATTAGAATCTCCAATGGGAGAGAGCCTGAGAGTCTATTTGATACTTATGCTCACTGTATTGAAAGAATCATAAGATTTATTTGGAATCTAGAAGACAAAGATAAGTATTTGAATAAATTTTTTATCTTAAAAAGTTAATCTCAGAGTTACTTATTAAAACAGATTTCTTATTAGTCATTATGAGGAATTTAACAGATATTCATAGTACACAAAATTCCCAATGCTCAGAAGCTAAATCAAGATATGATGAAGATAAAGATAATATCAGCATCAGCAACTATATGTTTTCAGGCAAAGAAGTTAAAGCAAAGCTTTGGGAAATGAAAGCTAGAGAGAGAGATGCAGAAAGCAAAAGAGAAAACACAACTCTATATGTTTGCGTGTGTGAGAGTGATAAATAAACTTGACTGCCATTCAAAGAAAAACAAAATAGTAAAACATTTTAACTTGACACACTGAAGGAACCATAAATCTCATTCATTCAAGAATTACCCAAAATAGGAAATTAGTGACATATAGTTTAAGGAAAACCTCACAAAGTACTAATTTCTTTCTGGTTGAATATTTAGTTATAACTAAATCCAGTTTTTATGCATAATAAATCATCATGCTGTAAAATACAATGCTTTCTAAGATCATTTTACTTCATAAAATGTTCACAACCTCGAAATTCATCTAGAGAGAGCATATTGGAAAAAAGAACACAGAAGAACAAATATGATAAATGATGAAAACACAACGGGCTTACGTACAGGAAGTTGGATAATTATGAGATGTATGAACACAATTCCATGCCATTGATTAAGCACAAAATGCATTAAATATTCTGAAAATTTTTAAAGATACCTATAACTTTGTATCAGAGAAAGAGAGATAGTGTCACATAGTAATCTTTTTTTACTGTAGAAAAAAGTTCTGAACAACATTTTATTCTTAAGTATACTATTTATAACCTAATCTTAGTTTCTGGTAAAATGGACTTCACTCTTTTTTTTTCCCCAATAATAAACCACCATTTATTAAACTAAAATAAACTGGAATGAAAATGCATAATTCTTAAAATTTTTAGTATTTTGATAGTTAATAGTGGAGATTCTGAATATATAGACATAATCATTTACATCTTCTTTTTAGAACTTTGACTATATTACTTTTTCTTAGTTAGCCTAGGTAAAAGCTTATAGATTTTATTCATCTTTTCAAAGAACCAGCTTTTTCTTTTGTTGGCTTTCTCTATTGATTTCCAGTTTTCATTTTCATTGATTTCTACTCTAATTTTCACTATCTTTTCTCCTGCTGACTTTAGATTTAACTTATTCTTCTTTTTCTGGTTTCCTAAGGTAGAACCATAGTTATTGATTTTAGATCTTTCTTCTTTTATGATATACACATTCAATGCTATAAATTTCCATTGAAGCACTGCTTTTGCTACATCCCACAGATTTTGATGCTTTCATTTTGTTCATAATAGTTTTTAATTTCTCTTGAGATTTCTTATTTAATGCCTGTGTTATTTAGAAGTATGTTGTTTAATTTCCACAAATTTTGGGCTATTCTGGCTATATTTCTGTTATTGATTTTTAGTTTAAATCCACTGTGGTCTGAGAGCAGTCATTGTATGATTTCTACTTTTTAAAACATGTTAAAGTGTGTTTCATGGCCCAAAATGTGGTCTATCTTGGTCAATGTTACCTATGAGCTTGAGAAGAATGTATGTTCTGCTGTCATTGAATGAAGTAGTCTATAGATGTCCATTATATCATGTTGCTTGATGGTGTTATTAGTTCAACTATGTCTTTACTGATTTTTTGCTTGCTGAATATGTCCATTTCTAATAGATGAGTGTTAAAGTTTCCATGTGTGATAGTGGATTTATCTATTTCTCCTTGTGGTTCTATCAGATTTTGCTACACATATGTTGATGCCATGAAGCACACTTTACCATTATGTAATGACTTTCTAGATCCCTGATGATTTTCTTTGTTCTGAAGCCACTCTGCAATTAATATAGCTACTCCTGCTTTTTTTTGATTAGTGTTAGCATGGTATATCCTTCTTTAACTCTTTGCTTTTAATTTATATGTACCTTTATATTTAAAGTGGGGTATTTGTAGACGTCATATAGTTGGGTGTGGTTTTCTGATCCACTCTGACAGTCTGTGCCTTTTAGGCATATCAATTATACATCTATCTTCTCCTTTCTTATTAATGGACTTTTATGATTTCAAACAGTTTTCATTGGCTCAGTTATATTTGTGCCTCTTATTATAAAGTCACCATAGATCTCTTTTGAAATTAAGTAGGTATAAAAAATTAATAAACATATAAGCAAAATCAGGCTAATATGTCTATTGTACATTTTCTTATGAAAATGAATACTCAGATCTTCAATCCAGAAAGAAATAAGATGGGGGGGGGGAAGCTTTAAAATTAAAAACACATTTAAAAAAATACAAATATTAAGAGTGATATTACAACTGTATCTTGCTCTTATTTGATTCATGCCATCCTGGAGACTGAACATCCAGGAGACTTTCCCTGACTGAAGAGAGTCAACGAAAGAGGGAGCCAGGGAGAGGGGTTTCCAAACACCAGGGGGAAGAGAGTGTCTGAAAGTATCAAAGTGTTCAGAGACAGCCAGAAAAATCAGGGCTGAAAATAGGCCTGGTCTGGGCTATGATGAGGCACTTTTAGGGAAGAAGGAGGCCATTCATAGGTCTGTACAGGAATTTGATGTTGTTCCCATAAGGATAAGATCTCCCATGTTGGAAACTTTGCTGGGGTTTCATTCTCTTTGAAGAAGTACAGAGAATGCATCATCTTTATTGTAATTAAGTACACAGGGGAGTACTGTGGATCCCTGTGTCTACTGGCAAAGAGAGCTTCAGAGCAGCCATGTGTCCTTATGTGTCCAGCTGTGCTGACCAGCCAGTATGTACCCCAAAGTAATATGCCACATCAACTTATCTAAATTCCCAGATGAGAGGAAAAAAATGGGTAGGAAAAAGGAACTATTGAAAAGAGATACGGTCAGAGGAGGCCAGGCAAATGAGCTTCCTTCCTTTAGATAAAAACTTTCTTAAAAATTTACAATCTGCCTAAAGAATGATTTTTGATCCCGAGTGGGAAGACATGTACCATGATTACTGTTACATGATAACTGTGAGAGATAATATGCACTTATACACGCCATAGCTTTAAGTGATGTAATATATGCTGTAGAATGGAAGGTAGTCAAATATTTGTAAAATATACAGGTGGACGCTCTTTTTCCTGCTATGTCTCAGTGTCACATTCGTACCCACAGAGCACAAAAAACATACTATTTTTACTTTTCCTGCTTCTCCTACATTTGAAATATATTTACAAAATACTAGAATTAATACCAAAGCAAAATTTGTGCAGACATTTCCGATGAATATCAGTATGCCCATTTTTGAGACTTAATGGATTTAAATAAGATAAAAACCTATTCTGTTTAGTTAATATTTAATAAACTATGAAGCTTACAGAATTTCTTCTTTAAACTGAAACTGTGTAGCAGAAATGAAAGTTTTCTGAAGTAGAAGTAAAACTCATATTTTACCTGAATTGCAAATTCAAGAGACTACATTGTCTTAAAGGAACTCAGCTGAATAAAGAATCATGTGAGACACTAAAAACATATGGATAAGGTCAGAAGTAGCATATTCTGAATGCAGAACTTAGCAGATAACTTAGACATAAGAAATGTGATAACATTCTATGAGAAATATAGAAATATATTACTTTGACATTTTGCTTTCCTGGTAGAGTCCCAGTGAGTAAGGCTTGTATTTTGGATCTTGTGTTTCTACTAGGAATAGGTCTGAGTTCCGCAGTCTACACATCAGGTGGAATAAAGGAGAAAAAAATATCAAGGGCTTCGAGTTCTATTCAGTGGAATGTAATGTTTACCTCTAATCCCTCACCACATCTTTCTAGAAGGACGGTAAGTGGATTTTAAGAAAGACATGTACTTGTGAAACTATAGTAAAATAGAGAAGAAAACAACAACACAAGCTAGAAAGCAAACTCAAAGAAACCAATCATACACAGGCAGAGAGGAAAGCTGAGAACAACTCAATATGCACTGCAGAACTCCCAGAGCCTCAGGAACTGGTGACAACACATGCCTCCAGGAGTACAGGTTAATTCACCCTGCAGGGATGCCCATTCCAGGAAATGTTGCTCACAGGTTTGGGTTAACTAAACTCAGAAATGCCACTTCATCACTTTTGCCGTTTTTCTCTTTGTACAGCCTACATGGAAGGGGAGGGGATTACACAGGGCTGGAAGACCAGGAGGCAGAATCATGGGAGGCCGTCCTAGAAGCTGCCCACCTCTCTTATCAAATTCTAAAGAGAGAGTCAATGTAAGAAAAGACCATCTTCGGTAAGAATTAAGTGAAGTCATCCTTGGAAATGAAAAATGTTAAATGTAGTTTTCAGAACTTTGTCAGAGATGGAGACTGGAGAAAATAATAGAAAAATGCATTCATGCAAAAAATCAAGATGTTACAAAAACCTTGCAGTATAGGTAGTTGTTATTCACCTGACTGATTTCTTCCTCTCAGATCAATGGACTGACTTTCAGACTCTCAGACTCCTGAACAGCTATTTAAGAGTTATAAATAAAAGTTCAAGATTTTACAAATGCTGCCCAGCCTTACATTCACTTGACATGTTGACATCATTTAATTGTTTTCATTGGTCAGTCTCCTATAATAGCAAATATCATTGTACTGAAGTTGATGAGTTAACAACCTTGCTTGTTAAGTGTTGGTTAATTATAAAAGCTATAATATTATTACCCACTATTTAAAATAAAAAATCATTATGATCCTAAGCATTAGGTAAAATTTTTCACTGATTGTGACTCTAGAAAAAATGTCGTAGCTTTAGGGATAAATATATACTTGAAGAAAATTATTTTATCTTCAACACAGTTGCTTCTGTTTTCATCAAATAGAAGTAAATTTGATTTTGATTTATTTACCTTGATCAATTTATTGTGAGAATTTTATGCAGTTTTGTTTTAAGGAAACAACTTCTTTCGTGAGAAAAAGAAAAGAAAAGAAAAAGAAAAGTAAACTAGATGAAAAGTCAGCTGTATCATACAGTCTTTGTCAATTCTGACCACATCTTAAAAGGCCATTATAAAACTCTGAGTACATGTACATTTTTTTGGATAATCTGTACCTTGCCTGTAAGACACTAATGTTAAATATTTTCTGGAGTAAGTGTATTTCTTGCCTATATTTTATGTAATATACCTGCATAACTATTTATTTTAATGTTCCTCATGAAGATGCTTTGGTTAAATGGGTAGATGACAAGATTTAATTTTCTCTCTATATATATATTTCTATACAATACTTGGAATCAATAGATCATAATGGGTCTCTTCTCCAGTAAATAATTAATAGTGAAGTCAAATTTTTTAAAATATGGAAATACGAATTTGCCTTTTCGAACCAGCACTCAAAAATAATTAGCAAAAAATTTTTGGAGAAAGCGTTGTGTGTGTGTATACACACGTGTATGTGCGTGTGTATGTGTTTGGGTAGAGATAGACAGGGAGAGAAGCACAGAGAAATGTACTACTTAATCCTATGGTTTCGTGTTGGGCATCCATGAAGCTACCTTAGGGATGAATTCTAATTATGCTGCTCAGCAGTGTTGACAGGTACAGTGCTGAACTGAGGGTGGGACAACTGGTGTACACACACACACAAGTTGGATATTCTCATCTGGTCTGGGTCACTGGCTCTCATAACATCTAAAGATGTTCTGAAATCAGCTAAGCAAATGGCCAAGCCCACAGCCCTGGAGCCCCCCGACCATGGATGGCTTAGTTTTGCCTCTCATCAGCGAGAGAACTGAAGATTGGCCCTTTCTTCACTGTGATTCTTCTAGTTTCCTCCTTGGAGAACCCACAAAGCTAGAAGATGGTGCTAAGTGAATGATGTGGGCTCCACGGTTGTTATTAATGAGCTCATAAAACAAATGATGCTCAGTATTAAAGAGCACCATGGAGCCTGCCCATGTCTCTGCTGCATCTTACGCATCAAAACCCATACATAGATTTAGATGAAATTAGCTAATTTATTAAACAGAACGGAGATAAGAGAGATGAAGTGGGATCATGATTTTATCAGTAATATGAGACATGTATATTTAGAAGAATTTTGAATGGAGCTCGGATTACTGAATGACAAAGGAGAGGTATTTTCCTTCTTGTAGTTGGTGAAGTGTTTAGCACATTTTGCAAAAAAAAAAGAGAAATTAGTCAAGGAGGGTAAGAGAATATTGAAAGAGAAATAGGAGGAGAATGGGATGGAGAAAAGGAAGGAAAGTGATGGGAAGCAGTAGACGGGGGGGGGGGGGTGGGTGGAGGCGGTCATCAGCACCTGCTTACAGGGCAAAGAGACCAAAAGCACAGAGAGATCAAAAGCACAGCTCCTACTTCTCCTGTGCCCATCTGCCCAACTTAAGCACCTTGGGTGGGGGAGGGCTGTGCAATTTAAATACAGAAAGTGCAGCAGTGGTTTATACAATGGCCTTAATGTGCACCACAGGTGATCACAGCATGCACAGGTATGAACCTAATGTAAAGAATACAACACCAGAGGTTTGAAGTCACTGGAACCCGTAGCAATAAGGCCTATTTGTGTAAAAAAAATTAAGCCTAATGCTCTGATCATTGAATTTTCTTTAGCACTTTTTAAAAAATGCACTAATTTTCTAGTTGACTTAGAAATCAAAGAAAAATATTGCACTCACATCTTCAGAGGTATCGATTGAAGAAAAACACAAAACTTAAAAGTTTTGAGTTATGTTTTACTTGGGGACCTTACTGAGGACTATAGCCCAGGAGACAGACTCTCAGATAGCTCTGAGGAAATATTCCCCAGAGTTAAGGAAGGAGCCAGGATATATACGAGTTTTTACTGAAAAAAACAATGTAGTCAAACATCAAAAGATTAAAGCTAATCAGAGAAAAACAGACATCTCAAGTTAATGATTTTAGTGCTTTTCTATGTGTGCAAAGATGCAAGAGTCTGGACTCATTGAAATTATTCCTTTGACATGCATCTTAGCTATCTAGGGCCAGTATCTTGTTTTTCTCTAATCTGAATTCCCCTCAGGGGGCATTGTCAGAGGGGAGCTGCAGTGGCTGGTGGCTTGATGGTGGACAACATTCATTCTTGACTGAAATGGCAGGTAACATTTTTTATTCTACAGAGGGGAAGAAGAAAACAGGCCAGTCTCAACCTCAGAATATATGGCTATGATCTTCTCTCTTTGATTTCTATGATTTATAATTTAAGATTCTTTTTATAGCCTCTTCTCCGCTTTGAAGGTGCTGGAGAGAAAATATACCTAATATCATAGACTCTTGTCTACTTATTTGTGGGTAAAAGAAAATACTGTATTTTCTTGATGATAAAGTACAAATTCATCACTTAGTATTTCAGAAAACAGGATTCACATTTCAAATAATACTTACATTTCAAAGTGGTAATGTTCATTTTTTTTAATTTTTACTGAAAACTTATTTATTCTATGCTGTCCCTTCTATTTGATGGTATTTTGGAATCTAGAAAATATGTAGAACTAAGACTTTTCTGGCCTCAAAAGAGTAAATACTTATTGTTGGGGATGACTAGGGAAAATGAGAAAACAATATCTGTGAACTTGATATTAACAAGGACAATTGAGGGATGAGGATGGAGAAAGAAAGAAACCTAGTGTTTTTAACAAAGGAAACAGGTGGAGGGAGAAATGTGGGGAAGACTGCAAAGCTGCTGCTTTCCCCACTGTGGAAGGCAGATTGTTTCACCTGAGAACTGGCTGATAATATCAGGACATGCAGTTGCAGGAAGTTACCCCTTAGATTTAAACTCTTTTATGATGATAGGGACAGAGTAAAGGGACAAAGTAGGTGATTAAATAGCTAATCCCACTAGGGGATTGTAAGTAGAAAGAAAGATGGGAGACCCCTGTAATTTAATGATTATTCAAGAAAGCAGCTTTGCTTAACCACAAAACCAAGCGGGCTTGCTTAGCAACCAAACCATTCAACAGAAGTACGAGACACGCCCCAAAACAATCAAACAGTGGTGGCATGAGACTACCTGACATCCTGCCCAGTGAGCTCAGTACGTTAATGACCCCTAGGACATGGTCTCTGCACAGATAAAAACAATAATTTATGGAAAGGTGACATTTCAAAGTGAAAGACTCTCATTGTACTGAGACCTAAAATAATTTTTCCATAGTGCCATGACAGTCCTAGCTTGACCATGTAGGGACAAGAAAACTCCCCTGCCCAACCTGGAGGAGGAACTGATGATGGAAGCTTGATGTCTACTCAAGAATGAGGAAGGAAGTGTTCATTTCTCCCTCCCCCCCTTTTCCTTTGATTATAAAACTGTAGCCCACTAAGTGCAGCGCCCTCTCACCTGCCCACTTGTAAGCCTCCCAAGCATCCTATTCTAATAAATCATTTCTTATCTATCACTTTGCCTCTTGCTGAATTCTTTCTGCCCTCAGACATAAAGGACCAGAGCTCCTCGGAGCCGTCCAAAATGACAGCAAGCAGTTTCAATGATAGATGTTGACGTATTTAAAAGGAGAGTCCTCAGGGCTTTTGGAAAATAAAGACATCCAGACAGGAAAGGATCTTGAAAGGTTAAATGCCAGTATCAGGGAAAAGAGATAAATTCATGAGGGGGGGGGGAGGGAGGAGGAAACACCCCACCCCACCCCCGTGTCTAGAGGGAGTGATTGGCCAAGGGATTCCCTGGCTTGTTGGAAAAGGAGAGAGTAGAGGGGCAATGAGGAAATGTTCTGCATGTTATTAAGGATGGTTTCTGTCTAAGACTGAATGTGTGAAAATCACTTTCAGGTCACAAGGGTGCAGTGCTTACAAGCTGTGTCTTCTGAACTGGTTTGTCCACAGTCACATCAGGCTTAGGGAACAGCTCAAAGACCAACAACAAAAAACAAGTAAGCAGTGTGAAAGGCACAGGTGTACACATCTCAGCAAGATACATCATTTTACAGCCAGAGCTACCAAAAGTAAGCCATCAAGTGATAAAGACCACCGAGAGGCACTTGCTTTACTTTGGAGAGCCCTGCTTGCTGTAATCATTGAAAATTGTGCAGGAAGGAGGCAGTGTGGGAGAAAAATTAGAAACAAAATCCCCTGCCATCCTAGAAAACCTCAGCACAAAAGCAGAAGGAAAAGAAAACCGTTTTATTATTGAATAAGCATTGAACCACACATCACAGGCAGTCTGCTAACGACATTGGACATTGCGAAAGAAATGAAAGAAAATTTAACCCTTTCGTACAGCTGGGCAGCTAAGATCCATTATGTACATGATCTCAAGATAGATGATAATTCACCCTCACGTTATAGGACGGGACAGCACCATCTGTCACAAGTAGTTCATCCTAAATTCATTTGGTAATTGGGGTGGCCATCTGTGGTAGCTAACTGCCTTTATCCAAAGGAAAAATAAACTTCTTACGTCTTTATGACAAGAAATAGTTTTAAAACTTGGAGGCAGGCAGTTAGGCTCTTGCCCTCCTGCTGAAAATATCAGAAGATTACCCATGAAATCCAGACTTCCTGCATCCCAGAAAACTCAGACTATTTTGTAGCAGTCAGCTGGAGTGAATATTAAAATATTAAAGTGTCATCCCACTGTTATGTCAAAGCGAATGTATTTGCTGTTAATGAGCTAAATACTATGGTGCAAATCTACATTGCACAGCACCAGGAATGATGACATTTCTGGATACAAATTATAACGATCATTTATTGAGCACTTGTCACATGCCACTGCTGTTTTAATCTCTTCACTCCATTGGGGAAGGAGGAATTCCTGCCCCAGGGTTATGAGGATGCCAAACACAGGACACCGGGCAGGTGCAATTGACAGCAGTTTATTAGCCACACGGGGAGAAGGACACTGCACACGCCATGCATAGCCGCACGGGGGATGCCCTTGGGAACAGAGTGAACAACCAGGCTGGGGGAGGCAGGCTTTGTAGTGTCAAAAGGGTGGACTCTCCCCAGTTCCCACAGGAGGATGTCACTCTCTGGTTTGAATAAGCCTGCGAGCTGGCAGGGAGCTGAAGCCTGGTCCTTAGGGCTAAGCAAGCACCATGCCTGGTCTGTTAGATAAGGAGGGTCGCTTGACTAGTGCACCTTGCCCACAGGAGCGGAGTGTGGAGCGGAACTGTGGTTATGATCTCGGAGGACCTTGGCCTGCAGCGGCTTGAAGCAGGGTCTCGGTTCCCGGCCAGGGACTGAGGTAGGGTCACGGCAGTGAGAGCGCCGAATCCTATAGCCACTAGATCAGTGGTCAGTGGCAAGGCCCTGGCCCTTCGGCCTTGCAGAAAAGAATTCCCACAAAGACGGAAAGTAGTGAAACAAGTATTTATTAGGAGAAAAAAAGAGTACAGTACATGTGGATAGACACAAGACTCAAAGAGAGAATCACAGCCTCGTGGCAGTTTAAATCACTTATATGGGACATTTCTTCCAGGTCTCCTTTGGCCAATCATTTTGATTTGCCTGGTTCAGAGTCTGTATTTGGTGTATCTCAGGGTCCTCCCATGTGTGCGCACACATCTCTCAGCCAAGATGGATTCTACCAAAGAGGCCTATGGGTAGATAACATCACTTACAGTGGGGTGACGCCTCCTCCCTTTTGTATTGGTCCACAGAGAACGAACTCCAACTGTTTGCTCCAGGGACCCATCTATCTCCTGCCTCAGACCATTCGAAATCCTCTCAGTTTTACATCCAATTGATAATATTAATTTTAGACTTATCCTCACACGGGCATATTAACTATTTTCATGTTCATAACACTTCTATGAAGTAGTCCTGTTCTTATGGCCACTTAACAGATGGGAAAGCTGAGATCCTGAGAAGGGAAGTGATTTAACCACAGTCACACAGCTAGAAGTAACCAGGATGAGTCTGGCTCCAGGGCCAGGACCCTTCTTCCTACCCAGTAATGAAAGAGAAAGAACATTTTTACAGCTTCTTCGGTGTTAAGCTAGTAACACAACCTTTTTAGATGTTATAAATAAAAATAAATAAATAAAAATTAGAAAAGTCTCCTTGGCCCGTTGAGTTTAAAAGATTTCCAGAGTAAGGTGTTTTATTTCCAAAATTGTTTTTGCCTCTTTTGAACAAAGATCCCTACTTGACGAAGCCAAGCGCTGATCTATGAATGGTTCGTGGAATAATTATTCCCTAATCCTGGTAGTTCCCTAAAGTAACTGTCAGGAAAAATTGAGAAAGACTTTGAAATGGGCAAAAAAGATTACTGGTTGTCCTGTCTAGGACATTTTGGGTTATCTCTATCTTTCATTGTCTGATCTATTTTACAGCTCTGCAAGTTGTAGAATTTTTATAGGAAAGTAAGTTTTCTTATCCTTAGAAAAACAAATTGGTCCCTAGAAATGCGATTGAGTATTATCATGTGGATATTGAGCAATTTTGTATGTTTTGAATTCTACAAATGTGTATGTTTTGAATTCTCTTTTTAACTACTTGTAACACTTTACTGGTTCCCTGTGCTAAATAAAATCTTTGACACACGTTTATTTTGTACTTATATGAGAGTCATGATTTATCCCTTTCTTTTTAAAAGAGTATCATTTTTTACACCATTTTAAAGGTTACACTCCATTTACAGTTATGCTGCATATAGCCAATATTTTGTAATAACTGTAAAAAAAAAGTACCTTTTAACACAGCTAACAATATTAAAACATTGCCTTTGTAATTAAAATTGTATGACACAACTCTCTGGTTGGAATTTAAATTACATTTGTATAAGAAAATATTAACCTGTAGTCTATCAGAAAATTAGTTTCTATTTGGTGTTTTAAAACAAGTTTTAGTTCTTAGAAATAAATATCTAAGAATCAAATTAAGTGAGGCACATGGGAAGATGAAGTTGGTTCTTAGGAAGTGATAACAACTGTCTTGTCAAACCACATTAGTATATCTAAAATCTGAGTCATTCATTATTTGGTGTCACCACATAGATTAGTTTAAAGGAAGAAGTTAACTCAGATGTGCTGGCTCCCAGCAAAGTCCTCTCCCTTGCCAACTGCAAATTGGCACTTGTCATTTACCTCTTCAAGGATTAAATCATGAGCTGCTGCAGCTGCTGACCTTCAACGCCCCCTGGAAAGAGTTCAGGGTGAAGATCAGGAATGAGGCACTCTGTGCTCTGGGAAAAACTGGCAGAACAGGTCTTCAGATAGTTAGATATTTTCAGGAGAAGATTTTCTGAGCCAATTCTTGCATCTCCTTGTATCTATAAAAGCACTAAAATCTGTCATGGTGATGTCTGCTCCTCATGACGAACAGCAACCTTCTGCAAAAATTATGTGCCTGCGTGCATGAACTCCACCAAAATCACATATATACTGACCTTCCCCCCCTACCACTTTGGAGCAGTTTCTCAGAGCTATCTAAAATGTTGTCTCCCGGGCTATAATCCTCATTTTGCCCCAAATGAAACTTAACTCACAACTCTCACATTGTGCTTTTTTTTTTTTTTCTTTCGGTCAACACCCTCTAAAGTGACTAAGTGGATAAAATATCCTTTCTTCCTTTTCATTGCACTGGGAACCCCCGGGCTCCTGGCTCACAGAGCTGCTATCCCAAGTCTGTTCCCTGGGCAGGGATCTCACTTAGATGGACACAGTAGAATTGGCTAAAAGGCCCCAGTGGGCAAAGGCAATTCAAATATGGTGTTTTGGTTACTTTTCATTTTAATTTAGCTTCAAACATATAGAGAATTATAAAAGTAGAACAAAGAATGCTCCTTCCCCTTTTTGTTATTGCTGTTCTTTGCTCGTTTTCTGAATTCTGAATTTGTATTTGTCCCTTTCCCCCTGAAATGCTTTATTCTGTAATTCCAAAGAGCATGGACATTCTCTTACACAATGTTCAAAATCAGGATATTTAACATGGATACAGTACTATCCTCTAACTCACGGTCCTTATTTAAATGTTATCAGTTATACCAATAATGCCCTTCATAGCTATTTATCTTCCTGTTTCAGGACCCAACTCAGGATCACAGATTGTCATTACCCTTTTACTTTCCTTTAGTTAAGAACAGTTCCTCAACCTTTGTTTTTCTTTCTTGATCTTGTCATTAGTAATGATTACAGGCCAGTCATTTTGTAGAATGTCCCTCATTGGGTGATTGTCTGATGTTTCTTCATGATTAGAGTGATGTTATACCTTTGGAAGTAACAACACAGAGTGATGTTGTGTCCTGCTCAGTACTTCATATCAGGAAGCACATGATTCCAGTTTGTTCTTTTATTGTTTTCTTGTTTAGGATCAAATAACTTTTAATTGTTTCATGTACAAAGTGGAAAAAGTTTTAAAATTTCATGATTAATCATGTTCATCAGACATAAGAAGTGGTCATTTGACACCAAAAATGGCATTTGGTAAGTCTATAATATGCAAAAGAAGTCAATTCATTGTCATCTTCTGCCACTGAAGAAGACATGCATTACTTCCAGGCTTCACATGGAAGACAAGTAGACTGGTGCCTTTTCATATTTCACACATGCACATTAGGAATACGTTTTTGGGTAAATTTAGCTATGCCCAACATATTTACAATAGCAGAGTGAATGTGGACCTATGTCTATGGAGAATAAAAACCACAGAGTAAATGCGATAATTTTTTACTATAATGAAAGACTTTTTTTTAATACAAAGCTGGCTTCCTTCTTTTATTTTCATCTATCCTCCTTTCCTTCTTTCTTCCTTCCTTCCTGCCTCTTTTTGTTTTTCAGTCTTTTTTCCTTTATAGCTATTTTTTTAAAGTGAAACATTCGTTGATTTAAATTGGAGTATAGTTGATTCATCAATACAATGTTGTGTTAATTTCTGCTGTACAGTAAAGTGATTCAGTTATACAGATATATACATTCTTTTTTATATTATTTTCCATTATTTTATTTTATTTTCCATTATTTTATATTATTTCCATTCCAGGATATTAAATATAGTTCCCTGTGCTATATGTACAGTAGGACCCTGTTGTTTATCTATCCTATAGAGAAGAGTTTGCATCTGCTAACCCCAAACTCCCACTCCATCCCTACCCCACTCCCTCCCCCTTGTCAACCATAGGTCTGTTCTCTATGTCTGTGAGTCAATACAACTATAAGATAACAATGCTACTTGCTGCGTATATATATATATATATATATATATATGCAAATCAATTACATTATGAATGTGTTGATTGTTCTGAAGTTATGTTTTTAAAAACACTTCCTAAGTTCTGCTGATCTGCACTGCATTTACTCTGCAAAGACAAATAGTAGTTGTATTAGCTTTGATTTAAGATGATCTATTTCATTGTGACTTGATCTGAGAAGCAATGAGTATTTAGTCAATATGTATAATGTAAGACAGTGATTTCACCGTGAAAGTCCAGCAAAGCAGCTTTCCCTATATTTATAAAATATTAATTTAAAATAGTCAAATATATTTTGCTTCCAATAATGTGTAGAATAATAGAATTTGCCTTCCAGTGTACCATTTTGAGCGTATTAAAGAACCAGGTAGTCATAAAATTTTATGCAAATAATGATTAGGAGGCAACTTGTAGGATATTATATATGACATACCTAAAAGTGAATATAAGTTGCATTCAGCTTTCTGGTGGTATCTGGGAATAAATTTCTGATTTAATTAGATGTATAATCTCTGTTTCAGAATTTATAAGTAGTTAAAATCATGCAATGGGCGCAGATAGTTTTTAGCTAATAGAGTTTTACTCAATTTAGTGTCTAACGTTTTGAAAACAATTTTGAACAAACCACTGTCAGTCATCTTATTTGAAAATTTTGCAAATAAGTCTCCAAAGTATACAATAAATATTTTATTAGAGTTGTAAGTAAAAACATTTCCTTTATATTATAAAGTATAATGCATTTCTCATTAATTTCATATAAGTCATATTCACCAATATTTTAGAAATAATTATTTTGGGAAACGTTGTCTTATGAAAGTGAAGAATATGAAGTTCAAAAGTTTTTCTGATGCACACACATTCAGATAACGTTGTACGAAAAAGACTAGAATTGCAGTGAAATTTTCGTTTGCCGACCTAAAGGAGCGTAAACACATATATTTCAATTAAAATCAGCTGTGCCTCCTGATCACTCGGCTGGTGCAAACACAGTGTACTGTATACTCGGCAAAGGTTATTTTGGCTCTAAAGGTAAAGCTTGAATTTTTCTTTTTCTTGATAGACTGAATTATATACTAGCCTAAAGAATGCAGTGACTTTCACAGAGAACGACAAACGTTGTAACTGAGATTTTTCAATCATGTAGTGATCCCATCATCTTGTTTCCTATCCATATTCTAGGCTAAGGAGTTGCCTCAAGTCACTTTTTTTTTTTACCTCCTGCCATTCCTTTCCCTTGGTCCTCTACCTTCCGGTTCCTGTGGTCATCTGCAATTCACAAGATTTTACGTTGAATGGATGCAACCAATCGCATCTGATGTCTTAATATTTTCTCTGCCTTAGGCAAAAAAGGGGTGCAGGGGGACGTAAGAATTTAGGTTAGGTGCACTGGTCATCTGGCCTGACTGTCTAGATTTTTTAACAAGCTGGTCATCGGCTAAAACAGTTACAGCAATATCAAGGGAAAGAGAGAGGTAGTCCATCTTTGGCCTTGATGACATTTTTTTTTTAATGGTAGGAGGAGCCTAAAAATATTTTCTAGGGAAAAGCCATCTATCTGGGTCACTTTAGGAAGGACCCTGGCAGCAAAGTGGCTGATGAAATGAGCTCACTGAAGTTAGTCATCCGCTCAGACCCTGAAATTCAATTTCCAGGAAGGTTGTTCCCTATATTAAGGCTGCGTGTCACCCATGGGAAACGATACCTGCATCCTTGTTAGAGAAGCCAGTTCAGGAGGCAGACATGGCTCCCCGAGCAGGCACACACATCATTTGCTCAGTAATCTTTTGGCTAGACCCTTACAGACACTTCCA
Organism: Balaenoptera ricei; assembly: GCF_028023285.1. Taxonomy (NCBI): domain Eukaryota; kingdom Metazoa; phylum Chordata; class Mammalia; order Artiodactyla; family Balaenopteridae; genus Balaenoptera; species Balaenoptera ricei. Next base: position 23,879,792 of record NC_082644.1, read on the forward strand.
GCAGGCCGGGAACGGTATGGGCGCCTGGGTATATGGAGGCCTCCTCATGCCTCATCGTCTCCACAGGCCCTCCTTCTCCTGAGGAGACAGGCTGACAGGACTCCTTTCAGCCAAAAATAAACACAGAAAACAATGTTAAGTCCTAGATCCTAGGGTCAGTCTGGAAAGGTCAAACCAATTCACTGTAAATATGTCTAAAATGTTCTTAGTCAAGGAGGGAATGGAGGCTGTGTGTGGTGTGTGTGTGTGGTGTGTGTTTGTGTGTATGCTGTGTATTCTCTGTGTGTGTGCTTGCGTGTGGAGTTTGTCTGTGTGTGTGGCGTGTGTAGGGGTACGGAGGAGAGCGGGACTGAAGATAGAACTAAAGGATGTGCTTAAGTTTGAAAAAGTTAACATTTTTTGAACTTGCATGAAACTAAGCCCAGGTTTTTATTGCAAGCTAATCTGTGAACTTTTTGGTAGACTTTATGGAGTAAACATATCATTTCTTCTCTGCCATATTTCTCTCAAGTCCAAATATTCCAGCTCCTCTGGAATTACTGCAGGCATTTCTAATTATTCTAAAATTTACTGCCTGCATTCTGCCAGATTCAGGAGACCATGTTAATTAACTCCACCCACAGAAATCCAGCTTAGCCATTTTCAGTGAAAAGTTAAGACAAAGGCCACTGGGCACTTCAGTTACTCCATCAGCATAGTCCCTCACATTGTACAAATCTGACCTAGACCCTGTGTTATCCTTGTAAGCTTGCTTGGTGGTCACACAAAGCTGGAGGGGATGGTTTGGGTGGTTTTCCCACCAGTGGTCTCAAAGCACCTTCAACTGCGGTAAGGGACCACCCACACCTGAGGGCTGAGAACCCACTGGCACCCCTCCCACGATAGAGATGGACAAACTGCAGATTCCTATTCCTTGGACTCCTTTGTTTTGGTTTCTGTTCTGACCAGTTCCCTCCATTGATATGTTCTGTCTTCAGGGCGTATGAAGACCATTAATTAGACTATGCTTTTTTTTTTTTTTTTTTACAATTTATCAGGATTTAATTTAAAATGTTGTTCCTTATATTTTCTCTTTCCCTGGGATAATGGGATAGAATTTTGTTTTCTGTTGCTGTGTAGTATCTGAACTGCCCTGCCTGCTTGTTGACCCTAAAGCTGTGTAAACCTCAGAATTCTAAAGGAAGATCTGAGCTTTTTCTGACCCCTGACCCCTGAGCTCTGTCAGTTGGATACTTTTGAAACAAGAGGATCACAGACCATTTAGAATTCATGCAGAAGCAGGAGGGCTGGGGGTGAAATGTCCAGCAGACAGCAAGGTTGGTGCAGTGCACCCTGCTGCATCCCCTGCCTAGACTACTACACAATTAGGTTGTCCACGGAAGAGGTAACCTTGGCCGTCGTCCTGGCAACTCAGCCTTCCTGATTCCTGCCTTTTTCCTACATCTAAGCCCTAGACTTCCCATTGACCTTGTGAGTTGTCTAATATCGTTCCAATTAATTTCTTGTGTTGCTCTGGAGACATTTTCTGTTGTTCAAATCAAGAACCCTGATTTTCTTCAAAAACAATTTGTTGTTAAGGTGATTTCATCCATTGGGTCAGCCACAGTTGCTTCCTTAATTTTATATTTCGAGTCCTGGACAGGTATTGTGGCAAATGAATCCTGACTGAGTTGAAAATGTCTTGTTCAATGTCACATCACTAACAAATAGAACCAAGATTTAGACTTGGGTCTACCAAATTCAAATCTCAAATTTTTCTCTGAATTTGCCAGCACAAAAAATGGTTGTTGTGGGAAAAAAATGTATTAATATTTATCCTGTTCTCTTTTTACAGTATAGTTATCAATTTCCCATATTTAAATAAAAATAATCCATAGAAGCTCAATTTTCCACATTGTCTTTCAGGCTAAACTGCATATGCTTAACCATCTATAGAAAAGACTAAAAATATAATTTAAGGGTATGTGGATGATTTTCTAACTAATGTGAATCTAGATGTACATAAGACATATAACCAAGTTCCTTCTGGACAAAAAACAAACAAAACAAAACAAAAAAAAGCCAGACATGAAGGACTTAATATAGCTTTCATCTTATTCTTATTGCAACTACCCTAATCAATTTTATTACCCTGAAAATTTGTCTATCTCTAGAAAATTTTTGTCCCTCTTCAAGTTAGTCAGTAGCCCTTCTATATAGCCCCATAAAACCTAAGATAAATTGAAAAAATTGGATACCCAATATTAGTTTCACAATTAAATATAAAGTCAATTGGAAAAATAAGTGGGAATTGTGGCAGGCAGCCTCCAATATGGCCCCTATCATGCCCACTTGTCAGTGCTCACACCCTTGTGGGATGCCCTCCCCTTGAGTGTGAGGTGGACTGACTCACTTATAAAACATAGGTTACAGTAGAAACCAAGAAATGCCACTTATGATGTTTCCTTATAAGACTGAGGCTTTTATCTTAGGCTTTCTCTCCCTTGGGTGGCCTTGAGGAAGACCAGCTGCCATGTTGTAAGGAAGCCCTGGGAAGGGGCCCATGGGAATGAGCTTGGAAGTGGATCTTCTGAGGCTGTCAAGCCACATGCAGGATGAGTAGACACAGATCCTTCAGCCCTGTGTAGCCTGAGATGACCACAGCAGAAGCAACAGCTTGAATGAAGCACTTGAGCCCCTGAGCCTGGGAAATTCAGCTAAGCCATGCCCAGATTCCTGACCCCCAGAACTGTGAGATTATCAATGCTTGTTGTTTTAACCCACAAAATTTAGGGGTAATTTATTATGTAGCAATAAAGAACAAATGCAGAAATTAAAACACAATTAGCAGCTCTCCCTGGACTTGAGAAACATTATGTCACTTCACCATGGTGGAATCTACCTTTTGAGGATAAGAATCTTTATTGAAGATTAAAATTTTATACACAGGCAAGGACAGAAAATTAAAACAAGTGTATGTGCCTCAGAGAAAATTGAGTCATGCAGACACAGCTATAAAACAGAAGCCATGGGGAAAATATATAGAGGTTCCAAGTCAAAATATAGCTAGAACATATGTGCCTAAGATACACAGCTGAATTTAGTTGTTATTCTGGAAATTAAATAAATAGAACAAAACAAAATAAAATGAATACTCTGTTGTTCTCTGAGGTTATAGCCATTAGGAGAAAGGATATAAAATACATCATTTTTGAGGCAGCCAAAGAGGCTGTAGAACTGAAGTGAGCACCAAACACTTTCATTGTAAAGGTACAGCTTCTTTCTTTCATGCACCTGCCAACTTAGAAGCACCTGCAAATTTATTAATAATTTTAAGAACTATTATAGATTTTTATTGATTTAAATATCAACCTGTTCTCTTTATCCTCCAGGTTCTTTTTCTCTGTCTCACATGCACTTATTTATTGGCTGTGCAGCCTCTTTTTTTCTCATTTAAAGATGCTTCCTGAATCCTGATTTGTCCCTCCCTGCACCCTAGTGGCCATAGAGCAAGTCTGCCTATTTTCCTCGATGTTAGTTTCAGTTGCAGGAAAGGGTCTGCCATTATCACCCCTCATAGGAGTGTGAGGACATTTGTGCCCCTCAGGTCACACAAATTCACAGCATAAATAACTAAGCCCTTTTTTGAAGTTGAAACTGCTTTCCTTTAAATATACTCTTCTCCTGACAACCTGCATACAAGAGTGGTATGGAGTCAAGTCTGCAGGGACCCTTGCAAATTTCCTGGTTGTTCTTAGAGCAAGTCTTATGAAAGTCTTATTTTCATATATTCGACAATTTAGGAATAACGCTTCTTAGCATTTATTTTTCTCTCTTTAGCTCTGCCATATACAGAATTATTTAGTCAATTTCCCAATGCATATATTTATTTATTTATTTAGAGAAATAACAATGAGTTTATTCAAAGTCACACTATGACTTCATCACTGGGAAAAGGCAGCTGTTAATACATTAGAAAATACACTAAAGAGACAGCTGCAATTGATTTGAACAATAATACATATATGGATGTTAATTTCATATTTTCTAGGAATTTATTTGAGCAATGTTTTATACCTATCTATATCACAATTTTAATTTAAATCAGATATTTGGGAATCCCTCCAAAGTACTTTATTTATATTGTTCATTTCTAACCCTTAAAACACACACATACCAACTGTATATTTGTTTTCATTCCATTCTCTATAGCTGTTATAATTCAACATAAGGTATTATGCTCTTTTTACTATGTCAGATAATTGCAACAAAAAATGTTGAAAAAATACCCATTGAATTAAGTACAGGCTATTGCTTCATTTTCCATTTCTAAAAGGAAATGTGAATAATGGAATGGATGCTCAGGATGCTTTTTAAAATATACATTAACATAAGTCCTTAATACTAAAATTATCTATAGCTTTTTTTTGAGCATGAACAGGAGCACCATCTTAAAAGATTGGGACCGACATTGCAAATTTTGCCTCTAAAACAACCATTACTATTTGATCCACAAAATTAATGTGTGGAGTCAATTATGGGAGGGGAATCTAGAATGAAATGCATAAATCTAATGCTTAGGTTGTAAGCTTTTTAAAGCACTTGAGAGCAATTTGATAAAGTACTGCCCAAGTACAAGAAAGAACACTCTAGTGACCCAAAAGAGCTGAGTGGCTTTAAAAGTTAAAATGTGTAACAATTGGTCCTCTGGAAGAATCTGATGAAATTTAAGCCAAGAATATTGACTTAAATCATCTATTCTAGATTTTTATGGAAAAAAAATAAAGTTTTTAGCAATGATTAGAAAAGAGCTAGACAACTAATGGAATCAATCAGATTTGGTATTTCCTGCGTGTGTTTTGACTTATATCTGTAATTGCAAGTGTCCAGACCTCTCCCTGACACAACAGCTCTTCAGTATCTCTGGAATCATCTTCCGAAAATAATTGGAAGCCTGGTTCACACAGGTGAACTCCTCCTTATGTGCTTCACCATCGTGATTCTCCCAGGCCTCACTACACTGTGACCCAGGGACTGCTATTACCCCATTTCGCAGATGGCTAAGATTAAGCCTGAGGGTTGAGGAATTCAGCGAGGTCACTCACACGGTCAGTGGATGGGCCAGGAACTGACCCACGTTTGTCTATTCCGAATTCTTGCCTCCTATCACCTCTCCACAGGAAGGCCCTGCAATAATCTATTCACACCATGAAGAGCCACCACAGTTGTATTTGGCCAACAGTCACAGCACAGGCGATTTATTTATTGTTCCTTCATGCTCCATGAATTCAGTACTTTGCCTAGCAACTTCTCCAAACAAAGTTGAGCTGATCAGAGTCATTGTGAACCTAAATGCGAAAAGAATCTGAAAAAGAATGGACATATGTATATGAATAATTGAATCACTTTGCTGTACACCTGAAATTAACACAACAGTGTTGATCAACTACACTCCAATATAAAATAAAAATTTTTTAAAAAGTCATTGTGTTGCTGTGCTCTCTGATTTGTTGATCTGTTTAGTCCTGTCGTTAAGATATTATCACTCAATTTCATTAATTCATTCAACAAATTTGTACAGACCCCCTTACTCTGTACCCAATCTTGTACTTGGTCCTGGGGATGTGATGATAAACCTTACCCATGGGGAACTTCCATTCTAGCCATGAAGATAACCACAATCCAATGAGTGCCAGCCACTACTGAATTATCACTGTGAAAGGTGTTAGGAAGAAAAAGTGCTAGATGCCAATTAAACATTGTTTCGGACATTCAAGCTGCGATAACTTGAGAGTTGGGGGATATCAACATAAAATTGTGTGGAGTCTAAAAGTGGCCACAACTCTGTCCGTGGACAGGACACACTCCTGAAGCTTTCCCTTATGCTGCCTAGGCTGTTCCAGGCAAGCAGTTAATATATATGGTAAAATGGGAAAGATTATACATATCCATAACTGGCAAAATTAAACACTTAAAACATCTTAAGCAACCTATCAGATGCTGAGAGACATTTTCCATTTGATTTTACTTTGGGGGTAAAATGCAGGTGTGAACATTGACCCAACTCCATGAGCACAGAAGAGGAGAGTAGGAGACAATTAGTGACAAGAACAATTACATTTTTCTTACAAAAAGAGGATAATGTTAGGAGTATACGGTTTGGCAGCAATAGAATGGTTTTTCTAAAAACAAGTATGAAGTCTTCAGGCATTCAGATTTGCAAGGCTTTAAAATAGCTCCTCTGCTTTTTGATCTGCTTCCGAGGGAGTCGTGTATAACTTGGACCAAAACTACTGCTAAATTCCTTTTCTTATTGTTCGGCTTGCTCTGTGAACTGCATTAATTTTTGTATTCTTAAAAGGCTTTGGGCTTCATCTCTGTAGACAGGTACAAAATGAGAAGCCTTTACACAGGTAGGCAGAGCCTTTCCAACTAAACTTGTCAGTTTCAGCGACTCTATCTTCATTGATGCCGCTTATCGATGAAGCCTGGGATTTGTTTTGTTCAGAAAGCTTACACATCAGATATGGTTACTTTAATTAAACTTTAAAAAAAGCAAGAATTGAAGCAAACACTTATACCAAGCTTTGCCGTTGCAAGAGGTATCCAGATTTTGACTATTCATAGCAGTTTACTTCATAAAACTGGGAAACAGTTTGAATAAACTATGGTATATCCCCTTAATGAAAAACCATTCATCAATAAAAAGGAACCACTGGTACCTGCAGCAACATAGATGAATCTCAAAAATATTATCCAAAGAAAAATGAGCCTGATGCATAGGAGTCCATCCTAGATGATTCCATGTATACTAAGTTCCTAGAACCAACAAATCTAATCTGTGGTGGTAGATAAGAAGAGGACACTGGCTGCTTCTAGGGAGAAGGGGTTCAGGGATGTGGCAGCTGCTCAGATATTCTGTGGGGAGCAGAGTGACTGACAGCTCAGCTACCACCCTGTGTGTCCACCACCATGATGGCACAAAGACTGCACTTCTGCAGGCGGCTCATGGCCCATGACTCAACAGTGAGGCACCAATGCATGCCCGTTCCTGCCCCACGTGAGCCCCTACAATGCAGCTTTGGCTTCAGGACTCCCCATTGGCCTGGCCAAAAATTTCCTAGAACTGCACTGCACTTTGAGACTCCTACAATCCAACTCTCCTTCCTTTCCCCTTCCCATTCCCAGTGTCAGACCTGCACCAGGGTTTGGTGTCTCTCCCTGCCTTTCCCTGTTTTTCCTTCACAGACATTCCCCCCAGTAAATCTCTCCCACATTTTATTTCATTGTGGCATCTCTTCTCAGAGGATGTACACAGATGCAGGGATTAAAGGCAAAATGTAGATTTTTCACTAAAAGAAAAATTATAAGCAAATATTGAAATCTAGTTGATTATATGTATGTTGACGTCTTTAGGGGGGAGTGTAAATATGCTTGCAATTTACCTTAAAAGGCATCAAAAATAAGATGCAGTAGTATGAGTGTGTTTCATGTTTGGTAATTGCAATCATTGTTGCTTTTGTTGTGGTCATCCATGTACAATGCTTGGTGTCAGTCGATTTATCTCTTGTAAAAATAAAATACAGTGTGTGTGTGAAAAAAAAAAAAATAAATAAGATGCAGTGATGAATAGATAGAAGAATGAATATATAGATAGGATAAAGCACAGGTAGTAAAATGTTAACAGTAGAATCAAAGTGATAGGTATATAGACTTCTTCTAAATTATGACGAATGGATAAAGAAGATGTGGTGCATATATACAATGGAACATTACTCAGCCATAAAAAAGAATGAAATTGGGTCATTTGTACAGACATGGATGGATCTAGAGACTGTCATACAGAGTGAAGTAAGTCAGAAAGTGAAAAACAAATATCGTATAATAACGCATATATGTGGAACCTAGAAAAATGGTACAGATGAACCGGTTTGCAGGGCAGAAATTGAGACACAAATGTAGAGAACAAACGTATGGACACCAAGGGGGGAAAGCGGTGGGGGTGGTGGTGGTGTGATGAATTGGGAGATTGGGATTGACATATATACACTAATATGTATAAAATGGATAACTAATAAGAACCTGCTGTATAAAAAAATAAATAAAATAAAATTCAAAAATTCAAAAAACAATTATGGCATAGTATTTGGAAATGTTCTGATGAGGCTACAAGCCATGACTGGGGGCAGGTGTGCTCAGGACGAGGGCACAGCAGTGCTGCAGAAACGCGACTTGACTTTGACTTTGCTCACAGCGGGGAGCTGCACCATTGTAGGGCCATTGAGGTAAAAAGCCAAATCAGAATGCATCAAAGACTCCAAACATACCGAAGACATTCCCACTGGATTTGGCAGGTATTTACACAGCCTCAGAAGCTGTAAGCAGAACGAGATGTGGGCTACATCCACTCTTGCGTGAGGTGTCTGCACTTCAGGAACCACAGAGGAGCAGGGGGCTTGACCAGGGGCTGTGAACATCTACTCCCGATTTCGTCTTCCTGGCGTGACTCCCACTCAGCAGGGACAATGAGAAGAGGGCCCTGCGGTTCCACCCCTTCCCCTCCTTCCTGGGGATTCTGCCTGTCTGGGCTGTCTCACCTCCATCATCAAGGAGAACTGCGGTCACTATGGAGGGCAATTTTTGTGCTGGGCCCACCCTGCCTGATGAGCCTGGCCTGTGGGTAAGGGGCTAGTTCTCCAGTGCACATCCTGGGCTCACTCCCATGGGGATGGCCAATGCTGGTACAGGGCTTCATTTCCACAGAGGCCTGCAGCTGCCAAACAACGAGAAGCTCTCCTCTGCCGCAAGCCTATGGGCTTCCTGACAGCCTCATCTGTGACAAACACGGTGCTCTTTGTGGCACATTGTTTTGCATTGTAACAAGTTGAAGAAGAAGCAGAACAAGCCCTGCTTCCCTGCCACCTCCTTCTTGTCTGGGCTCATGTGGGAGCCTGGATGGTCAGGCCCAGATCATGCTCAGCAATGCTGAGCTGCAGGGTGGACAGAGAGACTGGACCTCCCTCCACACTGGTCATCCTCGGGAGGCAGCAGGTGGGTTTTGTCACCTTCCATGTATTTTTAAGATCCCCTGAGCATCCTCCCAGCCTCCTATCAGGACTCAGGAAATGGTGTTTGAGGAGGATGTGCCTGGAAATCAAGGCCTTTCTGGTGGCCATGGGGCAGGTCTTTGAACAGCATGATTGCTGGAAAGCAAATTGACCCAGCCAAAGCAACCCTTTTTCTCACGGAAGGTAGCTGTGCTCAGTGGTAAGTTTATTCATACAATTCATATAAATGCTCCACCAAGTTACACTGCAAGACAACTAAAGACAGACTTTTTCATGGTAAGTTTACCTCATCATAGTCTTCCCCTGAAGACGTCTGAGCTGATGGCCCCATTCACACATTTGAAATCAATACACTAAAGATTAAAAAGGACTCAGAAAACTGGTGGGTGAGGGGGAGAGGCACATAAAGAAAGAGGAGTTAGGTAAGGGCAGATAAAGCTGTTAATTGGAATCTCTCTTACAGATTTTATGCCCTAGTTGTGACTTTTTGGGGGGTTGAGAAATAAATAATACCAGAACAAAGCCACCCTCTCACAGCCACGAGATTTGGAAATAATAGAGGATTTCATGCTACTGTGAAAACTACTGGAAAAGAAAACTAACACCAACGGCCTCCACCTTCACACACACACAATACCAAACCAGCCTACAGTCCCTGCAACTAGAGTGGGGGAGCTTTATTACCCAGTGATGAAGGAAAGATGGTGGCACATACCAAAGGACTTTTCTATGGCCAGTAAGGAATATGAGCTCGAGCCTCTCTAACACGCAGGGCTGGATTTCAGTGTGATGCTCTAGAAGTTTCCTAAAGGATACAGTTGAAAGACATTTCCAGGCTAGTAACACTATTCCTATACATTGATGTTTGGCATAATTAAAAAAATTCATAATTGTGTATTCTGAGTATAAGATAGTTTAAAATTTTGCAGGCAAATTTTAGGCTCTAAGGTTAAAAATATTTATGTTTCAAAATCTTATATAAAATATGAAATAGATGAAAGAAGTAAGAAATCATGGCATATGTAAGAGGTTCAACTCTAAGTAATGATCATGCTCTGACTAGACCTGAATATAGATGATCACTCATGTCAGTCATGAAGCTCCAGGTGAAATAAAGTCATGTAAAGAACATACTACTATATATAAAATAGATAATCAACAAGGACCTACTGTATAGCACAGGGAACTCTACCCAATATTCTGTAATAACCTATATGGGAAAAGAATCTGAAAAGAATGGATATAGGTATATGTATAACTGAATCACCTTGCTGTACCCCTGAAACTAACACAATATGGTAAATCATCTATACTTCAATATAAAATAAAAATTAAATTTAAAAAAAAGAACTGGTGGAAAGACTTTGTTGTATTTTCATTCCTGCAGTACTCAGCCATATACTAGCAACCACATTATATGTGTGGTCTTGCCTTATCTTCCTGCCATTTCATCTGAGTCTCAAGGGCATGGCCATAGACTCAGGTCAGGTCAAACTGCATCACGATGGCCTGCAGGAGACACGAGTTCAGGTACCTCTGCATTTCTGCAATGACTGATCTCATGGCATCCTCCTTTTCTGGGCTCATTCAAGTTGTTTAACGTCAATCAAGTCGATCATATGGAATCAGCCCTGAGAATCCTGCTGACAACAGCCTGTGAATTTCAAAGTAAGAGATAACTCAAGCTATGCCATGCTTGATTTCAGTTCTTACAGCTAAACTTTATCTGTCTTTAAAATCAGATGACAATATTGGTTAATTTAACACAATTAGCATCAAGTAATTGAACCCAAGATGGGATTGTATCCTTCTGACATTTGGTATTTCTTTTGTTTTTTTCAATGTTTTCACAGTGTACACTAACCACCTTTGTTCAAGCTTTCATCTTAGTCATATACAGTCATACCCTTGTTCATCTAAAATTCAATTGTATCCCTTTCTCTGGGCCAATTTGGTTTGTCATTTCTTCTCTGAATTTCCCAAGATATAAATTATACTTGTTTATAATTAGCTCAGATTTTTATAAATAAATGGTATTTATATATTTTTATAATATATTAGATATGCCTTCACTTCACAAATTCCTCAAAGTTATTTATGTGAGAATAACATTCATAATATTTATATTTCAATATACTAATATTATTTGCAATCTGCATCTTAACTTTTTGTGCAAGCTTCCAAGGACTGCACTAGAATTTTTGTTTACCAATCTGGCTCTTCTAGATCCCCATTTTCATCCTCTAACTCTTTTAAACAAGGAATTCTGCACTTGAGATGGTTTCTGTGGCTTAGTTCTTTTCATCTGTCAATCAAAGACATCTCCTGGGCACTGTGAACAGCTTTACTGTCTCCATGACTCTTCTCTTGCCCACAGCCTCACCCTCAGCACCAGCCTCTTTCTTCCAAAGCCTCATTCCCAGATGGCAGAACACCGAGCCCCACCTCCAAAGTCAGTGTGCCATACACCCCTTTGCCCCTCCTGGCCCGGACCTCCAGGAGAATTCCCATGACTTCATCATTCTCTCCAGGCAATTGTCCCCTGCGACATTTTTCCTCAAAAAACCTCTTCTCAGAGTTTAACCCACACTGTCCTAAGTGATTTCTAGAGTTTAGTCTCTGAGTTGCCAGCCATTATTTTTAAATGGAAATATAGAGCGTTAAAGGTTGCCTGTATTCCTCTCAATCTTACCAGACACCATTCAGTTTTATATGATAAACAAGTCCTCAGTTTGGGCAGAAGAAGGCAAATGCTGTGATAATGCATAGGTGCTCGCCCCAACCATCAGTAAATATTGAGGAAATGCTCAGTAAAAAAGAAATCCTCAACATCAGCAACTGGAGGTGAGAAATGAGTCCAAGACTTAAGGGAGCAATACTGCTTCTCTTTTCAAGTAACAAGTATTGATCAATAATCTCACAAGTAATTTAACACGTAAATCTTCAGTGAAAGTGATATACCTGGAAGTATGAAGGGGAGGTTGGGAGATCATTGTTGACAGCTGCTTACCTGGGAGCAGGAAAGCTGCAGAAATATATTCTAGGTGGTTAGGAGGAGGTTACAATAACAAACCCATCTTCCTCTATTATCTGCTTCTCAGTCCCATTAGAAGCCAAGAGAGAAGCTCAAGTTAGTGCAAGAAAAAGATGCTCTCCAACACTCTGGGTCAGAGATACCCAGGGACAAGTACCAGGGACTGGATAAGACTCAGGCAAAATTCTGTGTGAGAAGCTCTTCGTCTCTGAGCGCCTGTGGTGTAACACTCCACGACTATATATTGGAATCACATTTCCTGCGCATCTTGATATTTTGGCCTGCAAGCTCAGCTCAGCTCAGTTGAAGTCTTTTTCTGAGTTACTCCTAAGGCAGGCATCAGAGCAGAAAGGACCTTCTCTCATAACCACGTGCCAACATAATTGAATTATTGTAAGTTAATCTCATACTTCGAGGAGAAGAAAGGATTAAGGAAATACCGTTTAACCTCAAATAGCCATGAGGACCCCATGTTCACATTAACCTACTCTCCAGTCTCAGGCTCTGATCCCGTCACCGTTCTAGCACTCTAAAGGCACAGAGGAGGTCTTCACTCAAGTGGGATGTTTGTAATTCGCAGAAATAAAGACGTAGACATAGAGAGTGGACTTGAGTACACGGGGCAGGGGAGGGGGAAGCTGGGGCAAAGTGAGAGTAGCATTAACATATATACACTACCGAATGTAAAATAGTTAGCTAGTGGGAAGCAGCCGCATAGCACAGGGAGATCAGCTCTGTGTTTTGCGAAGACCTAGAGACATGAGATAGGGAGGGTGGGAGGGAGGCTCAAGAGGGAGGGGATACGGGGATATATGTATGCATATGCTGATTCACTTTGTTGTACAACAGAAACTAACACAGTATTGTGAAGCTATTATACTCCAATAAAGATCTATTTTTTTTAAAAAAGTGAATATCAAGAAAAGATGTCAATATTGAACCTATGAGAAGTACATGCTCACAAAGAAAGTGAGAAATAATATGCTGACCTAGAAAGTTCGCTTTTGAAACACATGCTACTAAAAAAACATTATTTTAGAAGATACTAGCATTTGAGTCAGTAAGGCATGGGTTTTAAAGCCACTTCAGCTCCTTTCAGGTCCATGACTTAGATAAATGGCTTAGCTCTCCAAGTTTTCACATTACCTCCTGAGGGAAGTCTGTTCTCTCCAGGGTGTTGTCATGAAAAATAAATAAGACCCTGTGTTTGGTATCACAGGCTTTAGCACAGGTGATGCTATTTTGGTCCTGTAGCTTTCTCTTTAGCACTACATACAAACATTAACTTTTGGTATCAGTCTGTTATGATCACTGGGGTGCATTTTTGAAATACCTAAAGAGTGATAAAGTCTGGGCTGAACAAAGTTAAGTGGCCTCACAAGGATAAAATTTTACTCACAAACACACAATGACATTATGCCCCACCCACAAGAGAATCTAGTTCACTTGGTTTGGGATGTAGTCCGGTGTCAGTACTTTTTAAAAAGCTCCCCCAAGTGGTTTTAACAGGCAGAAAAGGTTAAGAATCACTGCTCTAACTAGCAGAACAAGCCCATCAAATTGAGACCAAAAACCAGGCTAGAAAACAAGAGTACTACTAGGCTGGGAGAGCCCGTCCATTTGTGACTTGTGAATGTCCTGCAGTGAGTTTCCCCAGGGTCCAGCCCCGCAGGAAAGAGATGTCTTGGCCTAAAAATAATCCCTTCTTTTCTTTTGCTAATAGCTCCCTTACCCCACCCTTTTGCTTATAAAAAGTTTCCATTTTGTATAACATCTTACAGGGCCCTTCTAGTTGCTAGATGGCCCCGGTCATGAATCAATGAATAAAGCCAATTAGATCTTCAAAAAACAAACAAACAAACAAACAACAAAAAACAACCCTGTGTGATGAATACTTAGCACAAGTGAAATGGAGCAGGGCCCTATGGTCCTTGTCCCCCCCCCCCACCATGTCCTCAGCTTGCCTTTTGTCCATGGAAAAACTTTAACCAAATAATAAGTTTAATCAGAGAAGTGAGAAAATGCAGAAACAAAGGAAAACAGTCAAAGGAGACCAAATAATAATAGTTTAGTCATTAAATATAGTCAAGGACCTTTAGTTCCTCTGAAGGGCTATAGATAATATCCTGAGCCATATCCTGTGAGCTGTCTTATGGATACTGAAACCCCTACCAGGTGGCAGAAGTCAACTGTATGATGACCAGGCGGTAGCCATGACATAAGCTGCCACAGTTCCGAGAACTGGCCTCAAAGAAATGGAAACAAACCGACCCTGGAACTGAAGATTAACTGTACCTAAGACAATCGAGATCACCCAGGTTAGACCACCGATGAGCAATTTCAAGATGCCTGTCAGAGATGAATGTGCTGTTTCTGCACGTGGCCCCCTCCCTCTCTCTATAAAAGCTCTTGCTCCCTGATTGTCAGGGGGGAGAGTCGGCCTTTGGACAGGCTTCCCAGCCCCCCTCCCCCCGCACCGTTGCCAACATCCAAAATAAAGCAAACTTTCCTTTCCACCAACCTGGTCTCTTTATTTGCTTTTGAGCGGCGAGCAGCCAGACCCCACTTTCGGTTACAAAAGGACTGGTTACAATATATGAACACACAACTGTCAGCCTCCTGATCTGGGAGGGCAGGTAGATGTGCTCATGATTTCTACTATGGTCCTTGAGAGCAGATGTTCATCACATTCAACTTCCCCTGAGTAGTGAAATCTGATCTTAATACTCCCTTCAATACAGGGCGTCTCTCTGTTAAACACATGCATAGAAAGATAAATGATTATAATTAAACAATAAAAAATTTCATTTCTGGAATAAGGCCACCATTGGAAGCAGCTAATAGCAGTTAATACCCTAGACAGAGAAATAGAGGATGAATTTGAGAAACAGTTCTGAAATGCAGAATTAAAATATTAAAGAAAGTGGTTTCTTTAATACAGGTTTAAAATATTAAAGATAGCCATTGATTCTCTATTAGAAATTTATTTTATGTATAATAGAATATGTTCATAGCATAATTGTTTTACTTATTGTAAAACATCATTGATGCTCAATAGAGCTATATTTTCATAAAGATATTGCAAATGACCTCAGCAAATTGCTGAATAATGTAATTATTACTCATTTTAAAATGTGTGTGTGTGTGTTTGTGTGTGTGTGTGCATGGGCACATGCAAACCATTTTCTAAAATTGGGTAAAGCATTCTGAATATCTGCAAGGAATTATTAATTATGTGAAGAGACGCTGAAATAGACTGTGATTTGACTGTGAAGGTGTTATCCTGGCAATAGAGTTACAGAGACGTTAAACCTTGGTATGTTTCCAAGTGGACTTAAGAAGATATTATAAAGGTAGAAGCATGGAAGCAGTACTTTAAATGCTACATAGGGATCTACTTTCCCCAGTGTGCTTTATGAATTGGAAACTTTATTTTTAATTCAGTTCATTCTCTCTATAATTTTGCACACACACAAAACCGTTTCATGGAAGTCTTTGTATGAGAAGTTAATTAAATTTCTAATTTGATAAAGTAAGAAATGTGGTGACTAAATATTATAAATAATTTAAAGTCCATTTTGATAAAATTAATAAGAAAACAGAAATAACAGATGTCACCTTATAAAAACATTACTTGAAAGCTTAGGTACAAAAGTACTGATTGTCATAATATTAACGTTTATTAAATCCAAATGATTAACAATGAACTTATTTTTTGAAGTTCAGTCTTGGCTTTCTAATTTAAAATGGTGAACTAAATATGTATGTGGATGTGTTTGTTTGTTTTCTCATTTTCCTCCCAAAGTCCTATTGAAATGATAGCAACAATGGACAGAGGGATAGAGTCTGTAATTGTGCTGACAGCTGAAGTATTGATGATTTCCCGGTACACACTAGAAGTTGTAGCCAGAAAGTGCACAGGACACAGTTGAAGCAGGGGAGGGACCCCAACCCTCACATCCCAACCCTCACACCCCAACACACACCTCATGCCTAAGAAGCAGGTGTGGGTTGTGTTAATGGGGAAGGGAAGAAACCATGGAGGTATTAAAGGACTGTTTAGGAATCTGCTGTGACATCACCACATTCACTTCCTTCAACTTGAAAATAACTGACCACAGAGGCATTTACAAGAGACTAAAACCAGAAAACAAGCCAATTACAGTGAGCCCCACAGAAATGAGCCAAGCCCAGACACCAGCTAATCCCCAGCCTCATAGCTCGGGACATAATAAGGAGCACTGTTTTAAGCCACTGAGCTTTGGGGTTGTTTATTGTTGCAGCAATAGCTAATGGACATAAAATTTGTAAATTTATGGAGCCAACTTAATCTCACTGAAGTCAGCGATCCCAGAGGCAGGATAGCCTGATCTCAGGAACATTTGCTACTGTTGATTTTCTAGAAATCTGAGATGTGTGGGATTGAGCGCGCTGCGTCCCATGGTTGGAACAGGCTGGTGCTGGTGTTACTGCATCCGAAGGCATACAAGGGAGACACAACTAGCAAACTGAATCCACTGAAATGAACAGATTGATATGAAAAATTCAACTCGCTTGCCTGAAAAAAATGTATTGACGACAGGCCAATATCAGATTGTTAAAAATAGCGCCAATGGTTAATCAACCTCAAATGAATTTATTTTTATTTCTAGCATTTATTTTATGCCAAAATTACAAACTTTACTTGTAAAATTTATGATTCAAGAGGAGAACAAATTAAACAATTCTTAATTTAAGGATCAAATCTTTCAGTGTGACAACTGCTCTAAGCAAGTATTTTATTTGCGTTAAGAAATGGCCAAGAAATGGGACACAAACACATGTTCTAAACTTTCCTTCCTCTAACTCATGTTAATTAAGTTTCAACTGTCTTGACATTTACATCTGGGGACTCATGTTTATGGCTCAAGCTAAGTTTTCATAAATTATAATATTTCCCTTGGCCATACAATTTTTTAATCTTTCATGACTGACAATTTTACTAAGATAAAGTCCAATATTTTATAAGGCTTTATTAAGTCGATCCAAATTGCATATACTTATACCTGCATTTTATAGTAAATATCTTACAGGAGTAAAGGACGGCCCTGTGCATCTAGCCATGGTAAAATAATTCAATTCATTTGACCACTATTTCCATGCTGTCAGTTTCAGTAAAGGCAAAATATGGACAATCTTCTTTGAAACTAACTAAAGTAAGACTCAAAAATATTTCTACCACATCGCTATGGAATATCAGTTCTCATGTACATTATAAAACTTGAGTAGCTCTTAATTTCCTATGAAAAATACCACAGCTATACTTTCAGGAATTTCTATGTTGGGGGTGTCCAGGCCTGAGAGAGGTGTAAGTCCAGCTCATGGAACTGGTCATAGTCACAGGGTAGGAGGCATTTTTCAGAGCACTCTTTCCACAGACAATAGTTCTCCATGGTAGTACTTCAAAACAATATGGTTCCAAAGCCCTCATTTTCCCCGAGTGAATAAATTAGTTCTCAGGAGATTCCTGTATTCCAGTCAACTGAGGGATATGTGACCTTCCTAATTTCTTTTTCCAATCCAGGAGTCATTTGTTCTGAGGGTCCAGGGAGTTGGAGTCATGCGGTGACTTGCTTCCAAGACACTGGTGCCCCTCAGACTTTGTTGCTCTACAGCCTGTGATTAGGCAGAAGGTCAGGGGGAGGTGTCAGGAGGTTTTAAAAACTCCCTGCCTGAAGAGAAGGGTCCATTAAATACATTTCCAAAAGAAAACCCAATAACATCATTCAATAAAATTTCTGTTCGCTAAATTATAGGAGTAGAAGCAGAAAAGATATTGTAATAAAATTCTTATATTTCCTCTCTCTGATACCATTATGTTTTATAAAAATTTGTCATGTCTTGTACTGAAAATATTTGATTTTTATGTATTCAATTCCTTAAAAATCTGTCTCTACTTAACTGAGACTCTGCGCCTGCCTCCTTCCTATCTCAGCATTTATATCCGCTGCTCTTTTATATGGCACTGTATGCCCACATGGTAGACAGGTATCTTTTAAATGTTTTCTGATGCATACTCTGCCTTATATTTAAACAATTGCAACAGCAAACCCCATCTAAGTAATGAAAATCTGACAAAGGTAAGGCAGATGTATAAACCTGGTCTATGACAGCTACAGAAGTAGCCAATTAATTTGTCTTTCAGTTTTTTAAGATTCAGTGCATTGGAATGAGTCCCAGCCACAAGGCTGACCTGTAATGTGACCAGATCCCCAGATGTGGTACCAGGTTCTTGGTCTGTTCTCAGATAAGTGTACTCCACGAGGACCTCATACAGTAGACCCTGAGTATGACACTAAGCAACATTTTAAACAGCACGGTGTATTCATGGGGTTGCTCCTTTAAAAATCCCTCAAAGTTAGATGATGGTAATAATGCAAAAGTGTGTTTCAGAAAAAACTGGTCTCTGCTGGGGCTAAAGAATGGTTCACACATTATTTATTTCATCCTGATGAAAGTGACATTTAAGCTCACACTTTATCTGGCTTAATAGAAAAATAAATTAGTGGATTGAGAGAAATCGAGGAATTAAAATTCCTATAGACCATCCTTAACAATCATTTTTTCAATCAACTTTAATTTTATTCAAAAACAACAACAAAAGTGAATTCACAGTCAAGTACCCTGAAATGAACTTGACGTGCCACAGTTTTCACTACAGCATTTATTGTCCTGCAGTGGGTGATAGGACCCATATGACCCATCAGGTGGCCAAACTCAGGTAAAGACTAGGTGCTCTTATAAGAGGTGAATACCAGACAATGATTCAGACCTGTGCATGGGAGACGTCTGAGAGCTTGCAGGCAGAGCCAAGATTTTCTGCAAAACAGGAACTGCAGAGCTGCTTCAGAGCAGGATTACATGGGGGACTGAGACAAGCAAGTTATGTGCCATACGGGGTAGCTGTTAGTATCAGTCCGATAAGACGTGTATGAGTGCAAGCAAACAGATGTGCTATTAGATTTGAGAATTTTCCATAAAACTTTATGGAACCAATGATACTTTCTGGTTTATTCAGAATTAAAAGCATGGAATCACTGCCTACATCAGACTTTATAAATTTCAGAGATCATAAAACACACGCAAACACACAGAGAAATAGAGAGAGCACACACACCCTGGAGAAACATAGCATTGCCAAATTTTCTGGCCAAATAAGGCCATAGAAGGCCTTTAAACACAAACATATGACTCTTTGCTTTTTAAATTTAATTTAATTTTTCATTGAAGTATAATTGATGTACAATATTATATTTGTTTCCGTATACAACATAATGATTCGATCTTTTTATACATTAGCATGTGATCACCACAATAAGCCATGTTACCATCTGTTACCATAGAAGGTTATTATAATATTATTGACTATATTCCCTATGCTGGACATTACATCTTTGTGACTTATGTATTTTATAACTGAAAGCTTAAAACTCTTAATCCTTTTCACCCATTTTGTCCATCCCCCTCATCCCCATTGCTCTGACAACCACTAGTTTGTTTACCGTATCTATTACTAGTCAGTTTTTACTTTGTTGTGTTTCTTTGTTTTGTTTTTTAGATTCCACATGTAAGTGAGATCATATGGTATTTTTCTTTGACTTATTTCACTTAGCATAGTACCCTCAAGATTCATCCATGTTGACATGGAGATATATATATGTATATATGCATATATCTCACATTTTCTTTATCCAGTCATCTACTGATGGGCACAGGTTGCTTCCATATCTTGGCTATTATAAGTAATGCTGCAGTGAACATTGGGAAGCATATATATTTTTAAAATAGTGTTTTTGTTTTCTTCAGATAAATATCCAGAAGTGGAATTGCTGGATCAAATGATAATTCTTTCTAATTTTTTGAGGAACCTCCATATTGTTTTCCATACTGGCTGTACCAATTTATATTCCCACCAACAGTACACGGGGTTTCCTTTTCTCCACATCCTTGACAACACTTGCTATTTCTTGTCTTTTTGATAACAGTCATTCTAACAAGTGTGAAGTCATATTTCATTGTGGTTTTAATTTGCATTTCTCTGATTAGTGATGTTGAGCATCTTTTCCTGGGCTTATTGCCCACCTGTATGTCTTCTTTGGAAAAATGTCTCTTCAGATTCTCTGCCCATTTTTTAATCTGATTATTAGGTTTTTTTGTTATTTGAGTTGTATGCGTTTATTACATATTTTGAATATTAACCTCTTATTGGATATAAGATTTGCAAATACCTTCTCCCATTCAGTAGGTTGTCTTTCTGTTTTGTTGATGGTTTTCTTTGCTATGCAAAAGCTTTTTAGTTTGATATAGTCCCCTTTACTTATTTTTGCTTTTGTTCCCCTTATCTGAGGAAATAAATCCAAAAAAATATTGCTAAGACCAATACCATAGAGCATACTGCTTATGTTTTCTTCTAGGATTTTTACAGTTTCAGGTCTTCCATGTAAGTTTTTAATCCTTCTAGAGTTTATTTTTGCATATGGTATAAGAAATGGTCAAGTTTTATTCTTTTGCATGTGGCTGTCCAGTTTTCACTACAGCATTTATTGAAGAGACTGTCTTTTCCTCTTTGCATATTCCTGTCTTCTTTTTCATAGATTAATTGACCATATAAGTGTGGGGTTGTTTCTGGGCTCTCTATTCTGTTCCATTGATCTGTGTGCCTGTTTTTGTGTCAATATGATACTTTTTTGATTACTATAGCTTTGTAGTATAGTTTGAAATCAGAGAGCATGAGGCCTCCTGCTTTGTTCTTCTTTCTCAAGATTGCTTTGGCTATTCAGGGTCTTTTGTGGTTCCATACAAATTTTAGGACTGTTCTATTTCTGTGAAAAATAGCATGGGAATTTTTATTAGTGTTGCCTTGACTCTGTATATTGCTTTGGTTGGTATGGACATTTTAATAATATCAATTCTTCCAATCAATGAGGATGGTATATCTTTCCACTGTCTTCTTAATTCATTTCATCAATGTCATAGTTTTCAGAGTATATGTCTTTTCACCTCCTTGCTTAAACTTATTTATAGATATTTATTTTTAGTGATGCAATTATAAATGGGATTACTTTCATTTTTCTTTCTGATTGTTATTAGAGTATAGAAATGCAACAGATTTCTGTATATTTATTATGTATCTTGCAAATTTACAGAATTCATATATTAGTTCTAATAATTTTTTGGTGAAATATTTGGGGTTTTCTATATATAGTCCAGGTCATCTGCAAATAGTGATAGTTTTACTTCTTCCTTTTCAATTTGAACGTCTTTTATTTCTTTTTCTTGTTTGATTGCTGTGGCTAGGACTTCCAATACTACATTGAATAAAAGTAGTGAGAGTGCATCCTTGTCTTGTTCCTGATCTTAAAGGAAATATTTTCTGCCTTCCACCATTGAATATGATGGTGACTAGGTTTGTCATATATGGCCTTTATTATGTTGATATATGTTCCCTCTATATCCACTTTATTGAGAGGTTTTTTTTAATTACAAATGGATGTTGACTTTGTTAAATGCTTTGTGTGCATCTATTGAGATGATCGTGTGGTTTTTATCCTTTGCTTTGTTAATGTGGTTATCACACTGATTGATTTATGAATGTTAAACCATCCTTGCATTCCTGAAATTTATCCCACTTGAATATGATGTATAATTCTTTTATGTATTGTTGAATTCAGTATACTAATATTTTGTTGAGGATTTTTACATCTTTTGAGACTCCTATAATGCAAATATTAATACAATTGATTCTGTGACAGAGGTCCCTTAAACTACCCACATATTTAAAATTCTTTATTCTTTTTTCTGTTCTGATTGAGTGGTTTCCACTATTCTGTCTTCCAGATCACTTATGTATTCTTCTGTGTCATCTAATCTGTGGTTGCTTCCCTCTAGTGAATTTTTAATTTCAGTTATTCTATTTTTCAGTTCTGATTGGTTTTCTTATATTTTATAACTCTTTGTTGAAGTTATAAATGTGTTTCTCCATGCTTCTCCCTAGTTCAGTGAGCATCTTTATGACCATTTCTTTGAACACTTTGTCAGGTAAATTACTTATCTCCATTTCATTAGTTTTTTTTTTTCCTGGAGTTTTATCTTGTTCTTTCATTTATAACGTATTCCTCTGTCTCCTCATTTTGTTTGACTTTCTGTGTTTGTTTCTATGAATCAGGCAAAACTACTACTTCTTGTATTGAAGGTATGGCATTGTGTAGGAGCTTTGTAGCTATGCAGACTGTGTGTACCAAGTGGCTTTGGTGGACTGGCTGGGGCTGAAGTGGGCGCAGGCTGGGGGCATGCTGGAGTGAGCTTGACAAGATGGCTAAAGCACCAGGTGCTTTTCAGACTGCTCCCTCTGTGCTGTGACTCAGAGTGAGTGAGTTTGTGCTCAAGATCTTTAAGAGCAAACTCTAGGTGATTGATAGCCCTCCAGGTCTCCCATATTTAAGCTTTGCTGGTTTTCAAAGCCAGATGTTATGGGGGCTCATCTTCCCAGTGTGTGTCCCCAGGGCTGAGGTGCCCACTGTGGGACTCAGGCCTCTCACTCCTTAGGGAGGACCCCCACATTTGTGATATCCCCTCCTGCATGTGGGTTGCTGCACCGGGATTGTGGGTCCTGATTAGATTGTGTCTCTGCCCTTCCTACCAATCTCAATGTGTTTTGTTTTTCTTTATGTCCTTAATTGTAGAACAGCCATTCTTCTAGCTCAGGTCATTCTCAAAGAGAGTTGCTCTATATGTAGTTGTAATTTTGGGTGTCCTTTGGATAAGGTTAGGTCAGGAGCTTCCTACTCTGCCATCATGATCCCACCTCCAAGCCTATGCCTTTTGTATCTGTTATTACTACTACTTCAAAATGAAAAATACATCAGTGGAAATAAAATAAAAAATAGACCTAATAGTAAAAAAAGGAGTCTTTAAAATTTTTTTAAAATCACTTTGTAACACTGTCTTTATTTTTCTCATTTTTCTAAGGATAATTAAAGTTTATCCATATTTTGATCCTCTTTTTGTCACTTTCATTGAGGTGTGATAAGCCCTAGCAAAGGTCAGTTCAATGCCTGTGGTTAACATGCCACTTTATACAAAGATTTCACAAAAACTTATGCTTAATTTAAGACTTCAGATTTATGATTATATAATGATAGAGTTTAGTGTTTTATTTCAATTAAAACCATTTTGTAGGAGGGTATTTTATTTCTGATGAAATAAAAGCCTGAAAATATTCTATTGCCTACCATGTTTGGGTAAAATTAACCATTCTTAAAGTCCAAAAGCTCACTGAAATCCAGAAAGTCAATGAATTGTTTTAATTTTCATAGAATCTCAAATGGGGAAGTTGAATTTGGGTGAGAGGTCTACAATTTGAAAAACTTGAAAACAAAGTTGGATTTTTTGCTGGTGTTTAGAGGTGAACATTAATTTGCTGCTCCTCACAGTTGTAGGAACAACAAGTGCCTGTTTTGTGGGGCTCCCTCCAAGCCACTTTCCCCACTGCCTGCTTTCCCACCCCACTACTTTCCTTTACGTACTTCAATGTCAGCCTTTAGGTTCATCTGTGGCTCAAGTAAAATGAGACCTTGAGGTATTTGTGGCTCATGTATAAGATCTTGGCTCCCCCCAAATTGCTATTTCACCGATAGATAATCAGCTCCATCAGGAAATGGATAGTGTCTGTGAAAATCATCATTTCATGCCAAGAGCTAAAACAAAGTGGTCAAACAGTTCGTCAAAACTCTACCGAGTGCTCTAATAAAATTTAGCTATTCTGTTCTAGACACAAACATAAACTACTAAATATAATTATTTCTCTCAAAAGAATTATGATAACTTGTAAGTTCATATTTGCTAGTCAAGAGAAATTACAGTCTATTCAAAGTTTTGCTGCCATTAAGCCCTCTTGATTTTGAGTGCAAATGACTCTGAGTTTCAGATTCTTTCAAACATGAATTAACTGGCCAAACACAGGAAGAAACAGGCAGTCTGATATAAATAAACCTAGATCCTGTATATAAAGGATACCCAATGACTATGACCACTATTGGTATGATAAGTCTAGCAACATTCCAATTAATCTGAGTCTATGGGAGAAACCAGACTCTCCATTGTTTGAAATAATTTTGCAGCTTTGAGGCAAACTGTTTTAATATGTGACCTTCAGAACTCAATTTACATAATTTGCATGATTTTTTAATAAAAATAAATAATTTCCAAAAATTTTAGATTTAAATATTAAATTAATATTAATTTAGGTCAATATTAAATTTAAATTTCCAATAAGTATTAGATTCACATGTACAAAAAAAAATGATAGATAAAGAAAATAAAATACATTATTTTGTCCTTCAATCATCCCAGATCAATGAGCATCCTGACTACCACCTAGGAGACCATGCTACAGTCTTAATCACCCCCATGTGGCTTTTCTTTTAGGGTGTCCTGATCCTTCACATAGATAGGCTTGAGCTGTGCACAATGACAAGTAGATCATGGCATTAGGGTTTAGTGTTCAGCCCACTGTCCTGTTTGTAGGGTGTCAAAAGGCAATGTTGGTTTTACCATCATTGTACTTATAATGACTTTGTTTCTGGACCTAACTCCAGAGATGAAAGACCTTGGGGGATTGTGGTGGAGGTCAGGCTGGTAGTGCCCACAGCTAAGAACCCATCACTGGTCTCTCATCATCTCTGAGGCCAATATGCTCTTTGGTTTAAAAGATGAAGCCTCGTCGTATCAATACTTCTTTTCATAATTTTGCCATCCCAGAAAGTATATTCTCTTCTTTAGCTCTTAATATTATTTTCACTAGTCGTGAGTGCTTTCTTACATTAGATGTAAGCATTTATAGAAACGATATTTTCATATACTAGTGGTTCAAATGTACTAAGAGACAATTTTTACATGCCAATACATGATAATTTTAGTTCTTCAATTGAAGAGTATTTGATATTTACCAAGGAAAAATATCTTTCACAATATTAAAGGTGTTCAAGTTAAAAAGCTAGAGGTTTTATAACTCACAGCCTAAAAGTTTCATCTCCTACTTCAAACTGCCTGAATACAAAACTTGTTTCACTTCAGTGCTTACTAGACAGGTAACCTTGGCAAGTCACTTAACCTCTGCCCCTTGGTGACTGTCATAAATACCTGCCTTACAGAGGTGTTGTGAAGATCAAATTAGATGAAGAAATTCACCTCAAGTGCTCAAGACAAAGCTGGACCCAAAGGATAAGTTAATCAGTACCAGCAGTTTACGGTTGTAAATTCGCATGATACCACATAAAACGTCAGCAAAAGTCTGATTATGAAAAAGGGTAAAAGAAAATTTTTGTTGTATTTTAAGAGATTTGGATATTTTAAAGACTCATCAACTCATTCATGCTTTTTCCAAAAAATTAATTATTAGATGCCTGCTCTGTACTAAGTATTGCCTTTAGTGTTAGAACCACATAAAAAGATAAAATCTTCTTAAAAGAAAATAGCAAAAATACATATTTATGTTAAAGAACAGTTAATATCTCCATGGACAGTGGAAATATCTTCAGAACAATGAATGAAACTACAGCCTGAGTCTCTCTGGACTCCAGTTATTAAAGTGAGTGATAGCAGATGATCGGGAGATGGGCTCCTGAAGGTTACTGGGGAAGAGTGAGCCCTACAGAAGAGGTTTGACCAGGGTCACCTGGGGGCACAGAGCTGTGGGTAAGACCCTTCTGCAGACAAATCCCTGGAGCTGAGTAGAAGCTGATACAGCATACAGAGGCTGCTTCATGCTGCTATTCCAGGTGACCACCAGCCTGTCATCTAATAAGCATCCAGGTGCAAGTAACACTCAGAGTGCCCTGGAGACTGCCCACTGTCCCCTCACACATTTACTTACATACAGCCCAGGAAGGAACAGTGATGGTTACCTGTGCCCTTGGAGAGCAGACACTATGTTGGCCCACTTTGTAGGCTGACGGGGCACCAAAGGAAAACCCCTTGCCTCGTTAAAAGGGAAATTGGGAGAGTTAAGATGGCGGAGGAGTAGGAGGATGTGGAGATCATCTCTCTCCATGGATGCATCAGGAATACATCTATAGATGCAACAATGCTCACAGAACACCTGCTGAACACTAGCAGAAGACACTGGACACCAGAAAAGACTATAAATATCCCTGCATAAGTGGGTAGGACAAAAAAGAAGGGAGAAGGAGGAGGAGAGGAAGCAGGACAGGACCCACAGCCCAGAGCATGGGAGCTGAAGCAGAGGAGAGATTCCCAAATTTGGGGAAACCCCCTCTCCGACAGGGAAATCAATTGGGACAGAAGGGAAGCATTTGAAGTTGTCAAAAGAGGGTGAGGTGGCTGATCTGTGGCAGACAGGATAGAGTGAGAAATACACAGAAGGTCTGTACCACAGCCCTATGTGCCCTGGACTGGGACATGTGTTCACAGGTGTGCAACGGGGCTGGGAGCTGGAGTGTGGGGATTGGAGAACAGTCCTGGAGCGAGAACTACTGTTGGCTGTAGGGAGACGGGAAGGAGGAAATCCACAGCAGGGAATGCCTACAGGGGAAGACCGACGTCCATGGAAGTAGGGCACTACTGCTGAGTCACACGGAGGGAGAGGAGCCACTATTGTAGCCTCTTTCTCCCCACATGCTGGCCCCTGCTGACAAACAATAAAAGAAGACCTCTCAGGGTGACCCCTCACGTGCCTCATGCCAAGAGCCAGAAAAGACCCTCACTAGGGCCATATATTTTGCACCCGTGGCTGCAGGCTTCCCTGTGCATTTGGTGCCCCCAGCGTTCCTGCGACCCAAGCAGTCATACCACCTCTACGCCCTACGGCCTCACTGGGGCAGACCCAAGAATTCCAAGGCAGCCTCAGGACCAGACTCCTGTGGGTGGACCACACGAAGAGGTGGAGATAAAACCAAAGCTGAACCCCAGGGATGGGGTGACTAAGGAAGAGGATTGAAAATCTTTCCATCAGCTCTACAAGCTGCAGATTAATCCCCACAATCAGCTAGGTAGACCCTGCATCCATGGAATATCTGAGTAGACAATGAGTGTTCCCACAAATGAAAACAGTCTAGCTCTGGCAGCTGTGGACTTTTGGGGCAGCACACACAGGAATTGGGCCACATCCGAGTCTGAGTGGTCCCCACAGGGCCCACAGCAGGTCCAGAGACCAGCCTAGAGGCAGAGGAGTGCCAACTGGGGAGGCAGAGGTGGACTGTGGCTCATGGCATATGCAAGGACACTTACAGGGGAGACCCCAGGGAAACATAATTATTACTATTAATTTTATCATGTTTTGATTCACTCTGTTGTTTGTTCTGGCTTTTTTGGGTTTTTTTTTTCGTTTGATTTTTGTTTGATTGGTTGGTTGGTTGTTCTTGTTGTTGTTTTAGTATTTTTTTTCTTTTTATCTAGTCTTTTGGGATCTTCATGTTTTATAACATATTTTTTATTTTTTTTATATATTTATATTTTTACTTTGTTTTTCTGTTGTTCTGTGTTCTTTTCCCTTATTTTTTTCCTTCTTTTTCTTTAGTATATATATTTTTTATATTTCCATTTCTATTTTGCTTTTCTGTTGTCCTGTATTTTTTCCATTTTTATTTTATTTTATTTTAATATATTTTATATATATATATTTCTTAAATCATTTCTTATCGGTTTGTTCTGTTTCCTTGCTTTATTCTTCAGTTGGCACACTACTTTGGCTTTGTCTTTAGGTTTTGTGTTTTTCTTAGTTCTGATTCTAATTGTTTGATTTTGTTTTGGGGTTCTTCTGTTTGTCTGGTTGTTCTCTTGCTTTTTATTTTATTTGGTTCTGTTTTTGATTCTTTTTCATGTGTTTTTCCTTGTTTCTGTTTTTGTTTGTTGGATTCTGTTTTTACCATTTCTCTGGGGTTTTGTCTTTTTTTCCCATTCTTTACTATATTTTTTTATTTTATTTTTTATATTTCTATTTCTGGGTTGCTTTTCTCTTGTTCTGTCTTCTTTCCCTTTTCTCTTTTTCTTTCATTTATTTTTTAAATCATTTTTGTTGGTTTGTTTTGTTTCTTTGCTAAATTCTTCAACTGGCACTCTGCTTTGGTTTTGTTTTTTGATTCTGTGTTATTGTTAGTTTTTTTTTAATTGTTTGATTTGTTCTTGGGTTCTTTTGTTTGATTGTTCTCTTGCTTTTTGTTTTATTTGATTCTGTTTTTGTTTCTTTTGTGTGTGTGCATGTTTCCCTGTTTTGTTTTTGTTTGTTTGATTTGTCAGGGGTTTTGTTAGTCTTTTTTTTTAATCCTTTTTTTTTTAATCCCCTTTATTGCCGGGATGAGCAACTTTTGGGGTTTGGGTTCCATGACTGGAAGTCAGGCCTGAGGCTCTGGAATGGGAACACCAAGTCCAGGACGCTGGACCACTAGAGAATTCCCAGCCCCAAGGAAGATTAATCACTGAGAGCTCTCACAGAGGCCTCTATAGTAATCCAAGACCCAGCTCCACCTAAATGTCTGCAACTCTCAGAGCTGGACGCCTCACACCAAAAAATAAACAAGGCAGGAACACAAACCCACCAATCAGCACACAGACTACCTAAAGTCATACTAAGCTCACAGACACACCAAAACACACCACCTGACACGGCCCTACTCATCACAGGGAAAAGATTCAGCTCCACTGACCAGAACACAGGCACCAGTCCTTCCCATCAGGAAACCTACCCAAACACTAGACCAATGCCACCACCGGGAGCAGAGAACAGAAGCAAAAGGAACTACGACACTACATCCTAGGGAAAGGAGAACTCAAATACTGTAAAGTAGACAAAATAAGAAGACTGAGAAATACCTTATAGGCAAAGGAGCAGTAAAACCCACAACACCAAAAAAATGAGGAAGAAATAGGCAAACTACCTGAAGAAGAATTCAGAGTAATGATAGTAAAGTAGATCCAAAATCTCGGAAATAGAACAGAGAAAATACAAGAAACATTTTACAAGGACCTAGAAGAACTAAAGAGCAAACAACTATATATAATGAACAAATACATATAATGAATATATAATGAACAACACAATAACAGAAATTTAAAATACCCTAGAAGGAATCAACAGCAGAATAACTGTGGCAGAAAAATGGGTAAATGAGCTGGAAGATAGAATGGTGGAAATAACTGAAACAGACCAGAATAAAGAAAAAAGAATGAAAAGAATGGAAGACAGCTTCAGAGATTTCTGGGACAACATTAAGCACACTGTAGGACAGTCTCAGAGACCTCTGGGGCAACATTAAGCATATCAACATCCAAAATTATAAGTGTCCCAGAAGAAGAAAAAAAGAAAGGGTCGGGTCTGAGAAAATATTTGAAGAGATTATAGTCGAAAACTTCCCCGACATGGGAAAGGGAATAGTCAGTCAAGTCCAGGAAGCACAGAGAGTTCCAGACAGGATAAACCCAAGGAGAAACGTGCTGAGACATATATTAATCAAACTAACTAATGTTAAACACAAAGAAAAAATATTAAAAGCAACAAGGGAAAAGCAACAAATAACATACAAGGAAATCTCCATAAGGTTAACAGCTGATCTTTCAGCAGAAACTCTGCAGGCCAGAAGGGAGTAGCAGGAAATATTTAAAGTGATGAAAGGGAAAAACCTACAACCAAGATTACTTTACCAGGAAGGATCTCATTCAGACTTGACAGAGAAATCAAAAGCTTTACAGATAAGCAAATTTAAGAGAATTCAGCATGGCCAATCCAACTTTACAACAAATGCTAAAGGAACTTCTCTAGGCAGGAAACACAAGAGGAGGAGAAGACCTACAAAAACAAACCAAAAACAATTAAGAACAAATCAATGGACAAAGGATTAATCTCCAAAATATATAAAAGGCTCATGCAGCTCAATATTAAAGAAACAAACAACCCAATCCAAAAATGGGCAGAAGACCTAAATAGACATTTCTCCAAAGAAGACATACAGATGGCCAAGAAGCACATGAAAAGCTGCTCAACGTCACTAATCATTAGAGAAATTCAAATCAAAACTACAATGAGGTATCACCTCACACCAGTTAGAATGGG